>NC_056737.1:864775198-865375198 GCF_019279795.1 Protopterus annectens | reverse complement strand
CTGTTCTTGTTCCTTCTTCGATCTGATTGGCTGCTTGGGAGTCAAATCATCAGATCCGAAGGTTATTTCATCTTTTACTCCGGCGACTTCCCTGATCGGCTCCGACCCCCCTTGGAGCATGATGGCTGTCTGAGCTGAAGCATCAGCATGAGTTCCGAGGGATTGACTTTGACTCTGAAGTTTTCAGAACCCTTGCTTCTTCTTAGAGCTTTGGTGCTGGATAGGTCTGCTCCAACTCCTCCCTTAGAGAGTTGGGTCAGTGACGCTAGGAGGCTGTCTGATCTGAGAGCCTCGGCTCTGAACTGATTGCCTTCGGCTTCTCCTGGTCCCTCTGCATTTGAGGTGGTGGAGGGGATATTCCCACATCCAAGGTAGTGTCGACTCTCCCTTCTTTGGATCCATACCCCATTCCCTCTTTGGATCTTGTGTCTGAGTCTTCCCATCATACGCTTCAGGGACAGCCAGCCCAGATGAGCTTCCAAGCACTTCTCACCAGGGAACTTTCCACCTCTTCTGACACCTCTCCAGAACATCCCACTGAGGATGTTCCTCGGAAGAGGGCATGTAAGAGGGAAGCACTTGGATTCCCCACAGGAATCCCTGGCAGAAGACACTGATTTTGATGAAGGGAAGGGTTCCCCACATATCCACCTGAGGATGTATTTGGAGACATCTTAGAGATCCTTCTCCAGAAAGGTAGTTGATCTTCTCAAATCCCTTCCCAGGAGGGAATCAGTCTTCTTGGAAGCCTTCAGGTCTGGACCCTCTACATGTTTGGTTACCCCGCCTGCAGACAAGCTAATAGACCTTGTCTCCTGCAGAGCATGGAAGGAACTGGAGTCTGTAGAACTGATCCCCAAACATCCGGACAAGATTTTGAGTGTTCCTTTGGACTTACAACACTGGACAGAGGGTATTCTGGTAGATGTTGTGGTTGTTGCGGCATCCACTAAGAAGTTGTCAGAACAGAGCTCCTCTGTCCATCCCAGTAACAGGGAGTCTATGGCATTGGACAGGTTTGGGAACCGAGTGTATGCATCAGCAACCTTTGCTTTATGGTCGCCAAATTATTTGGCACATTTTACTAGTTTACAGATGGACTTTGTCAAGGAACTCTCTAACTCTATCCCTGGGTCCATGTCCGCAGAGGAGCAGTAGTCCTTTTCCTCACAACTGGCCACCCTACAGTCCATCACTAACATGTCCATGAGGTTAATCTCACACGCAGCTGAAGGTTCTTCACAGGCTGCTAGTTCAGGAGACATTCCTGGATGCGGTTGTGTGATTTTGCAGAACCTCTTAAGACATCATTCATCAATACTCCCTGTGATGGATCTTCCTTGTTTGGGCCAACAGTGAAAGAGACAGCCTCCTGCAGTGAGAAGGATGGAAAGACCTTATTTGCCATGGGAATTTGTTTTTCTACCCCTCAGAGACCTTTTTCTAGGAATCAACACAGTGGTAAAAAGATGTGGCTCCTTAAATCTTAAAGCCCTTTCCAAGAGCCACATGGAAAATTTTCCCCTAGAGGCAGAGGGGGTCCACAGAATCAAGGGTCTCAACATTCTTTTTCGGACAGATCTTTTCAGCTCTCCTGAAAGGTTACCTGTCTTTCCCTGCATGGAGGCAGGTGGGGGGAGGCGCACTTGCCTTTGCACCCAAAAGCCTGGATAGCCATTACAAAAGATTTATGGGTGCAAAAGGTCATATCCAGAAGATATTTCATTCCCTTTTTTACAAGTTCCCCAAAGGAAAAGAAAATGTCTCTCCAGTGTTCCACCCAATGCAGCTCTAGAGAGTCAAATGCTTCTAGACAAAAGAGTCATCCAAGAGGTTCCCAGATGAAAAAGGATCCGGAATTTACTTAAGATTCTTTTTAGTGCCAAAGAAAACAGGGGACCTGAGACCCATTCTGGATCTCAGTTATCTAAACCAGTTTGTAAAGAACTCCAAATTCCATATGGTCATGATTCAGTCCATTCTACCTCTCCTTCAGAAGAACGACTGGATGTGCTCTCTAGATCTTTAAGATGCATACTATCATATCAAAATGAACAGCCACCCTCAAAGATAGCTTTGTTTCTGGTGGGAGCCAGTCATTACCAATTCAGATCCCTACCCTTCGGTCTCACCACAGCCCCTAGTGTGTTCAACAAATGCATGGCAGTGGTAGCAACTCATCTGAGACTGTGGATTCAGAGTGTTTCCTTATTTAGACAACTGGCTCCTTACTGCAGTAATCTTCTGGAAAAATCCAGAGATTACCTACTACATTTATCTCAATCTCTGGGTATTACAGTAAATCTGGCAAAGTCACAACCTCAACCAGTTCAGGTCTTGGAATTTATATAGTTTCGTGTAGACACAGTCAACTGCGTAGCTTCTGCTTAAAAAACAGAATTCTTACTTTCAAATCGCATGCCAGTCAGGCTCTTTCTCATCCTTCTCCCCTAGCAAGAATAGTCCACTGCTCGTCTCCATATAAGAATTCTTAAATGGACCCTAGCAGTGCAGTGGTCTTTCCATTGACAGTCTTTAAGACATCCAATAAATTTATCTCAAGTTTGCAGAAAATCCCTATTATAGTGGATATACTCCAATGAGATTTGTCAGGAGAGCTCATTTATTTTTCCTCTCCAGAACACTACATTGACCGTGGATGCCTCCCAGTTGGGATGGGGTGGGGCATTACTTGGGATGGACAGTCCATGGCACGTGGTCTCAAGAAGAGATCAGTTTCCATGTAAATGTTGTAGAGTTGAGAGCGGTGCTTTTAGCATTGCAGACCCTTTAGAGCTCTCTTCCATTAGATGCTATTGCTGTTCAGACAGACATCGTGTCAGTAGTCTGGTACATCAACAAACAGGGGAGCCAGTTCCAATCCCCTGAGCCAAGAAGCAGTGAGGGTTTGGAAGTGGCCGATCTCCTCCAACCACTTCCTGGTATCGAAGCACATACCGGGGAAATCCAACATATTAGCAGACCAGCTCAGCAAGACCATCTTGATGCATCATGAGTGGTCTCTCAATCAGTCAGTGGCAAATATAATCTTCCACAAATGGGATCAGCTGTGCTGCACCCTATTTTCTTCTCCCCTCAACAACACATGCAGCAGGTTCTTTGCCCTAATTCCCCCCTCAGGGACAGTCACCGAGAGGTACTCTAGTCTGTGTTTAGCCCTCCAGTCTCCATGTATGCTTTCCCTCCCCTGCCTGCAGTACCCAATTTTCTTCAGAAAACCCATCAGTTGATGATTAATGTAATCCTCATTGCTCCCAACTGGTCTCAGCAGATATGGTTTCTCTTCCTGTGGTCTCACTTAGTATGTCCACCTTAGACACTGGATCCCACTCCAGATCTGTTGTCACAACCCGCAGGGATGATTTATCTGGACATTACAGGCCTCAAATTGAACATGTACCATGAAACATGAAACCATATACCCATGAATTACCACATAGGTGGCAGTACACTAAACACCGAAAGTGTGATGAGAGACTTAGGGACACAGGTGGACAGTGTCTCACCTTCAATAACCACATCACCACAACAGTCAGGAAATCCATCTATGTGGCACACCTCATCACTAAGGGCTTTTTATCCAGGAAAAAGGAGGTCATTGTCCCACTGTACTCATCCCTCATTATACCCATTATAGAGTACAACACCCTGTTTGGTATGTACCTTACAAGACATCTGCAACAGCTGAAAAGGCCGCAGAAATACCTCACTAAAAGAATCACAGGCCTAAAGTAGATGCCCTATGCTGACCATCTAAAAAAACTCAGCTATACTCTGTGGCATATCGTCTACTCAGAGGCGATCTGTGCTTAACAGACAAGGCCATGTCAAACCCTGAGCTGTTGGACATGCACCACTTAAAGAAATCCTAATCCCTCAGAGCCACATGCTCCAGGGATCTAAACCTTGTCATCACAATGAAGAAAACATGCTAGAGGGATAGGTTCCTGACCCAGAGACTCCCCATACTCTTGAATAGACTGCCCATACATGTCAAGCAGAGAGCCTCCTTGGCCCTCTTCAGAAGGAACCTTGACGATTGGATGGGAGATTGGAAATTCACCTGGGGATCATGTCAGTAGCCCTGCTAGACAAGGGTCCAGGGAAGTAAATATTGTGGGAAGAAATATCCAGGGAATTGTTATGGCTAGGCTTGTATAGGCCCTAGGGCCGATAGCCTAGTACATGAACATGGTTTCAACAGTTCCAAAGATGACTAGATATTCCAGGCTGTCCTTCCCAGTTTGTCATATTCTTTTCTTGTCTCACAAGCCTTCTTCTAGGAAGATTTATAAGAGCAAATGAAAAAGATTTGCTTTGTATGCTCATCAGAAGAACTTGGATCCTTTCACTGCTCCACTTCTGGCTATTTTAGATTTCCTTGCCTGCATTTTTTAAACTGGGATGAGTTTCTCCACCAATAAAGTCCAGCTAGCAGCCATCTCCAACTACTACATTGAAAACAATGCATGTTATATTGTCCCATCTCGCCTTCATTCTTGCTGGTTGGGTTCGGAGCCAAAACTTGGCTCCAACTCGGGCGTATACCAAAGCACGAGAGCTTCTACTGGCTCGAGGCTAAGTCCTATCTCATGGTGCTTAGCGGCTGTTGCCCAGATCTCGCTTGCCGCTTGAAGCTTCAGGATTGTCTTCGCTGGCTCAGGCTTGTAAAAGTTGATTTTTGTCATACTTTAATACTAGTAATCTTCTAAATACTATCTGTTATAACCTATTAGTCTTATAGTAATAACCTTTGTGCTAATTCTTTCTTTTCTTTGGTAATTTTTTCCCTTGTGGCTGTTTTTTTCTTTAGGCTTTGTCGCCTCTTCAAGAATCCATTTTAGTTAGAGGATTCCTGCCCCATTCTCTTCCCCTCTTAGGAGTCACCGTTTAAGTTAGAGGTGTCTCCACAGGTTGGAGGAGATAGTCGTTTAAGTTAGAAACTTCTCCTCCTCCCTTTTTTCCTTCCTTTTCTCTTAAAAAAAAAAAAAAAAAAAAAAACAACCTTCCTGTCTTGCTACCTCTCTTTTATAATTACGGTGTTAATTCTTATATTTTTACAGTCTTAGTGTGTCTTCTTTACAGTAGATATGTCAAAAGAACCAACTAAGGAACAAAAATCAGGTTTCAAAAAGTGCGATTCCTGCACTCAGAAAATGTCCATAACTGACGGACACACTAGTTGTGTGTACTGTCTCGGACCAGTCCATCTCCAAGATTCCTGCTCCATCTGTCATAGTTTTAGCGCCAGGGGCTTACAGGAGAGGAAAAACAAGCTCATTTTAAGGGGCTTATTGAAAGTGGATGAAGGCAATCAGACTTTCAAATTGGATACATCTAAAAGGGCTGCTTCATCGGCTCCGGTGTCTGAGCCGACAAGCAACATCAAAGTTGCTACTTCCTCGGATCTGAAAGTTGTCGGGTCCGAAAAACATAGTTCTCCCTTGGTTCCATCTGCTTCATCGGAACCATTGCGGAGCTAGAAAAGGAGTCTGTCACCGTCCTTGGAGCCTGTTCTCTCAGTGCCGCAATCTCCTTTATTACAGTCATGGCAGGTAGCCACAAATCGTTGAGCCATTCCTCTAGATCCTCCAGGCTATCGGATGATGATGTGGAGTGGGTAGTGAAGAGGTTGCTCCGGACCCGGGCCCTAGCAGAAATTCTCGAGCCCAGCCCATCAGATTGTGGAGCCAACAACGGTACCTCCAATTATGTCCATTCCTCTTCTGACTCGGATGAGTTTGCAGCCAGAGAGCATGGAAGTCGTTTTGCTGGAACTACCGGAGCCAGTAATCATTACTGATATCTCAGCTCCGACATCTGCTCCGATTTCCTCAATGCTGTTGTCCATCGAGGGACCTGGGGACCGACACTCCCTGGTCAGCTCCAGGGGGAGGGGGAGTCGAGTCGGACACTTGTTGGAACCAGCTCTCCCACTCGGCGCCTCGGCTTAGGTGAGTTCGGCTCCCACATCATCCTTGGAGCCACCCTCCTTGGTGCCGTGGAGATCTTTCGGCCCAGGACCGTGGTGCCTTTGAGGTGATGCATAGTGTGCTCTCCACTGAGTCTGCTGCACCTTTGTCTCCAGCCTCTCTTCCCCCAAGGGACCAGTGTCCACCTCTTCATTATCCCTCCATCACCCACAGAGTAGAGAGCCAGTGCCCCAGGAAGTCACAATGGGTGGATCCTCTTCCAATACCTCCCTGGAGCATCCCACCGAGGAGGTCCCTCGGAAGAGACAGTGTAAGAGGAAGCACTGTCTGTCACTTCTGATACTGACTTAGAGGATTCAGAAGGGTCCCCACGGTCACCCTCTGAGGATGTCTCTTTTTCAGACATCCTGGAGATCCTTAAGCAGAGTGGTGGCTGGAAGTCCCTTTCCCCTTCTGAAGATGAGTCGGTATACCTGGAGGCATTTGGCTCTCACCCCTCCACCTCTTGGGTGTCTCCACCTTTCGACCCTCTCCTGGGTTTGGTGAGTCGAAAGGTATGTAACTCTCTGGACTCAGTGGACACCATTCCGAGGAGGCCTAATAAATTCATTACGGCCTCGGAAGATAGGCAATATTTAACAAAAGGGGTTCCTGTATATGCAATGGTGGTGGCAGCGGCCACAAAGAAGGAGTTAGCTGAAACGTCCGTATCTGTCCATCCACCGAACAAGGACTCTCATACGATGGACAGATACGGGAAATGTATGTTCTCCTCAGCGGCATTTACCTTGCGGTCGCTTAATTATTTGTCACATTTCACACAAATTCAGAGGGATCTCCTAAAAGAGCTAGGAGATTCCCTACAAGGTGCTACATCCCAGGATTTATCTGATAAGGTTAATTCCCAGCTTGCAACCTCAGGTTTACCTCCATCTCTAACTCCATCATGTGAATCATATCCTATGCAGCCGATGGCGCGAGCAGTGCAGCAGGCACAGGAATAGCTTTTCATAGACATTCCTGGATGCGCCTTTGCGAGTTTGCTGAACCCTTCCGATCTTCCTTTATTGATACTCCCTTTGATGGTTCATCATTGTTCGGGCCAAAAGTGAAAGAAACTCTCACCAGGAGCCAACAAAATGGTAAGACTATGTCTGCCGTTGGAGTATGTTTTTCCACCCTGACAAACTGGATAAACGACCAAGGCATGAAAAACTATTAAATAACACACAGGTCCAAACGGCTATAGAGTCTGCACAAAGATTTAGTAATTAAACCAAAATGGAAATAAAAGACTTTAAGCGCTTTTCATTTGCTCACTAGCAAACTTCTTCAGAAGTGGAAGTACAATAAATTAACTAAACTTAAATAGGCTTACAGTTTAAAAGTGCGGGAAACTACATCATTAATTGCTAATTAAATCAACAAAGACTTCCCCTCAAACCTTCAATATTATATACGTACAGAGCTTTTAAATGAACATAAATGAAATCAAAAATACACATGAAATGTAATAAAAAACATTTTCTTTATGTAAATATATTAAAAATATTATATAAAAATACCCTGCTAAGTTCCTAATTGGATAATACCAAACCAGAACAAAACTGTAGTGAAATGAACTTTCTGAAAACTTTATCTTTGTAAACTTCTAAGTTTAAGGATACTCGCGATGGAACATGATTCATTCAAACCTGGAATATTAAATGCATTTAATTTCAACTGCCATATTAATTCCAACTCTTCCAGTTTAAAGGAAAACGGCCCACCCCTGGTGTCATATGTAATATGATCAATGACAAAGAATTTGAATTGATGTTGTACATTCAAATGGGCATATTTTGCTAGAGCATTATCCATTTTGTTATGACCAGTGGCATAAACATGCTCATAAATTCGTTCTCGGAACTTTCGTTCCATTTTTCCCACGTAAAATGCGGGACAAGTTGTGCATGTTCCATCGCGAGTATCCTTAAACTTAGAAGTTTACAAAGATAAAGTTTTCAGAAAGTTCATGAACCTATTTACGTTTAGTTAATTGATTGTACTTCCACTTCTGAAGAAGTTTGCTAGTGAGCAAATGAAAACCGCTTAAAGTCTTTTATTTCCATTTTGGTTTAATTATTAAATCTTTGTGCAGACTCAATAGCCGTTTGGACCTGTGTGTTATGTTTTTCCACCCTACCAGACCTTATCCTAAAGGTCAAAAGAGTGGAAAAATGTGGTTCCGTAAGTCCAAAGGAGCTATCTGACACTCGTGGTAATCCTTCCCCCAGGGGCAGAGAGGGAAATAACAATGGAAGACGCCATCCATGCGGCAGAGGGGGTCCGCATAACCAGGGTGACAGAAATATATTCTCTGGTAGGCCCTTCCAGCTCTCCTGAAAGGAGGCCTGCCTGTCCACCTCTGGAGGTAGTCAGGGTGAGACTATTGCTGTACCCAGAAGCCTGGCTAAATTTGACAAGACAAATGGGTACAGTCCATTATATCCAGGGGTTACAACATTCCTTTTCGCTGTCCACCTCATCTGTCAAAGTTTATCCCAGACATTCCACCCTGTTAAAGGGATCAAGCAACAGTAGATATTCAGATGTTGCTAGAAAAAAGAGTCATCCAAGAAGTCCCCACAGACCAACTAGGATCCAGAATTTACTCAAGGTACTTTTTAGTTCCAAAAAAGACAGAGGACTGGAGACCCATACTGGATCTCAGCAGACTAAACAAGTCGGTGAAAAAGTCAAAGTTCTGGATGGTAACACTGCAGTCTATACTCCCGTTTCTGGGAAAAGACAGTTGGATGTGCTCGTTAGATCTTCAGGATGCGTGCTACTACATAAACATGGACAGACACGCAAGAAGATTTCTATGCTTCCAGCTGGGAGCCAGTCATTACCAGTTCAGAGCTCTGCCCTTTGTACTCACCACAGCCCCCAGGGTGTTTACCAAATGCATGGCAGTAGTCATGGCTCATCTGAGACGTCAGGGATTCCAGGTGTTTATATAATTAGACAACTGGCTCCTAACTGCCACCACCAAGCAGCTACTAATCAAAGCAAAAGACTACACCATCCATCTCTTCTCAAAACTAGGCATTACTATAAATGCAGAAAAATCTGCCTTGTTGCCATCACAGCGTATTACCTTTATTGTTGCAGATTTAAATACAAATGACATGTTGGCAAAACTTCCTAAAGAAAGGATCCAAATGTTATGCAGTCAAGTGCTTACCTTACTCAACAAGAAAAAAGTACAGGCAAGATTTGCCCTCAAAGTCCTAGGCTGTATGGCAGCGATGATAACACTACTTCACCTGGCACGACTTCACATGTGAATATTGCAGTGGCTACTCTTCGCTCAGTGGTCCATACAGGAGTTACCCATGTCTCACGAGATCCTCATAACACACTGCTGCAAGAAAGACCTACTTTGGTGGGTCCAGTCCTCTCGGGTAACAATGGGCAAACCATTTGTACTTCCCCAACATGTTGCTACAGTAACCACGGACGCGTCCCAGATTGGGGGGGGGGGGCGGCATTATCTGGGACAGACTGTCTAAGGGGTTTGGAAAGATCACGAGTACCATTTGCACATCAGTGTCCTAGAGATGAGGGTGGTGCTTCAGAACTCTCTTCCTACGGGGACTATTGCAATTCAGACAGACAATATGTCGGTAGTATGATACATCAACAAACAGGGGGGAACCAGATCCTACCCCCTATGTCAAGAGGCTCAGAAAGTTTGGCAATGGGCGATATCTTCTCAATGCTTTCTGACAGCAACGCACATCCCAGGGAAATCCAGCGTTATAGCAGACAGGGTAAGCAGAGTGATTCTCATGCCTCACAAATGGCCCCTCAATCAGGAAATTGCGAATCAAATTTTTTGCAAATGGGGCCAGCCTTGCTGCGACCTTTTTGCCACTCTCTTCAATACCAAATGCAGCAACTACTTTGCCCTAATTTCCCCTCCGGGAGAGTCACCGAGGGATGCACTTGTTCATGATTGGCCCCTGGGACTTCTTTATGCCTTTCCCCCTTTTCCCTTGATTCCAAAGGTTATCCAGAAAGCAAAGTTGTTGAGTCGCAGGTTAATTCTCATTGCGCCATACTGGCCTCGTCAGATTTGGTTCCCTTTTCTTTGGCCCCACTTTCAGGAGGACCCATGGATCCACAGTGCCGGATCTTCTGACGCATCAGTCAGGAATGCTCTACCCTGCCCTCCACAGCCTCAAGCTGACAGCTTTGCTTCTCCACTTCCAATTTTAGCCAAGCTTCTGGAATTATCCCCTGCAGTTCATCACATTCTAGTCCTCTTGCACAAGCAGATGACTAGGAAACTTTATGCAAGCAAATGGAAGAGGTTCTCTTGTTGGGCTAACAAAAAACACATAGATTCCTTTACAGCATCTATGCCTGCAATTCTGGAGTTTCTGACAGAAATTTTTAATCAAGGAGCAGTGGCAGCCACTATTCAAGTTCAATTAGCTGCTGTTTCTAATTACCATATGGGAGACTTCGGATCTAGTGTAATGTCCCATAGACTATGCAAAGCTTTCCTCAAGGGTACTTTTCTGTAAAGATCACCCTTCAGAGAACCTCCTCTTCCTTGGGACCGCAATCTAGTATTATCATCTTTGATCCTGCTTCCTTTCGAACCAGCATCATCTTGTTCATTAAAATTTTTATCTTGGAAAACACTCTTCCTGACAGCAATTACTTCAGCCAGGAGAGTATCAGAGTTGCAAGCCTTGTCTATCTGTCCACCCTATTTGATCTTCCACAAAGATAGAGTCTCCCTCTGAAGAAATCCTTCTTTTGTACCAAAAGTTTGTTCTCAAGCAAATTTAAACCAAATTATAGAATTATCAGTGTTTTTTCCTAACTATGGCAACAAGGTAGAGTATAAACTCCACCAACTGGATGTGCGTAGACGGTTGCATTTTTACTTGCATAGGACCAAAGAATTCAGAAAGTCAGACCAATTGTTTGTCTCCTATTCAGAAAAAAAAAGGTTTGGCAGTCTCAAAAGTTACCTTGTCCAAATGGCTTACTGAGACCATCACTTATGTCTATGATTCCCACAATAAAGAACCACCAGGAAAAGTTAAAGGACATTCAAGTAGAATGGTATCTACCTCCATTGCCTTTCAATCCAGACTTCCATTGGCTTCAGTTTGTGCTGCTACTACATGGGTTAACCCTCATACCTTTATTACTCATTACAAAGTAGATGTGGCCTCCCGGAATAGGGCATCCTTTGATTCCACTGTCCTGAAGAGTTTATTCCCTTGAGCCACTCAACCAGCAAGAATGAAAGTGAGATCGGACAACATAACATAAAGAAGTTATGTACTCACCATAATGTTCCATGTTTGTTGTCCAGTATCTTGCCTTCATTCTTACATCCCACTCAGCCATCCCCTCCTGGAGGATCTAGAGGAAATTTCTCAAAATTGGCAGATAAGGTCTGATTACCTTCTTGCCTTTTCTTGTTAACTTTATGACAGTATGTTTCATATATTTTCCTTTTGGATATTGAATATATGATAGGAACTTTTCTCCCTCAAATGAGATCTGGGGAACAGCTGTTAAGCACCATGGGATAGGACTTAGCCTCGAGCCAGTAGAAGCTCTCTAGCTTTGGTATACAGCTGAGTCGGAGACGAGTTTCGGCTCCGAACCCAACCAGCAAGACTGAAGGCGAGATACTGGACAACAAACATGGAATGTTATGGTGAATACATAACTTCTTTTTCTCCATTAGCTTCAACTAAATTATGTAAAGCTTTCCTAAAAGGTACATTTTTGCTTAGACCGCAAGTTTGAGATCCCACTCCACCTTGGGATCTGACTTTGATGGTACAGGCTTTGGTACACCCACCATTTGAGCCTTCATCTAAGGTAGATCATAAGTTTCTATCTTGGAAAACTGTCTTAGCAAGAGTGGTATCAGAACTCTGCGCACTAGCTGCGAAACTACCATACTTAATTTTTCATAAGGAAAGAATTACCCTATGCACTATTCCTTCCTTTCTACCAAAAGTGCCCACTGAGTCCAATATCAATCAAGTCATCAATCTACCAGTTATCTTTCCAAATTTTGACAATAAAGGAGACTATATCCTTCATCTCTTAATGTCCATAGATAACTTCATTTTTATTTTCATAGGACTAAGGAATTTAGAAAACTGATACATTGTTTGTATCCTTTTCCTATACAAGATAGGAAAACCAGTTTCAAAAACTACTCTAGCTAAATGGATAACAGACTGTATTTTCTGTTTAGTCCTTGAGAGGCCTAACTTTACCAAGACAACCAAAAGCTCATTCAACCAGGTCAGTGGCTACATCAGCTGCCTTTTGGGCTAGAATGTCCATTGACAACATTTGTGCAGTTGCCATTTGATCTAATGCTCATAAACTTATTTCTCATTACAAATTGGATATCATCTCCAGGAGCAGAGCATCATTCAGGTCTTATGTGCTCCAGAACATTCTTCCATGAGGGCCACCCAAGGTAGTCATAGCTGGGGACTCTGTCCTTTTCATTGAGAAATGAATGAAAATGACAGCATCAGATAAAAAGATTAATGTACTTACCATAATATTCCATCTGTATTGTTCATTTTCATTCTTCCTCGACTTCCCTCCCACCTTCCCCCTATCCGTGTCTTTGGGAAAGACTTAATGGAATTGTTATTAGGAACAACTGTTCCTGTTTGAACTCTAGATCTTTTGGCTATCACTGTTCTGTCATAACAATCTTGAGTTATTTTTTCTTGTAATATTCTGTAATAGCAGAAAACTCAATCTGAGGTAATACAGTGATCAGGAGCATTTTGGGTAAAGGGAGGAGCTTGAGAGTTGGATCCTAGAATCTAAAGAAAGTGACAGAGTCAGCTCTGAGGATTGGATCTGAACCCATTTGTTGAGGAAGAATGAAAGTGGACAGCACAGATAGAATGTTATGGTGGGTACATAACTTTTTTTTTCTCTCACAGTGTATCTTCGGTTTGGCTTCTCTGCATGATATCTTGCATTGTCCTGATTGTGCTAAATTCCAAGCAAAGATCCTTAAATGCAGGGCTGAAGTCCTTGCCACAAATATGGAGTCCTCACTTTCGGTTCCCTCAGTGAATTCACAACCCACAGTTTCGGTTAGCAGTATCCCAAAAAAACACAGACAAAAAAATTCAGTGAAAAAGATACTGAAGATACGGCCACTGTCTCTCCTCAAGCTATGGTCTACCAGCGACTCAGGTGAGGTGCCTTTGCAGCCCCCTGGTCCAGTGACTTTTAGGCCTGAGCCCTCTGGCGTGACCTCTTGGGAGGCCACCATGGTTCCAGGCCTACCACTCACATCTTTCATGACATCATCTTTGGTTCCTGTTATACCTAGGTGTAGGGGACAGATACAGCTCTTTTACTGTTTTAATTTTTCTTTTTTTGTCACCTATGCAGAAGGGGTCTGAGCAGAAACTCATTGTCTAGAGCTCTGCAGGTGAAAGCCTCTGATTTTTGTGTCATAGGTACCGAGGGAGAGTCTTGGAAATCTAGACCGACATAGCAGTCGACTGGCTGCATCCCTTGGTTACTTTGACAAAACAGATGCCTAAACTGAAAAGAACTGTAAGCCTTCAGCTTCCATCTCAGCAGCTCAAACTGAAACCCAAGACCTCTTAAAAATTGTCCAGGAGTTCATGGCCTTCATGAAGTCTGGTGAACCTAGCCACTCCCAGACCACTACCTCTGAAGCCTCCCCATCTAAGAGGCCTAGGGAAGTTGCCTTTCAAGAAGATTGACAATCCTTAGACTCTTGAAGATGAAGAGGAATTATCCTACTCTGAGCACCTTCAATCCTAACCTTATCCAGACTCAGACACAAATGAATACCCTCTCATCGCCTCTCCTCCAGATGACCTCTCTTTTGAAGATACCCTTCAGAAAATGATGGAGGCTTTTAATTGGGAAAGCAAATAGTTCTCTCAGTCACAGGCTCACTGTAGGGATTTGCTGAGTTTACCTTCACCTACACCACTAGGTGCCCCCCCCCCCCCAGTACATGTGGTGCTTGTTGATGTTTTTGAGGACATCGCTTTATACACATATTCCCTGCCATCTTCTCCCACAAAGCCTGGCCAGTTTATAGAGTACTTGACTCTCACAAGTACCTTTATAATACCCTAAAGCAAATCCCTCAGTAGTTTCTACTGAATCCACTAAATGGATGCAAAAGTATGCAGCTAGACAGCCCCTGCCTAATGACAGAGAAAGCAAACTTTTAGACAGATTTGGCAAGAAGGTGTATACCTCAACTACCCTTTCCATGAGGGCACTTAATTGCCAGTTCCACATGCTGAGGTACTTAGAATCCCCTCAGGATTAAATTATTATGAATGCAGAGACTGTTTCTGACAAAGCCTTGTCTTAAAGAAATTCAGGAGATTAATAACCAAAAGCAGGGACCAATGGTGCAAAAACAACCAAGAAACGAAAGAAGGCACCACCAACCAGGAATGAACACGAACCAATAAATGATCCAAAAACAGTTTATTCCACAAACGCTAGTACAGTTCCAGCACGTTTTCGTCATCAACTTCCTCAGTGAATGAAAAGCAACCACTGAACAACCCTATATATACACAAACCTATTAACATCAATTAAATCAATAAATCAATTCTTAAAACAGTTAATCAATTAGTTAATTATTCTAAAATGAACATTTTCACAAAGTAAAATTCGTACATTTAATAATTTAATTAAAACCACATCTAATAGTCACACCAATTTTAGAATTCATCCAAAACTTTTAATAAATAAAATAAAATAAAATAAGAATAAAAACATTTGATTCAGATAATCTTTTAACTTGTAATATAATGTGTTTGTCTCCATCAAGTGGTGAAACTAAATATGGCATTTAAATTAATAAAAAATGTATGTACATAATCTGTATAAAAGCTTGTAAGAATGAGTTTAAATGATTATTTTGAATTGACTTTAAATGAATGTTTTCACTACATCCTATATATATTAAATTAATGAAACAGTGAAAGAAGTTAAAGTTTGGCAGATCTAATTTTAAGTACAGGTGCAAGAGATACCATTTCATTAAGACCCGGAGGTCTACTAGAATCCAACACAAGTTGCCAATAAAGCTCCCTATACTCAACAAGTGTTTCCCACATACCACCCCTTGGACTCATCTCAACCACTTCCAAAATAAAAATTGAAAGCCAGATGTTTTACAAGTGGTGGTGTGCTTGTATAGTGCATTTTTCTCATTTTTTGTTCTTATTTCATATAGATGCTCGTAGATCCTCTGCTTTAATTTCCTTTCACTTTTCCCAATGTAAAATGATTCACGTACCTTGCAAGTTGCTATGTAAACAATCCCTTTGGTGTTACAGTTAGCATAAGTATTCAACATTAATTTCTTTTTCCTAGAATTTAAATAAATAAAGTCTCCTGTTGATAAAAATGTACAATAATTGCAACACCCACATTTATATAAACCCTTCTTCTCTTTTTTACCACTCAATATATTACCTTGATCTGAGCCCCTCTCTAATATATTTTTAATGGTGTTACCTTTTCTGTATATGTAAACCAGTTCTTTTTCAAAAATATACTTCGTCTGAAATTTTCGAAAAGTTGTTCCATTCTTTGTCAAAGATTTTCTTGATGCCTCTAGAATTACCGTCGTAGGTTGTAATCAAACTAGATGTGTAATCTTCTTTTGGTTTGGTTACTTCTTTTGTTCCATCCAAGATTTGAGTTTTACCTAAAATAGGGGCAAATCTATCATTTCTGTTTTTACACACTTCTTCTGAAATTTTATCAAAAAATGAAATGGTATCTCTTGCACCTGTACTTAAAATTAGATCTGCCAAACTTTAACTTCTTTCACTGTTTCATTAATTTAATATATATAGGATGTAGTGAAAACATTCATTTAAAGTCAATTCAAAATAATCATTTAAACTCATTCTTACAAGCTTTTATACAGATTATGTACATACATTTTTATTAATTTAAATGCCATATTTAGTTTCACCATTTGATGGAGACAAACACATTATATTACAAGTTAAAAGATTGTCTGAATCAAATGTTTTTATTCTTATTTTATTTTATTTTATTTATTAAAAGTTTTGGATGAATTCTAAAATTGGTGTGACTATTAGATGTGGTTTTAATTAAATTATTAAATGTACGAATTTTACTTTGTGAAAATGTTCATTTTAGAATAATTAACTAATTGATTAACTGTTTTAAGAATTGATTTATTGATTTAATTGATGTTAATAGGTTTGTGTATATATAGGGTTGTTCAGTGGTTGCTTTTCATTCACTGAGGAAGTTGATGACGAAAACGTGTTGAAATTCAGGAGATTAGCTAGAGTAGCCTTACAGATTTCCAGACACTCCTTAAAATTTGGGTGTGATGCACTAGGTGTATCACATAGAGCAGCTGCCATTGGCTCTGTCATTTTCAGACGTGTTGCTCAGGAATCAACCACTGTCAGACCAGGTCAAGGCAGAGTTACTGGATGTTCCTCTAGACAAGGAGTTCCTTTTCAGACCCTCAGCTAAACAAATGTTCATAAAGCTGGGCAAACAAGGAAAACAAATTAAAAAAGTGAAAGAATTTTACCTGCCACCTACACCTAGGCATAATAGTTACTACCCTTCCAAGCTATGCCCCCCACAAGACAAGACAGTGGGAGGCCTCCTCATGTAAAGGAAACCAGACAATCCAGAAGGTGGCAGTCAGAACAAACACAAAGACAAGAGAGCGCCAAAAAACCCACCCAGCACAGAGACCACCTGTAACTGTCCTCAGCCCAACCCCTCTTCCCCTACCCCTGACAGTAAGAATCTCCTGCTTTGTACAAGAATGGAAAACCATTACCAAGGAGCAGTGGGTCCTTCAAATCATAGAAAGGGTCTACTTCATTCAATTCAGAGAAATTTCCCCTTTCCTAGCCATCTCAAAACCTCCCTAAAGAGCATGAAGGTCTCTTACGATATATCCTTTTCAGCTTGCTACAACAGGGATCTATTCAAACTGTTCCTCCAGGTTAGGACAGAAAAGGTTTTTATTCAAGGATTTTGCTAGTCCCAAGAAAAGAAGGCACCTGAATGCCTGTCTTGGACCTGTCACGGGTTAAAATATTCCTTTATGTTCCAACATTCAAAATGCTAACCTTACCCTCCATGATCTTCCAGGATGCATACTTGGTTATTCTGGACCTAAAGGGTGCCTACCTTCACATCCTTATTGCACAGTACCACCTAAAGAATCTGTGCTCTGTTAGCAGCAGGCTTGCACTACCAATTCTGTGCTTTACCATTTGGTCCGTCTGCTCCTCCAAGAGTTTTCACCAAGCAATTCTCTCCACTGATAACCCACTGATAAATCCTAGGAGTTTACATTTACCCTTACTTGGATGACTGTTTTTCGTCCAGGGGAAAATCCACAGGACAGACTCTAAACATGTTACAGGGCACAATGGACTGCTTTCAGAAGGTAAGTCTCACTCTGAACCTCCGCAAGTCTCAAACTCTTCAACAGACAAAGATTTTTTTTCCTCAAAGATGTCATAGAACTCTGTTCAGCAAAAAACTTTCCTTCCTCAGGAAAAAAAAAAATCTTTTTTGACAAAGTACATGATCAGTTTGCTGTCAAAGCAACCAGTCTCAGTAAGCTTCTCAAGTTCTTGGGGTACATAGCTTTTTGCATGCGTACAATACCCCTTCCAAAGCTACACATGAGAAAGCTGCATTGGTTCCTAAAAACCTCATGGGAAAAGCATTCTCAGCCCCTGGAAATATTCCTGCTTCTCCTTCCTTGCTTAAACAAAGAGCTGCTATGGTGGAAAAAACATAATTTTATAGAATCCGGGCAGTAAAGTTTCTGTGCCAGAGACTGACAAGACCAAAACTACAAGACAGCTCAGACATAGCCTGGGGAGGTCACTTGGAGACCATGAAGGTGTGGGGCATCTGGACCCCAGATCAGATGAAGCTATGTATCAGCCAGAAAGATTTGTTAGTTGTCTACCTAGCAATGAAAGCCTTTCATCAGAGCCTAACACCAGGAACTTTACAGATTTAGACAGACAACACCACAATCATGTGGTACATAAACAAATAAGGAGGGACCCTTTCCTATCTCTTGTGCAGTCTTGTTTTGAATATTTGGCTTTTAAAACAAGACCTGAAACTGGCACTTACATTCTACATTACAGGACAGAACTGTACCCTGGCAGACTCCTTAAGCAGGTGTCTTCTGAACCCCAACAAGTGGATGCTGAAGAGGGAAACTTTCCAGGACTTAACCTTATAGTGGGAAATTCTCTCAGTAGGTATTTTTGTCTCCCACCAAAACAGATAACTTCAGAGGTTCTCTTCCGGAACCCGGTAGGCAGGGACATGGAAAATAGATGCATTCTCATTCAGATGGACCAACCTTTTTCTGTATTCCTTTCCATCCTTACCCCTGATTCCCAGGGTATTGATAAAGGTCAGGACAGATGGACAGTAAGCATGATTCCCATTGCCCCATACTGGCCAAGACAACACTAGAGCCATTGTTGCCTTTTTTCATCTGATTCATCCTTTGGATTATAAGATCTGTTTGGGTCTGGCATCAGTGCATTTAGAAGCTGGGGATCCAGGGCTCTGACATTTCCCTTACCCATACTCCCTGTCTTCCATCAGATACCCAGACCTTTTTGCCACCTGATCTAGAAGGTCATGTTTTTCAAGGGATCTGATATTTCAAATATTAGGTAAGTACTTCCTTTTTTGGGCAGTTACTTTTTTCCTTTTTCCTTCCGTTTAGAACTTAGTATACACAGTGTGTGTGTGTGTGTGTGTGTGTGTGTGTGTGTGTGTGTGTGTGTGTGTGTGTGTGTGTGTGTCTGTGTGTGTGTGTGTCTGTGTGTGTGTCTGTGTGTATACTATATTTTTTCTGCTATTTCCTGTATCACTCTTCTGCTCTTTTCTGTAGATAGTTTTTTTCTTTACCCATTATTGTAGATTATCCTGTCTCTTCTATTACTATCATGGTTGGTTGTTGTATAGAGTCTGTTCTTTTCCTTTCATGTTTCCTTGCTATTCTTATGGCAGAAGAGATTCAGGGGTTTAAAAAGTGTACAGCCTGTGGACACATTCTGTGTTTATTGTCTCTGAGCAGCCCACTTAGATACAGACTGCGAGGCTTGCTCATTCTTTGGTCCTAGGGTCATTCAAGGCAGTAGAGACAAATTGGTTTTAAAAGGGCTTATTCTTCAGTCAGAGCAGTCAATTTTCTCTGTTACTCCTTCAGTTTCTCCAACTAGGACTAAAATTCTAAACAGAAGGACAAGTCTGAATAGAGGTCAGAAAAATCAAGAAAATGGTCTTCTGTACCATCAGAACCCTTGAATCTGGCACCGAAGTCACTTTGTCAGTTGGATACGACTCCGGTCACCTGTGCCTCTTCATCATTTTTCACTGGAGCCAATGAGCCATCTGCTTCATTCTCCCTTCCTTCAAGAGAGGCATTCATCTAAATCACCATCAGTGACATAATTTTCCCGCTCCATTAATTTTTCTGATCCCAGTCCATCCTTCGTATCTGAGCCTATCTGAGTCTCCCAGGAGCACCCAATTCACAGCCAACAGTTCTTTTGACTTTGACTCCAGCTGTGTCCTTTACTGTCTTGACTCTGATGCCTTAGGATCAGTAAGAGTCTCAAAGCCGAAGCATATGTGTAAGGGCTCAAAGCGTAGAATTTGTAGCAACATTTTTGGAGCCATCTCTTGCTCGATGCCTCTGCACTATATAGCTCATTTCCAATGTCTGCTTTGGATCCGGGACAAGTCAGGTAGGGAGAGGCTCTTACTTCATCTTGTAAAGATGGGGTGGGAGTTTCTTTAGGGTCAATCTTTGCCTCAGCATTTGAGGCTTTCAAAATGGTCTTGCTAGGCCAGGAGAAGAGGTGTTTTCCATTTACTGGTTTCCATTCCCAAGCACTTTGGATATTGCATCTGACTTCACACTTCCTCGTCAGCAGGGACAAACTGCTTCCTTTAGCCTGGGGTCTGCTAACCATGTGAGTTCCCTGTCTGGTTCCAACCCACCTCCAGAAACTCAGTCTAGGCAAGGTCCTAGGTAACAGACATGTAGGAGGAAACATTTAGATTCCTCTCTAGAATCAGTCACTGAAAACACAGACATGGATGATAAGAATGTGTCCCTAAAATCCCATCTGGAGGACATCACCTTTGGCAATATTTTGGAATTAATGAAGCATGAGGGGGTTGGTCCACTGATGTGCCATCCCCTGAAGAGTTTGTGTTCCTCAAGACTTTTGGAGATGGCTTTTCTACTTCCTGGGTGGTACCGCCAGCTGATCCACTAACAGATGTGGTAGCTTATAGGGATTTGAAGGATCCTGGCATGGCAGAACCAATTCCTAAAAAGCAAGACAAAATTTTAGTTGCACCTAAAGATCAAACACACTGGAGCTAGGGTCCCCCAGTAGATGCCATGGTTGTGGCAGCAACCCCTAAAAAAACAGCTCTCAGAGGACAGTAAATCTGTTCATCCACCTAATAGGGAATCTGGAGTTCTGGACAGATTTGGGAAGTGGACATATGCTTTAGTGACTTTCATACTTAGAGCGCTGAACTACTTGGCCTACGTCAGGGACCTACCGTCAGACATTCAGAAGAAAGTGGAGTCCCAGATGGCAACCTTAAAACCAATGTCTAAAGTATACATGTATCTGATTTCCATTGCAGCTGATGTTACTGCTAGAAAATCAGGTACTAGCATAGTCATCCGCTGGCATGCCTGGATGCGAATATGTGACTTTGTGGAAGGTTTCAAGATGTCTTTCCTTGATGCTTCCTTTGATGGCTCCGCACTGTTTGGACCAAACTTTAAGGAAACTCTCACCAGAAGCAAGCAGAGTGGTATGACCCTTTCTACCTCTGGAATATACATCTCCACTCCTCAGAGAACCTTCTCCAGCAATCAGAAAGATGGTAATAAAATATGGTTCAGAAAATCTAAAGGATTCAACCATGATGCTCCTGCAGGGACAGGTCAACTTAAGACAGAGGGATGGAGGAAGGGAGGGAGCAATTTCAACGGACATTGCCTTAGAGGCACAGGTGGACTGCAGAATCAAGGGTTTTGCAGTCCCTTTTTCTGAGAAACGTTTTCAGCACTCCTGAAGAATTGCTGAATGCCACAGTCTAGAGGCAGTTGGGTCGCTTATCCCCTTCACCTGGCAGGCCATCACATCAGATTCTTGGGTGTTATGGATAATGACCAGAGGCTGTCTAATACCTTTTTTTTTCCCCCCTCCTTTAAAGAAGAGAAGGATTCCCACAGTAATACCTCATTAGTTGAAATCTGCAACAGCAGAAGTCTTAAAACTGTTAAAAAGATACGTCATCCAATAGGTCGCCCCAGACCAGTTAGAATCTGGAGGCTGTTCCAGGTTCTTTTTAGTTTCAAAAGGCATGTAACCTATGGCCAGTTTTTGACCTCAGTCATTTCAATCAGTTTATAAAGCAGACAAAGTTCTGGATGGTCACAGTTCAGTCCATTCTACCTCTGTTGAGGAAGGACAGCTACAGTGGATGTAAAAAGCGTACATCCCCCCTGTTAAAATGCCAGGTTTTTGTGATATAAAAAAATGAGACCACAATAAATTATTTCAAAAATTTTCCCACCTTTAATGTCACCTATAACCTGTACAGTTCAATTGAAAAACAAACAAATCTGTTAGGGGAAAAATAGAAAAAATAAAAAATATACAATAGGCTGGTTGCATAAGTGTGTATACCTTTAACCTAATACTTTGTTGAAGCACCTTATGATTTAATTGCAGCATTCAGTCTTCTTGGGTAAGAGTCTATCAGCATGGCACATCTTGACTTGGCAATATTTGCTCACTCTTCCTTACAAAAGCTCTCCAAATCTGTCAGAATGTGAAGGCATCTCTGATGCACAACCCTCTTCAGATCACCCCACAGATTTTCTATTGGATTTAGGTTTGTGCTGTGGCTGGGCCATTCCAAAACTTTAAATCTGAAGTAGTTTACTTCATTTGATCTTCAACCTGTGGGTACCGGATCCGTATTGGATCCGAGCTGGCAACTTTACAAGCATCCGCTCCGAGCTCCAAGCTCCTCCCCTTACCCATAATACACCACCACCACTACCTTCCAATCTCGTTTGCCATGGCTGTCCAATGCATCATGATTCTTGAGCTCCAAGTTGTGAGTAGGTCTTTTCAAAGTGATTAGTGTTTTTTGTCTGTGTGCTTGGTAGTACAGGTTTCCTCTTTTGCTCCCATTCACTGGTGCGTCGAGTTTAGGGTTTGTTTCTTAGTTTTTAGGTAGTTAGGTAGCTTGTAGTAGTTAGTCTTCCCCTCCCCCACTCAGCCTTCTGTGTGCTTGTCTGAGTGTGTGGTGAGTGGGGTGTGTTTCTTGAAAGTTTGTTTCATGTTGTTTAGTGAGATATTTCTGATTTCCGTAAACAAGTTTTCAAAAGATGCATTGAGTATGACCACAAATTGTCACCTGGTGATGGCCACACTCTTTGTGTGCTTTGTTTGGGTGCAGCCCATTTAGCCACCGACTGTAGTATTTGTGCAGGTTTTAACCTGCGCTCCCTTAAGGATTGGAGGGCCAAATTAGTTATGAAAGGCCTGCTCCCTTCTACGGAGGTGGCCGCCTCCTCTTCTGCTTCGGTCACATCTGCTGCTGTGACCACTTCTCCTTCTACTCCTGTCCTTGCTTCTCCTCCCTCCCAGGCTAGGACTCATCCTCCTGCCTGTAAGCCTGTGGAAGCGGAGTGTAGAAAAGGTAGAGAGAGCACAGATCTGAGAAGAGAAAGAGGTCCCCGGACCTTTCAGCTCCGACCGGACCTCCTACCAAAATTCAGCCTAGGCACCGTGACTCCCCTCGACTCCGATCTCCCAGATTTTTTCCATAGCTGGAGGAGCTCAGACCACCCTCTAGAGCCTCGGTTCTTAGACCCGCCAGGTCCATGGCTTTGTTGCGGTCCACCCACAGTCTTTCTGAAGTTGACATGGATAAAATGATGCGGAGATTTATTTGCACACAAATGCAGATGGGAATCTTGCCGGCCCCCTCTCCCTCTGGAGGGGGGAGCTTGCTTCCCTTCTTTACACCTATATCTCCTTCTCTGATCTGACCCCCGGTTTCGAAGTACATGGATCTGAGAGTGCCTTTAGTTAGGGGGTCAGCACCGTCAGTACTGTCTCCTCAACAGCGGCAGCTGCCTGGAGCATGTCGGATCCAACTAGTTCAGATCCGATTGGCTCTCGGAGCCGAAGCCTGGGTGTCGGATCCGAGGGGGTGGAGCTGTTTTCATCAGCTCTGACTTTGTTGGGTCACGGCCCCCTCTACGGAGTGCCGTCTACTTCAGGCCTGGCTCCGATTCCCGCGTCGGATCAGGGGAGAGTGGTTGACTTAATGGTGTCGCAGGAAGCATGCTGTCCTTTGGCGTTCAACATTTTGGAAAGGGTTCTCTCCAGTGGATCAAGGCCCCTGACTATACCTTCGGACTCCGCTCTGACTCCTCCTGCTTTGTGTATGAATCCCGTCATTTTACCACAGGGACAGCCCTTGCTCGAGGAGCCCCAGGCGGTTTCCCCTGAGGAACAGCAAGTGGTTTGCAAGTTTCCTCCGGAAAGCCCCACCAGAGAGGTTCCTTGCAAGCATACATGCAAGAGGAGGCACTTGGACTCCTCCCCGGAGTCCCTCACCAAGGACACTGATTTGGATGATGGAAGGTTCCCCGAGATCACCTCTCGGGTTTGTCTCCTTTGGAGACATCATGGAAATCTTGCACCAGCAGGGAGTTTGGTCTGCCCCAAAACCTTCCTTGGACAAATCCATGTTCCTGGAGGCTTTCAGCATGGGCCCGTCTACTTCCTGGGTGTCCCCTCCCTCGGATCCTTTAGTGGACTTGGTCATCTCATGGGCTTGGAAGGAGCTGGACACTATGGAATCAAACCCTAAATGCCCAGACAAAATATTGAGCCCCCCTGCAGACAGACCGGCTTGGAATAAAGGGTCCCCTGTAGACACTATGGTGGTAGCAGCCCCCACCAAAAAGGAACTAGCCCAGGAGAGTTCCTCGGTCCATCCTCCTGACCGAGTCTAGGATGATGGATCACCTAGGGAAGCAGGTTTATGCATCAGTGACCTTTTCTATCAGGGCGCTGAACTATCTGGCCCACGTTACTAGACTACAGAGCGACCTGGTTAAGGAACTGACTGAGTCTCCTCCAAAGTCCATGGCGCAGGAGGACAGGGCTACGTTCTCCATGAAGATGGCTACCTTGACAGTGGTTTTAAACACTTCTATGTTCCCGTCCCCCCAGATCAGTCCGGATCAGGCATTTACTCCAGGTTCTTTTTGATGTCAAAAAAGATGGGGACTTAAGACCCATTCTGGACCTGTCTACTCTGAACCTGTCAGTGGCCAAAGAGAAGTTCTGGATGGTCACTTTATAATCCATCATGCTGTACCTGCAAGAAAGCGACTGGATGTGCTCATTCGATCTCCAGGACGCTTGCTATCAAAGATGCAAAGAAGCTCCAGAAGGTTTCAATGCTTCCGGCTAGGAGCCAATCATTATGAGTTTTGAGCCCTACTCTTTGGTCTCACTGCAGCCTCCAGGGTGTTCTCCAAAGTGATGGCAGTAGTAGCAGCTCACCTGAGGCTTCAGGGGATTCAGGTCTAACCTTACCTGGACGATTGGCTCCTTACTGCTCCCACCAAGCATCTACTTTGTCGGACCAGAGATCATTTCCTAAAGCTTGCACACTATCTAGGGATTACAATCAACACAGCCAAATCTCTTCTGAATCCTGTCCAGGTGATAGAATACATAGGGGCACAGATAGACACGTCACAGACAAATGTTTTCCTGACCTCAGAGAGAGTTTGAAACTTAAGGATGCATGTCACCTTCATTTACCAATCTCACCTTCCCTCAGCAGAGTCAGTCTTAAGGGACCTAGGTTCTATGGCAGCGACGATAACACTCTTACCATGTGCTCGATTACATTTGCGAGTACTACAGTGGACTCTAGTGGTGCAGTGGTCCTTGTTGGATCTTCTGTTGTCGCACCCAATACACCTCAGCAGAGTCTGCAGGTCGTCCCTTCTTTGGTGGATGCAGTCTTCGGAAATCTTGGAGGGACAACCTTTTGTTCCAGCTCCTGCCCAAGCCACAGTGACCATGGATGCCTCCCAACTAGGGTTGTTCGGGAAGGACAGTCCAAGGCATGTGGTCCCCGATCGAGACCAGTTTGCATATAAACGTTCTGGAGATGAGGACGGTCCTTTTAGCGTTGCAGGCCCTTCATGCCTTTCTACCTCTGGGAACCATTGCAATCCAGTCAGACAACAAGTCAGTGGTCTGGTATATCAACAAACAGGGAGGGACCAGATCTTACCCCGTTTGTCGCGAGGCCATGAGAGTTTGGGAATGGGCAATCTCCACCAGTCGTTTTCTGGTAGCAATGCATATTCTGGGATGGCCCAACATTCTAGCGGACAAATTAAGCTGGACTATTCTGATGCCTTACGAGTGGTCTCTGAATCCTTCAGTAGTGGAGCAGATCTTTTTAGAGTGGGGTCGGCCTTGCTGTGATCTCTTTGCATCTCCTTCCAACATGAAGTGCAGCGAGTTCTTCACTCTGACCCCACCGCCGGGGGAGTTGCCCAGACACGCTCTAGTCCATGCTTGGCCTCCCAGTCTTCTTTATGCTTATCCTTCTGTACCCCTTATTTCAAAGTTTCTACAGAAAGCTTGTTGACTGGGGAGCAAAATGATCCACATTGCCCCATTTTGGCCTCGCCAGGTATGGTTTCCCTTCCTTTGGTCTCATCTTCTAGCTCCTCCTTGGATCTTGGATCCCATTCAGGATCTCATTTCGCACCCCTCAAGGGTCCTTCATCCAAATCTGGACAGTCTGAAGCTTACAGCTTGGCTGCTCCAGTTCCCTTAATTGCGAGGACTCTCGGATTGTCTTCTTTGGTCAGGTCTATTCAGGTGGCAGCTCATAAGTCATCCACCAGGAAGATTTATTGCAGCAAATGGAAGAGTTTTTCCTTTTAGGCCTCTCAAAGGAGTTTAGATCCATTCACGGCTCCCGTTCCAGCTTTTCTTGATTTTTTGGCAAATATTTTTCAACAAGGGCTAGCTCGTCTATTGTCAAGTTTCAATTAGCTGCCATTTCTCATTTTCACGTGGGTGCGAATTCTACTTCTTTATCCTCTTCCAGATTGTGCAAAGCTTTTATTAAAGGTACCTTTCTCTTGCGTCCTCCGGTCAAAGATCCCATTCCCCCCATGGGACCTTACTGTGGTACTTCAAGCAGTGGTTGCTCCTCCATTTGAACCTGCAGCAACCACAGATCTTAAGTTTTTGTCTTGGAAGACAACCTTTCTAGTGGCTATCACCTCTGCTAGGAGGGTTTCAGAACTTCAGGCATTGTCTGTCAAGGTTCCATGCATGATTTTCCACAAAGACAGGGTTTCTCTTCTCACCAAACCTTCTTTTCTCCCAAAAGTAGCATCAGAGGTTAATATCAATCAAACTATCAATTTACCTGTTTTCTTTCCAAATTTTGCAAACAAAATGGAGTACAAGTTGCATTTGTTGGATGTTCATAGACAGTTACAGTTCTATTTGTACAGGACCAAAACTTTTCGTAAGTCTGACCAGTTGTTTGTGTCCTTTTCTAAACCTTTTTTGGGTAAACCAATCTCCAAGTTGACCATTGCATGGTGGATCTCCCTATGTATCCTTCAGATCTACAAGGATAAAGGTTTGTATCCTCTGGGTCAGGTTAAAGCTCACTCAGCTAGGTCCATGGCTACTTCTGTGGCCTTTTGGTCGAGAGCATCATTAGATGACATGTGATGTTTTTCGTGTTTCACTGTTGCAATCATCACACTTGAGTTATCTGCCTGCAGGTAGCCCTCAGTCGGCATGAATACCAGAGTCTTAGGATTTCTGCGTCAGATGCTGTCACCTCTTCCATGACGTCAGGTCGTCAGGGGTATAAAGCATGCAGCTGAAGCCATTACATCAGCTTTTTATGCTGAGCAGAGCCCGAAGCAGAAGCAGTTTGCAAGTGTCGGTCGACCACTACCTGAAATTTTCATTATTCGAGTTTCAGACCTGAAGTCTTCTAAAGCTAAGTACCCCGTTGGGGATTCTTTTTTCTTGCTCTAACTGATGTCAGAAAATAATAATTGTCTTGCCTCTGGAAAACAAATACCTCACAGGGATTTTCATTCTTACTGCGTCACCTGTTTAGGCCCAGACCACGACGTTCCTCGCTGTCAGTTTTGTGCCCTGTTCAATACCTGAACTAGTGGACGTCTGGCTATCTTTGTCACTAAATTCTTTCGCTGTCATTCTCCGTATTCCGAAATGACTTTGATAACCCATCTGACTACCGATCTTCCGAAAAAACGTAAGGATAAAGACAGACTGCATAGATCCAAAACTGCCAACGACGCTTCCATTAAGCTAGTCGCCAGTCCACCGGTACTCGGTGTGGCACTTTCACAGCCCCTGATACCCATTTCTACAGATTCACAGGCCTCTACTGAGACCCATTCGCAGTCTGGTATGCCACGAGATGCTGCTTCGACTGTGGGACCTGTAGATATCTCTACCTTGGATGGGTCCGGAGCCGCTGTGCAAGCACCAGCTTCTGAGGGTGTATTCAGACCTTCGATATTTATATTAAACCGACTACTTTGTTTCAGACTAAAACTACCGAATTTCTCAGGCCCAGAGTTCACACTATGCCTAGGAAACCGACAACCAAAGTACATTCTCAATCTCCCATGCTACAGAAACAAATGCTTAGAATGGCTGAAGACCTTATTACTTTAATTAGGGGAAGCCAGCCTTCCCACTCTAAAAGACAAAGAACTGAATTTCCTTCTGATTCTTCACATCATGAGTTCGATGACTCTGACCCCTCAGATTACCCAGACATACCCTTATCTACCTATGAGGATTCTGATGCAGAGGATTCCATTTCCTCTGCCTCCCCACCAGAGGATTTTTCTTTTGGTGAAACCTGCATACCCTCAGAGCGCATTTCCGCTGGGAGTGCCAGGACTACCCACAGTCCAAAAAGAGACTCAGGGAATTTTTAAACTTGCCTCAGCACAGGCCTTTAGCTATCCCTCCTGTTCTGGAAATTGTAGACGATGTCTTCCTGGAATCCAGTCTTACCCCTGATACTTTGCCACCAGCTCCTAGAAACCTGACAGGTACTACAGAGTACCTGACTCACACAAATTTCTATTTAAGAATTCTACTGCGGATCCAGAGACCATTTCCCAGGGAACTAAAGGCATTAAGGCTACTACAGCCAAAAACCCTACCCCTTCGGACAGGGATTCTTGGGCTTTAGACAGATGGGGGAAGAAGGTGTACACCTCTGCTACTCTTGCAGGGCTTTAAATTGCCAGTTTCACATGTTGAAGTACTAGCAACATATTATGGAGCTAATTAAACAAAAAATTATGTTGATTCCTGATTGTGCAGAACATAAATATTTACTAGAGTTATTGCATTCTGCAAACCAAGTTGGAAAACATACTTTGCAGTGTGGTTTTGATGCTTTAGCAGCATCTTGCAGGGCTGCTGTCACAGGGTCTGTTCTTAGAAGGCATGCTTGGCTAAAGGAACAAATCTTGCCAGACCTTGTCAAAGCAAAATTACTAGATGCTCTATTAAACCAAGAATGTTTGTTCTGGCACTACAGCAGAAGAAGTTCTTAAAAAGATGGAGGAAAAAGTTAAATCTGTGCAAAATGTTAAAGATTTCTTACAGGTACAGCCACCTAGATTCAGTAGGCATTTGCCTTCGAAAAACTGGTCCTTTCCAGTCCCTCCCAGACCTTTTCAGTCCAAACCCAGGGGCAGCAGACCACCAAGACTACAGTCTCAGGGTATGCACAGATCTAAACAGTGGAGTGCTCCCACGTCAAAAACAGGGGAGTAGTAAGCCACCATCCTATGGAAATGTTCACAATGACTTGTCTTTCATCCTTCCCAGCCTTGCCCAAGTACTTGCACCCTTAGGAGGGTCTTAAACATTGTATCCCAGTGATACAGATTCTACTTCCACTCATTGCCAACCCCAAGCAGATTGCCAAACCTCCCCCCAAACCAGTGGGCAGAGGCCCAAAAGCAAGTACTTTCTCTTCTCAGTATCAAGGCTATTCAACCTGTTCCAACAGGGCAAAGGGGACAGGGTTTCTACTCCAGACTGTTTCTTGTGCCCAAAAAAGAAAACTCTTGGCGCCCTATCCTGGATCTGTCAATTCTCATCACCTTCCTGGTGGTTCCAAAATTGAAAATGCTTACTTTCCAACAGCTGCTTCCTATGCTAGCCAAGGACTCCTGGCTGGTCACCATAGACTTAAAAGAAGCTTATCTGCACATCCCCATAAGAGAATCTTGCAAGAAATGTCTACGTTTCAGGGCAGGCTCTATTCACTGTCAGTTCTCTGCATTTCCCTTTGGCTTATCTACTGCACCCAGGGTATTCACAAAATGCCTGGCTCCAGCCATTGCATACTGCAGGCAGAGAAAATTTCACATTTACCTGTACCAGCAACCTCCATCCCCCAACACAACCCAAATGACACATAGCCCACAGACTCAGTTTGCCACTCAGCCACCAACACACTAGTCATAGGTGACTCTTTAGTCAGGCACACTGATGTCCCACTCACCAGGCTAAACAAGGAGAAGGTTACTGTCAGCTGCCAGGATCCACCACATAACCCATGCACTCAGGTCACTCCACAAAAAATACAAATATGACTCTGTCATTGTCCGTGTTGGTGTGAATGACCTGAGACGTATCTCCCTGGACTACATGAAAAAGGACATGGAAGAGCTCTCCGATCTTGTAGCACAGGCAAGTATGACCCTAGCCCTGAGTAGCATTCTGCCATCACCCAGAATGATACTGCAGTACAAGGACAAAATGATTGACTTCAACAATTGGCTAAGCTTCTGGTGTCATTCTAAGGGGATCCAGTATCTGTCTGCTTGGGATGACATGGTCGACAGACCACGATGCTTTGCCACAGATGGTCTGCACTTGTCACTCCTGGGATTCCTGATACTGGCTAAGGCTCTTGCTGCCCCTATAGTGCCTTTTTTAGGCAAGGTTCAAATAACAAATTCACCACCATAACAAGAACAGGCAAGCAAAAAACTGAGGGTAATGCTACTCAGTGCTAGAAGTCTAAATCTCAAAATGCACTCACTCGAAGCACTCCTTAAAATGGGGAAGATCGATATCTGTGCAGTGACTGAGACCTGGTTCAAGGCTCCAGAGAACACCCCTGCACTACCAGGCTATAACTCATACCACACTTTTCGGCCATGTAACCTAGACCGAAACACCAAAGGTGGAGGTGTGTCCATATTCATAAAGGATATCCACACCTTCAGGCTAGTTGTTCAGCATAATGCATCCAAGGTTATCCAAGTGCAACTAACTCTGGGCAAAACTGCAATCCAAATTGTAGCTTGCTACAGATCCCCCACCATGTCCCAGGATTCCCACTCCTCTTTTCTTGATGTACTGGAAAATATTAGGGTTCAACCAAACACCCTAATAATGGGCGACTTCAACTACCCCACCATTAACTGGGAAAACTACTCGTGTACCAACTCCTTAGCTCAACGCTTTCTGGAATTCATAATCTCCAATGCCCTGGATCAACTTATCCACACCCCACCAGGGGCAACAATATCCTAGACCTAGTCATTACCAACATGAGTGACCGGTGTTCCACACCTGAAGTCAACTCCTCGTTTGTCCGATCCGACCATAAGCTAATCACCCTTGATATCCACATCCAGCACCCACCCCCATTAAGGAAACCACAGTAAAAAATTTCTCCAAAGCCAACTTCCTGCTTCTTAAGACAGAAGTGGAGAACTTCATGACACCCATGCAGATGGACAATACAGTTACAACTGCTTGAATCCTACACATATGCACTCTATAAGCACTTACACGAGTGCATGGATCGTGCTATCCCAAACAGAACCAAGACGCTGTCCTCCAAAATAATAAGCCAATCTGGTGGTCCCCTGCCATAAACAAACTGTACAACAGAAGGAAGAAACTGTTGCAAAAGAGAATAAAATCCCATGAGTGGAGGAGCTCCCTGGTCAGCCTCAGTAAGAAGCTGAGATCCCTTATAAGATCCTCCAAAGCTAGCTACGAAAACAAAATTTCCACTAATTCCAAGGACAACCACAAAGCATTCTATAGCTATGTCAAGAATCTCGATGGCAACACCCAGATCTGCTCTGAGTTACAGCACAAAGGCACAAAAATTACAGAACCAACTGATATTGCCAACATCCTGGCAGATAGGTTCAGTGCTAACTTTACCCCCCTCTCACCCACTAAAGGGCCCATATCTATACAGGAAGAATGCAGAGTCCCTGTAGTCACAACTACGCAGGTAAAAGCTGCACTCTCTAAAGCCAAAAACACAGCATCCGTGGGACCGGACAACATCCCAGGCTGCGTTTTACACGAACTTCAGAACGAACTGGTTCCCCACTTAAGCACCATGTTCAATAATAGCTTCGCATCAGGCTTTGTGCCCACTGAATGGCGCACAGCAACAGTTATCCCACTCCACAAAGGGGGAGCCACCACTGATCCCGGGATCTATCGACCTATTAGCCTGACGAGCATGGTCTACAAGGCCATGGAACGTATCATCATGGAACTCGTAAACAAGGACATTGGTAACCTCCAAACTCTGGATCCCACCCAGTTCGGGTTTGTGAAAGGCAGATCATGCCTTCTGAACCTGATCGACAACTTTGAGGCAGTCACCAAAGCCGTAGATGAGGGTAAGGTGGTTCACACAGCCTATCTTGAACTCGCCAAGGCTTTCGACACCATCCCTTATTCTGGAATTATAACTAAACTAGGTATAAATCCCTACGTCACAAGATGGGTTGCCAACTGGCTCACTGACAGAACCCACTCTGTAAAAGTTGCAGACTCCAAATCTGACCTCAAAGCAGTGACAAGTGGAGTACCACAGGGTTCCGTCCTGGGACCTCTCCTGTTTGGTATCTATTTCTCTGAAGTACAGGCTAACACAGAAGGCCTCTGGCTAACGAAGTTCGCAGATGACTGCAAACTAGAAGCCATAGTCAAGTCCCCAAATGATGTGGACTTCCTACAGAAGGGCCTCGCTGAGATAGATGCCTGGTGTCAGAGCCATGGCCTCAAGCTCAATGCCAAAAAGTGCAGTGTCATCCCCTTTGGTAAAAACTCTGTACTCATGAACTACCACATAGGCAGCAATCTGCTTAACACCGAATGCATGATAAGAGACCTTGGGACCCAGGTGGACAGTAGTCTTTCCTTTGATAGTCACATCACCACAGTAGTCAGGAAGTCCTTCTATGTTGCACACCTCATCATAAAACGTTTCTCATCCAGGAAAAAAGGGGTCATTGCTCCCATCTACTCGACACTCATTAGACCCATTATAGAGTACAACACCCCTTTTGGAATGTACCTCACAAGACATCTGCAGCAGCTGGAAAGGCCACAGAAGTACCTCACAAAGAGGATTACTGGCCTCAAACAAATGCTCTACACTGACCGCCTCAAAAAACTCCAGCTTTACTCCGTAGCATATCGTCTACTCCGAGGTGATCTCTGCCTAACATATAAAGCTATGTCAAACCCAGAGCTATTGGACATGCTACACCTAAAGAAATCCCAATCCCTCCGAGCTACACACTCTAGGGACCTAAACCTTGTCAACACAATAAACAGGACATGCTGGAGGGATAGATTCCTGTCCCAGAGACTTCCCATACTCTGGAACAGGCTACCCATCTATGTCAGGCAAAGTTCTTCATTAGCACTCTTCAAGAAAAATCTTGTTGAGTGGATGGGAAATAGGAAATACAGTCCGGGGATCACTTCTGTGTCTCTGCTCAACAGTGGCACATGAAAATAACTTTCTTGAGTGGCGTAAGCCAAGGAACCTTGTTGGCTAGGCTTACGTAGGCCCTTGGGCCGATAGCCTAGTACCAACCTATGAACCTATATACTTGACGATTGCCTGATTCAGGTGAACAGTCAGGAATTACTACTTCAGCACCTGACATTTGTAAAGAGACTTCTATCTTCTCTGGGGTATACCATCAACGAAAAGAAATCACATCTGGTACCCAGCCAAAGAATTGTATTCCTGGGAGCAAGCTTGAACAGAGCTTCCCAGATGGCATTCCTCGCTCCAGAAAAACAGGTTTATTTGACAAACTACTTCAATCTACTGGCCACCCAAACCCAGCTATCTGCAAGAAAAATACTGCAAGCCCTATGGTTCATGGCCTCTTGCATTCTACTAATTCCATATGCAAGACTGCATATGAGGAAACTTCAGTGGTACTTAAAAAGTCTCTGGTGTCACCTTTCTCAGGACCTGGAAACAATGATTCCTATCATTCCTTGCCTAAGGACAGAGTTCCTTTGGTGGGCAGAGGCCTGCTACCACAACAAGGGACTCCCTTTCACTCTACCCCCCATGCTCCCCAAACCCTGACAACAGACGCATCAGACTATGCATGGGGGGCTCACATGGCAGGCAAATGCATTCAAGACAAATGGAGCCCAAGACAAATGCACCTGCATATCAATCAAAAAGAAATGTTAGCTGTACAGAATGCACTGACTGCCTTCAAATACATTATCCTTCCAGGACAACTCTTAATAATGACAGACAACACCACAGTTATGTGGTACATCAACAAGCAGGGGGGAATTCATTCCTACCCACTCTGCAGGTTAGCCATGGCTCTGTGGAACACAGCCTTGAGCAATCAATTGCACCTGCAAGCTCAATTCCTGCTAGGCAAAGAAAATTCACTGGCAGACGATTTAAGCAGAAATCTAATGGACCCACATGAGTGGAAACTAGAACCAAGCACATTCAAACTTCTAATCCACAGGTGGGGAACACCAAAGGCTTACCTCTTTGCTTCCCCCCAAAACCATCAATTGAGCAAATTTCGCACCAGAATTCCCCACAGCCAAGCATGGAAAGTGGATTCCCTTTCCTTTACATGGGAAAACCTCTCAATCTCTGCCTTCCCCCTCTGCCCCTCCTCCTGAAAGTGCTACTCAAGATCAAACAGGACAGGCCAAGGACAATCCTGATTGCACCAGACTGGCCACGCCAGCACTGGTACCCATTTTTACGCAGTCTGACAGCAGTGCCACTCTGGCACCTGCATCAGACCCCCTCTCTGCTGTCCCAGCAGGAGGGCCAGATTTTGCATCCTCAGCTGCAAACCCTGAACCTAGCAGCTTGGCTGATTCCCTGAATGCATCACCACCAACCCTCAGCAAACAGGTGCTGGATGTCATCCTTGAGGCCAGGAGGCCTAGTACTAGTAAATCCTATTCTGAAAAGTGGAAAAGATACTGCTCTTGGTGCTAGTCTCAAGGTAAGGACACAACCATGCCTACCTTACCTCAAATCCTAGATTACCTAGCAGAGCTGCTCCACAAAGGCCTATCCCTCTCTTCAGTTAAGATTCATGCCTCTGCCATCGCAGCTCATTACAATACTGAGCCACCCCTCTTTTCTCACCCTCTGGTCAAACAGTTCCTGAAAGGAGCTAACAATTTAAGACCCCCCCCCCCGAGGAGAGCTCCCACTCTTGCCTGGGACCTTAACTTTGTACTAGACAAGCTCACACTTCCCCCCTTTGAGCCTGCTGCTACAACAGAGTTAAAATTCCTCTCTCAGAAAACAGCCTTTCTTCTAGCCATCACTTCAGCAAGAAGAGTGTCTGAGTTGCAGGCCCTTATGGCTGTGGAACCCTTCATCATCTTCCATGCAGACAGGGTTTCCCTCAGGACTAACCCATCATTTATGCCCAAGGTGGTATCCAGTGTGGCTTTAAACCAGTCCATCCATTTACCCACCTTTTTTCCTAATCCTCAGAATAAAGGGGAAAGGATCCTCCACTCCTTGGACATGCACAGACAGCTTAGGTTCTACCTTGACAGGACTAAACCTTTCAGAAAATCTGACCAGCTGCTGGTCAGCTTTGCTACAGGGGCAGAGGGCAAGGCCATTTCAAAGCAAACCATCTCCATATGGATAGCACACTGCATCAATTTCTGCTACAAACACCATGGAAACCCTATCCCACAGGGGATCAGAACCCATTCCACTAAGGCTACCTCAACCTCTACAGCATTTCTCAGGGGAGTCCCTACCAGGGACATACTGGAAGCTGCAACCTGAAGTTCTGTACACACCTTCACCAAGCATTACCACTTAACTATCTTTTCTAAATCCAGAGCTGGATTTGCTACAGCGGTCTTACAAGGCCTGCTAGCCAGCCCTAATACTTCTTGAGTGCCTCCACCCTTCCTCAGCTTTGGGAATCAACCCAAGTGTGATGACTGCAACAGTGAAACATGAAGAACATAGTACAGTTATGTACACTTACCATAAATGTAGATGTTCGAGTGTATTCACTGTTGCAGTCCTGGTTACCCTCCCTCCAGCCCCCTGACTTATCTATAATTTCTACCTATCCTCTTTTTTGACCATATCTTATGGCATTGGTATTTAGTTTTTACTGGAGGTGTTCCAGACCATGTAATTGCTTCCTATTTTGGGGGCTCCTGACGTCTGGGGCAAGAAAAACTGATGTAATGGCTTCGGCTGCATGTTTTATACCCCTGACGACCTGACGTCATGGAAGAGGTGACAGCATCCGATGCAGAAATCCCAAGACTCTGGTATTTGGGCCGACTGGGCTACCTGCAGGCAGATAACCCAAGTGTGATGATTGCAACAGTGAATAACTCGAACATCTACATTTATGGTTAAGTGTACACAACTGTACTTTCTGTGGCTACTTGGTCCTCATCTCATACCTTTATTTCTCACTATAAATTGGATTTGATTTCTCGAAGCAGAGCATCCTTTGGTTCCATGTTGCTCTGGCATATCCTTCCACGAGAGCCACCCAGGTATTTAGTAGCTGGGGACTCTGTCCCACAGATTGAAGATCAAATGAATTAAACTACTTCAGATAAAGAAGTTATATACTCACCACAACTTTCCATCTGAATAGTTCTTCTTCAATGGTCTTCAACCATCCCTCCCTCCTTCCCCCTGGCCTTAGCATATGGACAGCATTTATAGCTGGTTTTAGGTCTGTAAGGTGTTTTTGGGATTGGGTTGTTCAGTGTAGGGTGCAGCAAACTCGATCTGAGGGTTGGAAGGTAGTGGTGGTGTATTGTGGGTAAGGGGAGGAGCTTGGAGCTCGGAGCAAATATGGATATGGTACCCACAGGTTGAAGACAAATAAAGTAGAACTACTCAGATGGAACGTTATGGTGAGTACATAACTTCTTTTTTTCTTCTGGTGAAGCCATTCTTTTGTTGATTTGGATGTATGTTTGGGGTCGTTGTCATGTTGAAAGATGAAATTCCTCTTCATCTTCATCTTTCTAGCAGACACCTGAAGGTTTTGGGCCAAAAGTGACTGGTATTTGGAACTGTTCATAATTCCCTCCACCTTGACTAAAGTCCCAGTTCCAGCTGAAGAAAAGCAACCCCAAAGCAGGATACTGCCACCACCATGCTTCACCATGGGGATGGTGTTCTTTTGGTGATGCGAAGTGTTGTTTTTGTGTCAAACTGTAATTGTGGCCAGAAGGTTCAACCATGGTCTCATCAGACCATAACACATTTTCCCACATGCTTTTGGAAGACTTGATGTTTTGTTTTGCAAATTTTAGCCAGGCTCAAATGTTTTTCTGTATAAGAAAAGGCTTTCATCTTGCAACCCTACCCCGTAGCCCAGACATATGGAGAATATGAGAGATTGTTGTCACATGTACTACACAACCAGTACTTGCCAGAAATTCCTGCAGCTCATTCAGTGTTTGCCGTAGGTCTCTTGGCAGCCTCCCTGACTAGTTTTCATCTTGACACACACAAATTTGGTTTCACAGTACTGGAAGAAGTACGGCCATCTCCTAGAAGAGGCCCATGGAAATTAATATTAGAGTCAAAAGAGTATTGGTGGTAAGTCTATTTAAATGCCACACAACTTCCAGGACTGAATGATTCTATCTCCATCACTAGTATATTAAAACTTAAAGCTTTCAATAGATGATGTTCATCTGTATTTCTTATATATTTCACATATTTTTATTAATTCATTATTTTATATACATAAATTAATTTACAAGTTATTTTTTTAAGAATATATGCATATATTATAAAATTAGGTGGAATATATATTTTTTAGTAGTAAATTTCATATATTAAATTTTAGGTATGTTTTAAAATATAATGTATTCGTGCATAACATGAAAGATTGCGTTTATGTTTATTATTTTTTAATGGTTGAAATGCATCGCATAGAAGGACACCTTATGTTGAAAAGGGGTATATTACTGCTGAATATTAATGAGCTATTTCATTATTGGCTAATTAAATAATTGTTAACATGCCTATAAGGTTTATAAAGTGATGCAATGGGGCTTTTAAAATTGCCTGATGAAGGCTAGTATTATACAGCCGAAAGCGCTTACCAATTTACAATAAAAGCTTTGGATTTCAATTCAACGGTGGTCCGGCACTTGTCATTGCGCTACTGGATTTATTGTTCAATAGTTTTCATCTTGTCTTTTCATCAGTTTTGGAGGGACGTCCAGATGTTCATCGTGTTACACTGCTGCAGTCCTGCTGGTTCCCCCGTCGGCCTGAGTTCCAAAGTCTTGGTCCGGCGTCGGTTGCTGTCGCCTCCTCCCTGATATCCGTGCAACAGGGGTATATAAGATGCAGCTGACGCCATTTTCTTCAGTCTTTCTTGCAGCGCGGTGCCCGAAGCAAAAGCAGTTCGCAAGTGCCGGTCGGCCGACTCCTGAGATTTTCTTTCCAAATCCAGAACTGAAGTCCTCTACAAAGCTAAGTACCCCGTTGGGGAAAATTTTTCTTGCCTCAGACCGATGTCAGTAAAAGTTAATAACTGTATTTCTTGTGGGAAGCAAATACCTCATAAGGATTTCCACTCCTATTGTATTCCATGCCTAGACCCAGACCACGACGTCACTGGGGTTCGATTTTGTGCTAGGTTTAACAAGCACACTATCAAATGTCAGTTTGATTTTGCCCAACATTATTTTGGCAGAAAATTCAATTACTCCATGCCGTCGGAACTTCCGACGACCGGAATACATAAAAAGCGCAAAGACAAGGGCAGGCATCTGAGGCCCAAAACTGACGAGGCCTCTTCTAGGCCAGTCGCCAGTTCTCAAGTTTTCAGCGATGTGCCTACGCAGCCCCTGATGACTGCTTCCACAGAACCACAGACCGCCTCCAACTCTCACGTGGAGCTGGCTGGGCCTTCGGACGCTCTAGGTTTTCAGCCCACCGAAACTAACCCTTCAGAGGGAACCGAAGTAGCTGAGCAATCCACAGCTTCAGAGGGTGTTTTCAGACCTACCCAGTTAACCATTAAACCCTCTGCTAAGTCTAAGGCCCCCTTAAAAACAAAGAAACAGATACAGCATTCTCCAGGACAGGCTTCCATGCCTAAGAAACAAATGCTCAAAATGGCCGAAGACCTAATCACCCTGCTCAAGGGGTCCCATCCCCCTCCTGATAAAAGGCCCAGACAGGATGCAGACTATGAATCTTCCGACCAGGTGTCCATTTCTTCAGATTCCTCCTCAGACCTAGGATATTCTTTACCCCCTTATGAGGACTCTGCTGCTGAGGAATCAATTCCATCAGCCTCTCCGCCTGAGGACTACTCCTTTGGGGAGACCTTACATACCATGAGGGAGCATTTCCATTGGGAAGGCCAGGATTACTCAGAATCCAAAAAAAGGATCAGAGACTTCCTTTTACTGCCTCAACACAGACCCCTTGCTATTTTGCCAGTGTTAGATATTGTGGATGATGTGTACACTGAATCCAGCTTAAACCCTGACTCCTTACCTCCAGCCCCAGTTAAACCTGATAGATATTAAATAGTCCCTGACTCTCACAAATTTCTGTATAAAAGCCCTGTTGCTGACCCTGAAACTATTTCTCAGGGGCCCAAAGGGATTAAGGCCTCATCAGCAAAAAACCCAGTTCCCTCTAACAGAGATGGGGAAAGAAAGTATATACGTCTGCAACCTTAGCAATGAGAGCCTTAAATTGCCAGTTTCACATGCTAAAATATCAGCAATTTTTGATGTCTCAGTTGAAACAAAAGATGATTCCAGATTCAGATCCTTCTAGTTTTAAACAAATGCAGGATTTATTGCATGCAGCTGAACAAGTGGGAAAACATACTTTGCAATGTGGATTTGATTCCTTAGAGGCCTCCTGCAGAGCAGCAGTTATAGGCTCTGTCATTAAAAGGCATGCTTGGTTAAAAGAACATACATTACCAGATCATGTTAAGGCAAAATTATTGGATGCACCTTTGCAGCGGGATGTGTTGTTTGGAGTTAAGGCAGAGGAGGTATTAAAGAAGATGGAGGATAAGGCAAAATCTATGCAAACGGTGAAGGATTTCTTACAGGTTCAGCCTCCTCGGTTTAGCAGAAATTGGCCAACAAAGAATTGGTCCTTTCCAGTCACAGACAGACCTCAAAGGGGCAGATACAGACGTCCAAGAGGTAGAGGTCAAGCACAAGGTCCTTACAGGCCTCGACAATGGGGTACACCAGGCCAGAGAGAAGGAGAAGACAGGCCACAACCTTATAAAAAGCAGCCTCAATGACTTCCCACTACAGCTGCCAAACAGCTCTCTCTTGGCAGCCCCCTTAGGAGGAAAACTGGCACTTTTCTATCACAATTGGCATTGCATTACCAAAGACAAATGGGTTCTCAACATTGTATCTCAAGGTTACAGGTTCCACTTTCACACTCGGCCAAGGTTAAAAGGAATGCCAAATCTGCCACCAAATCAATGGGCAGAGGCTCAAAAACAAATTACAGCACTCATGGACATGAGAGCTATTCAAAAGGTACCACCACAGGAGCAAGGACAAGGATTTTACTCAAGACTCTTTCTGGTTCCCAGAAAGGACAAAGCCTGGAGACCCATTCTGGATCTTTCTTCTCTAAACATTTACCTGGATGTTCCGAAATTCAAAATGTTGACACTACAGCAGCTTCTTCCCATGCTGGGCAAGAAAGCTTGGCTTGTGACTTTGGACCTCAAGGAGGCATACCTGCATGTCCCTATCAGACAAAACTGCAGAAGATACCTCAGATTTCTAGCTGGTTCAATGCACTATCAATTCTCTGCACTGCCCTTTGGCTTATCTACTGCACCCAGGGTCTTCACAAAGTGCCTGGCACCATTAATTGTATTTTGCACGCAAAAAGGAATTCAAATTTATCCATACCTGGATGACTGCCTGATTCAAGCAGAGAGCAAGGACATTCTTATAAAGCATCTGGCGTTCATAAAAATGTTATTAGGTTGCCTGGGGTACACAGTAAACGAAAAGAAATCAAATCTAGTGACCTCACAACAGATAATATTCCTGGGTGCCAGCTTGAACACAACGGCCCAGATGGCTTATCTCACGCCAGACAAGCAAGGACAACTGACTCAATACTTTCTGATGGCAACAAAGACCCAACTCCCTGCAAGAAAAATTATGCAGGCCTTGGGCTACATGGCTTCTTGCATACTACTAATTTCGTATGCCAGACTGCATATGAGGAAACTACAATGGTACCTAAAGAGTGTATGGTCTCAGCACTGTCAAAGTTTGTAAACAGTTATACCACTAATTCCTTGCCTTCAACAGGAGTTTCGATGGGCTCAAACTTGTCACCTCAACAAGGGACAGCCTTTTACTCAACCCACAGCCAGGCAAACACTGACAACAGATGCATTGGATTACGCCTGGGGAGCACACATGGCAGGAAAATGTATTCAGGGCGAGTGGCCGACAGAGCAAAGGTATCTTCATATCAATCAAAAAGAGATGCTAGCTGTACAAAATGCACTTATAGCTTTCAAGGACCTGCTACATCCAGGACAACTACTACTAAAGACAGACAACACCACAGTTATGTGGTACATAAACAAGCAAGGGGGCACACACTCCTACCCCCTCTGCAGACAAGCCATGACCTTGTGGAACACAGCTCTAGACTACCAAGTTCATCTGCAAGCACAATTCCTGCCAGGAGAGAAAAACACACTGGCAGACGACCTAAGCAGAAACATCATGGATCCCCACGAATGGAAATTGAATCCACAAATATTCAGAATGATAACACAAAAATGGTGGAGCCCGGACATAGATGTGTTTGCATCCACAATGAACTGCCAGCTACAGAAATTCTGCACAAGGAGTTACCATCCACAAGCATGGAAAGTGGATGCCCTCTCATTCAGTTGGAAAAACCTGTAAGTATACACTTTCCCTCCTTTACCTCTCCCTCGAAAGGTACTCATAAAAGCCAGGCAAGAAGAGCGAAAGATGATCCTGATTGCACCAGACTGGCCACGCCAGCACTGGTACCCAATCTTGAAGAACTTAGCACAAGTACCACCCTGGATTTTGCCTCAAATCCCACATTTGCTGACACAGCACAACAATCAGATACTTCACAGCCAGCTAAAGACCTTAAACCTAGCTGCATGGAAAATTCCTTAGTCAAGCAAGCAATGCCTCTCTCCAAAGCTGTTATGGATGTCATTCTGGAGGCCAGAAGGCCTAGCACCAGGAAAGCCTACTCGGATAAATGGAAGAGATTCTGTGCCTGGAACCAGACACACAGCCTTGACCCTGTTGTCCCAAACATTCCTCAGATACTTCAATATTTAACTGAGATGCTGGACAAGGGCCTCTCCTTCTCATCCATCAAGATCCACACCTCAGCCATTTCTGCTCATTACAACACGGATCCACCAATTTTTTTTCTAATCCTGTGCTCAAGCAGTACCACAGAGGGGCTAAAAACATAAGACCGCCCCATAGAGCACCTACCCCAACTTGGGACCTCAACTTTGTTTTGGAAAAATTAACTTTAACCCCTTTGAACCAGCTAACACAGCAGAATTAAAATACATCTCTTGGAAAACTGCTCTGCTACTGGCAATAAGAGTTTCAGAATTACAGGCACTAATGGCAGTGGAACCTTTCCTCATTTTCCACCAGGACAGGGTGTCTTTAAGAACTAACCCTACGTTTATGCCAAAGGTGATATCAAGTGTGGCTCTAAACCAAACTATTCACTTGCCAACTTTTTATCCAAAACCACAGAACAAAGTGGAGAGACTACTACATTCGTTGGACATTCACAGGCAGTTACGCTTCTACTTGGACAAAACCAAAGCTTTCAGAAAAACTGAGCAATTATTGGTAGCATATGCTGCAGGAGCCAGGGAAAAGCCATTTCAAAACAGACTATCTCAAAATGGATAGGACATTGTATATGTTTCTGCTATACCCACCATGGGAAACCTGAACCTAGTAGCATTAGATCTCACTCCACCAGGGCAACAGCCACTTCAACTGCCTACCTCAGAGGAGTACCTACCAAGGAGATTTTGGAAGCAGCAACATGGAGTTCTGTGCATACCTTCACCAAGCATTACCATCTGCCTTTATACTTCAAATCCAGAGCTGGCTTCGCCACAGCTGTGCTGCAGGGCCTTATAGCCACCCCTAATGCCTTATAGAACCAGCCTCCCTACCTCAGCTTTGGGATTCCACCCAAGTGTAATGATTGCAGCAGTGTAACACGATGAACATAGTACAGTTTTGTACCTACCATAAATGTAGATGTTCGAGTGTAAACACTGCTGCAGTCCAGGTTTCCCTCCCTCCTTCTCCTCTTACTTGCTGGTACGTACCTATGCCTTCTTCCCTTTACCACCTATGGGGAGTATTTGCTGGTAACTGAAAGTTGTTGTTTGCTTTTCTTATGTATGTTTTATTAGCAATTTGGATTGCCTACCTATTTGGGGGCACCTGACATCTGGGGCAAGAAAAATTGAAGAAAATGGCGTCGGCTGCATCTTATATACCCCCTGTAGCACTGATGTCAGGGAGGAGGTGACAGCAACCGATGCCGGACCAAGACTTTGGAACTCAGGCCGACTGGGGAACCACCTGATGGCAGGATAACCCAAGTGTAATGACTGCAGCAGTGTTTACACTCGAACATCTACATTTATGGTAGGTACAAAACTGTACTTTCTTTGCAATGTCACTGTTGTCCCATATTTTCTCCACATTTTGATAACTGTCTTCACTGTGTTCCATGGTATCCCCAATGCTGTGGAAATTTTTTGTACCCTTCTCCTGACTGATACCTTTCAACAATGAGATCTCTTAGATGCGTTGTAAGCTCTCTGCGAACCATGACTTTTGCTGTAGCAGACAACTGAGCAAATGTCAGGAAAATCCTATTAGGACAGCTGAACTTTATTTGGAGTTAATCAGAGTCTCTTTAATTGATGGCAGGTGTGTACCCAAGAAGACTTAATATTGTAATTAAATCAAAAGGTGCTTCAACAAAGTATTAGTTTAAGGGTGTGCACACTTATGCAACCAGCTTATTGTACGTTTTTTATTTTTTATATTTTCCCCCTACCAGATTTGTTTGTTTTTCATTTGAATTGTGCAGGTTATAGGTCACATTAAAGATGGGAAAAGTTTTGAAATTATTTATTGTGGTCTAATTTTTTTATATCATAAAAACCTGGCATTTTAACAGGGATGTGTAAACTTTTTATATCCACTGTAGATGTGCTTGATAAATCTCCAGGATGCTTACTGCCATATCAAGATTTCAAGGCAGTCGTAAAGAACATTCCTCCATTTTTGGCTGTGAGCCAATCATTTCCAATTCAGATTGCTGCTGTTTGGTCTTACTACAGCCCTTTGGGTGTTCACCAAGAGCATGGCAGTAGTCGCAGCTCCTCTCATGCTGCTAGAATTCTGGGTGTTCCCATATTTATATAATTAGCTCTTTACCACACCAACCAAGGATCTTCTACTCCAGCAAAGGGACTTCCTGCTCCATTTTCTCCAACATTCAGGGATCACAGTCAATCACTCTAAAATCAGATTGATACCCACACAACAGAGTTCATCAAATACGACTTGAAATTGAGCAACCAATTAGCTACTCTAACAGCATCTAGTATAATTTCTGTACAGCAAACAGCCTTGCAAGTTCTTCAGCACCCCTCTCTACCTGCAAGACTTATCCTTTGTTTACTAGGTGTAATGGCTTCCACTATAATGCTAGTTCCCCTTGCTGGATACTGCCATGAGAATTTTTCACTGGACACTTTCAGTACATTTGTCTCAGTTCCTTCATCCTGTTCTTGTGCGGATTCACTTAACCACAGTGTGCAAGTGCCACATCATATGGTAGTTGGCCTCCACAGCTCAACTGGAAGGTCAGCCATTATTTCCACATTCTTCCCACAGCAGTAGTAACCACGGATGCTTCTCGTTTGGGAAGGGGTATTTTGAAGGGAAGATGGATCAAAGTTTGTGGTGAAACAGAAGCCACTTTCTACATCACTGTCCTGGAGATTAGGCAGTCCTGCTAGCATTGCAGGGCTTTCAGGACAGTCTCCCCAGGGGTGCAGTCTCTGTCCAGATGGACAGCATGTCAGTAGTCTGGTACATCAACAAGCAGGGTAGAGCCCATTCATATCCTTTATGCCAATAGAAGCCATGAGAGTGTTGGCAGTAGGCAATGTCTTCCCATCACTTTCTGATAGCAATGCATATTCCCAAGACATTCATTGTGTTAGTGGACAAGTTTTGCAGATTGATCCTTCTGCATGAGCGGTCACTCAATCAAACAGTTGTGAATCAGATATTCAGCCACTGGGGTCAACCATGAGGTGATCTGATGTCCTTCAAGGATGCATCTGCAGTCATAACAAATGGGTTGTCCTGTCATCAGGCAGCCCTTCGGTCGGCCGGATTCCAAAGTCTGGGTCTGGCTTCGGCTGGTGTCGCACTTCACCCGACGTCATTGCGGCAGTTTTCGGGTATAAAGGCATCAGCCGACGCCATTTTCCTCAGTCTTTCTTGCCACGTGGCGCCCAAAGCAGAAGCTGTTCGCAAGTGCCGGTCGGTCAGATCCAGAGATTACTTCTACCGAATACTACTTCGAAGACTTCTATAAAGCTAAGTACCCCGTTGGGGACTCTTTCTTGCCTCAGCCGATGTCAGAGAAAGTTAATAACTGTTTATCTTGTGGGAAACAAATACCTGATAAAGATTTCCACTCCTATTGTATACATTGTTTAGGCCCAGACCACGACGTAGCAGCTTGTCTAGCCTGTGCTTCTTTTAACCGGCGGACGCTGAAAAGTCGCTCGGACTTTGCTGAACAGATTTTCGGCTCCGATTTTGCCTACATTATGCCGTCGGATCCTCCGACTACGCAAATAACTAAAAAACGCAAAGAAAAGGACCGACACTCGCGGTCCACGGTTTCGGCTGAAACCACGGCCAAGCAATCCGCGACTGTCTTGGTTTCGGCCGAAACCGAGCAAGCGGTTCTTTCCTCAGCCGACAACTTGCCTTCTACCGAGGCCTCTTCTATTCTGGTAGAAACGGCTTCTGAAATCCAGCCTTCTGTTGCGATTTCACAGGATTTATCAGACACCATTCCACTAGATATTTCTACTCCGACACGTGGAGCTGCTAGGCCTCCTCCAGCTATGTCTATTAAGGCCTTTGCCAGGGCTAAAGCAGCCAAAACTTCAAAGCCAGTGCCTGCCAAGCCCCCCTCTCACAGGCCCAGCACCAGCTCCCATATGCTTTCTTTGGCACAGGATCTCATCACTTTAATCCGTGGATCCCAGCCTCATCCAGACAGGGCCTCTATCCCTCCTCCAGAAAAGAGACCTAGAGTAGAGCCCCCTGAGCCAGTAGCCACAGATGATTCTTCTGATGATTCAGAACATTCTGATCCTCCTGAGGCTTCTTATTCTCCTTACGAAGACTCCGATGCTGAGGAGTCCATCCCTTCAGCCTCTCCTCCTGAGGAATTTTCCTTTGGGGAAACCTTGCATGCTATGAGGGAACAATTCCAGTGGCAGGGCCAAGATTTCTCAGACTCAAGAAAAAGGCTTAGGACCTTTCTACACTTACCACAGCATAGGCCTCTAGCTATTCCTCCAGTTCTATCTGTTGTTGATGATGCATTTAATGATGCTTGCACTTCTCCTGACACTTTACCTCCAGCTCCTGCTAAACCAGATAGGTACTATAGGGTCCCGGACACCCATCACCACTTATATAAGGCCCCTTTTGCAGATCCAGAGACTATCTCCCAGGGCCCTAAAGCTGTAGCAGCTACCTCTTCTAAAAACCCTCTCCCCTCTGAAAGGAATTCCAGGTCCTTAGAGAGATGGGGTAAAAAAGTTTACACCTCTGCTACTTTGTCAGCTAGAGCTTTGAATTGCCAATTTCATATGATTCAATATCAAGAGTTTATGCTTGACCAGTTGACTAAAAAGCTGTCCTCTGAAGAATCTTTAGATAAAAAGTATGTTCAAGAAATGTTACATAACATTCAACAGGTTAGTAACCATTCTTTAAAATGTGGCTATGATGCACTGGAGGCTTCCTTTAGATCAGCCATGACGGGCACAGTTATCAGGAGGCATGCATGGTTGAAAGAACAGGCATTACCAGACCATATCAAATCTAAGCTTTTAGATGCACCTATGGACAAGGTCAATTTATTCGGTGCCCCCGCACAGCAGGTTCTCAAAAAGATGGAAGAGAAAGCAAAATCTGTGCAAACCGTAAAAGATTTCTTACAAGTTCAACCTCCAAGGTTCAGCAGGAATTGGCCCTCCAAGAATTGGTCCTTTCCGGAGTCCTCCAAGGCACAAACAGGCAGGAATAGGCGCTCTAGAGGCAGAAACCAACCCAGAGGTGCCTACAGGGGTCGCCAGTGGCAGGGTAACAACCAACGAGGCACGGACACAGCCACCACCACTACAACTACTCAATCACAGTGACTTGGCGGTGACACCGCCTACCAGGGAACAACTAGAAGCACCCTTAGGCGGAAAGCTAACCTTATTTTCAAGAAACTGGCACTGCATTACAAGAGAAAAATGGATTTTGCAAACTATAGACCAAGGCTACAGGTTCCATTTCCATACTCTACCAGGAAAGAGAGGAATGCCAAACCTACCACCTACTCAAAGGGCAGAAGCTCTAAAACAAATATCTCAATTACTAAGAATGAGAGCTGTGGAAAAGGTACCATCTATGGAGCAAGGGAAGGGATTTTACTCCAGGCTCTTCCTGGTACCAAGAAAAGAAAACAAATGGAGGCCTATTCTAGATCTGTCCGCTCTAAACACATTTCTCATTGTTCCAAAATTCAAAATGCTGACTCTACAGCAGCTTCTTCCCATGCTGGGCAAGGAGTCTTGGCTGGTAACTCTAGATCTCAAGGAGGCATACCTGCATGTCCCCATAAGACCAATTTGCAGAAGATACCTCAGATTTCTTGCAGGATCAGAGCATTATCAATTCTCAGCATTGCCCTTTGGCTTATCTACTGAGCCCAGAGTATTCACAAAATCCCTGGCATCAGTAATCGCTCATTGCAGACTTCAGGGGATTCAAATCTATCCCTACCTGGACGACTGCCTGATACAAGCGGACAACAAAAACAAATTAACAGAAGACTTACAAAGAGTCATCTACCTGCTACAAGCCCTGGGATACACAGTCAAGTCAAAAAAAGTCAAGGCTGATTCCATCCCAAATAATAACCTTTCTGGGTGCAGAACTGGACACATCAAAACAAATGGCATTTCTAACTGCAGAAAAGAAAGAACAACTTCCTCTCTACTTTTTGGCATTAACAAAACACAGCCATCTAACTGCAAGAAAAGTGTTACAAGCTCTAGGCTTCATGGCATCCTGCATAATTCTGGTCCCTCATGCCAGGCTTCATATGAGAAAGCTACAGTGGTACCTAAAGAATTTGTGGTCTCAGCACAAGCACAGCCTGGAAGCCAAAATTCCAATGATCCCATGCCTGAAACAAGAGTTCTTATGGTGGGCACAGGCCTGTCAATCAAACACAGGACTGCCCTTCAGCAAAAGTCATCCAAGACAAACTATCACGACAGATGCCTCAGACCTCGGTTGGGGGGCACACATGATGGACAAGTGCATTCAAGGCCTATGGACTCCAGACCAACTGCATCTGCACATAAATCTAAAAGAAATGATGGCAGTAAAATTAGCAATCCAGGCATTCAGACCTCTTCTCCACGAAGGCCCACTGTTGATAAGGACAGACAACACCACAGTTATGTGGTACATCAACAAACAGGGAGGCACACACTCATACCCCCTGTGCCGGCTGGCACTAGACCTATGGGAGGTGGCTCTGGGTTACAACCTTCAGTTACAGGCAATTTATGTTCCAGGGAAGGAAAACATTCTAGCAGACATATTAAGCAGAACTATAACAGATGCCCACAAATGGATGCTGCATCCGGACATCTTCAAAGCCATCACAAGAAAATGGGGATTGCCACAAATAGACTTGTTTGCATCCCCATACAATCACCAGTTGAAGAAATTCTGCACAAGGACTTACCACCCACTTGCTTGGAAGGTGGACTCCCTATCCTTCAGTTGGAAAAGCATGACAGCATACGCATTCCCACCACTTCCTTTGATGCACAGGGTGCTTCTCAAGATCAAAGAGGAACGTCCGAGGATCATTCTGATAGCCCCAGACTGGCCAAGACAACATTGGTACCCACTTCTGAGGAGCATGTCCAGGGAACAAATATGGAAACTTCCACTGATCCCATTACTGCTGACACAGAACAACTACAACATTCTGCATCCAAACCTAAAAACTCTGCAACTAACTGCCTGGAACATTACATGACAGAAATTAACCCTAATTTATCCCAAAGGGTTAAGGACATAATCCTGGAGGCTCGGAGACCTTCAACAAGAAAGAATTATGCAGCAAAATGGAAAAGATATCTCATCTGGAGTGCTGCAAAAGGGCAAGATGTGACACAGGTGAACATAGCCAACATCCTGGAGTACTTGGCTGAGCTCTACCACACAGGCCTGTCCTATTCCTCCATCAAGATACATGCATCTGCTATTTCAGCACAATACAGCTTGGATCCTCCTGTCTTCTCGCATCCTCTGCTCAGACAGTTTCTGAGGGGAATTAAAAATGTAAAACCTCCCAGGAAACCTCCATTGCCAGCATGGGACTTGAACTTTGTGCTAGAAAAACTGACTCTGCCTCCTTTCGAGCCAGCAGCTACAGCAGACTTGCAATACATATCCTGGAAGACTGCCTTCCTGCTGGCAATAACTTCAGCAAGAAGGGTCTCTGAACTACAAGCATTAATGACAGTACAGCCCTTCCTGATCTTCCATCAAGATAGAGTGTCCATGAGAACAAATCCTACATTTATGCCTAAGGTGGTATCCAGAGTCTCTTTAAATCAGGCTATCCACCTTCCTACTTTCTACCCCAATCCACAGAACAGGGGAGAAAAGCTCTTACATACCTTGGATGTACACAGGCAATTACGCTACTACCTGGACAGGACAAAAAACAATAGAAAAACTGACCAGCTTCTGGTAGCTTATGCAACAGGAAAAGAAGGAAAACCAATTTCTAAACAGACAATCTCCAAATGGATAGGAAATTGCATTAGACTTTGTTACTCCTACCATGGAAAGAAAACTCCAGAGAACATCAGGCCTCACTCCACAAGGGCCACAGCCACTACCACAGCTTTCTTACGAGGAGTGGCTACCAAGGACATTATAGAGGCTGCTACTTGGACCTCCGTGCATACATTTGCCAAGCATTATAACTTACCCCTATATTCTAGATCCCGTGCTGGCTTTGCCACTGCTGTTTTGCAAGGGATCCTGACTACACCATAATCTATTCTCATTCCTCCTCCCCTAGTTTAGCTATGGTATTCTACCCATTTGTTATGACTGCAGATGCATCCTTGAAGGACATAGTACAGTTTTGTACCTACCATAAATGTAGATGTCCGAGAGGAATGCATCTGCAGTCGGGATTACCCACCCTCCTTCCCCTCTGAGGTACTCCTAGGGTACTTACCAATCTTCAGCTAGCTTGGGGGGGATCTATTATGGTGTATTTGTTTGTATATATGTACATACATGTTTATTTTGTGTGTTTGCTCTCTACTATTTGGAAACTTTGGCATTTATCCAAATTTAGCCTACCAAGAGGGCACCTGGCATCTGGGGCAAGAAACACTGAGGAACATGGCGTCGGCTGATGCCTTTATACCCGAAAACTGCCGCAATGACGTCGGGTGAAGTGCGACACCAGCCGAAGCCAGACCCAGACTTTGGAATCCGGCCGACCGAAGGGCTGCCTGATGACAGGACAACCCATTTGTTATGACTGCAGATGCATTCCTCTCGGACATCTACATTTATGGTAGGTACAAAACTGTACTTTTGCTTCATACCTAAACTACAAATGCAGCAGTTAGTTCAGCCTAATCTCACTGCAGTGACAATCACAGAGGGATGCTGTAGTCCACAGTCTTCTGTATGCCAGTCCCCTTTTCCTCTGATAACAAATTTTGTTCAGAAAGCAGTAAGGTGCAAGGGCAAGGTAGTCCTCTTTACCCCTTTCAAGCCTCTGCAAGTATAGTTCCCCTTCCTGTGGTCTCATCTGCTATGTCCTTCATGGACACTGGACAACCTTTCATATCATCTGACTCACCTGTCTGGGCAACCTCAATCAAATCCAAAGACACTGAAGCTAACTGCTTGTTTCCTTCAATTTTAACGGTGACCATAGATGTCAGGATTTCCATTAAAGTGGTTCATATTTTGTTAGCCTCTCAAAAATCAAGTACAAGCACTTTCTTGTAAACCTCCTCACTTGGTTTTCTATAAGGATATGATTTCTTTGAGAATTAATCCTTCTTTTATTCCAAAAGTGGCATCCAAAATGAACATCTATTAAACCATTAATGTACCAATATTCTTTCCATGATTTTCTAAAAAGGAGAATGTACTCTGCATCTATTAGATGTCCACAGACCACTTAGATTTAACCTCCATAGGACTAAGGATTTCAGAAAATCTGATCAGTTATTTCTAGTTTTTTCTAAAGCAGAGCTAGAACAGAATATTTTGACAGTCACACTATCTAGGTGGCTGTCTGACTGCTTAGCATTTGCATATGAAAAACTGGGACTCTGTTTAGCTAAGAAACGAAGAGCTCACTCAACAAGGGCCATGGCTACTTCTGCTGCTTTTATGCGAAGAGTTCCTATAGATGAATTATCTGCTGCAGCAACTTCGTCAACAGTGTTTACATTCATTACGTACTATGTACTTGACATGCAGTCAAGGGCACATACATCTTTTAGTTGCACCATTCACAGGAATATCCTTCCTTGATACTTCCCCAGGGTCGTGTTAGCTAGGGAATCTGTCCCAAAGTTTGAATTGGGGAAAAAAGGCAACATCGGGTATGATCGTTATATACTCACATTAATGATAGAGCCATGTTGTCTTTTCTTCCAGTTCAACATTCCTCCTTCCACTTTCCAAATTTTTTCCCTGGTGCTCCTCTTTAATCGAATGGACCTAACAATGAACCTTATCAGCTCACAACCTCAACTGGTTGCGCTTTCTCCGGGTTATTTTCTGGTATAGGATTCACTTTTTGTATTCTATGAGGTGGTCAAAGACTTTGTTAGTTGATAAGTAGACAAGCACGATCTGAGGTATTTGGTGGAAGAGAAGGATTACGGGTAGGGAGGAGTCAGAGCCCTGGATCCACAGCTTCTAAAGGCTCAGGGGTCAGATCTGATTGAATCTGATAACACAAAGATTGAACTGGATGAAAAGGAGAGAACATGGCTCTGTCATTATGGTGAGTCCATAAATTGGGTTTTCCCCTCCTTTTGATTCTCAGCGAAGGGAGATTCCATAGTCTTCCACAGGAGATAGACCTCCTTAGCCAGGTCAAGGGCTCAGTATTCCGTCATTTAGCCACAGTCAAACTGACATCCCGGAGGATTAGGCTTTAACACGAAAAAGTGTTAGCTACCCCTCTGAAGTGCTATCCTTATGGAGGCAAGGTAGCCCACCACCAGATAATCATACCTATTAAAATGGAAGAGATTCTCATCATGTGCCTTAACGAGAACACCATCCCTCCTCAGGCAGACATAGTCAGTCTTGCAATAATTTCTGGGTTTGTTCAGCAGGGCCTTTCTTATTCTAGCTTTAAAGTGCTTGTTTCTGTTATCTCAGCTTGCCTATCCCATTCTTATTCTAACATTAAAGTGCTCCCTTCTGCTATCTCAGTTTGCCTACCCCATTCATCTCCCATTTACTCTCACCCCCACCTGAAGCCACTTCTAAAAGGGGTCATTCACCTGAGGCCTCCTAGAAGGGGCCCAGTTCCTACCTGGGGTCTCAATTACATGCTGTAAAAACCCATCCTGCCTCCTTTTGAACCAGCAGTAGCATCTGCCCTGTTAAAGATGCTTACTTGGAAGACCACCTTACTAATTGCCATCGCTTCTGCAAGGAGGGTATCTGATCTTTAAGAACTTATGTAGAAAGAGGTTTCACAGTCTTTCACAGGGATAGTATAACCCTTAAAACTAATCCATCTTTCATGCCTAAGGTGGTATCAGAACTTTCTTTAAATCAGGCTATCCACCTGCCAGTTTTCTTTCCAAATCCTCAGAATAAAGTGGAGCAAATCCTTCATTTCTTTTATGTAGACAGACAAATCAGGTACTACTTAGACAGGACAAAAAATCCAAATAGAGCAGAGCAACTGTTGGTTGCTTTCACAGTGGGGGAAGAGGGACAGACCTGTCTCAAAATGAACCATATCAAAATGGATAACCAGTTGCATTAGGTTCTTATGTTGTACTCACAGGTGAAGTAGACAAACACATAGGGTGCTTTTCCACTATTTCTTTATTTTCTTAAAGTAAAGACCAGTAGTGTTTCTTTTACAAATGGCCCACTATACCCCTGCTCAAAGACAAAGCAGCTGCAGTGCTGGAGGGATGGAGAGTGCTGTAAAATAGGCAATTCAGTTTGTTGGCCTCCTGCTTCATCGTTCCTGTAAGCCATCTGATTCATTGTGTAGGTAGATTGTGGGTCGGACAGAGTAGGAAATCAGTACATGTGAGGTAAGTTATTTATTTATTTTATGCTGGTACTGTTAGGTAACCAGATAGTATAGAAAACTTTCCAGGTCTGGGCTAGCTGTAGTTCTTAACTCTTGCAGATTTTGCAGGTTATCTCTGGTTTTGCCTCATATGCTTGCCTGGCCCTCATCTTTTTTTTGATTTTATGGCAAGTGACTGACAACTACAGTCATCCAAAAGTGCTAGACATTGGAGATGCTCATCATTAGATCACTGTTAAGTAGCCTAAGCTATATGAAATATATCCTACCAAGGATCAGATGTTCAGCCAGCTTCCAGATTGTTTTGGACACCTTCCACATGCATGTACATCTGAAGAGACAAGAGAGCAGGCTGGTATAAAAGCAGAAGTACAGGTGCCAGAAGTCAAATATCTACTGTTAATTTACTTGCACAACTGTACTTTTCAGGAGGTTCATGTTGATGCAAAACCTTTTTATTCTATAGCCTTTCTAAGTGAATTAGAGCAATACATGAAATTGCTGGCCCTTCTTTTGGTGAATATGACTAAGTGCTGCTGTTTGCTCATTAATTTGGCTTTGCAGGATTAAAGTGATTTGTATGAAGCAACTTAAGAGTACTTTAATGTGTAGACAATCTTTATGTGGATACTGAACTACAGTATGTGACAATGACCTTCATTTGTATCACAGTCAGACATCTGAAGTGCCGACAGAAGTTCATATAATTGATGAATGAGAGATGTGTGTTTAAAGTAACTCATTCTGTTGTCATTTACTGAGTTTAAGATGTCACTCAAATGTCTTTAAAAGACTAGTGTGCAGTTGTGTAAAGTAAGATGGAATACTTTATTATTGTGACCATTGTTGTTATTATTTTTTTTACCACTATCCAGACCTATTGTTGAATATAATGCCCCATTTGGTATGTACCTCGCTAAACACCTACAACTGGAAAGGCCACAAAATACTAACTAAGAGGATCTTAGGCCTTAGACAAGGCTTAGGCTTAGGCTACTTAAGACTCAAAAAACTCCAACTATACTCGGTCTCATATCGCCTACTTAGAGGCAATCTCAGCTTGACCTACAAGGCCATATCTGACCCAGAGCTGCTAGATATGCTCCACATAAAGAAATCCCAATCCCTCTGCACCATATGCTCTAGGGACCTAAACTTCATTACCACCATAAACAGAACATGGTGGAGGGACAGGTTCCTAACCCAGCAACTTCCCATACTCTGGGACAAACTCCCCATTCACGTCATGCAGAGCACTTCACTGGCCATTTTCAAGAGAAATCTTGACGAGTGGATGGGCAATAGGAAGTTCACCCCAGGGATCAATTCAGTGGCCCTGCTTGACAGGAGCACGGGAAACTACCTTCGGGTGGCAGTCACCCCGGGGATCACCTCAGTGCCCTTGCTTGACAAGGGCACTGGGAAATAACTTCGGGCAGCATGATGCCAGGGAATTTCTTGGGCTAGGCTTGTATAGGCTCCAGGGCCATTATAGTACATACCTATGAACCTGTGAATCTGTGGTTTACAGTAAGGAAAGTGGCTATAATAGATGGGTACATAGGCCATCTGTGGATGCACGTAGTTTACCCCCATTGTTTTGTGATCAATGTTAAACATAATTTTCAGTTGTCCCTAATTTTGCCTCATATTTTTGGTCTGTTCCTCGTAAAAAAGTGTTTTTTTTTTTTGTTCAGACAAACCAATGAGGGTTGCAGTCACTGTATAACGACAGACTGTAGAGATTTAGACTTCACATTTTTAGGCAATACATGCTAATACAAAACGTGTTATTGTAGCAACTGTCCAAGTACAGGCAAGCATAAAATCTGTCCCTGGTTTTAGGTCTTTGTTCGCCATTATTTTGTTCCTGATATTTGAGCTGAGAGGCAGAGAAGTATGCTGTTAAACAGTCACTTATTTGGAGTGGCAGTAGTGTCATACAAAGTATTGTATTTGCTAAAAACAGTATAAATCTGGTATTGCTATGGCTTATGCACATGTGTGCTATGGTTGTGCTGTGTATTCAAGAGTAATAAACTGGCTGTAATTTCTTTCTCTTTTTTGTGATAATGTAGAAAACTGGACTGTGTATAACATAACCCAGAATGCAGATGCCAGTGTTCTGTATTATTGCCACATGTTAATGGAGAAAATTCACAAACAGTAGCAAGTTTGTAATAACAGGGATGCACTTCATAAAGTAGGTTATAAGAAATGTGAATACTAAACAAACATCCTAATTATTTATAAAGGAAGCAGAAGTGCATTATTGCTACTGCATTGCAGTTTAAGTAACATACTTCTGTGAGCATACTTCATAACCTGCCAACAGTAGTTGCTCCTATCTCAGAAGCAGTGTTCTTGCATTACATCCTAAAGAAGAGGTGTCAAAGCCTCATATTTGCTTTCCAGAGTCCTTTTGCTCAAGCAGCAAGCTCTATATTTGGCATTATTTGTGTTTTCAGTTTAAAGTGTGCATTCGCTGTTAGGTAAAAGTCCCCTAGTGATATGAATATTGTATGTTTCTCATTGATAACTGATATAAATAGCTGCATTAACTTTTGTTAGTTATTGTGCTCACTTCCTAAATAGTTAGGGCTAATTTTCCCATTGCAACAGAGTAGTGAAAGGCAAATATATATAATAATTATAACGACCATGTCTGACACCATCTGAGCCTCTCTGTTTTATCAATAAGGAGATTTTTTTATGGGACTGCTTTTCTGATTTCTGTACTGTGTGTTGTGGTTGTTTGGTGCAATTTGTTTCTGTTTTGCTGCAGTTGTTGTGCACCTTTGCTGTACTGTTATTAGGATACTACTGAGTTAAGTATAAAGAACAGTCCACTCTCAAGTAAATAACTCTTCTGTACTTGTTGACTACACAAACTTTTCTATGATTACTTTCAGAAGATTATGGCAGCAGCTTACAGCTGTCAAACTATGCTACTGGTGTGACATCCTGAGCAACACACAGACAGTATTGCAGTTGAGTGTTCTCTCACAGTTTCTTTCAGAAGCATCAGTATTACACTTGATAGATGGCTGTCTTTGGTGGTCTGAGAGGAGAAGGATGTGTGTAAAAGTAACTGATTGCTGGTATAGTGACACAATGGGTAACATTGCCTTCTCACAGTGTGTGCCTGTGGTTGAGTACTTGGTTGTGGCTTCTTCTGTTTGGAGTCTGCATGCCTTGTGTGTGTTTATCCATGAGCTCTGATTTGCCCCAAAACCCTGAAGACATGAAATAGGTGAACGGGCTTCCTCCAGTTTGCCTGCAGGTAAGAGTTATGCAAGCAGTGTGTGTGTGTGTGTGTGTGTATATCTTGTAATAGTTTTGGCTTATTGAGGCAGGGTTAGTATATATGTGTACATTGGGGGCTAGGTTTGAAAATAATGCCATTTTTTTCTGCTTCCAAACATGTTTCTGATCATATACATCACTTTTCTGAGTAACAAAAAACACAGAAAGTCATTAGCTTTCAAAAATAAGACCCTCAAAGTTTCTGATTTGGCCCCCACACTCCAGCCACTATAAATGGGTTTTAACACAAGCTTAGTATCAGTCTCTGCCCTCAACCCCTCCTAGTCTAAAAGTAGTCATTGAGATGTAGCTTGTGGCAGGGAGTGGGGCGGAGGAGTGCTGGGGATGGTGTAGGCATTGTTACTTTAATTTTCGTCACAGATCACAGACGTGCATATAGAGGCAGTGCATTGTTTAAAACAAGCTGGACTATATTTCTGTGATTATTATTTGTTTCACTATCCTTAAAATCAAGCATTAGATGTGTATACAGGTTGCTGTGTTTTTGGGGAATAAATGTGAGGCATGCTGTTTATATATATATATATATATATATATATATATATATATATATATATGTGTGTGTGTGTGTGTGTGACAGCAACAGGCTGAAATATGCTGCTGTGTTCTGCTTGTTCTTTCAATTTCGTCCCAATCTGACATCAGAATGGTACACAGAAGGTGGATAACTTTTGGTGGTAGGGGTGAAGAGAAATGCTGTATATACATGTTTGACAGCAGCCACTTGAAACTTGTATCTGTGGCACATTTTGCCTTCACTTTCTTCCTAATCTGATATCAGAGGGATACAGAGAATGTGAGTCTCTCTTTTCCTCCTTTTTTTTAGGAAGAAGAGATGCAGGCATTATTCCCAGATATGATTTGTGTATCCCCGCAAGTATTTGTCTTCTCAGTTTATTGTGCACCATTGTTTTGTCAGACACAACTTATTTCTTCCTTGAAAGAAAAAAAAAGAATCAAGTTCTTTCCTTGCGCATGTCTTTTTTCAGGCTATCATTAGTTCAGAAGTTTAGAAAAAGGCTATACAATGCATCTAGAGTACCCAGACCCCTAGCTTCAGCTGTTTATTCCACAGTTATTAAGTTAAGTTTCATCTTGGTCAGTTAGGCTGTGTTAAAAGAATGCAGGAAAAAAGAAAGTTGAATATTAAGGCTAAATTTCTTCCCTTAGTCATGACTCTTGTTATTGTTGGATTAACAGGTTGTTTAAAAAAAAAAAAAAGAAAAAACTCTAAAAATCATCTAAGAGAATCTTGAAACTCCACGAGTTTTGAGGGCTGAACATCTATAGCGTTACAGTCTTGATTAATTAGAAGGTGTTAAAAGTACATAGGAGTGGACCGCACCATGGAGCTCTTTGCCAAGGCAGCATTTCACCTAAGGCCATCTGCCAGATCTTTTCAGGTTTCCTTAAGTGGCACCAATTTTAGCCGAAAATCATACAGTGTTGTATGGATGCCTTTACCTTTGATTTTGTTCATATGTTTGTATGCATAGTTTTTTTTTACATTACATTTCCTTTCATTTTAGGTAGCTGAATCCTTAGGAATAACAGAAGAACTTCAAAGGAAACATGTAGCAAAGGTTACAGACTCTTCGGTGGAATGTGTCATTACTGTGGGACAAGCAAATGATTTACAGACATTGGCTAAAAAGCATGGAGTGGAGGTAGAGTACAAATAAATGCTTAATCTCTGTATGTAGTATTTTTTCCAAGTTGCTAAGTTGAGTAATAGATTATTATGTATAGCAACTCAAGGTAAGGCATAGGGGTGTGCCAAACTGCATGATACATACAGTTAAATTTCATTAATTTTTAGTAAAGCATATCATAGCCAGTGAACTGGCAAAATGCAGAAGACAAAAAAGATGAATATAAATACATTACACAACATCTGCTGTGTCATGTAGGTAAAACTGTTTATTTAATCATTTAATGAGTAGTTTGTATGCACATATGTAATCAAGTGTAACTTCCATCATGCAATGTGATGTTTTTTCAGTTTAATTTTCAGTAGACCAGATGACAGCTTAGGATTGAAATATACTGCACCTTCTTTTCATAAATAACTTTAGTTTTGGACAGTTATTCCCAAAACAGTTCACAATTAATCAAAACACTCGCAGAATGATCTTCAGTGCAGAGTTGTAGCCTCCACGTTCACATGTTAGTGAAAAGGCAAATTCTTCCGAAGAGCTTCCTTTAAAATATACTTACATTTTCACACAAATGACTAAATGACTGCATCACTTTGGCAGACTCTAAAGATGTTGGTATTTCTGTCTCTCTTGTAAACTTTGTTACATTTTGTAGTCAGCATTAAGCTGGCTGTCCAGGACTGACTTACTGTAAGAATGTATCATTGAGTGAATGTCTGCATTTGATACCATTTGTAACTTTAACTTGGACACCTAATTGAAGTTGATTTTGCCAGCAGCTCACATGTGTTCATGATTTAAATTTCAGTTCAGCCAGCAGAGGCAGGGTGTCCATCTAGGCTGCTGGTGACCTGAATTTGGGACCAGACTGAGGCTGCCAGTAGGGTTGGTAGGGGTGGGGGGAAAAGATGAAGCAGCTGATGGCCATCTCTGTTGTCCCAGTTGGAGAGTTTGGGGATACCTTATGTTTGTGCAACCTCTATTGGAGAATAAGAGCCTCACGGGAAGTCTCAGAAAGTACAGGGGGCAGTAATGACATCTTCAGTTCTTTACAGTAGCTGTTACATACAGTTAGTGACTTTGACAAATAGCTGCATGATGTCTCTGCTGTACACTGTTGCATCTTCTCGTTAGGGTATTTTACTCTGCAATCCTAATAATGAGTTACTATGACATTGATTTCCCAAAGAGTTTGGTGTCCATCCAGTAAATGGTCACATCCAGAGTACCTGTTAAGGGTTAAGTATGGGACACTTCAGAGAGCAGCTAGAGAATGCACAGGGTCAGCTGGTAAGAAGCTTAAAAAAAAAAAAAAAAAAAAAAAAGGCTTGCTTTGCATTTCGCTTAAGCTAATCTAACATCTGTCCACCCAGGTTTCAAAAAGATTGATGTTAAGTTGTCAATCTCGCCTTCATTCTTGCTGGATGGGTTCGGAGCCGATCCTCGGCTCCGACTCGGCACTTGCTAAGCTCGAGAGCTAATTTTACCAGCTCGAGGCAACCCTATATCCCATGATGCAAGGCAGAGATTACTTAGATCTCGTTTGCCGCTTCGCTAACGAGGTGCCTTCTTTTACCAGCTCTAGGTAAGTGAACTTTTAGAGACTTTTTGTCTACCCCCCTTAACTTTATATATATAAATATTATATTTTGTTAATTACCAACTCACTTTAACCCTATTCCTGTCAGTGTTCCCTTCTTTTTGAGTAAATATTCCCTTACCCCTAGTTAGGCCTTAGGTCTTCCCCTCACTAAATGTTTCCTGTCAGGGATTTTTTGTGTGTGACTGTCTGTTATCCCTGTTTAATTTAATTTAATTTAATTTGTTGGACTGAGTGTTTTTGTGTGTGAGTGTGTTACTGGTGTTTCATCGACACAGTTATGTCGAAGTACACTAAGGTCTCAGGCTTCAAGAAGTGTGACTCGTGCTGTCAGAAGATGTCTCTGACAGACGGTCACACTTCTTGTGTTTATTGCCTGGGACCTTCGCACCTGCAGGACTCTTGTGCTATCTGTCATGCTTTCAGCCCAAGAGTCCTGCAGGAATGAAAAAATAAGCTCATATTAAAGGGCTTATTAAAGCCCGAGAGCTCCCTGACTAAGTCGGTGCCGGGGAAGCCCTCGAAACCTGTTAAGCCTTTGGCTCAGGCTTCCAAGCCGTCGGCTTCAGGTTCTTCCTCACCAGGCTCGAGATCGGCTCCGGCCGGAGCCGATCTTTCCATACCAGTCTCAGTATTGGCTCCATCCGGCGCCGATACTGTCAAGTCCAGACACTCAGTGTCGGCTCCGGCTGGAGCCGACGTATCTTCGGCTCCGATGGCTCCATTGATCTCAAAAAAGATGTCTCGATCCCCTTCTGTGGAATCTATTCATTCGGCTCCGAGATCACCCTTGCTCTCGAAGCGGAGCCATCGGAGCCGATCTTCTCGGTCATCCAGGCTATCTGATCACGACTTTGAGAGAGTGGTGAGTAGACTATTAAAGTCTCAGGCATTGGCCCAAATACTCCATAGCCCATCTCAACAGACGGCAGCTATATCACATCCACCGAACATTCCTCCTTCGACTCTCTTACAGAGCTCGGAGCCGGAGCTCCTCGGAACCGGTACCGTTGTGACTTCGGAGCCGATACCACCCCTTTCGGCTCCGTCGTCCTCGGCTCCGATTTCCTCCTTGAGATCTTCATTGGAGGGATCCGGGCGTCTAGTCTCTCTCGTCGGCTCCGAGGGGGCGAGTGGCATCGGACCCTTGTCCGACCCCGTTCTCCCTCTCGGAGCTTCGGCGTTGGTGAGCTCGGCCCCGACATCTGCCTCGGAGCCTTCCCTCTCGGTGAGGCCTGGGGTTCCTATCTCTCCGGAGCGGGAACTTTCTGGTCTCTCTAACGGGGGAGCCTTCGAGGTGATGAGGAGTGTACTAGCCCTTGGGCTTAGTCAACGGACAGTTCCATCAGCTCCTCCCACTACAGTGCCTGCTGACGTCTCTTCCCACTCTCTTGCTCCCGGACCCAGAGATCCAACGCCTCAGGTTTCCCCATTGGGAATATCTTCCTAGGCTTCTCCTGATCCGTCAGGAGAACCCCGTAAGAGGACATGTAAGAGGAAACATTTAGACTCCCTGAGTCTACTACATCAGATACTGACTTGGATGAGTCGGAGGGATCCCCAAGGTCCTCCTCTGAGGATGTCTCATTTTCAGACATCCTTGAAATCCTTAAACAGAGGGGAACTGGCCTCCCTTAATCCCTCCGAGGATGAGTCAGTATACCTGGAGGCGTTGGATCTCGACCCTCCACCTCCTGGGTGTCTCCGCCTTTCGACCCTCTCATGGAGGTAGTGGCTCGGAAGGCGTGGATGGCTCCAGATTCGGTGGAACCTATCCCCAGGAGACCTTCAAAATTTATTACTGCCCCACAAGATAGACAATATTTAACAAAGGGTGTCCCAGTTGATGCCATGGTGGTGGCTGCTGCCACCAAGAAGGAATTAGCTTATCCTTCAGTACCTGTCCATCCTCCTAATAAGGATTCTAGGACTATGGACAGGTACGGTAAGCGGATTTTTTCTTCAGCGACTTTTGCCATGAGATCGCTGAACTACTTATGCCACTTCACCCGCCTTCAAAGAGATGTTCTTAAAGAGTTGGGAGAAGTTTTACAGGATCCGTCAGCTGCTGGGTCTCAGGATAAAATTAGCTCACAGCTAGGAATCCTTAACTCCATTGCTAACTCCTCCATGCGGCTCAATGTTAAGTTGTCAATCTCGCCTTCATTCTTGCTTGATGGGTTGCTAAGCTCGAGAGTCACTTTTACCAGCTCGAGGCAGCCCCATATCCCATGATGCAACCCAGATCATGAGGTCCTCCTTTTACCAGCTCCTGGTAAGTGATTCACTACTTTGATATTTTAGCCCTTTTGCTAAAACCCTTTAATTTTAGTTTTAAGTTAATTATAAAGATTTTCTGACAGAAAATTCCCTGTCTCAACTAAATTTTTTAGTTAAACTTTACCCATCCCATCCCCCCCCTGTTAGGGTGTGTGTGTGTGTTTTTTCTAGTAATACCTTTTTGGTATTTTATTTAATTTAATTCTTTGACTGGTGTGTGTGTGTGTTGTGAAACACCATGTCAAAGGAGAGGGTCTCAGGCTTTAAGAAGTGTGACTCGTGCTGTCAGAAGATGTCTCTGACAGGCGGTCGCCTGGGGCCTCTTCACCTGCAGGACTCCTGTGCTATATGTCATTCTTTCAGCCAGAGAGTCCTGCAGGAAAGGAGGGCTCTCCGGCTAAGTCGGCTCCACCTAAGACGTCTTCCAAGGCCCAGGCTTCTGTGTCAAAGCCTGCGGCCGGCTGGAGCGGCACCGATGGCTATCGGTGCCGATTCTGCATCGACACCACCATGTGGCACAGGCATCGGTGTCGGCTCCGATCGGCTCCGACACTGGCTGTATCGGCTCCGGCTGGAGCCCGATAAGTTGTCGGCTCCTACAGGGTCTATAGTTTCATCGGTTCCGATGGCTCCTTCCAGGAAGAGGTCGAGGTCTCCTTCCTTGGAGCTCATCCAGGCTTTCTGACCATGACTTAGAGAGTGGTCAGTAGATTACTTAAGTCACAGGCACTGGCCCAAATGTTACATAGTCCGTCTCAACAGGCGACTATTGGTCCACACCCGTTACAGTTCCTCCTTCAACTCTACCCCAGAGCTTGGAGTTGGAGTCTTCGAATGGTTACTGCTACGGCTGGAGGACAGATACCCCTTCTGTTCCTTCAGCCTCTACTCTTATCTCCTCTTGAGACCTTCCTTAGAGGGGTGGTCGGGCTTCCATGGTCTCCTCTGAGTGGCATCGGACCCTTGTCGCTCTTCCCCTTGGAGCCTCGGCCTTGGTGAGCTCGGCTCCGACATCTGCCTCGGAGACTTCCCTTCGGTGGTCCCTAGAGTTCCTAGTTCTTGAACGGGTTCTCTCGGACCTGCCTGGGAGGGAGTGATGAAGAGTGTGCTGGCCACTGGTATCAGTCAGCAGTCTATTCCCTTAGCTCCTCCCTCTATAGTGCCTGTTGACATCTCTGCCACTTCTCTTGCTACAGGACCCAGAGATCCTCCGCCTCAGGTTTCCCCATTGGGAATTTCCCCTCTTCCGAGGATTCTCCTGATGTTTCGGGAGATCCTCCTAGAAAGAGGACTTGTAAGAGGAAACATGTAGACTCCCGAGTCTATCACTTCAGATACTGACTTTGATGAGTCAGAGGGATCCCCTAGATCCCCTCTGAGGATGTCTCCTTCTCAGACATCCTAGAACTCCTTAAACAGAGGGAAACTGGCCCACCAACAATCCCTCTGAGGATGAGTCAGTATACCTAGAGGCGTTTGGATCTCGGCCCTCCACCTCCTGGGTGTCTCTTATGCAGGTTATTGCCGGGCAGCTCCTGACTCTGTAGAGCCAGTCCCTAGGAGGCCTTCAAAATTTATCACTGCCCCAGGTGACAAGCAATTCCTCACTAAGGGTGTCCCCGCTGATGCCATGGTGGTGGCTGCTGCCACCAACCATCCTCCTAATAAGGACTCTAGGACCATGGATCGGATGTTTTCCTCAGCGACCTTTGCCACTTCACCAGACTCCAGAGGGATATCGATCCTACAGCTGCAGGAGCTCAAGAAAAAGCTAGGAACCCTTAATTCCATTGCAAACTCCTCCATATGCTGCTGATGCAGGTGTGGCTCTTGCCTGGATGCGGCTATATGACTTTGCAGATCCCCTTCACAAATTCTCCCTTTGATGGGTCAGCTTTGTTTGGCCCTCAGGTGAAGGAAACTTTGACCAGGTGCGAGCAGGACGGCAAGACTCTTTCTGCTGTAGGAGTCCGTTTTCCACCTTCTAGACCTTACCCCAAAGGACAGAAGGTGGCAAAATGTGGTTCTAGAGGCAGAGGGGTAACAACAACAGACGCCACTCTAGAGGCAGAGGGGTCCAAAACCAGGGAAACAGAGAGCCTCTCTCTGACAAGCCCTTTCAGCATCCCTGAGATGTTGCCCGGCTGTCCCTCCTTGGAGGCAGAAGATTATCACTGTACCCAGAAGCCTGGCATTCCCTCACTCAAGACAGATGGGTACAGTCGATCATATCCAAGGGTTACATAATTCCTTTCGAGGAAAATCCTTTCCCTTCAAATTCCCTTCCAGATGTACCACCAAATTGCAGAGTTAGAAGTCTCAAAACTACTGAAAAAGAGCCATTCAGCCAGTTACAACAGACCATTCAGAAGGTTCTTTTGACTGGAGACCAATATTGGATCTCAGCAGACTCAACAAGTCTGTGAGGAAGACAAGATTCGAATGGTCACTCTTCAGTCAATTCTGCCCTTCTTGCAGAAGGACAACTGGATGTGCTCAATAGATCTTCAGGATTATCACATCAAAATTAGGAGATTTCTCTGGGGTCCAGTCATTTCCAGTTCAGAGCCCTGCCCTTTGGTCTCACTACAGCCCCCAGAGTGTTCACCAAATGCATGGCAGTGGTCACGGCTCACCTGAGACATCAAGGATTCCAGGTGTTTCGACTGGCTCCTGTCAGCCACCACCAGGCATCAGCTTATACAAGCCAGGGATTATTCAATAAATCTTTGTTCTCATTTGGGCATCTCGATCAACCCGAAAAGTCATCCTTATCGCCCTGCCAGTCTATTACCTTCATAGGCGCAAACTTAAACACTGTTCGGATGTCAGCTACCCTTACAGATCAAAGAGTTTCAGACATTCAGAGTCATGTCAGGATCATTCTGGCCAACAAGAAAGTACAGGCCAGAATGGTTCTAATATTAGGCCTCATGGCTGCGGCCATTACTCTTCTTCCCCTGGCTCGATTCTACATGCGCCTTCTTCAGTGGATGCTGTTCACACAGTGGTCGCACCAGATTCTGGTGACACAAACTTGCAAAGATCATCTTGCTTGGTGGATCACATCTCCTCAGGTTCACCAAGGCAGGTACTTTGTACCCCCATCCCGATAGCCACTGTCACCACGGATGCCTCCCTGATCGGGTGGGGGTCATTATCAGGGCAGGATGGTTCATGGGTACCATCTGCACATAAATGTCCTAGAGATGAGAGCAGTGCTTTCAAGCCCTCAACGACTTTCTTCCCGTAGGGACAATTGCAGTCCACACAGACAACATGTCTGTAGTTTGGTATATCAACAAACAGGGCGGAACCAAATCCTACCCCTTGTGTCAGACTATGGCAATGGGCGATCTCCTCTCATCGGTTTCTGGTAGCAATGCATATCCCTGGGAAAACCAACATTGTAGCGGACAGATTGAGCAGAGCTATTCTCATGCCTCATGAGTGGTCTCTCAAGCAATCTATAGCGGAAGAGATATTTCTGGAATGGGCCATGTTGCGATCTTTTGCTACTCCCCAAAACAGCAAATGTCCAGACTTCTTCTGTCTCTTCCTCTACCAGGCCATCCCCTGACCCAGGATTGGCCCCAGGGACTTCTTTATGCCTTCCCTCCATTTCCTCTGATCCCTCAAGTTATCCAGAAAGCTACCGTTTTGAGAGCCAAATTGATTCTCATTGCCCTTACTGGCCTCGACAAGTTTGGTTCGTTCCTCCATCATCACCTTTTGGTGCAGCCGTGGCATCTGGACCCAGTGCCAGATCTTCTGATTCACCAGTCGGGTCAGCTGCACAGGTCTATCCCTTCTCTCAACCTCACAGCATGGTTGCTCCACTTCCTTCCTTAGCCAGGCTTCCCTTGATCTCTAATCCTGTTAGAGACATCATAGTAGTTAAAATCCTCTACCAGGAGGATTTATACAAGCAAATGGAAACGTTTCTCTTATTGGGCTAAGGCCAAAATATTGATCCTTTCACTGCCCCTATTCAGGCAGTCCTGGACTTCTTAGCAGAGATTTTTCATGCAGGCTCCTCTTCTTCCACAGTCAGAGTTCAATTGGCTGCTATCTCCAACTTTCATGTCGGGTAGCAGATCATAATATTATGTCCCATAGGCTCTGCAGGGCCTTCTTGAAAGGAATTTTCCTACTAAAGCCTCCAGTCAGGAATCCTCCTCCTCAGTGGGATCTAAATTTAGTGCTGACATCCTTGATTCTTCCCCTTGAGCCAGCTGTTTCTTGTTCCTTAAATTTCTTTCTGGAAAAACTTTATTCCTAGTGGTTTTTACTCCGGCCGGGGGGGTGTTTGAACTTCATGCTCTATCGGTTCGACCCCTATTTGGTTTTTCACAAAGACAGAGTATCTTTGAGAACTAATCCGACCTTTTGCCTAAGGTCAATTTGAATCAATCCATTGATCTCCTGTATTTTTCCCAAACTATTCAGACAGAGCTGAACAAAAACTACATTATCTTGATGTCCACCGTCAACTTAGATATTATTTGGACAGAACAAAAATTTAGAAAATCCGATCACCTTTTTGTTTCCTAGGCGGATAATAAAAAGGCCTTCCTGTTTCTAAAGTGACCTTGTCCAGATGGCTTTCTTGGTCATCTCTGAAATTTATCTGCTCAGGGGAAAACAGCTGTGCTCAAAACCTAAAGCACATTCAACTAGGAGCTTAGCTACTTCTACAGCCTTTCAAGCTAGACTTCCTTTAGACACTATTTGTGCAGCGCCACTTGGGCCACTCCTCACACTTTTGTTTCCCATTACAAATTGGACTTGGCCTCCAGGGACAGAGCCAGTTTTGGCTCTACAGTCCTCAAGAGTCTGTTCCATTGAGCCACCCAGGATAGAGGTGCTAGGCGGTCCCATCAAGAGAATGAAGGAGATTGACAACTTAACAGAAGTTATGTACCTACCATTGGCCTGGACAGACCTTGTTATAAGAAATTATTATGCTGAAGACCATTCAGACCTGGTCCTTCTTCCATCTTCTTCCTTTGGGAAGTATTTTATGCTTGGTGCTATTGCCCTTTGTCATCAAACGAGATCTGGGTACTTACCGCCTTGCATCATGGGATATGGGGCTGCCTCGAGCTGGTAAAAGTGACTCGAGCTTAGCGAGGATCGGCTCGAACCCATCAAGCAAGAAAACATGGAACGTTATGGTAGGTACATAACTTCTTATTTCTTATGCAGCCGATGGAGCGAGTAGGGCCGCAGGCACAGGAGTGGCTTTAAGGAGTCAGTCCTGGTTGCGGCTTTGTAATTTTGCAGACCCCTTCAAGGCGTCTTTCACAAACTCCCCTTTTGATGGCTCGACCTTGTTCGGTCCTCAAGTGAAAGACACTTTGACTAGATGCGAACAAGATGGCAAGACTCTTTCTGCCGTAGGAGTCCGTTTCTCCACCCCTTCTAGACCTTACCCCAAAGGACAGAAGGGAGGGAAAATGTGGTTCCGCAAATCTCAAGGAGTCACGCCTGATGCACGAAGTCAGTTTACCCCCAGAGGCAGAGGGGTAACAATAATAGACGCCCTAGGGGCAGAGGTGGTCCGCAGAATCAGGGTAGCAGAGAGCCTCTTTTTGACAAACCCTTCCAGCATCCCTGAGATGTTGCCCGATTGTCCGCCTTCGGAGGCAGTCGGGGGAAAATTATCGCTGTACCCAATAGCCTGGCTTTCCCTTTCTCAAGACAAATGGGTACAGTCAATTATATCCGAGGGTTATAAAATTCCCTTTATTCAAACCCCAATTCAACAAAAGGGAACCCTTCCAGACGTTCCACCCAGTGTAAGGGAACTAGCAGTAATAGAAATATCAAAAGTGCTAGTAAAAAGAGCCATCCAGCCAGTCCCAGCGGACCAAATAGGATCCGGAATCTACTCAAGGTTTTTTTAGTTCCAAAAAAGACAGGGGACTGGAGACCAATATTAGATCTGAGCAAACTCAACAAGTTTGTAAAGAAATCAAGATTCCGGATGGTCACGCTTCAGTCCATTCTGCCCTTTCTGGGCAAGGACAATTGGATGTGCTCGATAGATCTTCAGGATGCGTACTATCACACAAAAATTCACAGACGCTCCAGAAGATTTCTCCGCTTTCGGCTGGGGACCAGTCACTTCCAATTCAGAGCCCTGCCCTTTGGACTCACTACAGCCCCAGAGTGTTCACCAAATGCATGGCAGTGGTTACGGCTCACCTGAGACGTCAAGGATTCCAGGTGTTTCCATATCTAGACGACTGGCTCCTCACTGCCACCACCAGGCATCAGCTTCTCCAAGCCAGAAATTACACCATTGACACTTGCAGAGGGCTAGGAATTTCTATAAATTTCGAAAAATCTGCCTTGTCGCCTTGTCAATATATTACTTTTATAGGTGCAAAATTGGACACCGTACAACTTTCAGCAAGGTTGACAGACCAAAGGATCTTGGACATTCAAAGACACGTCCAAGTGATTCTATTCAGCAACAAAATTCAGGCCAGATTTGCTCTGAAAGTACTGGGTCTTATGGCGGCCGCCATAACAATTCTTCCCCTCGCCCGCTTTTACATGCGGCTTCTACAATGGATGCTATTCACCCAATGGTCCTTTCAACAACTTCCCATGCGTCACGAGATCATAGTAACTCCAACTCCAATATCGTCCCCTCAAATCCATCAAGGCAGACCATTTGTTCCTCTTGCCCCGGTTACATCGGCCGCCTCCCTGATCAGGGGGGGGGGGCATTATCAGGGCAGAATGGTCCATGGCACTTGGCAACCTTTCGAGTACCATCTGCACATAAATGTTCTGGAGATGAGAGCAGTGCTTTTAACGTTGCAAGCCCTCAATGACTCTCTTCCCCTGGGAACTATTGCAGTCCAAACGGACAATATGTCCGTAGTGTGGTACATAAACAAACAGGGCGGAACCAAGTCCTATCCACTGTGTCGAGAGGCTCTCAGACTTTGGCAATGGGCAATCTCCTCTCACCGGTTTCTGATAGCAACGCACATCCCCGGGAAATCCAACATCATAGCGGACAGATTGAGCAGAGCTATTATCATGCCTCACGAGTGGTCTCTCAAACAGTCAGTCGGGTCAACTGCACCAATCCATACCTTCTCTCAACCTCACTGCTTGGTTGCTCCACTTCCATCCTTAGCCAGGCTTCCTATGATTTCTAATCCTGTACGGGATATCATAGTAGCTTCCCTAAAATCTTCTACCAGAAAGATCTACACTAGTAAATGGCGACGTTTCTCTTTCTGGGCAAAAGCTAGGAACATAGACCCCTATACTGCTCCAATTCATTCGGTATTGGACTTCCTAGCTGACATTTTTAATTCAGGATCCTCTTCTTCCACAGTGAAAGTTCAACTGGCAGCCATTTCAAATTTTCATATAGGCTTTTTGGACCACAACATTATGTCACATAAACTTTGCAAGGCATTCCTTGAGGTATCTTTTTATTGAAACCTCCAATTAGAGACCCCCCACCACAGTGGGATCTAAATTTAATTTTAACATCCTTGATTCTTCCCGTTCGAACCTGCAGCTGCCTGTTCTTTGAAATTGCTTTCTTGGAAGACACTTTTTCTAGTTGCCATTACATCTGCCAGGAGAGTATCTGAGCTTCATGCTCTCTGTGTTCGCCCTCCTATCTAATATTCCACAAAGATAGGGTATCCCTAAGAACTAATCCGTCTTTCTTACCAAAGGTGGCATCTCAGACTAACCTAAATCAGTCCATTGATCTTCCAGTATTTTTCCCGAATTATTCTGATAGAGCTGAACAAAAGTTACATTATCTCGATGTTCACCGTCAGCTCAGATATTATCTGGATAAGACAAAATTTTTAGGAAATCTGATCAACTTTTTCTATCCTATGCAGAGAACAGGAAAGGCCTTCCAGTTTCTAAGGTAACTTTATCTAGGTGGCTGTCTTCCGTGATCACTTACATTTATCAGCTCAGAGGCAAAGAGTTGGTTTCTAACCCAAAAGCCCATTCTACCAGAGCTCTAGCTACATCTACAGCTTTTCAAGCTAGACTTCCAATAGACACTATTTGTGCAGCAGCCACATGGGCCTCTCCTCATACCTTTGTTTCACATTACAAATTAGATTTGGTCTCCAGAGACAGAGCAAATTTTGGTTCCACCGTTCTCAAGAGTCTGTTCCATTGAGCCACCCAGGATAGAGGTGCTAGGGACGCAGTCCCTTCCAGCAAGAATGAAGGCGAGATTGACAACTTAACATTTAGAAGTTATGTACCTACCATAACGTTCCATGTTAGTTGTCTTCTCTCGCCTTCTTTCTTGCATCCCGCCCTCCTTCCCCCTAGCCTGGTCAGACAGAGAAGATTATACATCTTCTATTAAGAGGTTATTACCTTTTTCTAGTTGTTCAACTCCTAGTGTCACTAGATTATGTGGATCCTTTCTAGAGGGTTATGATGTTATTTAGTATTTCTTATTTTCTTCCTCCTAAGTTGGAAGAAAATACTGCTATTTCTTTAGCTACCAAACGAGATCTGAGTAATCTCCGCCTTGCATCATGGGATATAGGGTTGCCTCAAGCTAGTAAAATTAGCTCTCGAGCTTAGCAAGTGCCGAGTCGGAGCCGAGGATCGGCTCCGAACCCATCCAGCAAGAAAGAAGGCGAGAGAAGACAACGAACATGGAACGTTATGGTAGGTACATAACTTCTAAATTCCATTTAATGATGCATTTTCAGAACGATTGATGTCATTCAGTGATGCAAAGAACATGTTCTATAGGAAGCAAAATTCATTTTTATTACTGCAAGTTAGCTGTATTTCAAGTTGCTAACTGCCAGCTGAAGGAGCCTTATATGTGCTACTTGCAGTGCACTTGATGTTTGTTCGACATGGTTTTCTTGTATTATATGTAAATAAATAAATAACCAGGTGAGCCCGCTTGACGTAGTCCCTTTTCAGGGGTGACCCAAGAGTAACAGATGGCTAAGTGACTTGCTCACTGTCACACAGTAGGCAAATGAGGGCTGGGGGAATCAAATCCTGTACCAGAGGAAATACAGCTCACACCTTTAACCCTCTGTGCAGTTAATGGATAAAAGAAAATGGACAGAACACACACAGCATATTCTGAACCCTTTTCTCACTCTAAAAGTTGACTCTTATTGTAATGCACAATATAATTCTTTCTTAGGCGTACTCTTGCAATAACTCTGAAAGCAATCTCCTATGTCAGCAGTACCCAACAACTGGGCCGCGGACCATTTGGTACCGGGTTGCACAGAAACTTTTAGGCAGAGAGTGAAACGAAAAAGTGAATGTGTGTATGTATGTGTGTGTGTGTTTATGTTTCTGTCAGCATGTGAGTGAATGCGTGCATGAAAACAGAATGTATGTATGTGTGAAAGCAGAAGAGAGTGTGTGCATGTGTATGACAGATACTAAACAGTGAGATTGATCGAGCCATTATTTTACACTCACTAAGCAGTGCTTTTGCTGTTTAGCAAGTGTAAAATAAAAGTAAATGAAACTGAAAAAGTGTGTGTGGGTATGTTTCTGTCTGCATGTGTGAGTAAATGCGTGCATGAAAAATGTGTGCATAAAAGCAGAACAGACTCTGTGTGTGTGTGTGTGTGTGTGTGTGTGTGTGTGTGTGTGTGTGTGTGTGTGTGTCTCCTCCTCTCTCTGTGTGTGAGTGAATGTGTGCACGAAAGCAGGACAGAGTGTGAGTGTGAGTGTGTGTGTGTGTGTGTGTGTGTGTGTGTGTGTGTGTGTGTGTGTGTGGCGCGAGAGAGAGAGTAAACAGTGAAGAGTGATCCCTGGCAACAGCACCAATTATTAAGAGGTTTGCATACCTCTCGACCATAACTTTCAACCTCTCACACAATAAATCTGGACAGAGGCACAAATAATAGGGACAAATTTTAAATATTGCTCTTATAAACTTAGAAAGTTGCTTGAATAAGCATCGAAAACCCTGTTTCCATTTCCAACATCCTATCTTTGTGAAGCAGGGTTTTCTGCAATGACAGCAACCAAAATGAAATTATGGAGTAGACTGAACATAAGGAACACAGTTCGGGTATCATTGTCTCCCTTCACCCCTAGATGGCACTGTCTCGTTGCAGGGAAACAAGGTCAGGCCCCCACTGATTCTGCATTATGGTGAGTTGTTTTTGTTATGCTTTATTTTTATGCACGCATGATGGCCGGTCTGTGGAAAATTGTCTTACATGAAACCGGTCCTTGGTGCAAAAAAGTTAATAAATCAGTTTCTTATCCTAACTAAAATGAAATTCATAATAAGTTCTTGCTCTTCCTGCAATGTTGTTGCACAGTTCATGTGCACTGTAAGTTAACTACATTCAGATTCCCAGAAAAATGGGGAGGGTTGCGTCAGGAAGGGCATCCGGCATAAAATTTTGCCAAACCATAGATGTAGAAAACAGTACAGAAATTCATACCGGATCGGTCGTGGCGCGGGTTAACAACGACCGCCACCAGTACTGTTGGCCAACAGGGTGCTGGTGGAAATTGGGCTACTGTTGGCTGAAGGAGGAGAAGAGGCGGAAGGCATGCCCGAAGGCAGGTAAAGGCTAGGACTGTGATAGTGAGAGTCGGAACTTTGAATGTTGGCAGTATGACTAGTATAGGGAGAGAGCTAGCTGATATGATGGACAGAAGGACGGTTGGTATATTGTGTGTGCAAGAGATCAGATGGAAGGGGAGCAAGGCTAGGTGTATCGGAGGTGGTTTCAAATTGTTTTATCATGGTGTGGATGGGAGGAGAAATGGCGTAGGCATTTTCCTGAAGGAACAGTATGCTAAGAGTGTTTTGGAGGTGAAAAGAGTGTCGGATAGAGTGATGTGTATGAAGATGGAAATTGATGGTGTATTGATGAATGTTGTTAGTGCATATGCTCCACAAGTTGGGTGTGCGATGGATGAGAAAGAAAATTTTTGGAGTGAGTTAGATGAAGTGGTGATGACTGTACCCAAGGGTGAGAGACTGGTGATTGGAGCAGATTTCAATGGGCATGTTGGTGAAGGGAACAGAGGGGATGAGGAAGTGATGGGTAGGTATGGTGTTAAGCAAAGGAATGCAGAAGGTCAGATGGTAGTGGATTTTGTGAAAAGGATGGACATGGCTGTGATTAATACGTATTTTAACAAGAGGGAGGAGCATAGGGTGACATACAAGAGTGGAGGAAGACGCACACAGGTGGATTATATCTTATGTAGAAGGGCCAATCTGAAGGAGGTTGGAGACTGTAAAGTGGTGGCAGGGGAAAGCATAGGATGGTGGTTTGTAGGATGACATTGGTAATCAAGAAGAGGAGGATGAGTGTGAGGACAGCACCAAGGATCAAATGGTGGAAATTGAAAAAGAGTAATTGTGAGGTGATGTTCAGAGAAGAGTTAAGACAGGCAAAGGGTGGCAGTGAAGAGTTACCGAATAGCTATGTAACTACAGCAGAGCTAGTAAGAGAGATGGCTAGAAAGGTGCTTGGTGTGACATCTGGAAAGAGGAAGGAGGACAAGGGGACCTGGTGGTGGAATGAAGAAGTACAGGAGAGTATACAGAGAAAGAGGTTGGCGAAGAAGAAGTGAGATTGTCAAAGAGATGAAGAAAGTAGACAAGAGTATAAGGAGATGAGGTGCATGGCAAAGAGAGACGTGGTGAAGGCTAAGGATAAGGCGTATGAAGAGTTGTATAAAAGGTTGGACACTAAGGAGGGAGAAACTGAGCTAGTAAAGTTGTGCAGCAGGTAAGGGTGATAAAGGATAATGAGGGAAACGTACTCACAAGTAAGGAGAGTGTGTTGAGCATATGGAAATAGTACTTTGAGGGGTTGATGAATGAAGAGAATGAGAGGGAGAGAAGGTTGGATGATGTGCGGATAGTGAATCATGAAGTGCAGTGGATTAGCAGGGAGGAAGTAAGGATAGCTATGAAGGGGATGAAGAACGGAAAGGCTGTTGGTCCTGATGACATACCTGTGGAAGCATGGAGGTGTTTAGGTGAAATGGCAGTGGAGTTTTTAACTAGATTGTTTAATGAAATCTTGGAAAGTGAGAGGATGCCTGAGGAATTGAGAAAAAGTGTTTTGGTACCAATTTTTAAGAATAAGGGTGATGTGCAGAGCTGTAGTAACTACAGAGGGATTAAACTGATCAGTCACAGCATGAAGTTATTGGGAAGAGTAGTGGAAGCTAGGTTAAGAAGGGAGGTGATGATTAGTGTTCAGCAGTATGGTTTCATGCCAGGAAAGAGCACTACAGATGCGATGTTTGCTCTGAGAGTGTTGATGGAGAAGTACAGAGAAGGTCAGAAGGAGTTGCATTGTGTCTTTGTGGATTTAGAGAAAGCATATGACAGGGTGCCTAGAGAGGAGTTGTGGTATTGTATTAGGAAGTCGGGAGTGTCAGAGAAATATGTAAGAGTGATGTTGATCAGACAAGAGTCCCCGTGTACTATGATGTTTGCAGATGACATTGTGATCTGTAGTGAGAGTAAGAAACAGGTGGAGGAGACCCTGGAGAGGTGGAGATATGCTCTAGAGAGAAGAGGAATGAAGGTCAGCAGGACTAAGACAGAATATATGTGTGTGAATGAGAGGGAGGATAGAGGAATGGTGAGGATGCAGGGAGTAGGGGTGGCGAAGGTGAATGAGTTTAAGTACTTGGGATCAACAGTTCAGAGTAGTGGTGAGTGTGGAAGAGAGGTGAAGAAGAGAGTACAAGCAGGATGGAGTGGGTGGAGAAGAGTGTCAGGAGTGACTTGTGACAGACGAGTACCAGTAAGAGTGAAAGGGAAGGTCTACAAGAGGGTAGTGAGACCAGCTAGGTTCAGCCCAGGTTAGAAGGTTTGGAGACAAAGCCAGAGAGGCAAGATTACGTTGGTTTGGACATGTGCTGAGGAGGGATGCAGAGTATATTGGGAAAAAGATGCTAAGGATGAAGCTGCCAGGTAACAGGAAAAGAGGAAGGCCTAAGATAAGGTTTATGGATGTGGTGAGAGAGGACATGCAGGTGGTTGGTGTGACAGAGCAAGATGCAGAGGACAGGAAGAAATGGAAACAGTTGATCTGCTGTGGCGACCCCTAACGGGAGCAACTGAAAGAAGAAGATACAGTCCTACTCAAACTCTTAATGTGTTGGGCAGGTGCTATTTTTGTACAGTGCTGCATGGTACACAGTTTTATATTTGTATGCTATTTACTGTGTGAAATGACATTGCCATATCTGAACTAAGTTGATTTAAACAGTTTTATGTCTCTGTCATGTTGCTGGTCAGTTCATCCAAATTCATATTACAGTCTGAAGAAGTTTCCATGTGGGGCAAAATGCTTAATATGATTTCTGTGAAGGGAATTGTGCAGTAGAAAGAGTTGTTTTTATTGCTTTTTGCATTTTATTTTTATTTTTGATTGTGTATTGTTTAGGAAGAGTTAGCTAGGATTTATAGTTATTTGTAGTTTAGATTGTTCTTTTTTAACCTATATGTGAATTAACTCTTATTTTAATATTCTTTCCACACTTTTTCAGTCCTCTGCATATTTAGTGTGTAACTTATGGTTTACTTCACTTTTAAGCTCTTGTAGCCTGTCTTTGTCTTATCTGTGTTATTGCTGTTTATTGTCTGAGAATATAGTTAATATTTAACACTGTAGATGCGCAAACTGTGGCTCTTATATCCACTTAGCTAGGTCATTTGGGCCTACTACAAATGAAAATATTATTGTGTATGACTTCATATTTGGCTTAAGAGCAGTAGAAAAATGAGATCCTTGGCCAATCTTGGGTGGTGGCAGTACTATTTCACCAGGAAAAAAGCTGTTGGGAATTGGAAAATTCTGCCAATCTTCCATGAGAATTTGCATATGTGTGTTTGTGCCTGTGTCTTTGTCTGTGAATAATAACTTGTATGAAAGGCAAAAACTATGGGTAAGGGCACTGGAAGACACTATAGTTCACAGAAAGTGGTGAGAAAGGGGCCTGGCCTGAGTAACTAGGTCAAAGGCTCAGCTCTGAAGGTGTCCTGTGTGCAGTCTAATCAGGGGAGGAGTTTGAAAGCTCATACTTAGGACAGCAGTGTATACTCCTGTTATTTTGTTGGAGCCAGGTTGCTTTTTGTCAGCTGTTTCTCGAGTTAGACTTGAATTCACTTTTTTTTTTCTTTTAATTTGCTGGGTACCAGTGGTATGACTTGAGAGACCATTCATCTGGTGTCCGCTAAGACATTTTCTTCACATTGGTGGAAAATATGCCATCAGTTCATAGCATTTTAGGGTGCATTAGAAGGATTCAAACCCCATTAGTGCTACTATTCACTACATATTTGGTTGACAGTAGTGGCATTCAAACCCCAGCCATGTCACGATTCCTCATACCATTATATATAATTCTTGATGCTAGAACATTTCAAACATAAAAATTCAGTGCACAGCAAAGAAAATAATGATCTGAGGTAAAAAAAATAAATAAAAAACTTTAATACCAGTAGGGCATATTTTTCATTCAGCCTAAGTCCAGTCAGTAGAAGTGATTTCAGTTATGTATTATACTTGGTTACTTGCCCATTTGTGAAGTTTGAGCTTTTTTGAAAAATAAATGTTTGCTTGACTGATTTTAGAGCCTTTTTCTTGTAATGGAAAGTAAGTATTTCAAGTGAAGGTTCTTAAGGGTATTTTTTGCTTATTAGTGTTACTTTGCAGATATTCATTAGCCTATAACCATAATAATCGTTTTACTATACTAAGGTCATTGCCCCAGAGTTTGATTAGCCACCTTTCATGTTTTACCACTGCATATCTATACATTGAAGGGTTCAACAGCTATTACATGCCATGACTCTCTTACATTTAAATGTCTTCTTTCACAAAAGGCACTTCTTATCAAAAAATGTATATTGGTCAGCATTCCACTCATCCATTTCATGAAAACTGAGTTAGGCTGCTTCTTAAAAGGTGTTTTTAACATGCATTACACTATCTTGTAAAATTCCAAGGTTAGATATTTCCCATGGCATCACTAATTATAATTAGTGGAAACAGACTTAAATTCTGAGGAGTAAAGGGATAACATGCAGAACAATTGCTTTATTTATGCAGAGATGTAGAATTTGGACCACATCTTCTGAAGGTTGTCTTTGTCTTTTACATTAGAAAGGTTTAGTATGCTATTTCTATAGGCAGATTGATGTATTTTGATTTTTGTGACTCTTCTGTTAAATCTGCTGGAGAATCAGAACCCAATTGGGAACAGATTGAGAAGTGGTAGAAATTGCCCTTTAGAGTAATAGTTGACCGCTTTGATAAACCTGTGTAACTGAAATAATATTAAAGTTTCTTTGAAAATTGGCCAGTCAGTGTTCTCATTGCTAGCACCTAACTTTTCAGTTTTCAGAAAGAGCTCACTGCATTGTAAACCTTAGCTATTTATTGATGTTTACCCCTTTCTGTAGTTTCAACTTACTTGAAAAGTAAATTAGTTTTTTGATATGCCCCTTTAAAACCATGCCATCTTCCTTATTCTAGGATAACCACATATACACATTCTCTTTTTCTGGATCACAGAAAAATCAGTCAAATTTAGTATGCTTATGTTTCAGCCAATATGAATCCAAAGTAGTGCTAAACAGTAGGCCAGGTTCATAAAGGTTACCATTTTTCTGGGTGAATATACAGCACAAGCATTGTGGTAGGGGTGTTCTTGAATTCAAAGAATATGGCCTAGTATTTTCTATTACTTGGTATACATGGAATATATGCATAATTGAAGGTAGCTTGGAAAAAAGGCAAGCTTAAGAATACATTATGAAATTCGTATCTGTAACTATTATAGAATAACATAGTTTAGACTGTAAAGCAATTCCATCAGTAGGTGGCTGTAACTTTACCCTGTTTCCTGGTATTTTGCCATGTTGCCATTCATCTATGACTGGGTTAATTTCTGTAACGTCTTGCGCTTAGTTTACAAAATGAACATATTAGGAAACTTATAGGAATGTGAACAAATTGCAACTTATGCCACTATGTCTTTAATGATGCATTTCAAACTGTTTTAACCCCAGAGTAGAGGAATGAGTAAGCACTATCTGATCAAAGGGAGGCGCTGTTGTCAGCGGGCATGAGGAAAAAATCACTTAAAAAATATATTTTTTCCACAAGGATTTCATGCTACACCATTTTAAGGAAGTCACTTCAGCCATTTGTACCATATCACTGAAGAATGTGCAGTCTGCTGACTCAGATGAAGAAGATTTTAAATTCAAACTATCATTGGAGAGGAATAAATTGAGTTCCTGGAAAGTTGCATGCTACAGTATCAGTTCCAAGTCTGCCTTTAATTTTTATAGATTCTGTCGTGCACACAATCCATCACAAGTCTACTTCACATGACTTGTGAATTTGACCTTGTCTGTCTCCCTCCTGGATGGCTCTGTATTATGTGTACATTAGGAATATTCCAAAATCATCAAATAGAACTTGGATTAATAAGGACTGGAATGGACATGAGATCTAAATAAAAAGTAGACCAGAAAACTGGAACAAGAGATTATTACCATCTTTTTACTTCATCTGGGTGAATCTGTTTATTCTTTCCATTCACTTGTTGCTGCATCAGATAGGTGTATATATACCTTTACTTTATTTGTTATTCAGACTTAATCTTGCTGAACTTGATAATCATTGCACCCCTTTTGGCAAATCTGTTATCCACCATTTGTTTTTTCCATCAGTACTTTGTTATCTGTATATGACAACAATAAGTTTACCTTATCCTTGAAAATAATTAAAAAAGAAAAAAAGGAGTAGAGTAGTGGAATTTTCCCAGTGACCTGGTCAGACTCCTGTCGGCCATTGAAATGTCACCTTCCTTGTTTCTCCTTGAAAACAGACAATGGAAGAGGGACCACACTAATGAACTGCTTTTACCAGAAAGTTAAATGCACAGAATATATATTACTGACAGTTCACTACTTTTTTTCCACTTTAACTTTATTGAAACTTTGCAGTTAACAGGTGTAAATAATTTCTCTTTAAGTCAACAAAGTGTGTATTTACACAGTTAATTCAGCTGCATTTGTCTAACTCAGTTTATGGTTATCGTCCTCAGTATGAAATGACAGCAGCATGCATCAGTAAACTGATGTCAGTGGAAGATGAGCATGTAGCACAAGAGGTCCGTCTTTGGTTTCAGGAGATGAGACAAATGCTTATACATAAATGGCCTTTGGGGAGTGGCGCTGTAACAGTAAATCAAAACATTTGAATTGTATCTTCCAACCTGAAATTGTAAAGAGTGTCTTCCTTACCTGTGAGGTAGCTTTGCTGGCCTCATCCTGTGTAGGCAGTAGGCACTGACATATGTAGGCCCTAGACTCTTTTATATTTCTCACATTGTTGCAAATTTTCTTAAATTCTTGACACTTTGTGTGTTACACATCTATCGATATGCATTGTTAGTATTTCTTAGTCAGTGGCTCTTAATGTTTTTATTATTTTCTTCATTAAATATATGCAGTTGTGGTAGAAAGTACTAAAGGATTTCCATTACTAGTGCCTTTTGTTTGGGCGATGAACATAATATTGAGGATTTTGAGATTCGTGAATCTAAAGAATAAAATCTACACAACTTGGTTCAAAACATAAACTAGAGCCCTCTCTACAGTGAAACAAATCCAGTTATTGACCTTAATATATCTAGAAAGTCATTTTTCCTCCGCGGAGGATTCGTTCCTAGTATTCCCTAAATGTCTTCGAGATGAAACAAAACCTATAGATAAAAAAAAAAAAATAGTGAGAAGAAGAAAACTGGGTTGAAAAACCTGGAAAACTGACCCCCTTAACAATTAACAACTTGCATAAATCTTGCATAGACATTACACAACAATGTGGAGATGCAACCAGCACCACTAAAGTCATGTTTCTTAACAACAACAAAAAAAAACTTGCTTTATCAGCCTTGACAAGATTATTCTGGAAGATTATTAAAGGGCTATCTATTTTCATTCTTTCCTAGATGTACGCTGCTCTCTTTCCTAATTTTTACATTTTTGAGGAGAAAGAGTTGTGCTGATAATCTCTCACAGTCTTAATAATCAAGGACATTATACCTCTTAGGGAGATTTTTGTGGGTAATGGGTGGGTGTCCAGTCTTAAGAGTGAGTGAATGAATAAATTCATTTGTATTATACTATTAATTCATTCCTTTCTGTTTTTTTTTTATTTTTAACTATGTGCTTTTTCCAGCCTTCCTAGAACGCAGAAGAAACTAACTGATAAGTAGTTGGTTGAAAGCAAAAAGTAACTTGAAGTCCCCCAAAATGTGAGAACCCTCCAGCCCAGAAGAGGAAATATGAAAAAGGGGCTGGCTATGCCTCATTTACCCCACCTCTGTGCTATATGCTACAGATGGAGGGAAGACATCACATCTAGTCCATAAGAGTGTTTTTATTATACAAGAATTCTTATAAACCCAGCTCGTCCTTAATTAAGCCTTGTTTCTCCCACACATTTTGTTAAGGGATTTGGTGAAGTCCTTATTATTTTATATCTGGTGCTGTGTTATGTGAGCACCAAAATATATACTTTATTCCATTCTTAGGTCTGTGCTGGAGGTGTTTGGGGCCAAGGCTTTGGACCCCTGTTCCAGAATACCCAGTTTAGTACTTCTAAATTCAGGGAGGTCACTTCCTCTTTAATCTGATAGTGCCACTAACAAGTCAAGGACACTGCTGTCTTCCTCCTCCAGAGATACTCCCAAAGTAACTTAAGAGGTGTCCAAAAGTTTTTGGGGTGTCCACTTCTGAGGACCTTGCATCCTTGGGGCTTTCACAGTACTCCACAGGTTAAAGTCAAGTCTCTGACATCTTTCTACCTGGAGTGTCATTTAATCCAGTCACAGTTGGAGGGAGTCTTTTGTACAACATGACCTAGTACAGCATGATTTCCTCTTCTCTACTAGGTAATAATCTCATCTCTTTATCTGTGTCAAAATAGTTGGAAAGCACACACTTCACCTAGACTGTCGTAGTAAGTCATAATCTCTATAGCCACGTAATCATACCAGAAATAAAACTCACAAGTGCAATCAGCCTTGTCAGAATCTTTCTGTGCATCCACAGACTACAAGTCTTTTTCATGGTTTCCCACATGGGCGTCAGAACTACGTGATCTAAGAACTAAACTTTGCTTCCGACATAAATAGGAAATGTTGGAGGGATAGGTATCGATCTCAGAGAATTCGCATTCTCTAGACTAGACCTCCAGTTGATGTGAAGCAGAGCCATTTCCTAACCGTATTCAAGTGTAACCTGGACCAGTGGATGGGAAATCAAAAACTCACCCTAGGTCTGGCACTTATGTCTCTGATGGACAGAGGCAACCATTAAATCATGCCCTAGCTAACATACATCCTTTAGAATAACCTCTAAGGCACAATAATTTGTGGGATACATTTAGGTTGCTTGGCTAGGCTTATGAAGGCCTAGTGGTTGTTAGCCTAGTATACATCTATGCACTTTTATGCTGCCACATCAGGAACCTTCCTAACATGTTAGTTCAGCTGCCCACCTGGAAAAACACATCTTGATACGAGTCTGTTAATCTTAAGAAGCAGTTAATTTTGAGGGCTGAAATCTTTGCAAATGTTTACAGACTCAGTTAGTGAATTAGACCTGTATGGGCACATCTCTTGGGTGGGAGTGTTGAGTTAAATGGTGATGATGATGATACTAATAATAATAGTCTTCCTGCTAAGAGGAGGAAGCATCCTCCTATCCTTTCCATACTCTTGTATATATCACACAACATAGAGGCCAGCTTATATATTTTTTAATTTCTTGTAAATTGCTTCACAGTGGCCATTCTTAAGATTTTTTGCAGAAGTAAACATTCTTAGTCCTTGTTTTCCTCAGCAACTTTATAATTAGCCTGATTTGCTAGTCTTTTTCTAGTGGGTGTGTCTGAGAAGCCTTGCTCTGTGTATAATGTAGACTGTTGTCATTGAGTCCTCCTCAACTACAAGAACCATTTTACAAATCTGTGGTGATATCCAAGTAAGAATCATTAACATAAATGATTTAGGAGGACCAGCCACAGGCAAAGACAGTTTTGCTGCTGAGGAGTAATATGCTTGTTTTACTGTCACCTCCCTGGCAGTTTGTGCCACCTCTTAATTCTCCAGCAAATGCACTTTGAATTTTAATGGATACAGAAGTGACTCCTCACTGTCTTTTTGAAGTCCTTATTTGTGGGTTATAACTGTAGGTGGACATCTGCCCTTTGTAGACTGACTTCCAGAACTTTTTGAATGTCTCTCTAGTGCAGCAAAGCATTTCCTTTCCCAGGACATCAGTCTGGTGCATTGCTAAAAGGTGTTGCAGTCTGTACTTTATTTCTTTTCTGTCATAAAAACAATTGTTCAAAAATCAGTTGATCCCTTCCAGGTGACCTCTGATATTGTGCCTAAAGTGGTAACAGATAGAGAACACAAGGCCTTCGTGACCTCATCAGAACAACTGAAGCCAGAGGACATCAAATGTAGTATGTAGCACTTTGTCTCTGGTCATTTCTAGCCCCACAGCCTTTCATAATTGTATGCCCACTGATCATATCGCCTTCAGAAGCAAACAGTGGAATCCAGTTATCTGTTTGTTAGTCAGATCTATGTCAGTGAAAGCAAAACCTTTAGGCTAAGCACCAGTTTCATGGAGGTAGTGTTGTACATCCATCGTCATCTGTTTTGGCTGCACCATCATAACATCCAGGACTGAGTTCAAATATCCCAACGTTTTGCTGCAGGAAGGAAAAGAGTCCACACTTATTGTTCATGGACAGAGGCTTTCCGGTTGAAAGAAGGAAGCTGTGTTTTAATTTTTGGGCTAGCAAGAGAAACAATGATCCAAAACCATCAGTTTATTATAAAACAACAAACAAAGCTTTCAAGTTAACAAACTCTTCTTCAGTATAGTGTTAAAACAGACAAGCTGTAATGCATCAATGTATATCACATGCCAGCCAATAAAAAAAACACAGTTCATCACATAGTATAAAAGCCTACAATCTTAAACTCAGACTTGACTAATTCATAAAACAACACTGTTATGTGACTTAATTTCAAATTGATGCCTTGTTTTATGAATTGTTTCTCTTGCTTCTACAATGTTTAACTTCTCTGGCTCAGTTTTTATCTGTTTAGGTGAATTTTTATTTGTGTTAATTTTTGGGCTGACATAATCTGACGTTGCTTGCCTTTGTCTGTGCTTAATTTAGATGTAGGAAGTTTGCAGAAGAGTATGTGGCTATGTGGAGTAAAAATCTATCAAGCTAGTGAAAAGAAAGAAGTCCATTTCCCCTCATCACATCTGATGTGGAGTTAGATGAAGAGGATTTAACTTACTTGACTTATACCTCCTTTACACTGGGTTATTGCACAGATGATGAAGTTACTTTATCCTCTGGCTTCCCTTCAAAGGGCATTTTCTTCAGATAAATGCTCATTTGATGAGGAGACATTTTAAGTGGGGAATCAAGAAGGTCTTAAAATTGCATAAAAGACAGTCAGACCTTTTAAACATAGAACAGCTAAGAAGACTGTGAAAAGAGGAAACGGATGCCCCCTCCCACCACGGTTCATTATGGTTTGATTGAATCAAGTTAAGTCGAACGTAAGGAATATCGAAAAAGAATGCTGGATTTGACAATTACGAATAATCAGAATGTTGAAACTGAGAATTCCAAAGCTGTGTATTCAACATTTTCGAGATTCCCATCTTACTGCTATCCAATGTTAGAATATTTGGGACATAGAAAACATTCTGCAACATGTCCGTTGCCATTCTAGTGCAAAAACCAGTTATATTCACATGGCAACAGCGTAGCATGTACTACCAGTGCTAGCAGAAGCATATAAACAGATATTTTGACTTCAAAGCCGTTTGAAATGGGAGTCCACTGTTAAATGTCATATACATCAGAATTGCTTAGTTTTTTCATTATTTGCAAGTGGGACCAAACCGTACGTACACCATGCTGAAGTACTTCCAACAAATGCAGACATGTTATTGCCATACATATAACTTGCAATACCCAAAACAACCCAGATGTCAAATGGAAGAGATAATGTAATCCAGCAATCACCGTGGCCCATTTGTAGAACTTACAGAGACACTTAGAACAGTGCTTTGCAACAAGCTGCAGAAAACCTCTAATGGTAAGTTCTTCTCTTCTTGCTAACAACCTATCAAACATAGCCTCCTTATCCACTAGTTGTCGTCTCTTTGAAGACACAGGCACACTTGCCAAAAGTCTACTTTTAATGTCCTCAACCCTGTTGTATAGCATGGAGGACATCCAACAAAACTAATCGTGGTTTCCCCAACAGACTCCGCAGGCAACTATGCCACCCCTCCACCGCATTCTGGCTCCTGGGATAACCTAGTGTGCAGGTGTCCGATTGGTTCCAGAAAGTAACATCAAACAGTGGGGATAATCATCTGATGTAGTACATCTCATGCCATATCTGCAGGGTCTGCTCAAAACACAATTCTCCCGAAAACATTTACATAATGGCTTACCATTATCAGGCATATCATATTCAATCTCAGTTAATGTGTCTGCTACGTCCTCAGGGCTAATAAACGCCAATGCAGGTATGTGCATCCAAAGAAGGGAAAATGCAATATTACTGCCAAAATAGATGCCAGATGTAACTTCTGGATTTGTCTCCAGATTATCTGGCACAGATGGAACCAGCATCCTTTTGCTATGCTGGTGGGGAAATGAGCTTGTATCGCATTCACTGCTCCCTTCTCAAAGTCACTTAGCACCATCCTTGGAACATAGAACCATATCAAACCAGACACATAAGGTGAAAACGCAGTTCCAGAAGGTATTATAACATTCTTCAGACTTGGATGGTAAAATACCGTATACTATCTGAATGATTTTAATCACCTGCTTCTTCCAACTTAGCGTATAGTGTAAGTTTGTTTACACTTGGTACTACTCATGTGGAACATCCCATCCACTAAAATGTACTCCGAACTACACAACATATGCAAGTTATTCTAGGTGGTGATTATAACACAGTTACCAGCTGGGCTTGCCTGTCCAGTGTGTTCAACAATGCAGCACCCATATTTTAATGGGTAAATGGTCAGCAATCAGGTCACCTAATGTTTGCATGTCACTAAACATGGTCTTTTGCTTACATTGCCTTACTCTATTAATGGTCTGTTTAAGAGCAGATGTATTGGGTAAAGAATTGACAACATCGCTGGGTGTTTCAGACAGTATTTCAGAGGCAACTTTACAAGGGTCTTCAATAGAATTCTCAGCCCTCCTCAACACTATCCCTCACCTTATATAACTCGCTTTTTATGCTATCAGGGGCATGGAAATGTGATGTACTTTTAGCTAGCCTGTATCCATCCCCTACGAGGTCAGTGACGCATCTCCCTTTGCAGTTATCTTTCAGTTTCTTACAACAGCACCAATATGTTCTATTATGAACTGTTTTTTCATGGATATATTGATAGCCACCCACACACAACATTTTCTTCCCCTTCTGACTGAGAACTGTGTCGTACACATTCCCGATAACTCCAGCCACAAATCCAGGGTCTTCATTCACAACAATGTTGCTACTGAGACGAAAGTTATATTATCCTATTATTATTCTCAGTCTTTATACTTTGAAAACATTAGTTCCTCCAGTATAAATTACATACCTTAACATACTGGTATCTTCACAAGTTTAACCAATAATCCTTATCTGTCTTGGTAGTTACATACTGTGAATAGTGGCCATCTAAGTACTGCTGACATGTTTATTTCAGTCTTATATGAACGTCGCTATAACGTTCCCTATGCAACGACGTCTGTCAGTACTTCGTGGATCAAAAGATTGAGTGCACTCTACCAATCAATTTAATGTGGTTGATGTATTTTGGGTCAATGTTATCAGTCTTGGAAATTGTGATTTCGACCATACAATGTTCACATGAATGCCATTCGGGTAAGTCATAGTAAACCCACACACACACACTCTATATAGGCCTTTAAGGATACATTTGAAAAAATATTCTTGGAGCTCACCTGACAGCCACCAGTTCCCAAGAAGCCCAGAAGGTTTAACAGACAATCAGACACCTGTACATTCCACTGTAATAATTTTCTAGTTGACCAACTGTAGATTCTCTAGATGCAATTAGTATATCTGAAGTGGTCCTTGGCACATACATCCTGCGCACTGATGAGAAATGTAAGGTGTTGGGTTTCTGTTGTAGGAAGTCTTACACTGCTTCTACTCTGATCTTCAGACTTTTGAACTATCAGACTGTATAATAAAATATCAAGGGACTATCCTCAGACAAATGGAGGCTGTACCAAATGAAGCCCTGAAGGACAGATTTTTCCAAAGTGACACATTTGGTCTCTGAAATTGAAAAACATATCATTAAGTAGTGACTGTAGCCTGCTCTGTGGACCAGTGGGATGAAGCCATGAGTGGGACCAAGACAACCCAGGTTTAGTTAGCTGCCAATATATTGTAGGAGCAGATGTCTAGGGAGTAAGAAACAATGAGGCATATGCCTGCATGCCTGGTTCAGGGGAAGGCTGTAGGAGCATGCTGAGGCACACCCAGCACATCATGACTCCCGGTGCAGACAGGGATCACTGGCAGGAGCAGCAGATGAGGATGGGGCATTTTGAGTTGCATTTCACTATGGAAACATGGTAGAGCCTGTCACAGTGCATGCTTTGCATACTCCATCAGTTGATATACTCAGCATTCAGGGAGAATATTGGTCTCCACCCTTCAACACTCACAGCCAGTTATGGTTTCATAGCTCCTTGCTTGTTTATGCTTCTCTTTTCCCTGGTCGTGGGACATTCTAAGACTGTAAAAGGCCATAAAGGGTCCATTTCTGAAGAGACAGGGCCCATTCAACCAAAAGGCACATCTGGAGCATGCCCTAGTATGTGTTGGCCCCAAGAAGAATAGAGCAACAGGAGGAGAGATGGGATCTGTAGTTAGCGATGGTCGACCAGTTTACATTCCCTTCCACAATCTAATACATTGGAGCAACTAAATGTGAGAAAGATGCCACAGATGCATGAGCAGAATTGCAGCCACAAATCAGTATCACTAAGGAGATGTTGACTTAGGATTCAGCCATTGTCAGATGGTGTAAAGGGAGAGCCATTGGATGCCCCATTGAACAAAAATCTGTTTCTTGGTTGCCCTTTCATGAAATATAAAAAAGTAAATGGAGGTAAAGGTGGAGGCAATGGAATCTGTTAATCTGTGTTTTTCACCTTGCGGTTACCTAATACAGCAGGAATTGCCCCACCAAGCTGTGCCCATTTTATAGAAAACAATCAAGTCCAACTAGATTAAGCAGAGGAGAGCCTTCCTGAAATGCTAGCTTAGGAAGGTGGCAGAGGCAGGGCTAGAGAGAAAGGGAGGGTAAGCTCTTTCTTCCAAAAGGAACAATATTGACAATACAACCAGACCCAAAAAAAAAAAAAAAAAAAAAAATAACTAGGTCTTCTGTCTTTTCTGCATATTCTGCAGTGGAGAAATTTTCCATTTCAAAGAGAATTGGCTTCTTTAGCAGCCTAGTGGATCAGGGAGGATGTGTCATCAGGCTCTCCTTTCTTGTGTATACCACCCAGCCCCCAAATTAGGTGGAGTTTGCAGAAACTATTTTGTCCATTTATTGAGAAGTGGATCAGTTTAGAAGGGTTCAAATAGAGGAGCATAGTCAGGGGTTTCATTCAAGGGCTGTTTGTAGTTCCAACAGCAGAAACCTATGAAAACTCATTCAGGATTTATCAAAGCTGAACAAATTCTTGAAGATGTTAAAATTTCAGATTCCCCTTTCCTACTTATCCTACCAAAAGCAGTTAGTCACACTGTACCTCAGAGATGCTTACTTACACCTCCCTTTTAACAAATAATACAAATAAATATATGGGTTTCAGGGAAGGTCAGGAGTATTTCCATGTTACCCCCATGCAATTTAATCTCTCTCTGCAGTATCCATGATATTTGCTAAATACTTGACCCTAGTATTTACTTATCTCAGGATGCAGGGAATTCGTGTATTCTCATGTGTGGATGATTATGTTGCAGAAGGCAATGAATTCTGCATTGCAGTCTTTGATGAACGTGTTCCAGAATCTCCTGAAGTCACACCTGGAAATGGAGACATCAAAGATTTTCCTGTCAGCAAACTTGGATATCTAGCAGTGCAATATGTTGCCCTAAGACAGTGCCATGCTTGTGGTGAATTTATATTTCATTTTTTCCCTTTCTTTAGGTTTAGGCAAGAATTTGATAATGCCATCTCAGATGAGTCTGAAGGACCTAGGTGTGACAGCTTCTCTACCCCAGGCCAGTAATCAAGGAGCCTCAATCTCCACCACTGGCACCGGTGAAAGACGGTCACTAAGAACAGCAATAAATTTACACAGTATTTTCAGGTGCAGCTCTCTGCATCAAGCACAATTTCCCCCAAGAGCACACAGGGAACACACTCCAGACCTGGGACTGGATTATGTGTCTCTCCAGGTCCCAAACAAGACTCACTTTGGACATTGTGTCCCAGTTCCAAGTAGCTGACACACACATACACCCCTGGGAAAGGCTGATACAGATTTACTAGCTGTACCCCACCAGTCAACTACTTTAGGCTCTTAAAAGGGTATCCAGTTATACTGAGTAAAACCAATGCTAATATAAATGGTAGAGTGTAACCAAATCAGCAAGGCTTATCGGAGTGGCCAAGGTGTCACTAAAATAAGCACAAATACTGTCAAGATGTTAAAAGTATTCTCTAAAAGACCAGCCACGATGAAAGGTGTAAAATATTTAATAATAAATAATAAAATAGAAACATGAGAATAATAAATATCTAATTACAATAAACATCAGAGTTTCAATTACAGGAGAAATAAAAATAACACAGTTGGACAGATTCAAACAGATGCAGGAAAAACAGTACTTAACTAATCTCATTGTATTTCCTGACTGTCTAAAGAATAACTGTTCCCTAACTAACTTAATACAGCAAGGCAAGATTAGATATTGATATACTTACTTCCGCAAGGCAAGGTGATGAGCATCTAACTAAACTGAACTAACTCAACAACTGAACTGTGGTAACTGTCATAGATCTGTTATATCTGATTCCAAAGAAAACAAAACAAACTGCTGTGAGAGTTCCATCCTCTCAGTGCTGGTTATAGAGTGACATCACATTTGATCACCTGACTCTGGTACAATGCATATTCAGAGCTTTGCTAATTTCTGTTGCAATATTTGAAAATTGTAGAACAATTTCAAAAACTTCTACTCTTCCATTCCAAAATTCTTAGTTTAAACTTATACATTTAATCAGTTATAATAACACTGTTGATACATTTTTAACACAGGCATCTGTACAAGTCAGTGTGATAGTCAAATGACACAAAATTATTTACAAAACTCCAGCTAACTGTGCTGCCTAGACATTCTTTTTCTAGAGCTGCATAACATTACTCCCTGGGTACAACTGGGTGCTCTTCTGCCTTTGAGGAAACCTGGCTGAGTACAGCCCCCACCCCATGGTTTGAAGCATCCACCTGCACAACAACTTCTTTGCTGTAATCTGGACTGGTTAACATAGGAGGTCCTCCCAAAGCCCCTTTAAGCTTTTGGAATGCCTGCTCACAGGCTGGGGTCCACACTACCTTATCTGGGCTGGTTTTCCTTGTCAAATCTGTGAGGGGAGCAGCTGTTGTACTGTAATTGGGAACAAACTTTCTATAGTACTCAGCTTTCGCCAAGAATGCCCTCACCTGCTTTTTGGTAAGAGGAGCAGGCCATGCCTGAATAGCTTCCACATTGGCAGGTTCTGGCCTAATCTTACCACTCCCCACTCTGTGTCCCAGGTAAGAGACCTCTGCCATACCCACCTGACACTTAATAGGCTTAATGGTCACCCCTGCCCTTTTCAATCTACCCAGGACCTGCCTAACATGCTGGAGGTGTTCTTGCCAGGAATGGCATTGTCATCTAGGTAAGTAAAGGCTTAATCACCTGCTCCTGCTAGGATATGATCTGTCAGCTCTGGAACATTGCTGGGCCATTTTTCATACCAAAGGGCATCTTCATGAACTCGTATAATCCAAAAGGAGTCACAAAGGCTGACCTTTCTCTAGCGATGGGAGTTAAGGGCACCTGCCAGTAGCCCTTGGTCTGATCAATAGTGGTCAGATACTTAGCCCCACCCAGCTGCTCTAAGGCTTCATCTGTCCTAGGCATGGGGCAATCCTCTGTCTTTGTGTGACTGTTTAGTTTTCTGTAGTCTACACAGAATCTGATGCTGCCATCTTTCTTTGGTATCAGGACCACTGGGGAGGCCCAGGGACTGCTGGACTCCTGGATTATCCCCCAATTCTAACATTTCCTGTATCCTCCCTCAAAGTCTGTCTTGTTCACTCAGGCGCTGTATAACGGACCTGCTTGATAGGCTTTGGGGTCCTGTATCCACATGGTGCTGCACCAGCTGGGTGCATCCAGGATGTTCTTCGTGTTTCACTGTTGCAGACATTACATTTGTGTAATCTGCTGGCAGGTTGCCCTCAGTCAGCCTGATTAACAATGTCTTGGGTCCTGCGTCGGTTGCTGTCCCTTCTTCCATGACATCAGGTCATCAGGGGTATAAAACATGCAGCCGACGCCATTACATCAGTCTTTCTTGCTGTGCGGTGCCCGAAGCAGAAGCAGTTCGCAAGTGCCTGTCAGCCGACTCCTGAAATTTTCATATTTGAGTTTCAGCTCTGAAGTCTTCAACTTAAAGCGAAGTACCCCATTGGGGAAACTTTTCTTGCTCCTTACCGATGTCAGTAAAAGTTAATAATTGCATTACTTGTGGAAAGCAAATACCTCATAAAGATTTTCATTCGTACTGTATTCCTTGCCTTGGCCCTGACCACGACGTACCTTACTGTCAGTTTTGTGCTTTATTTAATCAGCTCACTATCCGTTGTTATTATATTTTTGCCTCTCATTATTTCGGTTCTCTGTTTAATTATCCAGAAATGTCATCGATCAGCCATCCAACCACCGGGATTCCGAAAAAATGCAAAGATAAAGAAGAGACAGGCCGTCGAGGTCCAAAACTGCCGACGATGCTTCTCCTAAGCCAGTCGCCAGTTCGCCGGTACTCAGTGAGGCACTTTCGCAGCCCCTGATATCCGCTACTTCTGATTTGCAGGCTTCTACTGAGACCCATTTGTAGTCCGGTATGCCGTGAGATACTTCCAGCTATGGAACCTGCGGATGTCTCTACTTTGGATGGGTCCGGAGCCACTGTGCAGGCACAGGCTTCTGAGGGTGTATTCAGGCCTACAGACTTGCATATTAAAACAACATCTCCTTCATTACTAAGGCCTAAATCTTGATCCATGTCTAAAAAATCTACGCTCAGGCCACATGCTCAGGCCCCTATGCTTAAAAAACAAATGATAAAAATGGCTGAAGATCTAATGACTCGAATCAGGGTTAGTCAACCTCCCCCCTCTAAGAGACCCAGGCCTGAGTTTGGTTATTAATCTTCTGATCAGGATTCTGTTTCTTCTGACTCTTCTAATTACCTGGATTTGTCCATACCTACTTATGAGGATTCTGATGCAAAGGATTCCATTCCCTCTGCTTCCCCTTCTGTGGATTTTTCTTTTGGGGAAACTTTACATACTTTAAGGGAGCATTTCCACTGGGAAAGCCAGGAATTTTCTGATTCAAAAAAGAGGCTTAGGGATTTTCTTCTTCTACCTCAGCATAGGCCTTTGGCTGTACCTCCTGTACTAGACATTGTTGATGATGTGTTCTCGGAATCCAGTTTGGCCCCTGATTCCCTGCCTCCGGCTCCTAGTAAACCTGACAGGTACTACAGGGTTCCTGAGTCCCACAAGTTCCTTTTCAAAAATCCTGTTGCAGATCCAGAATCCATTTCTCAGGGACCCAAGGGCATTGAGGCTTCTACTGCTAAAAATCCTACCCCTTCTGATAGAGACTCCAGGGTGCTGGATAGATGGGGTAAAAAGGTTTATACTTCTGCAACCTTGACAATCAGAGCTTTAAACTGCCAATTTCATATGTTAAAATATCAACAGCATATTATTGGACTGCTTAAACAGAAAATGATGTTGATTCCTGACTGTGTGGAAAATAAAGATTTAAAGGATTTAATGCATTCTGCTGAACAAGTTGGAAAACATACTTTGCAGTGTGGTTTTGATTCTTTAGAGGCCTCCTGCAGGGCTGCTGTTACTGGATCTGTTCTTAGAAGGCATGCTTGGCTTAAGGAGCAATCTTTGCCTGCTCATGTTAAAGCTAAATTGTTGGATGCTCCTTTAAATCAGGACCGTCTGTTTGGCAATAAGGCTGAAGACATTCTAAAAAAGATGGAAGATAAAGCTAAATCTATGCAAACCGTTAAAGATTTCTTACAAGTGCAACCTCCAAGATTTAGTAGGCACTGGCCTACTAAGAATTGGTCCTTTCCAGCCTCGTCCAGATCCTCTCAAGCCAAACCCAGACACAGCAAAAACCCCAGGTTTCAGTCCCAGGGGACTCTCAGAACTAAGCAGTGGGGGGCCTCCACTTCCAAATTTGGAAATAACAAGACAACCCCTATAGTAAACAGTCTCAATGACTTCCTTGTAAAATTACCAAGCACTTATCTTTTAACCGCCCTTTCAGGGGAAAGATTGCTCTTCATGCAAAGAACTGGGAACTCATAACCCAGGACAAATGAGTTTTAAATATAGTGTTCCAGGAATACAGATTTCATTTTCACACGTTGCCAACACCAAACGGGTGGCCAGACTGCCCCCAAATCAGTAGGCAAAGGCACAAAAACAAGTACTTTCCCTCTTTAGCATGGGGGCTATTCAACTAGTAGCAGAAGAGGAAAAGGGACAAGGTTTCTATTCCAAGCTTTTTCTGGTACCCAGAAAAGACAAATCATGGCATCCAATCCTGGACCTGTCTACTCTAAACACCTTTCTGGAGATTCCAAAATTCAAGATGCTGACTCTTCACCAGTTACTTCCTATGCTAGGCAAAGACACCTGGTTGACAACTCTAGATTTAAAAGAAGCATACCTGCACATCCCAATCCAGGAATCTTGCAGAAGATACCTACGCTTCAAAGCAGGCTACTTGCATTATCAGTTCTCTGCACTGCCCTTTGGCTTGTCTACTGCACCCAGGGTATTCACAAAGTGCCTGGCTCCAGTTACTGCATTTGGCAGGCAAAGGAATATTCAAATATACCCATTCCTGGATGATTGTCTAATTCAGACAGAAAACCAGGGCATACTTCTAAATCATCTGGCATTTGTAAAAAGGGTTCTAACTTGCCTGGGGTACACCATAAACAAAAATAAATCACAACTGGTACCCTGTCAACAGATTACATTCCTGGGTGCAAGCTTGAATATAACTGCCCAGATGGCTTTTCTCACGCCAGAGAAGCAAATTCATTTAGTAACTTACTTCAAACAAGTGGCCACAAAAACCCTGCTATCTGCAAGACAAATACTGCAAGCCTTGGGGTTCATGGCCTCCTGCATTCTTTTAATTCCATATGCAAGACTGTATATGAGGAAACTACAGTGGTATCTAAAACGTCTGTGGAGTCAACATTGTCACAGCCTGGAAACATTGATTCCTATCATACCATGCCTACGCCTAGAGTTCATATGTTGGGCAGAAGCCTGCCACCAAAACAAGGGCCTACCATTCACACTACCCCGTGCCGCCCAAACCCTAACTACAGATGCATCAGACTATGCATGGGGGGCTCACCTGGCAGGGAAGTGCATTCAGGGCAAATGGAACCCAAATCAAATGCACCTACATATCAATCAAAATGAAATGTTAGCTGTACAGAATGCTGTGACAGCCTTCAAGGACTACATTCTTCCAGGACAACTAATGGTAAAGACAGACAACACCACATTTATGTGGTACATAAACAAGCAGGGGGGTACACATTCCTACCCACTCTGCAGACCAGCCATGGCATTGTGAAACACAGCATTGAGCTACCAAGTGCATCTACAAGCTCAGTTCCTGCCAGGAAAATTGAATACACTGGCAGACGGACTAAGCAGAAAACTCATGGACCCACACAAGTGGAAACTGGAACCACAGATTTTCAGCATGTTGACAAGCAAATGGGGGAGCCCAGACATAGATGTATTTGCCCCCCCCCCAGAACTGCCAGTTGGACATGTTTTGCACAAGGACTCCCCACAAACAAGCCTGGAAAGTGGATGCTCTGTCCTTCAGCTGGAAAAACCTATCAGTCCATGCCTTTCCCCCTCTGCCTCTGCTCTTCAAAGTTCTACTAAAAGTCAAACAGGACAAACCAAGGATGATTTTGATAGCTCCAGACTAGCCGCGACAACACTGGTGTACCCCCTCCTGTGCAGTGTGTCGCAAATATCTCCATGGCACCTGGCTCAGACCCCTTCCCTGCTGTCTCAGCACGAGAACCAAATTCTGCACCCCCAGCTTCCAACATTGAACCCTACAGCCTGGATAATCACTTAAATTCACCCTTATTATCCCTCAGCAAACCTGTGATGAATGTCATCTTGGAGGCGAGGAGACCTAGTACTAGAAAATCTTATGCTGATAAATGGAAAAGATTCTGTGCCTGGAACCAGTCTTTAGGAATGAGCACAGCAGCGCCCAATTTACCTCAGATTTTGCAATACTTAACTGAGATGCTTCACAAGGGCCTGTCTTTTTCCTCCATTAAAATCCATGCCTCAGCTATTTCAGCTCACTATAACACAGAACCACCCCTCTTCTCTCATCCTCTGCTCAGCAGTATCTCAGAGGGGCACAAATCTTGAGACCACCCAGGAGAGCCCCTAACCCGCCTGGGACCTTAACTTTGTTTTGGTGAAACTCGCTGTACCTCCTTTTGAACCAGCTGTTACTGCAGACTTAAAATTTCTTTCTTGGAAAACAGCCTTCCTTTTAGCAATCACTTCAGCTAGAAGGATCTCTGAATTTCAGGCCCTTATGGCAGTGGAGCCTTTCATCATCTTTCATGTGGACAGGGTATCTCTCAGTACCAATCCATCCTTCAAGCCCAAGGTGGTTTCCAGTGTGTCTCTTAATCAGTCCATTCATTTGCCAACCTTCTTCCCCAATCCACAGAACAAAGGGGAATGGATTCTGCATTCCTTGGATGTGCACAGACAACTAAGATTCTACTTGGACAGGACTAAATCTGGAAGAAAATCTGAACAATTGCTGGTAGCATTTGCTGCAGGGGCAGAGGGGAAGGCTATTTCAAAACAAACCATTTCTAAATGGATAAGCCATTGCATTCATTTCTGCTATAAGCACCATGGAAGACATATCCCCCAGGGGATCAGATCTCACTCCACCAGGGCTGCATCTACTTCTGCAGCCTTTATCAGAGGTGTTCCTACCAGGGATATCCTAGAAGCTGCTACCTGGAGTTCTGTACATACTTTCACCAATCACTATAATTTACCAATTTTCTCTAAATCCAGAGCTGGCTTTGCCACTGCTGTCTTGCAGGGCCTTATAACTGGCCCTTATGCTGTATAAACTCCTCCTCCCAACCATAGCTTTGGGAATCTACCCAAATGTAATGACTGCAACAGTGAAATACGAAGAACATAGTACAGTTGTGTACACTTACCATAAATGTAGATGTTTGAGTGTATTCACTGTTGCAGTCCTGGTTACCCTCACTCCAGCCCCCTAGTTTTTTTTCTGACTATACCTCTCCTTTCCTTTATTATGCTTAAAAGCCTTTTTGGTGTATTTGCTTTTGGTTGGAGGTATACCTTTGTGTTTTTGTGTTTATTTGCTCCCCATTAGGGGGGCACCTGACATCTGGGGCAAGAAAAACTGATGTAATGGCGTCAGCTGCATGTTTTATACCCCTGACGACCTGATGTCATGGAAGAAGGGACAACAACTGACGCGGGACCCAAGACTTTGTTAATCAGGTGACTGAAGGCAACCTGTCAGCAGATTACCCAAATGTAATGACTGCAACAGTGAATACACTCGAACATCTACATTTATGGTAAGTGTACACAACTGTACTTTTCCCAGGGAACATGCCCCCAAACTTCTGCAACACTGCTTGAATTTCTCAAACCTGAATAGGGGATATCTGCTAGGTTATTGCTACCCCTTCCACAGAGGTGTCAGTCTGAGACTGACTGACATCAGTCACCAGAACCCCCTCAGACTCCTGCTGTCATCCACTGCAGATACTTAGCACTAGGGACTCCCTATCATGGTATAGCTTCATCATGTTAGCATGGTACAGTTTGTGCCCCTGCCTCCTGCCTAGCAGGTTTACCATGTAATTAACATCACTGACCTTCCTTGCCACTTCAAAGGGTTCATCCCAAGCTGCTTGCAGGTTATTGTGTCTGACAGGAATGGGCACCATAACCTGTTGTGCCACAGCATAATTTTGGGCTCAGGCATTCCTGTCATACCAGACCTTTTTCTGCTGTTGGGCTTCTGCCAGGTTCTGCTGGGCCAAGCCCATAAGCTCCCCTAATCCTTGTCCTGAGATTTAGGACGTATGCCACAACAGACTCCTTTTGGAATTCACACTCACCCTGTCACTCATCACAAATCAAATCTAAAAGCCCTCTCACCCTATGCCCGTACAGCAACTCAAAGTGTGAAAAACCTGTGGATTCCAGGTTGGGGTAAATATTTGTTCCACTCTAACCTAAACTGGTCTGCAAATGCCCGTAACGTGGTCCTTATTGTAGAGTTTAACCTCTCCACAATTTGTCTGAGGGTGGTAGGGGGTGGTCTTTAGGTGCTTCATCCCACAAAGCTCCCACAGACAAGCCAGCAGGTCTGACATGAAGTTAGCACCTCTGTCAGTCATTATTTTGGTCGGGAAACCTACCCTGCTGAAAATCTCTGCCACCTTCTCTGCCTTGATGGAGGGCAGAGCCACCGCCTCAGGGTATCTAGTAGCATAATCTACTACTACCAAGATGTACTTCTTCCCTGTGGAACTTGGTGTACACAGAGGCCCCGCAATATCCATAGCTACCATCTAAAATGGCTCCTCATTCACAGGTAAAGGCATCAGTGCAGCTTTGATCTTGTCCCCTACCTTGCCTACCTTTTGGCACTGCTCAAATGTCCTGCAGTACCATGTTACAACCCTTGCAATCCCAGGACAATAGAAGTTCTGAATAATGTGTCTGTTGGTATGCTTTATGCCCATATGACCTGCAAAAGTAATTTCAGGGGATATGGCTAGAAGCGCCAAACAGTAGGCTTTGGGCACTACCAACTGCTGTATTACCTCACCCTCTAGCCCTCCCTCAGGAGTCCACTCTCTGTACAGTAGTCCTTTGTTCCATTATACAGACTCCCCTTTTCTTTGAGCAGCAGGTGTCTCCTTAACTACCTCCCTCAAGCTTAGTAAGTTAGGGTCTGAAAACTGAGCTTGTCTCAACTCTGCTTTTGTGACCCCCTCCCAGCTCCCCTTCCACATGAAGCCTAGTATCTTCTGATAGCGGTGCCTCACTGTCAAACTGGGTACTACCACTCACCTCTGTCCACAAAAACACAAAAACATCAGTCAGTACCTACAAACAGCTGTGGCTCACTTTCAGGCTTACTGCTACAGGGTAGCTCCCTTCCTGAAATAGCCACATCATCAGCCCCAGCTTCAGGTGTGGGGATCTGTGTGGGTCTCCCCCAGCCTAACAGATCTACATGCCTTTCTCCAAGCCTGACTGCATGTAACTGCATGCACAGAAAGTACTGCATTATCAAAATCATTCTGTATCAAAACATCTGGAGGAATATCCTAAACACAGCTACCTTCTTGCTTCCTTTTTCACCCTCCCAGTCAAGGTGAACCCTAGCCAAAGTTATTTGGAATGGGATCCCTCCTTAAGCTGTGATTGGAGTGGACTGCCCAAGCAAGTACTGCTCCTCTTTAACCACTGCAGACTTTGCAGTAGTTATGCGCGAGGCTGTCTCTCTCTTAGCAGTGGCCTGTTTTCCATCCATTAAGATAGGATACAAACTCTGGTGATAGTTTGGTACCCCTTTTGTCTCCAGACAACTTACTACCTGCACACTGTTATTCCCACTTGCTGGCTCCCTCACCTTTTGTTCCCTACCTTACTTCAGTGGACATTTGTATGCTACATGGTCCCACTGGTTACATTTAAAACATCTAACCCTTGCTCCTGGCTGTGTACCTGAACTAGTGGCTTCCCCTGTTACTACTAGACTCTGTTGGGGTGATTTAGGCTGCCCACCGTGGGTTCCCTTATAGCCATGTGAAGCACTGGGTATCCCTTTCTTGTGCAGTGATACCGTGCTTGCTAAGTAGAGATCCCCTTTTCTCCCTGGTCCATCTGCAGAGTTACACTCCCGGTCTGCCAACCAGATTCTCATGTCCTCAAGAAAAGTATTTTGGGCTTGTTCCCTCACCAAAAGGTCCACCAGTCTTTCAAAAGTGGTGACTTGATACCCACTCATCCACCTATGAAAATAAGTGTTTAACTCAGCAGTATAATCACGTACACTGAGTCTATGCTTACAAAACTTTTTTCTGAAAGTTTCGGGTGTTAACTTATAACAGTTCAATAGACATTGTTTTACCCTATCATAGTTTAAACAATCAGTATCAGACAATTTATAAACAGCAGTTACAGATTTACCATGGAGTAAGGGGATCAGGAACCGTACGTAGAGCAGTTGGTCAACATTATACTGTTTACATACTCTTTCAAATATATGAATAAATCTGTCAAAGCCATCCCCCTCTGCAAATTGTGGAAGAAATTTACTGACCTTTATTGCATCTGAAGTCCGGTTATTCTCTTCCCCTTTACCTCCATGATCCTGACAAAGTGTCAACATCTCCATCCCATGTTGTCGTCGGTTCTCTTTTTCTTCAGTCTGCAATCGCTGCAGTCTCTCATTTTCTTCATTCTCCCAATGCAGCAGTCTCTCTTTGGTCTCCAAATGTTTGACCTTCAGTTTATGCTGAAGCTGCCTCTACTTTTCTTAAGCCTCCAAATGTTGCAGTCTCTCTTTTTCTTTGATCTCCAAACGTTTAGCCTGCAGTTCAAGTCTGTCTAACTCCAGATGGATTTTTAAGTCCTGTGAGGAAAACATGAACTGTCCTGTTTCTGAAGACTGCCCATCCCCAACACCAGACTGGTGTCTTCCTGGCTACTGGTCCATGCTGCAGTTGTGATTAAAGCTGAAATCATTTCCTCTTTAGTCTGATTAGCATGCACCAGTCCTTTGGCTTCATACACCTTGGCCAACTGGTTCTTTGTCAGCTTACCATAATCCTCTAAGGGCATCTTTGCCTGCTTTCCCCTGACTAAACTAAGTTAAGAAAAATTAATAAAACTGTTGTGAAAATGAAACTCTGAATGTTTACTTTGTGGCTGTTGAGAGCACACACACATTCAGTGACAACTGCCCACAAGCTACTGAGGTTCAATTAATGTCCTACTCCTCTGACAGCAGTATGTGATGGCCTCTCTACCCTGGGCCAGTAATCAAGGAACCTCAGTCCTCACCACTGACACCGGTGGGACATGGTCACTAAGAACAGGAATTCATTTACATAGTATTTTCAGATGCAACTCTCTGCATCAAGCACAGTTAGTGCCCAAGAAAACACAGGGGACACGCGCCACACCTGGGACTGGACTCTGTCTCTCCAGATCCCAAACAAGACTCATTTTGGAGCAATTTCCTAGTTCCAAGTAGCTGACACACCCACACCTGGATATTTGCTTTTCACACACACACACACACACCTCTGGGAAAGGCTGCTACAGATTTACAAGCTGTACCCCTTTGCCAGTACAGTAAGGTAATTACACTGCCACCAAGGCTTTTCGGCTTGGCCAAGGTGTCACTAAAATAAGCACAAGTACTTTCAAGCTGTTAAAAGTATTCTGTAAAAGATCAGCCACAATGAAAGGTATACAACTATTTAATAATAAATAATAAAATAGAAAATATGAGAATAATAAGTATCTAAGTACAATAAACACCAGAGTTTCAATGTTTCAATCGCAGGCGAAATAAAAATAACACAGTTGGACAGATTCAAACAGATGCAGAAAAACAATACTTATCTAATCTCACTGTATTTCATGACTGTCTAAAGAATAATGCTTCCGTAACTAACAATACAGCAAGGCAAGATTAGATGCTGAGATCCTTACCTCCATAAGGCAAGGTGATGAACTTCTAACTAAACTGAACTGTAATAACTGTCATAGATTTTTATATCAGGTTCCAAAGAAAACAAAACAAACTGCTGTGAGAGTTCCATTCTCTTAGTGCTGGTTGTAAAATGACAGCACATTTGATCACTACAGTATTTGAAAATTACAGAACAATTTCAAAAAGTTCTACTCTTCCCTTTCTGAATTCTTTGTTTAAACATATACATTTAATCTGTTGTAATAACACTGTTGATACATTTTAACACAAGCATCTGTAAGCATCTGTACAAGTCAGTGTGATAGTCAAATGACACAAAATTATTTACAAAACTCCAGCTAACTAGGCTGGCTTATGTTACACATGCACTGCCTTATTATCCCTGGCATAGATGGCAATACCTGACATTGTCATACTAGGTTACATGTATCTTCCATATTTAATAGATCTGTGTCTAGGCTACATATGAGAAAAGTCCAGTGGTACTTAAAAAAAAACTATGGGAAGAGTACTATCATTCACTAGGTAAGGTGTAATATTTGATTCCTACCATCTTTGGCTTGATGAACTAAGGAGGTGCTTAGAATCAAGAGAATGCAGTTTATGACTCCAGAGTGCACTCAGACCCTCACTGCCATATGCATTATACCTGGCTTGGCAAATTCACACTCAAAACCTTATGGTGCAGGATTTGTGGGGCAACATGTGACTAAGAGACTAATCACTGTAAACTGGGAGACAGCTCTCATCCTAGTCCATTGGGTCATCAAGGCACTGTGGCATTCAAAGACTTAAGACAGCAGAACTGTGATGTGGTATTTAAGAAAGCAAGGTCCAGGACTTTCAACAGCTCTGCAGACTGACCATGATGGTATGAGATACAGCAGTACAGCTCAGCCTTCAGATCCTAGTTTCATACATCAAATTAGGATCACACCTATATAACACAAAAATTGAATACATCCAGGAAGCAAAATGAAAGCTTGGTGTTGGGATCATTTGCTCGCTTATGCAGAAGTGAGGTTAGATTTAGACTTTTTGCCTCTGAACAAAATCATCAAATAAAGAAAAGTTCTTCATTAAGGATCCCTGCAAGACAGCATAAATTGTAAAAGTTGTCTCCACTGCATGAATGGTGCATCTAGTGTATGCCTTATTTTCTTCCCTCTGATACCAAGGGTAATAGTAAAAGCAAAAAAAGACTAGGTCAGACTCAATGTTCATCATATTGATCACTGCTGAAGTAGCTGTATGTATATGGGTTATATCCTGCCAAGGACAGAACAGCCGGCCCACTTCCTAAGCTTCACGGTACCTTCCACATGCCCAAATTGTCAGGCAGCTGAGCTGACTAAAAGATGAGTTTGTCCGCTAAGCCCTTCAGAGATTTCCTGCAAACAGAGAGAGAGAGAGGCTGAGCTCTGAAAGGACAGTGCAAGGTAGAACAAAAAATAACCAGTGATCCAAAGAGCTGAAACATTTCATTTCTTCAATATAGTTACTGAGTTGTCTGCCGATATCCAAGGTATAGAGTATCCTTTCATCCTCATTTTGTATGTCAGGAAAGAAAACGAGAAGAAGGATAGTTTGGCTTAAAGTAAACTTGGATACCTAGTTCTTGGATATCAACTGTTATAGTAAGACCACTTACACAGCTGTACTTTCTGGTGGCTGCTGTGTAATCAAGGCATTCATGGTTGTCTCACATAGAACAGCTATGCAAAGGGGGGGGTCTAGTCCTCTCAGTTTTGTATGCTTCTCTTCCAAGAAGGGGGAGTTGTTGGTGCACCCCATACTAGCCAGATGGAGAGTAGGGGAATGGATAATCTCAATCTTATAGTCTTCAGTCAGATTTTGCCGGTGGTAATCCACATCTTGAGGGAAGCCAGGAAGCTTAGCACTACAATGTCCTACCTAAGTGAAAAAAATTCTTACTAATGTGTCCACCCAAGCATTTGCAACACTAGAACTCTTTGAAGCCATGGCTTTGCATTATCCGGGAATGATTCTCTGCTGTAGCCTCTCTCATATATCTGTTACTGTACACCAGTATGCTGCTGTGGCCTGCCCTCTATTTTTCCACTGTATGATAAAAGTATTTCTGAGTTGGGTGCTTCATCTCAGGCCTTCTAAAAAACATCAATACAGACGTTTTGGAGGAAAAATTGACTTCCACACTCAAACATAGTGCTGTTGTGAATATCAAGCGTCTATCCTGCAAGCCTTTCTTTGTAGTAGTAACCTCTATAAGAAGTTCAAAGCTTTATTATCACTGTGGCTAAGGAGCCATATATAGTTTTCATAAAGGTAGGATTAGCCTCAGGAGAGATCCCGCTTTCTTGCCTAAAGTGGTGTCAGAGCTGTCACTGAAGCAGGTCATATACCTAATAGTATTCTGACCTAATTCTCAGGACAAAGAGGAGAGAATATCACAGTTGACATCTGTGTGCAGGTAATTCAGGCATTACTTGTAAGACCATCCTGACAGTTTTTTTGTGTTTTGGATGCTGAGTAGGCAAGCACTTCAGTTTTCACATAAACCTTACCAAAGTGGCTGTCAAAGTGTGTCACATTCTGCTGTGAAAAGAATAGAAGAAAACTTTGGGAAAACAGGCCATACATTGTTGTATTAGGGCAGTGACCATTTGAACCTTCTTCAGAAACATCTCATTTCCATACCTCTATGAGATATGTACCTAGACAGCTGTGCACACATTCTGCAAATTTTGTAAAATGGATATCCAGCCCAAGAATAGAACAGAGTTTGCAGCTGCTGTCCTGCACGGTATGCTGGGAGTGCTTTTCCACTCCGGGATGGGTAACTGCTTTATTACTCTTTCATAGATAAGGATTCTACTGCAGTAGTAATCCCTGCAATAAACATGGTACAGTGACTCTTAATTCACCATGAGGGTTAGACATTTGAGAATGGAGATTATTGCTGAAATACAGGCTCCACCCTCCTTCCTCCAAGTCTTAGAGCACCTTTACTGACAGTCTGCAGGGAATAAGGCATATACCTCATGGTCAGTGTACATGGATATTCTTGTAATATAAAAAGACAGGTGGGTAAGAAAGTGCATTAGTTTTTCTCCCTCGTCTGAACTGCAATAGATTTATTTATGTACTTGAAAAAACTAACAGTCTGGATTACTCCCAATATAATTCAGCATTATGGTGAAAGTAGGGGACCCTGCTAGCTACATTGACACAGGGAGATAAAGCCCTGACTACTCTCCAGATGACCTAGGTTTATTTAGTGGCCCAGGGGCTGGAGGAACTTCTGAGAGAACGGAAAGAGGAAAGGTGAGGCCAGTGCCTTTTTGTCTCCCTTTGAAGGTGTGGTTTGGATGTATGTGACACACTTCCTATAATAGAATCTATCCATCCATCCACAACCTGTTTAGTAAACCAGATACCTTATGGGAACACTTGCTTCTAAGGGGGGGGGAGGTAGAGCCTTCTGTAGGGTTGCCTCATTTGCAGGCATGAGCGACGTGCCCTTGCTAAGAACCACTGCACAGCAAGCCCAGTAGTGTGTTATCCAGAATATGCTGAGACCAGTTAGGGCTTAAACACATAACCCTCTCCTTGAGTGCATTTTAAAAAGAAAGAAAGAAGGGTGTTAGAATGAGGATGTTGCAGTGAGTTGTGACTTCTGTCGGTGTCATGCCCTTAATGCTAGGCATTGGAACTGTGGCAGTCCCTACCAGAATTTAATGGGTCTTTTCTTTTAACAGCTGCACTATTCTCAGAGCTGTGCTTGAGAGGTGGAGAGCAGATCTAGGCTCCCTCTGATAAAGGGAGTGTGATACTCTATGGAGATGGGACTTCACATCAAACCAGTTATTCATTGCCGTACTCCTGGCTCTTGGGAAAACAGCTGCTTCTGTAACTTCTCTTCAAATTCATCAGCTAGTTTCTTATGTGGTATCTAGACAAATAACGGAGCATAAGGTCATGTCATACTCCTCTGCAAAAAGAAGTGATTCTTACTGGCATTGTGCCATAGACCAGGAGCATCCTTCTCTCAGCCGTTTGCTTTGGCAAAGAGGTGAGTGAGCTGGTTGAAGCTATAAGCCAGATCTCCAGTCCTCTCCTGGAGTTCTAGATTTGGAGACTGTACTCGGTCAGGGCCTTCTGAAATGGGATGTTCCAGAGATTAATCTTTTTGCCATTTGGGAGAATGCATTCCTTTACTTTTTGCTTATCGCACCTGATTAACTTGTGGAGATGGTGGTGAATGTGTTCTGTCTTTCCTATGGCATGGTCATCTCCTGTATGTATGTATTCCTGCCTTTCCCAGTGTTCCAGTTCATCCATTATCATAAAGGTCATAGAAGAAAGAAGGTTCATTTTTTTCATCCCATGGTGACAACAATGGGTATGGTTTTAGGCTCTAAGGTCCTTAGCAGTACAGAAAGTCTGCCCACTTAACGGTGTACTATTGAAAATTCAAAACCCTTAACTACAAGAAAAAATAAAATGAAGTGAAGGGAAAACATGAAATGTGTGCATGTAGTATGTGTGTGTGTGTGTATATATATATATCTATATCTATCTATCTATACATATATAGATATAGATGTAGATATATATTTAGAGAGAGATGAGTATGTCACTTGATTTATTGTGCAGAATAAATACAAATAATCTAACATAATTGGTATGTACACATTTCATCTAACACATCATAAATAGATAAAAAGTAAATAATAAAAAAAAATTGCAGTGGGGCAAGACCCCTGCACCTCTTATACCCACCTAACTTAAATATAACAACTCTACTACAGTGGAAGAAAGGAAAAAAAACAGGAAGTACTCCAACATAATGATAAAGCAAACTGCAGTATTACTTATAAGTCTACGAGAAAGCTAATACCAGTGATCAAAAGCTAATAAACTTTCTTTAAGAGTTATAACTGGTAAGATGTACTACAGGCTCTCAGTGCATCGGTTGTGATTAGATCACTTTTTAGACCACTTGTGATTAGATAAAGTGATAGACCACTTAAATGATGTCAGAAAATAAATTTGAATATGAATGTGACAAGATCTGTATGCCCTGGTTCTGGGTTGTTCCATCTCTGTAAGGAAAGCTTTAACTATTAAAAGATATATTGATGATTTTGATTGAATGTGAATGGCCACCAAGACAAAATAAGTGGTATCTTAAGTGTGAATTGGAAGATAATAAAAGCTGATAATGAAAAAAGCAGGCAGAAAAGTATCCCTTCTTCTGTTTGCATTGAAAATAGTTTGCTTTTATAACTAGTGTGATGTTTGCAAGTATTTGATGTACTAAACTTGTTGCCTTTATGGACCTTGGTTGTGGCTGAAAAGAGTTTGGTGAGTAGTTCATGTACCCAGTTATCAAATAGCAGTAAGCAAATAAGTGAGACCTGCTGTTAAATGGAGACAATCTGGACTGACTTTTAAGATACTGTTTTAACATTTATAGAACAGCTTGAACTAATTTTACGATTGGCATGAGGTTCATAGAGTTGTGCTTCCAAAGTAACAGTTTTGCCCACCTTATTCATCTAAGTGTTGCTTTTTTTCTACAGTAATTAAATTACTTTGAAAGATGCACAGGCCTTCTAATGGAAATGTTACTTAACTGATGGTAGCATCCCTTTATTCAATTATATGGCATCTGGTCAGCCGTTAAGTATAGTTTGAATTATGTTCTGTTGATTATCAGTTTGTTGAACCTCACACCATCAGCTTTCACTAAAAAGACAAACTCCCTGTCTTAGCAGTGAAGAAATGGATAAAGTTATCTGCAACGATTTTGCAGTCATTCAGCAATTATGGCATCCGGAAGGGGGGGGGCTTTATGTTTAGGTGTATTGCTCAAAAATAGCAGCATGATTACTCCTCGGGAGGTGGTGAGGAGTTATTACTGTGGAAAAACTTTTACCTTCCATACATGTATGCTATTGCTTTGGTTTCCGTTTGGTTTCACATAGTAATCTAACAGCAATCTATCAGTTCCTGTTTATAAGGGTGTCATGAGGAAAGTATCCCATCCATGCTGCACATTCTGAATCTTTATCACAGATGCTGCTAGAACATTGCCACTGTACTGGAAAAGTTAATTTTATTATTTGTGTTATTTTGAGAAGTATACACCTGCATATAAGAGTATTTCATTATCGGATGAATACCACTTTTAGTTCTGCTTAGTGGAAAGAAAAAAAATCACTTTGTAGAGTATTTTGAATTGCTCTGAAAAATTATTTTTTGTGTAATAAAAAAAACTACATTTTTTTCAGGTAGAGGATGATATGTTACTTCCAGCAAAAAGAATAAGAACTGAAACTCTGATGGAAAACATACTTGATAATTACAGTGGAGTAAAGGCAGAATCTCCACATTTAAATGGTTTGATACGTAAAGAAGGTAATACATATTGATCTTTTGTGAAGTATGGGTTTGATAATTTTTTCTGTGACACTGCCACTCTAGCTATCTGGTATTTTGTAAATAATCATATGTCATTTGTGAATAGTAATATGATTCATATGCTTGTCTTACAAATGTAAGAGAACTGTATTTTATGTGTATATTAATCTACTAGTACAGACGTGTATGTTGAACTGTATATTATGTACTGAGCTTCAAGAATGTAAACAGTGTGTACCCTACAGGAAAAGAACAGAAATGTATATAAACTATATACCTGTGCAAATGTATGTTTTAATAGTAGAAGCTGAAACATACAGAGTTAACTTGCAGAACTTCAAGAAAATAAGTGAATTGTTTTATGATTGTGTTTATCTCCCAGTTTCAGTGAAGGAGACAGGATGTCTATAGCTAGAAGTTTCTTTGTGTTGTCTTGAAATATATATATATATATATAATTACTATGTTAAAAATGTGAAGTATTTTTATTGCTCTGTGACTTCCTAGTAGCTGCACATCTGAGAGAGAAGTATTTTTTCACAGAGAAATGTTAAATTTTGCTAAGTTTCTGTTAGCCTGGGAACTGAAGGCAGGAGACAGAGTGATGTCGTCTAGACTAACCCAGCAGTAATGTTTTGATATTAATTTGGGAACTCTCTAAGAGACTGTGCATTTTGTATTTGTCTTTGGACCTTGAAACATCACACTCGCACTCTGTCTGCGTCTTGCTAATAGTACAGAACAGTAATTTCTCTTAGATATAGATAGGAATATAGTAAAGATTAGTTTAGATGCTTTCTGTATTTATTTGAGACTGTCCTGCAATGTTGTTTCAAAATTCTGAACTCTGTAGCACTGTGTTGTTTGAATATTTTTTTTACTATTATTTATTATTAAATATAATTAAACCTTTTAATTGTGGCTGGTTTGTTTAGAGATATTTAAGCTCTTGGAGTACTTGCATATGTATCTGGTGACACTGTATAGGCCACTCCTAAATAGCCTTACCCTTGGTCACACTTACCGTTTGGATAATAGTAACATTACAGAGTAGGACTGGTCACCCTGTGTTAAGGGCCTTATAGTAGCTGATAAAGAGCTGGTTGGTGGCAGTGATAACTACCTTTTAGTCTGGGCAGAAGGGGCCATAGCTAGTAAACTTGTGCCAGCCTTTCCCAGGAGTGTGTGCGTGTGTTTGTATATAAATCAAATCTCAAAGTGTGTTTGTCAGCTACTTGGACAGGGACATGAAGCTTGGACAGAGAGGGTGCTGGAGGTTTTTGCTTGACTGCTCAGCTAAGATTTTAACCCTATAGCTGTGCCAGTGGGGAGTCTTATTGGGAATTTGGAGAGAGAGGGAGAAACCACCCCCAGACTGACTGTGATTTCAGTGTGCACTTAAGGGAAATTGTACTTTACTGTGTATGTACTTGTAATCCTCCCAGTGTGTATGTCCATCACTGGTGCTAGTGGTGAGGATTGAGTCTCCTTGATTACTGGGCCAGTGCAGGGGTGTCACATATTAATTGTTTGGCAGTGGTGGGATTTCCACATCACATATGAATTGGTTGACAGTGGTGAGATAGCCACATCACATATTAATTGGCTTGTAGTGGTGTGGATATTGAATTCCTGTAGCCTGTGTACAATGGTTACTAAAGGTGTTTGTACTTTCAATCAGCCATACAGTGAACGTTCAGAGATTATATCACAATTGTTTTATTTTTTTGTTAGCTTAGTTAGTAAGGGGAGGGCAGGCAAGCATGTCAGCAGAGGAGTATGACAAGCTGACAAGGAGCCAATTGGTTGAGATGTGCCAGGCTAAAGGACTGGTGCATGCCAGCCTGACTAAAGTAGACATGATTGCAGCTTTAGTCACAGCTGCATCGCAAAAGTAGCAACCAGGAGGACAATCAGACTGGCCCTGGAGATGTACAACTCTCATAAAATGGATAGCTCAGCCTTTCCACATAAGACTTAAAAATTCGTCTGGAGTTAGAGACTTGAGTTGGAGGCCAAGCGTTTGGAAATGGAAGCAGCAGAGAGACTGAGACATCTGGAAACTGAGGAGTAGGAGAGGCAGAGGAAACATGAAAAGGAGATGCTGACTCTTCACCAGAGTCATGGAGTTAATGGGGAAGGGAATAACCGAACCCCAGAAGCAACAACGTTCAGTAAATTTTTTCCGCAATTTACAGAGGGGATCATTTTGATAGTTTCATATGTCTGAGAGGGTATGAAAACAGCATAATGTTGGCCAAAGGCTCTGGGTACAGTTCCTGACCCCCTTACTCCATGGTAAAGCTGTAACTGTTCTTTCCAAACTGTCTGTTACTGATTGTTTAAATTATAATGTTGTAAAGAACTGTTTGCTAGATTTTTTTTAAGTTAACACCTAAAGCTTACAGGGAAAAGTTTTGTGAGCATAGACACAAGGCAGATGAACGTGTGTATGAATATGTTGCTTAGCTAAGCACTTATTTTCATAGATAGCTGAGTGGATGTCAGGTCACCACATCTGAAGGGCTGGCAGACCTTTTGGTGAGGGAACAAGCCATTAGCACTTTGCCTAAGGATATGAGAATTTGGTTAGCTGATAGACAGTGCATTACTACAGATGAGTTGGGGAAGAAGGGAGACCTATACATAGCAAGCAGGGCATTACTGCACAGGAAAGGGACACCCAATGCTGCTCATGGGTCTAAGGGAACCCATGGTGGGCAGCCCAGACTGCCCCAACAGAGTCTGCCAGTAGCAGGGGAAGCAACTAGTCCAGGTACATGTCCAGGACCAAGGGTTAAATGTTTTAAATGCAGTCAGTGGTGCCATGTAGCATATAGGTGTCCATGGAGGCAAGGTGGAGAACAAAAGGTGGGAGAGCCGGTAAGTGGGAATGACAAAATGCCAGCAGTAAGTTGTCTCAAGACAACAAGGGTACAAAACTACCACAAGAGGTTATATCCTATCTTAGTGAATGGGAAAGAGGTCATGGCTAAGAGAGACACAGCCTCTGACCTAACCATTGTGAAAGCTACAATGGTTACAGAAGAGCACTTATTGCTTGGGCAGTCTACTCCAGTCAGAGCTTTAGGAGGGACCCAATTCCAAATGCCTTTGGCTACGGTTCACCTTGACTGGGAGGGTGGAAAAGGAAGCAAGCAATTAGGTATGTTTGAGGATATCCCTGCAGATGTCCTAATAGAGAATGATTTTGATAAGGCCGTACCCTGTGTGCATGCAGTTACATGTACATGCAGTCAGGCATAGAGACAAGCATGCGGGTCTGGTAGCCTGGGGGAGACCCAGACAGACCACATACTTGCAGCCTGGACTGGTGAGGTGGTTATTTCAGGGAGGGAGCTACCCTGAAACAGTGAGACTGAAGGTGAGCCACAGCTGCTTGCAGGTACTGGTGTTCCCTTGGATAGAGTGACTGCAAGGGCAGAGGTGAGTAGTAGTACCCAGGCTGACAGTGAGACACTGCTGTCAGAGGATGCCAGTCTTCCTGTGGAAGGGGAGCTGGGAAGGGTTACAAAGAGAGAGTTGAGACAGGCTCAGCTCTCAGACCCTACATTACAAGGCCTAAGAGAGGTAGCTAGTGAGGCACCTGATTTTCAAGGGAAAGGGGAATCTGTATACTGGGACAAAGGGTTACTGTATAGAGAGTGGACCCCTGAGGGAAGGCTAGAGGGTGAGAGAATACAGCAGTTGGTAGTCCTCAGAGCCTACCATCTGGCACTTCTAGACATAGCGCATGATATTACCTTTGCAGGTCATATGTGCATAACACATACAAAGAGACATATTATGCAGAACTTCTACTGGCCTGGGATTTCCAGAGATGTAACTGGGTACAGCACAACCTGTGAGCAGTGCCAAAAGGTAGGCAAGGTAGGTAGGAGATAAGGTGAAAGCTCCTTTGATGCCTTTGCCTGTCACTGAGGAGCCATTTCAGAGAGTGGCTATATATATTATGGGGCCTCTGAATACTCAAGTTCCACATTGCAAAAGTATATCCTAGTGGTAGTAGATTATGCTACCAGATACCCTGAGACAATGACTATGTCCTCCATTAAGGCAGAAAAGGTGGCAAATGCTTTGTTAGAGATTTTCAGCAGGGTAGGTTTCCCAAAAGAAATACTAACTGACAGAGGTGCCAATTTCATGTCAGACCTGCTGACTTATCTGTGGAAGTACTGTGGGGTGAAGCACCTAAAGACCAACCCTACCATCCCCAGACTACTGGTCTTGTTGAGAGGTTAAACTCTACAATAAAGACGATGCTATGGGCATTTGCAGACCAGTTTAAGAGGCACTGAGACAAGTATTTGTCCCATCTGTTGTTTGCTTACAGAAAGGTTCCCCAGGAATCAACAGGTTTTTCACCCTTTGAGTTCCTGTATGGGCGTAGGGTGAGGGAACCTCTAGATTTTATTCAAGATGAGTGGGAGGATGAGTGTGAATCCCACAAGGAGTCTGTTGTGGCATATGTCCTAAACCTCAGGACAAGGCTCAAGGAACTCATGGGCTTGGCCCAGGAGACGCTGGCAGAAGCAGAATAGCAGAAAAAGGTCTGGTATGACAGGAATGCTTGAGCTAGGGAGTATGCTGTAAGGCAGCAGTAATGGTTCTTATTCCTGTCAGACACAGCAAGCTGCAGGCAGCTTGGGAGGGACCCCACAAGGTGGTAAGGAAGGGCAGTAATGTTAACTACATGGTAGAATTGCTAGGCAGGAGGCAGGGGCACAGATTGTACCATGTTAACATAATGAAACCTTACCATGATAGGGAGGCCCTTGTGCTGAGTATTTGCAGTGGATTGCAGGAGGAGTCTGAGGGGGATCTGGTGACTGATCTCCTCAGTGAGGCTTAGACTGACACCTGATTGGAAGGGGTAGCAATGTCCTAGCAGCTATCCCCTACCCAGGTAAGAGAAATCCGAGCAGTGTTACAGGTGTTTAGGGACATGTTCACTGGGAAACCAGGGTGCACCCACCTGGTACAGCACCATGTAGATACAGAACCCCAAAGGTCTATTAAGCAGGCCTTATAGGGTGCCTGAGAGAGTTAAACAGACTCTGAGGGAGGAGGTACAGGAAATGTTGGAACTAGGGGTAATTCAGGAGTCCAGCAGTCCCCGGACCTCCCCAGTGGTGTTGGTACCAAAGAAGGATGTCAGCACCAGGTTCTGTGTGGACTACAAGAAATGAAATAGTCACACAGTCAGATACCTACCCATGCCTAGGAAAGATGAAGCCCTAGAGCAGCTGGGTGGGGCTAAGTATCTTACCACTATTGATCTTACCAAGGGTTACTGGCAGGTGCCGTTGACTCCCGGTGCTAGAGAGAGGTCAGCCTTTGTGACTCCTTTTGGCTTGTATGAGTTCAAAAAGATGCCCTTTGGGATAAAAAATGCCCCAGCAACTTTCCACAGACTGGTATATCACATCCCAGCAGGAGCAGGCGATTTTGCCCTTGCTTACCTAGCTGACATTGCTATCTACAGTCATTCTTGACAAGAGCACTTTCAGCATGCCAGGGAGGTGCTGGGCAGAATACAGAGGGCAGGGTTGACCATTAAGCCCAGAAAATGTCAGATGGCTATAGCAGAGGTTTCCTACCTGGGACATAGAGCAGGGAGTGGTAAGATTAGGCCAGAACCTGCCAAAGTTGAAGCCATTCAGGCATGGCCTGTCCATGTTACCAAAAGGCAGGTGAGGGCATTCCTAGGGACAGCAGGGTACTACAGAAAGTCTGTCCCCAACTATAGGGCCATAGCTGCTCCCCTCGCAGACCTGACAAGGAAGAACAGACCAGATAAGGTAGTGTGTACCCTAGCATGTGAGCAGGCATTTAAGAAGCTTAAAGGAGCTTTGGGAGGACCCCCCCTGTGTTAGCCAGTCCAGATTACAGCAACAAATTTGTTGTGCAGGTGGATGCTTCAAACCATGGGGTGGGGACTGTACTTAGCCAGGTTTCCTCAGAGGGAGAAGAGCACCCAGCAGTGTATCTCAGTCATAGGCTCCAACCCAAGGAGGAATGCTATGCAGCTGTAGAAAAGGAATGCCTAGCCATAGTGTGGGCACTGCAGAAACTTCAGCCTTATCTTTATATAAGGAATTTCACTATAGTTACAGAACACAATACCTTAACATGGCTACATCGAGCCAGCCAACAAAATGCCAAGTTACTAAGGTGGAGCCTAGGGTTGCAAGCATATGATATGACAGCACTGCAGTGGGGTTAGCAATGCTAACACAGATGGGCTATCAAGACAGGGAATGGGGTAGTGTATTCCCAGATAGATTCGCTCTCTCAAACAACGTTTCTCAAGGGTCACTTGAAAAACTAGTTTGCATTTTCGGGGGAGAAATGTGACACTGCCAGCCCAGCTATCTGGAATTTTGTAAATAATCATATGTCATTTGTGAATAGTAATATAATTCATATGCTTGTCTTACAAATGCAAGAGAACTGTATGTTATGTGTATATTAAACTACTGATGCAGAAGTGTGTGTTGAACTGTATGTTATGTATTGAGCTTCAGGAATGTAACCACAGTGTACCCAGCTGGAAAGGAACGGAAATGTATTTAAACTATATACCTGTGCAAATGTATATTTTAATAGTAGAAGCTGAAACATACAGAGTTAACTTGCAAAACGTCAAGAAAATAAGTGAATTGTTTTACGATTGTGTTTATCTCCCAGTTTCACTGAAAGAGACAGGATGTCTAGAGCTAGTTTATTCCTATTGTCCTGAAACATAAATAATTACTAGGTTTAAAATGTAAAGTGTTTTTATTGCTCTGTGACTTCCTAGTAGCTGCACATCTGAGAGATTAGTTTTTTTTCACAGAGATATGTTAAATTTTGTTGTTTCTGTTAGCCTGGGAACTGAAGACAGGTGACAGAGTGATGTCATCTAGGCTAACCCAGCAGTAATGTTTTGATATTAATTTGGGAATTCTCTCAGAGACTGTGCATTTTGTACTTGTCTTTGGACCTAGAAACATCCCAGTCATCAGCACTTCTGCCTGCGTCTTGCTAATAGTAAGTAACTAGGGTACAGTAATTTCTCTTAGATATAGATAGGAATATAGTAAAGATTAGTTTAGATGTTTTCTGTATTTATTTGAGACTGACCTGCAATGTTTTAAAATATTTCCTGTGATTCTGAATTCTGTAGTCACTGTGTTGTTTCAATATTGTTTTGTTCTTTTATTATTAAATATATTTAAACCTTTTCATTGTGGCTGGTTTGTTTAGAGATATTTAAGCTCTTAGAGTACTTGCATATTTGTCTGGTGACACTGTATAGGCCACTCCTAAATGGCCTTGGACACACCTACCATTTGGATAATGGTAACATAACAGAGTAGGATTGGTCACCCTGCGTAAGGGCCTTATAGTAACTGATAAAGAGCTGGTTGGTAGCAGTGATAACTACCTTTTAGTCTAGGCAGAAGGGAACATAGCTAATACACCTGTGCCAGCCTTTCCCGGGAGTGAGTGTGTGTGTGTGTGTGTGTGTGTGTGTGTGTGTGTGTGTGTGTGTGTGTGTGTGTGTGTGTGTGTGTGTGTGTGTGTCTGTGCGTTTGTATGTAAATCAAATCTCAAAGTGTGTGTGTGTGTGTGTGTGTGAGCTACTTGTGTAAGGACACAAAGGACTGGTTGGACAGAGAGGGTGCTGGAAGTTTTCTCTTGACTGCTTGACTGAGATCTTTACCCTATAGCTGTGCCAGTGAGGAGTCTTATTGGGAATCTGGAGAGAGAGTAAGAAACCAGCCCCAGACTGACTGTGATCTCTGTGTGCTCTTAAGGGAAATTGTACTTTACTGTGTGTGTACTTGAAATCCTCACAATGTGTACGTCCCTCACTGGTGCTAGTGGTGAGGATTGAGGCTCCTTGATTACTGGGCCAGTGCAGGGACATCACAGTTTCAATACACATTTTAGGATGTATGATTTGTTTTATTTTTTCTCCAGTGCATATTTGATGCTTCCTTTTTTATATTAGGAACGTAGGTATAGCAATATATGTGAAGTGCACTGTTTGTTATGGTAATACGTTTTGATTACTTTTATATGAATGTAAATTTGCCTATGTCACAAGTGATATTCAATAAAAATGTTTGGGAGAAAAAAAGATTACAGATAAGGAATCCATTAAGAAGCTCAGCTGTCACCCAGTAGTGGTGAGAGATTAATACTACCCATGTTAATTATATTATTCCCCACATATCCAAAGTGAAAATTTGCAGTCATCAGGACTGGTTTTAATGCTTGGTAAGGAAATACTGTGCTTGATATGTAAGGGGAGCCTGGATTAGAAACTGAAAATATTAAGGGTTAGGTCGCTGCTGTGCCAACTGGTATTGTTAACATGGTGTTATAAGTTTAGGTCTCTAAAGTGGAATTTTGCTTTACCACCAGATCTGCATAGGAGAAGTTCAAAGAGTGTGGGGTTGGTAATAAAAATGGATCATCCATCAGGAGTCTGTATGAGACTGAGTCCTAGGATAGGAATTCTAATTTCTCAGAGTTGCTTAAGGTACTAAGACATTTGAGATCTTTTGGTGAGGAAATGAATATGTTGACATACAGTATTTACTGTACTATCTAGTTAATTTTTTTCAGTTTTCACTTCTACCACTCATTTGAGTTGGAAGGGATGTGCAGACTGAAGCTATGCTTCATCTGTGAAATTGCTGTGAGTCTATATCTACTTCTGTGGCTGCACACCGGGTAGTTGCATAGTGGGAGTGCAGAAACCCTGATTGAAAGGAGGAAGTTATTTTGTGGCTGCACAGTGACAGCTTTTATCTTGTTTTTCTTAATCGAGGGTACCCATGCATAATATTTGTTACACTTTGTTTACCAGGTTGCTGCTGTAATTTTTTTGTTGACTTTGCTGAGTGAGTGATTACCTAATTGAGCTGTATCCTTGTTTCCACTGTTAAGCCAGGGAGTAGATTCTCCAGATAGTGTAGAAATACATAACTTACAATCCAAAGAACATAATTAGCTGTGAAATCACAAAATGCAGAGATGTACAAGTGTATATGATGCAGACAGCATCTTAGATATGTGATCTGTAGTTTAATGAAGTCCATATATCTTGCTGGATAAAGAGTTGTTCTTTCTTAACTGCCCTCTTGCAGCACTTCTTTTTGATCTGAATCTCCCACATCTGCATCCACTGCATGTCATGACATCTCAGTGCTGAGCTAATGGGACACATCCAGGTCTGTGATCCCCAGCTATTTCTTGCTTCTCATACAGTTTATTTAACAATTCTAATGTGCATTATTATAGCAATAACCCATGGCTTGGTGTGGGTAATGTTGGACTTACCCAAGGTTGGCGTGATCTGGTTATGAGGGCTTCGCCTTAATCATCTTGCATGGAAAAAGCCCTTGATCTCTTAGGGCATGTGACTCAGAATTTTGACTGATACAGAGGTCCACTGCATCTCTCCCCTCCCACCCTCTTTGAAGGCACTCCAGCAATGACTGTGGAGGCTTCCTTTAGATTCTTCCTTCCTTCCGAATTGTGTCCTTGGTTACTCCCATTAGTTTGGATTTTGGTGGCATGCTTAACAGTTGGTAGAAGAATATTGTATAGATGAGGGAGCATGTGTCAGAAAGTACAGGTTTAGTGCCTGTGCAAAGCCCCTCACTGGTCACTCAGTCCATACTGTCACCTCAGGTGTGTGCTTCTGCTGCCAATAGGGGACTCTTGTCTGCCCATAAGCAAGCAGATACAACTTCTTCCACTGTAGTTATAGGTTTGTCCCTCAGGGTTTTAGTACATGGAGGCATTCTCATTTGCCCCTTAGAGTCCCCTCCTCATGCTATAATCATCCCATGGTCCTTCATTTGCAGAAACCTTCTGCTTTATGAGATAGGAATTGGCTGACTGCCCCTCTTTGTTTCTCAAAAGATGTAATCAATACATTGGAAAGAAGAAAGAGCAGCCTTGGGTAATCCCACTTCTTCAGCTGGTTCTCTGGACTGCTGTCTTCACTATTGCAGAGCTTCAAGACATGGGTCTGCCTAGCCTCAGGAATGTGAATATTCTTTGGAAATCCATCACTGATTGATACATTGTGGAAATCCATCACTGATTGATACATCGTGCCATCCAAGGCTGATTAATTATTTGTCTGCCTATTTTGTCTGGTTCATCCATCTTATGATTCAGACCCCAGCATTTGTTCACCCTTCTTCTACAGTATTAGAATATTTGGACAGGGTTGACAGCAGCTTTTTCTCTTCTGCCACACTAGTCTTGAAATGATCATCTGTCTTTATCACCCATCCCAATTCCAGTCCTTCCTGTGGATCAGTCATTGGAAAAGCTTGCAGAACTCCCTGATCATCATCTTTGGATAACTGTTAAAGTATTCCTTCCTACTGGAACTTTGCCACTTGGTATCCCATCTATCCAGCCAGTCTTCAAAAGCTCAGGTTCCTTCCCACAGTACATGGCGTATGTCCACGTTGAGTGTACTTGAGTATTCTGGTACAAGAGGGGAGCATGCCTATGCCATTTTAGAACTTTCTTGCCGCAGTTCACATATACAGATGTCTTCCAGTGTCAGCATCCCATTCACTCCTTCAGATATTCAATATTTCGCTATCAGGCAGATAAGTACCCCTTTGTGAAACTTTTTTTTTGTCTTTTGTCTTTGTTTGTTCCTAACCTGTATGCTTCTTAGGGGCTTTCATATGTTTAGAAAAAAATGTTGACCAGCAGACAATGGTGTACTAATAAATAATTCTCTTTATTATGCCATAAGGCACATAAAAAGGCAGAAAGCCTACAGTCCACAATCCACAAACCAGTTTTGGTTTATATATCAAGCCTTCATCGGTGGAGAAAAGAAAACAAAAAAGAACAAAAAGCTAAACCAATTCTAAAAACAAAAACTCAAAACTGTTTAAAAATTAGAGAAAAAAACACACTGAGTCCATTAGTAAGGTAAGCGCTTTCGTTTACTGAAATTAGCAAACTTCATCAGGTCAGATGAAGTTTGCTAATTTCAGTAAACGAAAGCGCTTACCTTACTATTGGAATCAGTGTGTTTTTTTCTCTAATTTTTAAAGAACAAAAAGCTGCCTGCCTTATAAAGGAAACACCTGTCAATTATCATTACAAACAGTTGGTAAACTACAAATACTCATTTAAACAAGCCACCCAAATTAATAATCCATCTTTTCTCTAATTTATTGAGAATGTCATGCCAACCAAAAACCTTTGCTCTATTACCTTGAATTTTATCAATAATAGTGAAATTAAAATTAGCACTGGAATGTTTCAATGTATGTTTGTATAGAGCATTATTAGGTCGTTGATGCCTAATATCAGATAAGTGCTCTGCAATTCTAAACTTGACAGGACTAGATGTCTGCCCCACGTAGAATGCAGAACAACTGCATGTCGCTAAGTAAATGACCCAGTCGGATTGACAATTAACAAAAGCAGAAATATTATAGACTATACCAGTATTGCGGCTGGTGAAGCTCTTAGTTTTGTGATCTTAACACAATATACACAGCGGCCACAGGGGAAGCAACCACTAAGACGGTCACCTAATAGTGTTCTCTGAATATTGGCCCCTAAGGGATAATGCCCCTTCTTATAATGATTGAAGAGGGCACCCAAATTCCTGCCTTTCCTAAAAGAAAACTCACACTTATTACTAATAAAGTCAGGTAGTCGTTCATCAGCCAGGAGAATGTTCCAATTGCGTTGTACACTATTAAGTCTAGCGGTATTCCGACCATAAGTAGTGGTTAAACGCAATACCAAAGTATCATTAGGCTCAACCTTGTTATAATTCAGCAGTTGTTTCCGCTGCATAGATTCAACCAAATTCCTCGCAGTCAGTACTTGCCGCAGTTTGTAGCCCCTTTGAATCAACCTAGCAGTAAGGTCATCCCGATGTATTGAATAAGTGGAGTTATCTGAACAAATGTGTTTAACCCTCATATACTGAGACTTTGGTATATTACAACATATATGAGGTGGATGATAGCTGGTGGCATGGAGGTAGGAGTTGTATTAGGAGAACTGCCGATGAACCACAGTTTTTAATGTATTATCAGAATTCTTAATGACCAACACATCCAAAAAAATAATTTCATTTTTACTATAATTGACCGTGAAATGAATTCCCCACTTATATGAATTAAGATAATCAACAAACTCCTGAAGATACATAAAATCCGACCTCTAAACCAACCAGCAATCATCCAAAAACCGCCTCCATATGTCCATCTCCTGCAGAAAAATGTTATGGTTAGAATCATAGATTAGTTGAAGTTCTAAAAAAGCCATAAATAAATCAGCATAAATTGGGGCAAAAGAAGCACCCATAGCTGTTCCTCTAATCTGTAAATAGATGGTATCCTAATACAAAAAAAAAATTTTCATCAGGACATGTTCAGTCATTTCAAGTAGAAAGGTATTAAAGCTTGGGGTATATAGTTCAGAAAACCCCAACCAATATTTCAAGCCTCAATACCGGCACAATGGGGGATGTTCGTATATAATGATGATACATCAAGGCTACACAGTAACCAATCAGGTTCCAGTTGTGAGTCAGAAACAATCTGTAAGAATTTGGTTGTATCCTGAATCCTAGATCTAATACGTGGGAGCAAAGGTTTTAAGTATTTAGTTAAATACTGAGATAAAGGTTCGGTTAATGAACTACGGCCAGACACAATGGGCCTCCCCGGTGGATTATCCAAATTTTCATGCACTTTAGGATATATGGCAACACCGGGTCAGAGACAGTCAATTGCTGTTTGATAAACAGAAATAATGCCTTCCTCCTCAGCTAAAGATAAAAAATTATCAATTTGTTTTTTATGAGAAACCGTAGGTTCAAAAGGCAAATATGTATAATAACAAACATCAGATAACTGTCTCAGTGCCTCCCTATTGTATTTGGCCCAATCTTGTACGATCACTGCTCCTCCTTTATCAGCAGCCAAAATTACCAATTCATGATTGGAAGCCAGCTCCTGTTTACAATCAGATTCAATCTTTGAGACATTATTATGGCCAACTTGATGTTCCCTACCATCAAAGTGTAAATCCCTAAGCACACTTCTTTGAAAAAGCAAAACATTAGGGTTCATAGGTGGTGAGAATGTGGATTTATGGTAGCAAAAATCCTCATGAGAGCCAATAGTAGTCTTATCCTGAAAGAAAAGTATTAAATTCAAAAGCCTACAAAAGGAAAGAATATCATTAGCAAAACTGCCCTCTGGAATAAAGAAACCAGGAATAAAAGAAAGTCCTTTATTGAGAATTTCAATATGCATAGGTGATAAAGTGTAAGAAGAAATATTAAGCACATTACAATTCACTTTTGGGCAAACGTGCAACAGGCCCTCCATATCTTGTACTACGCTTGTGCCCCCCCTCCTTTGTGTATGCCTAAAATGGTGATGTTATTTTGCTTGGGTGTGGGTGAATCTGTGGTGCCCTGCGCATCAGATTCCACAGCAGAGGAAGAATCCTCACCTGAAGTATCATACTCTGGCCCTGATTGTTTTAAAATAGAATGTGACATCTTCCTCCTGGGAACAGACCGAGGTGAACTCTGAAGTCTAACATGTTTGACATATGTCTTAGAAAAAGGGTCCCCACTTGATTAGTCAGTTAAATCTCTCAAAAAAATTATGTTTTTTTCTTTTGTTTGAGTTGTGTTTCATGTACCAACAGTTCATCCCTAAGTTTATTAAGTAGGGAAACAAGTAAAGGTTGCCCCTCAAATTTCCTTATGGATTCACACATGTTAGTAATCTCAATTAAATCCTGATCAATAGTCGCCTCATAATGATTAATTAAGACCTCAGCAAGTCCCGTCGTGGCCTTATGTTGGGCTGCACCCCAAGCCTTCATTAGATTCTCATTCAGATTATGAACCAATGGTTGGACCTTAACCCTAAGACCCCAAGGGGTGATACCCTTAGCCTTGTAGGCCTTAAATAGTCTTAAGTGCCAAACATTGCTACGTAATAGTTTCATACTTTTGCCCAGTTTGGAAAAAAGGGAAGTACATGATTCCTGATCAGGGGTAGATGTACATTGGTCCTGTTCAGGATGTGCATCATCTAGCCCAAAAAAGGCCAAATCATTGCGATCAGAAACAAGCCCTTGTAACAGTCCATTAATATCCATATTCAAAATGCATAAAATTAAAAATATTATACCGAACAAAATGACCCACAATATGATTAACACTTCACAAAATATCTGTTTTGGAAACTATAAGGCCCTATCAAAGGAGCCTTATCTTAACGTTCCAAAATTATAAACTGCGTCCAGTCCAAAAATCAAACAGTAACTAGGGCCAGACAATAGCAGTAAAATAATCACAATGGAGCATCAATAACATTCACCCAAAGTACTGAGCCCCAAAATCAAAGGGACAATATCAGTCAGTACAAAAAACAGTGATTGACTCTACCAGAACATTTTTCAGAAGGGTCACCCATCAACATTCTGCTATAATGCTGTTAGCTGGATAGGAAAAAAGAAAAAGATGGACCAAAGGCAAACTCCTGTGATCCAAAATACAGTCACAGTAAAACTCCCCTACAACCCAATCACAAAATCTGGGCAAAAGAATATAAAGAATATGAGAAGGCAAGGGATATCCTTCCCAAAAAAGGCATAATATGGACAACCAATGGAAAAAAACTTACATTAAATAGAATGACTAAAGGCATAGGAGTTAAATAAATAAATTCAACCCTAACCTATTATGAATAGTTATACACAATAGACTTTGAAAACTGAAGACTAAACTTGTAAATAACTAATGTTATACAAGCACACTACTAATAAAAATACTGAACATCAACAAGATCAGGAAAATATTCAAAGTAATGATGTTAATACAAAACTAGACACAAAAGCAATGTGTGAGCACATAGAGTACCATAAAAGACCACAAAGCATACTTTGTATTTAAACAATGAACATGAGGCATAAGAGTTCAACTGAATATTGAGTCCCTTAAAAGACCAAAATGGTATTTTGTAAATATGTTCCAACAATGAATGAAAGAAAATAATTTACAGTTGCATGACATCAGTCTAAACAAAAATCTAAAAATGGTAAAAAGTCACCTGATTGTTCCCGATATAAAGAATAAATCCAAGACCCAAAAGACAATTATAATGATATAATCGCTAATTGGTTAAAAATTGAACATTGAATCCAAAATTGGAAGGATAGCCAGTCCCTAAATCCAAATGACACGCCGAACGAGCCAGCAAGCCGCTATCTTCACCACCAGCAAACGGAAATACCAAGACCACCAAGAGGAAAGCATCAATGATGTATAACATCAAATGGTTGTTCCCGATGTAAAAAATATATAAATCCAAAAGCTTCACCAGCCGCAATACTGGTATAGTCTGTAATATTTCTGCTTTTGTTAATTGTCAATCCGATTGGGTCATTTACTTAGCTACATGCAGTTGTTCTGCATTCTACATGGGGCAGACATCTAGGCCTGTCAAGTTTAGAATTGCAGAGCACTTATCTGATATTAGGCATCAATGAGCTAATAGTGCTCTATACAAACATACATTGAAACATTCCAGTGCTAATTTTAATTTCACTATTATTGATAAAATTCAAGGTAATAGAGCAAAGGTTTTTGGTTGGCATGACATTCTCAATAAATTAGAGAAAGGATGGATTATTAATTTGGGTGGCTTGTTTCCCCCTGGTTTAAATGAGTATTTGTAGTTTACTAACTATTTGTAATGATGATTGACTGGTGTTCCCTTTATAAGGCAGGCAGCTTTTTGTTCTTTTTTGTTTTCTTTTCTTCACTGATGAAGGCTTGATATATAAGCCGAAACCGGTTTGTGGATTGTGGACTGTAGGCTTTCTGCCTTTTTATGTGCCTTATGGCATAATAAAGAGAATTATTTTTAGTACACCATTGTCTGCTGGTCAACGTTTTTTTCTGATTTGCCTTTTGAAACCTGGCAGTTGCCTTACGTGCAGGGACTGTGCTTTTTGTTGCTTGGTTTTTTCCCTGTTGTGGGTCTGTGGTGTCCTGCACATCGCTGTTGTTACAGCTCAATATACAGAACCTTGTCGTCATCGTGTGGATATTTTTCTCTATTATTTCCTCATTCAAAGTGTTGAATTTGGTTTTGGGTTATGCCAACATTTATTTTTTTATTTTTAAACTCCTTGCTCTTGGGCCTTATCAGAAATTGGCTGTGTATCATTGACATCCTTTTTTGGCGTCTTTGGGATTCCCGTTTGCTGGTGGTGAAGAGAGCGGCTTGCTGTTTTGTTCGGTGTGTTGTTTGGATCCAGGGACTGGCCATTCTTCCAATTTTGGATTTATTGTTTGATTATATCAGTAGCGATTATATCATCATTATCTTCTGGGTTTTGGATTTATATATTTTTTACATTGGGAACAACCATTTGATGTTATACATCATTGATGCTTCCTCTTGGCGCTCTTGGTATTTCCGTTTGCTGGTGGTGAAGATAGCGGCTTGCTGGCTCGTTCGGAGTGTCATTTGGATTTAGGGACTGGTTATCCTTCCAATTTTGGATTCAATGTTCAATTTTTAACCAAGTAGCAATTATATCATTATAATTGTCTTTTGGGTCTTGGATTTATTCTTTATATTGGCAACAATCAGATGATGTTTTACCATTTTTCAACGGTTGTTGAATTTGGCTGGAAAGTGTTGAATATTTTTGTTTAGACTGATGTCATGCAACTGTAAATTATTTTCTTTCATTCATTGTTGGAACATATTTACAAAATACCATTTTGATCTTTTAAGGGACTCAATATTCAGTTGAACTCTCTTATGCCTCATGTTCATTGTTTAAATACAAAGTATCAACTACGAAACTAGTAAAACTGTCATTCAATTACTAGGATGTTTATATATATTTTTTATATATTTTTTGTAATTTTTTGAATAGCTATGTCTTTAAAATTTAATTCAGTGTTCCAGTTTCCCGCACTTTTGTATTTAAATATGGGAGTTTGTTTATTTGCATTACTTTCTGAAGAAGTTTGATGTCTCAAACGAAAAGCGCTTAAAAGTTAGAGGTTTTTACCCTGTATTGTTTGCAATTAAATCTGCTGTGGAGAGGAGCCGTTTGTCAATTTGTTTTATTCTTAAATACAAAGTATGCTTTGTGGTCTTTTATGGTATTCTGTGTGCTCACACATTGCTTTTGTGTCTAGTTTTGTATTAACATCATTACTTCGAATATTTTCCTGATCTTGTTGATGTTCAGTATTTTTATTAGCAGTGTGCTTGTATAACATTAGCTATTTACAAGTTTAGACTTCAGTTTTCATAGTCTGTTGTATATAACTATTCATAATAGGTTAGGGTTGAATTTATTTATTTAACTCCTATGTCTTTAGTCATTCTATTTAATGTAAGGTTTGTTTCCATTGACTGTCCATATTATGCCTTTTTTGGGGGTGATATCCCTTGCCTTTTCGTATTCTTTATATTCTTTTGCCCAGATTTTGTGATTGGGTTGTAGGGAAGTTTTACTGTGACTGTATTTTGGATCACAGGAGTTTGCCTTTGGTCCATCTTTTTCTATTTTCAGTATTTACGTATTATTGCAACCAGATTTTCGCGGTTGCGGTAATACGTTTGTTGGCCCAACAACAGATTGTGGGACTAAAAGTAAGACAGAATTTGATGTTTTCTTTGGGTACAACGTAGTTTGTCCCAAATTAGTAGCGTAAATTAACGCAGAAATGTGAAACTTGCTTTGGTACATCAAAATTGGTTGCACTGCTGTCTTAGTGCAGAAGTGAATTGAGGACGCATGGGAAATGCTCGTTCGTTTTTACTGTGTGATGGATTACTATGAAATTGGATACTAAACTTTTCCCTGAGAAGAAGAAATCTGGAGCAAGACATTTTTTTGGTAAATAACTAGTTTTATTTGACATACTGTAGTAAATAATTGAAGTTAAAGGTAATAGCAATCTAAACAATCAAACAGAGATGAAGGTCTTGACGATGGAGGCTAAAGTTACGAAGAGCATTCTTATAGTATTTGACAGAAACTGGGTTTTTTTGTGGGGGATAGCAGTTATTGTTGCAATGTTTTGTGGATGTTTTGCATAGTATTCATGTGGATGTCTTCCAGATGTTTTTGAGCAACATATCTGTAAATATTTTATTGCTGATTAAGGAAGCATACTTGTAGATGGTTCACTTGCTGGGTTACACTTTTTGTATGTAGAGAAATTGTCTGCTATTGCTGTTAAGATTGCATCAAATAAGTCTTTCTTTAGTGCAAGCTGTGTTTCACGCCAGATATATTCAATTAGGTCGGAGTCCAAATGGTGTCTTGCAGTGCCTCTCTGTTTTTTGTTTCTCCACGTAACAGATCCCCACATTCTCTCTATGTGTTGTGTATGCACTCCTGTGTTTGGATCTACAAAGTTGTAGCTATGGTTTACTTTTTCATGACTGAAACCAGCTTCTTCTAGTTGTTGAGTTTGATATGCCCGCCATGAATCTGAATAAATAGTAGTGCCCTGTTTAATGTATTCTTTGATTTTATTAAATAATGTTGCGGCTGTTCTATCAGGAACTTTTACAAGAAAAGTCTCTCTTGTCTCCGTACATATCCCTCCAAATACCCACTGTTGAGGGAGAATACAGCCAGCATTACTTATACGTCTAGTAAAAAGAGTCTCATCTATTTCCACAATACACCCTGGCCCTCCGATTTCTTTCTTGTCCTTTTTCTCCATTTCTAAGACACAGACATCACGTAAGTAGTTACTCCAGTCTATGACTGTCTTGTCAGCCATGTCCAGTTCTTCCTGACAGAAACTTATAGATGTCATTTGCTTTGCCCAACAATAAATGAAGCGGACAGCGGTGGTAAAATTAATTCTACTTCCTTCAAAGAAATTACTCACTCGAACTCCTACATGTTGGTAACATTTTTCTGTATTGCATTTCCAAAAAATCTGCTTCCTATAGTATAATGTCATTAAATGTCCGGAACAGCATTCTTTACATGTTGATATAATGCCATATTGCTGGAAAAGTGCTATTGACTCCTTTTCTGTCTTAGGTAGATCCCACAAACGCATTGTATTTATAAAGGTTGTTTTTTGGGGTTAGTTCACTACCACTGAATATCTGCATGGATCGTCTTTACTAATCTGAAGTATAACTTTGACAACATTTACAGGCTCATGGCTGGGAATATGGAACCTGTATTACACATATCGGCTGTGTAAAATGTATTTACAGTGACAAGATGTTGGAAGACAGCATAGCTTGAAAGAAGCTCTCATTCCTTTAAATTTACAATGTTTTTGCTACCTAAACAATGTTTTTTAGATGAAGTTGACATTGTCAGTGTGATTTTGCACACATTTCTTTTTACATTTCCGCATTGGGAAGCAAACACTATTATCGCGGAAATCTGGTTGTGATAATACGTAAGTACCCTATTTTCCTATCCAGCTAACAGCATTATAGCAGACTGTTGATGGTTGACCCTTCTGAAAAATGTTCTGGTAGTGTCAATTACTCTTTTTTGTGTTGACTGATATTGTCCCTTTGATTTTGGGACTCAGTACTTTGGGTGAATGTTATTGATGCTCCATTGTGATTATTTTACTGCTATTGTCCGGCCCTAGTTGCTGTTTGGTTTTTGGACTGGAAGCAGTTTATAATTTTGGAACTTTAAGATAAGGCTCCTTTGATAGGGCCTTATAGTTTCCAAAACAGATATTTTGTGAAGTGTTAATCACATTGTGGGTAATTTTTTTCGGTATAATATTTTTAATTTTATGCATTTTGGATATGGATATTAATAGACTGTTACAAGGGCTTGCTTCTGATCGCAATGATTTGGCCTTTTTTTGGGCTAGATGATGCACATCCTGAACAGGACCACTGTACTTCTACCCCTGATCAGGAATCATGTATTTCTGGGCAAAAGTATGAAATTATTACGTAGCAATGTTTGCCACTTAAGATTATTTAAGGCCTACAAGGCTAAGGATATCACCCCTCGGGTCTTAGGTTTAGGTCCAACCATTGGTTCATAATCTGAATGAGAATCTAATGAAGGCTTGGGGTGCAGCCCAACATAAGGCCACGATGGGACTTGTTGAGGTCTTAATTAATCATTATGAGGCGACTATTGATCAGGATTTAATTGAGGTTACTAATATGTGTGAATCCATAAGGAAATTTGAGGGGCAACCTTTATTTGTTTCCCTTCTTAATAAACTTAGGGATGAACTGTTGGTACATGAAACACAACTCAAAGAAAAGAAAAAACATAACTTTTTGAGAGATTTAACTGACTATTCAAGTGGGGACCCTTTTTCTAAGACATTTGTCAAACATGTTAGATTTCAGAGTTCACCTCGGTCTGTTCCCAGGAGGAAGATGCCACGTTCTATTTTAAAACAATCAGGGCCAGAGTATGATACTTCAGTTGAGGATTCTTCCTCTGCTGGGGAATCTGATTTGCAGGGCACCACAGATTCACCCACACCCAAGCAAAATAACATCACCCCTTTAGGCATACACAAAGGAGGGGGGAAGAAAACACAAGCGTAGTACAAGATATGGAGGGCCTGTTGCGCATGTTTGCCCAGAAGTGAACAAATGTAATGTGCTTAATATTTCATGTTAAGTTGTGTATCTCGCCTTCGTTTCTTGCTTGTTGGGATTGGAGCCGATCCTCGGCTCCGACTCGGCCATCTTCTATAGCTCGAGAGCTGTTTACTGGCTCGAGGCTACTCCTTATCCCATGATGCCTAGCGCTAGCTACCCAGATCTCATTTGCTGCTTCAGCTGCGAGGTTCGTTGTTACTGGCTTAGGCTCATACATGTTTTATTGAACTATTTTTTCTGTCAGATTAGGGTTTTTTCTGGTAGTTTTTTGTTTAAAATAATAGTCGCTAACTAGTTTGTTGTAGTTTAGTGTATTTGTAGTTTTCCCTTAGAACTCGTTTAAATTAGAGAGTTCTCCCCCTCCCCCCCATATCCCTCTTGTAGGTAGCGTTTTAGTTTAAGCTTTTCTTCTTTCTGATTGTTAGGTAGCCGTTTAAGTTAGAGGCTTCCTAGTTTTAAAAAAAAAAAAAAAAAAAAAAAAACACTATCTTTAACTGTAGTATACCGTGTGTTTTTTGTGGTTAGTGTCTGGTATTAGTTTTTGCTGTTCGGCCTTTTGGCCAAAACAATTCAGTGTAGTATCTTTCTAGTTGTGGATATGTCTAAAGAATCCAAGGTGTCTGGATTCAAGAAGTGTGACTCATGCTGTCAGAAAATGTCTTTGACAGATGGGCACACTTCTTGCGTCTATTGCTTAGAAACAGTGCACCTGCAGGACTCTTGTTCTGTATGCCATGCATTTAGCCCAAGAGTTCTGCAGGAGCGCAAAAATAAGCTTATTTTGAGGGGTCTTCTTAAGCCCCAGGATTCACCGGCCAAGGCTCAGCCTGTGAAATCTCCTAAACTGACCAAATCATTGGCTCCCAGCTCGGAGCCGTCATTGGCCCAAGCCTTACCTACTACTTTGGTTCCGGCTGGAACCAAGGAGACTGCCTCACCGTCGGCTCCACCAGTACCTTCGGAGCCGTCGTGGACCCACAAGAGGCCGAGGTCCCCTTCTCTAGAGTCTATACATTTGGCTTCTCTGTCTCCCCTATTGCAGAGTGACCGCAGTCACAGATCCTCCCACTCTTCTCGGTCCTCTAGGCTCTCAGATCACGACGTGGAGAAAGTGGTCAGTAGGTTGTTGAAGTCGCAGGCACTGGTCAAAATGTTGTCCAGCCCTCCTCAACAGGTGTCGGCTCCGTCCGCTTCTATTGATGTTCCTTCTCCGACTCCATTGAGCTTGGAGCCAGAGTTTGTTGGGGTTCGAATCGTGGAACCGTCGGCACTGATGACGATTTCTCCTTCGGTTCCGTCGTCGGCTCCGATCCTCTCGATGGTGCCATCCGTCGAGGGGTCTGAGCGTCAAGACTCCTTTGTCGGCTCCAAGGGAGCGAGTGGCATCAGACGCTTGTCCGACCCCGATATTCATCATGTTACACTGCTGCAGTCATGATACTTGGGTTATCCTGCCGTCAGGCGGTTCCTCAGTCGGCCTGAGTTCCAAAGTCTTGGTCCGGCGTCGGTTGCTGTCGCCTCCTCCCTGACATCAGTGCGACAGGGGTATATAAGATGTAGCCAATGCCATTTTCTTCAGTCTTTCTTGCCGCGCGGTGCCCGAAGCAAAAGCAGTTTGCAAGTGCCGGTCGGCCGACTCCTGAGATTTTCATTCCGAATCCAGAACCGAAGTCTTCTACAAAGCTAAGTACCCCGTTGGGGAAACTTTTTCTTGCCTCAGACAGATGTCAGTAAAAGTTAATAACTGTATTTCTTGTGGGAAGCAAATATCTCATAAGGATTTCCATTCCTATTGCATCCCATGCCTAGGCCCAGACCACGACGTCACTGGTTGTCGGTTTTGTGCTAATTTTAACAAGCGCACTATTAAAAGTCGGTTTGATTTTGCCCGACATTATTTTGGCAGAAAATTCAATTACACCATGCCGTCGGAACTTCTGATGACCTGAATACATAAAAAGCGCAAAAACAAGGACGGGCATCCGAGGTCCAAAACTGACGATGAGGCCTCTTTTAGGCCATTCTCCGGTTTTCAGCGAGGCACCTTCGCAGCCCCTGACGACCGCTTCTGCAGAACCACAGGTCGCCTCCGACTCCCACATGGAGCTGGATGGGCCTTTGGACACTCAAGTTTTTCAGCCTACCGAAACTAACCCTTCAGAGGGAACGGAAGTAGCTGAGCAATCCACAGCTTCAGAGGGTATTTTCAGACCTACTCAGTTAAGCATTAAACCCTCTGCTAAGTCTAAGCCTCCCTTAAAAACAAAGAAACAAATACAGCATTCTCCAGGATAGGCCTCCATGCCTAAGAAACAAATGCTCAAAATGGCCGAAGACCTTATCACCCTGATCAGGGGGTCCCATCCCCCTCCTGATAAAAGGCCCAGACAGGATGCAGACTGTGACTCATCCGACCAGGTGTCCATTTCTTCAGATTCATCCTCAGACCTAGGATATTCTTTACCCCCTTATGTGGATTCTGATGCTGAGGAATCAATTCCATCAGCCTCTCCGCCTGAGGACTACTCCTTTGGGGAAACCTTACATACCATGAGGGGGCATTTCCATTGGGAAGGCCAGGATTACTCATAATCCAAGAAAAGGCTCAGAGACTTCCTTTTATTACCTCAACACAGACCCCTTGCTATTCCGCCAGTGTTAGATATTGTGGATGATGTGTATACTGAATCCAGGTTAAATCCTGACTTCTTACCTCCAGCCCCAGTTAAACCTGACAGATATTACAGAGTCCCTGACTCACACAAATTTCTGTATAAAAGCCCTGTTGCTGACCCTGAAACTATTTCTCAGGGACCCAAAGGGATTAAGGACTCATCAGCAAAAAACCCAGTTCCCTCCGACAGAGATTCCAGAGCATTAGACAGATGGGGAAAGAAAGTATATACGTCTGCAACTTCAGCAATGAGAGCCTTAAATTGCCAGTTTCACATGCTAAAATATCAGCAATTTTTGATGTCTCAGTTGAAACAAAAAATGCTTCCAGATTCAGATCCTCCTAATTTTAAAGAAATGCAGGGTTTATTGCATGCAGCTGAACAAGTGGGAAAACATACTTTGCAATGTGGTTTTGATTCTTTAGAGGCCTCCTATAGAGCAGCAGTTACAGGCTCTGTCATTAGAAGGCATGCTTGGTTAAAAGAACATACATTACCAGATCATGTTAAAGCAAAATTATTGGATGCACCTTTGCAGCGGGATGCGTTATTTGGAGTTAAAGCAGAAGAGGTATTAAAGAAGATGGAGGATAAGGCAAAATCTATGCAAATGGTGAAGAATTTCTTACAGGTTCAGCCTCCTCGATTTAGCAAAAATTGGCCAACAAAGAATTGGTCCTTTCCAGTTACAGACAGACCTCAAAGGGGCAGATACAGACGTTCAAGAGGTAGAGGTCAACCAGAAGGTCCTTACAGGCCTCGACAATGGGGTGCACCAGGCCAGAAGGAAGGGGAAGACAGGCCCCAACCATATAAAAAGCAGCCTGAATGACATCCCACTACAGCTGCCAAACAGCTCTCTCTTGGCAGCCCCCTTAGGAGGAAAACTGGCCCTTTTCTATCACAATTGGCATTGGATCACCAAAGACAAATGGGTTCTCAACATTGTCTCTCAAGGCTACAAGTTCCACTTTCACACTCTGCCAAGGTTAAAAGGAATGCCAAATCTGTCACCAAATCAGTGGGCAGAGGCTCAAAAACAAATTACAGCACTCATGGACATGAGAGCTTTTCAAAAGGTACCACCACAGGAGCAAGGACAAGGATTTTACTCAAGACTCTTTCTGGTTCCCAGAAAGGACAATGCCTGGAGGCCCATTCTGGATCTTTCTTCTCTAAACACTTACCTGGATGTTCCAAAATTCAAAATGTTGACACTACAGCAGCTTCTTCCCATGCTGGGCAAGAAAGCTTGGCTCGTGACCTTGGACCTCAAGGAGGCATACCTGCATGTCCCTATCAGACAAAACTGCAGAAGATACCTCAGATTCATAGCTGGTTCAATGCACTATCAATTCTCTGCACTGCCCTTTGGCTTATCTACTGTGCCCAGGGTCTTCACAATGTGCCTGGCACCAGTAATTGCATTTTGCAGACAGAAAGGAATTCAAATTTATCCGTACCTGGACGACTGCCTGATTCAAGCAGAGAGCAAGGACATTCTTCTAAAGCATCTGGCATTCGTAAAAAAGTTATTAAGTTGCCTGGGGTACACAGTAAACGAAAAGAAATCAAAACTAGTGCCCTCACAACAGATAATATTCAGGGGTGCCAGCTTGAACACAACGGCTCAGATGGCTTATCTCACGTCAGACAAGCAAGGACAACTGACTCAATACTTTCAATTGATGGCAACAAAGACGCAACTCCCTGCAAGAAAAATTCTGCAGGCCTTGGGTTACATGGCATCTTGCATACTACTAATTCCATATGCCAGACTGCATATGAGGAAACTACAATGGTACTTAAAGAGTGTGTGGTCTCAACACTGTCAAAGTTTGGAAACAGTTATACCACTAATTCCTTGCCTTCAACAGGAGTTTCGATGGTGGGCTGAAGCTTGTCACCTCAACAAGGACAGCCTTTCCCTCAACCCACAGCCAGGCAAACACTGACAACAGATGCATCGGATTACGCCTGGGGAGCACACATGGCAGGAAAATGTATTCAGGGCAAGTGGCCCGCAGAACAAAGGCATATTCACATCAATCAAAAAGAGATGCTAGCTGTACAAAATGCCCTTATAGCTTTCAAGGACCGGCTGCATCCAGGACAACTATTACTAAAGACAGACAGCACCACAGTTATGTGGTACATAAACAAGCAAGGGGGCACACACTCCTACCCCCTCTGCAGGCAAGCCATGACCTTGTGGAACACAGCTCTAGACTACCAAGTTCATCTGCAAGCACAATTCCTGCCAGGAGAGAAAAACACGTTGGCAGACGACTTAAGCAGAAACATCATGGATCCCCACAAATGGGAATTGAATCCACAAATATTCAGAATGATAACACAGAAATGGTGGAGCCCGGACATAGATTGTTTGCATCCCCAATGAATTGTCAGCTACAGAAATTCTGCACAAGGAGTTACCATCCACAAGCATGGAAAGCGGATGCCCTCTCATTCAGCTGGAAAAACCTACAAGTATACGCTTTCCCTCCTCTACCTCTCCTTCCAAAGTTACTCATAAAAGCAAGGCAGGAAGAGCCAAAGATGATCCTGATTGCACCAGACTGGCCACGCTAGCACTGGTACCCAATCTTAAAGAACTTAGCACAAGAACCACCCTGGATTTTGCCTCATATCCCACATCTGCTGACTCAGCACAACAATCAGATACTTCACAGCCAGCTAAAGATCTTAAACCTAGCTGCATGGAAAATTCGTTAGTCAAGCAAGCAATGCCTCTCTCCAAAGCTGTTATGGATGTCATTCGGGAGGCCAGAAGGCGTAGTATCAGGAAAGCCTATTCGGATAAATGGAAGAGATTCTGTGCCTGGAACCAGGCTCACGGCATTGACCCTCTTGTCCCAAACATTCCTCAGATACTACAATATTTAACTGAGATGCTGGACAAGGGCCTGTCCTTTTCATCCATCAAGATCCACGCCTCTGCCATTTCTGCTCATTACAACATGGATCCACCAATTTTCTCTATTCCTTTGCTAAAACAGTACCTCAGAGGGGCTAAAAACATAAGACCACCCCGTAGAGCACCTACTCCAACTTGGGACCTCAACTTTGTTTTGGAAAAATTAACTTTACCTCCTTTTGAGCCAGCTAACACAGCAGAATTAAAATATATCTCTTGGAAAACTGCTCAGCTACTGGCAATAATATCAGCACGAAGAGTTTCAGAATTACAGGCACTAACGGCGGTAGAACCTTTCCTCATTTTCCATCAGGACAGGGTGTCTTTAACAACTAACCCTACGTTTATGCCAAAGGTGGTATCAAGTGTGGCTCTAAACCAAACTATTCACTTGCCAACTTTTTATCCAAAACCACAGAATAAAGGGGAGAGACTACTGCATTCTTTGGACATTCACAGGCAGTTATGCTTCTACTTGGACAAAACCAAAGCTTTCAGAAAATCTGAGCAATTATTGGTAGCATATGCTGCAGGAGCACAGGGAAAAGCCATTTCAAAACAGACTATTTCAAAATGGATAGGACATTGTATACGTTTCTGCTATACACACCATGAGAAACCTGTACCTAGCAACATTAGATCTCACTCCACCAGGGCAACAGCCACTTCAACTGCCTACCTCAGAAGAGTACCTACCAAGGATATTTTGGAAGCAGCAACATGGAGTTCTGTGCATACCTTCACCAAGCATTACCATTTGCCTTTATACTCCAAATCCAGAGCTGGCTTCGCCACTGCTGTGCTGCAGGGCCTTATAGCCACCCCTAATGCCTTATAGAACCAGCCACCCTACCTCAGCTTTGGGATTCCAGCCAAGTGCCATGACTGCAGCAGTGTAACACGATGAACATAGTACAGTTTTGTACCTACCATAAATGTAGATGTTCGAGTGTAAACACTGCTGCAGTCCAGGTTACCCTCCCTCCTTCCCCTCTTACTTGTTGGTACGTACCTATGTCTTACTACCCTTCACTACCTATGGGGAGTATTTGCTGGTAACTGAAAGTTGTTGTTTGCTTTTCTTATGTATACTTTACTAGCAATTTGAATTGCCTACCTATTTGGGGGCACCTGACGTCTGGGGCAAGAAAAACTGAAGAAAATGATGTCGGCTGCATCTTATATACCCCTGTCGCACTGACGTCAGGGAGGAGGCGACAGCAACCGACGCCGGACCAAGACTTTGGAACTCAGGCCGACTGGGGAATCGCCTGACGGCAGGATAACCCAAGTGTCATGACTGCAGCAGTGTTTACACTCGAACATCTACATTTATGGTAAGTACAAAACTGTACTTTCTCCCTCTCGGAGCGTCGACTCAGGTGAGCTCGGCTCCAACATCGGCCTCAGAGCCGTCTCCCTCGGTACGGAGGAGGATTCCAGTTTCCTCGGAACCGGAGCCTTCTCTGCATCATGGCAGGGACGCCTTTGATGTCATGAGGAGTGTACTGGCCTCTGAGTCAGCTCTACTTTCAACCCCACTGGCTCCGTTCCCTGTAGTGCCTGCGTCAACCTCTGCCCCTCCTCCAGACCCCAAGCGTAGGGAACCGGCACTTCAGAGCACCCCATTGGGTGTTTCCTCATCTTCTGAGGCCTCCCCTGATCATTCAGAGGAGCCCCCTCGGAAGAGGAAGTGCAAAAGGAAGCACATTGACTCCCCCGAGTCTGTCACTTTAGATACGGATTTGGATGAATCTGAAGGGTCCCCGAAGTCCCCCTCTGAAGATGTTTCCTTTTCGGACATCCTAGAAATGCTTAAGCAAAGGGGGAACTGGAATGCACTAGCCCCTACGAAGGAGGAATCTGTATTCCTGGATGCGTTCGGTTCCCGACCTTCCACCTCCTGGGTTTCTCCACCTTTCGATCCATTAATGTCAGTGTTGGCTCAAAGGGCTTGGTCAGCCCCGGATACAGTGGAACCAACCCCGAGGAGACCCGGCAAGTTTAGCACTGCACCCCCTGATAAACAGTTCCTTACTAAGGGTGTTCCCGTAGATACCATGGTGGTAACAGCAGCCACTAAAAAGGAGTTAGCGGAAACTTCTTCCTCTGTCCATCCTCCTAACAAGGAGTCTAGGACCATGGATAGATACGGTAAGCGAATGTTTGCTTCAGAGACCTTTTCCATGAGGTCACTGAATTACTTATGCCATTTGACCAGGCTTCAGAGGGATCTCCTGAAAGAGCTCGGAGATTCCCTCTAGGATCCATCAGCTGAAGGGGCTCAAGCTAAAGTGGCTTCTCAGCTGGTGACCCTTAATTCTGTAGTCAAATCCTCCATGAGGCTCATTTCCTATGCAGCCGATGGTGCGAGTAGAGCTACAGGTACAGGCGTGGCCCTCAGGAGACACGCAAGGATGCGGCTGTGTAATTTTGAGGAACCCTTTAGAGCGTCGTTCACCAACACTCCCTTTGATGGTTCCTTTCTTTTTGGACCACAGGTGAAAGACACTCTGACTAGGTGTGAACAAGAAGGCAAGACTCTCTGCCATGGGAGTCTGTTTTTCCACTCTTTCCAGACCATATCCCAAAGGTCAGAAGAGTGGTAAAATGTGGTTTCGGAAATCCCAGAGAGCCTCGCCTGACACACGTAGTGATTTTTCCTCCAGGGGCAGAGGAGGAAACAACAACAACAGACGCCGCCCTTGGGGCAGAGGGGGTCCACAGAACCAGGGCAGCAAAGAATCCTTCTCTGACAAGCCCTTCCAGCATCCCTGAAGGGTTGCCCGGCTGCCCGCCTCTGGAGGCAGTTGGGCGAAGACTTTCACTGTACCCAAAAGCCTGGCAAAACCTAACGCGAGACAAATGGGTACACTCAATCATGTCCGGAGGCTACATAATTCCCTTCTTTCAACCCCCCTTACCGTCAAACAAATCCCTTCCAGATGTTCCACCCAATCTGAGAGCCCAAGCAGTCATAGAAGTTTTAAGACTGCTAGAAAAAAAGAGTCATCCAGGAAGTCCCGGCAGACCAACATGGATCCGGAACTTACTCAAGGTTCTTTTTGGTACAAAAAAAGACAGGGGACTGGAGACCAATATTGGATCTCAGCAGACTAAACAAGTCTGTTCAAAGAACAAGGTTTCGGATGGTCATGCTACAGTCCATTCTACCCTTTTTGGGTCAGGACAATTGGATGTGCTCAATAGATCTTCAGGATGCGTACTATCACATCAAAATGGACAGGCGCTCCAGGAGGTTCCTTCGCTTCCGGCTTGGAGCCAGTCATTACAAGTTCAGAGCTCTGCCCTTTGGTCTCACCACAGCCCCCAGGGTGTTCACCAAATGCATGGCAGTAGTCACGGCTCACCTGAGGCGTTGAGGATTCCAGGTGTTTCCATATCTAGATGACTGGCTCCTTACTGCTACTACCAGGCATCAACTCCTTCAAGCCAGGGACTATACAATTACAATTTGTGCCAAGCTAGGAATTACTATAAATTTCGAAAAATCTGCCTTGTTGTCCTATCAGTCTATTACCTATATAGGAGCAGATTTAGATACAAGAAGTATGTCCGCAAGGCTACCGCCAGACAGGGTGGCCACAATTCGGCAGCAAGTTCATATCCTCATGCAATGCAAAAGGGTACAAGTCAGGTTGGTCCTTCAAACTCTGGGTTCTATGGCAGCGGCAATTCTTCTGATACCTCTGGCCCATTTTCACATGAGAATTCTTCAGTGGCTTCTTTTCACACAGTGGTCCTTTCAACAGCTCCCCATGTCTCACATGATCATGATTACAGAAACATGCAAAAGGCACCTTTCCTGGTGGATGGCCTCCCCACTAGTGTCTCAGGACAGACCATTCATCCAGCCCCCTCCAGTTGCCACAGTGACCACGGATGCCTCACTGATAGGGTGGGGGGGCATTATCAGGGCAGGACAGTCCGAGGCACTTGGCAGCCTCACGAGTACCATCTGCACATAAATGTCTTGGAGATGAGAGCCGTGCTCCTAGCGTTGCAAGCCCTTCAGGACTCTCTCCCTTCTGGGACCATTGCAATTCAAACGGACAACATGTCAATGGTGTGGTACATCAACAAGCAGGGCGGAACCAGGTCCTACCCCCTATGTCGAAAAGCACTCAGACTCTGGCAGTGGGCGATTTCCTCCCAACGATTTCTGATTGCGACGCACATCTCTGGGAAGTCCAACGTCATAGCGGACAGGCTCAGCAGAGGTATTCTTATGCCTCACGAGTGGTCTCTGAATCAGGTAGTTGCAGATCTGATCTTTCGCAAATGGGGACAGCCTTGTTGCAATCTGTTTGCCACCCCCTTCAACAGCAAATGCAGCAGCTACTTCTCCCTTTTACCGCTTCCCGGTCACCCTCCCAGAGATGCTCTAGTCCACGATTGGCCTCAGGGACTTATTTATGCCTTCCCGCCGTTCCCTCTTATACCCAAACTCATACAGAAAGCTGTTCCTTTGGGTTGCAAAATGATCCTCATTGCCCCCTACTGGCCTCGACAGATATGGTTTCCGTTCCTGCACCGTTACCTCCTCGAGCAGCCCTGGACTCTGGATCCTATTCCAGACCTGCTGATTCATCAATCAGGAGAGCTGCATCAATCCCTCCAAACACTCCAGCTCACAGCTTGGTTGATCCAATTCCAACCCTAGCCAGGCTTCCCAGAATTTCCCCGGCCGTGCGTGAGATTATTGTCTCCTCTCACAAATCTGCCACTAGGAAGACTTATGCGAGCAAATGGAAACGTTTCTCTTGTTGGGCAGAGGCTAGGAACATAGATCCCTTTTCAGCCCCAGTTCACAAAATCTTGGAGTTCCTAACAGAGCTTTTTCATTCTGGGTCCGCTTCTGCCACAATCAGGGTTCAACTAGCAGCCATCTCTAACTCTCATGTTGGGTTTTCTAATCTAAAGATTATGTCTCATAAGCTGTGTAAAGCCTTTCTCAGAGGGACTACTCTTCTTAGGCCCCCAGTGAGAGACTCCCCCCTCCTCCTTGGGACCTTAATTTGGTACTAACCTCCTTGATTATGCCCCCTTTTGAACCGGCAGCATCCTGCTCCATTAAGTTTCTATCTTGGAAAACTCTCTTTCTGGTAGCTATTACCTCAGCCAGACGTGTCTCTGAACTTCAGGCACTAAGTGTTCATCCACCGTACTTAGTTTTTCATAAGGACAGGGTTGCTCTGAGAACTAATCCCGCCTTCCTTCTGAAAGTCTGCTCAGAAAATAATCTAAACCAATCTATAGACCTCCCTGTGTTTTTCCCCAACCACACCAACAAGGCAAAATACAAATTACACTTTTTGGATGTTCATAGACAATTGCATTTTTACCTGCATAGAACGAAGGATATAAGAAAGTCGGACCAACTTTTCCTTTCCTATGCTAGGGGCAAACAGGGTCTTCCAGTTTCCAAAGTGACCCTGTCCAGGTGGTTGTCTCACATTATTACCTTCATCTATCAACTAAGAAACAAAGAGTTGTCTATCAAACCAAAAGGTCATTTTACTAGGGCTTTGGCTACCTCTGTAACCTTCCAATCTAGGTTGCCCATGGACTCTATCTGTGCCGCTGCCATGTGGGCAAATCCTCATACCTTTATTTCTCATTACAAGTTAGACATGGTCTCCAGGAGTAGAGCTAACTTTGGTTCCACTGTTCTGAAGAGTCTGTTCCAATGAGCTGCCCAGGATCGTAGGTGCTAGGGACGCTGTCCCAACAAGCAAGAAACGAAGACGAGATAGACAACTTAACATAAAGAAGTTATGTACCTACCATAACATTCCATGTTAGTTGTCTTCATCTCGCCTTCTTTCTTGCGTTCCCCCCCCTCCATCCCCCTGTCCTATTGGACTGAGAGGAGTTCAGGTTTCACTAGCTGAGTGTTCTCTGGTTTGTTTCCTCTACTGATTTAGAGATTATGACAGGTAGGTTTAATCTTCTGCTTGGAGGGGGTTTCATTCTATAGCTATGGCTGGGGTTAGCTAATTAAAATGAGATCTGGGTAGCTAGGGCTAGGCATCATGGGATAAGGGGTAGCCTCGAGCCAGTAAACATCTCTCAAGCTATAGAAGATGGCCGAGTCAGAGCCGAGGATTGGCTCCGATCCCAACAAGCAAGAAAGAAGGCGAGATGAAGACAACTAACATGGAACATTATGGTAGGTACATAACTTCTTTTTCTTACACTTTATCACCTACTTTTTTATTCCTGGTTTCTTTGTTTCAGAGGACAGTTTTGCTAATGATATTCTTTCCTTGTGTAGGCTTTTGAAATTAAGACTTTTCTTTCAGGATAAGACTACTATTGCCTCTCATAAGGATTTTTGCTACCATAAATCCACATTCTCACCACCTATGAACCCTAATGTTTTGCTTTTTCAAAGAAGTGTGCTTAGGGACTTGCACTTTGATGGTAGGGAACATCAAGTTGGCCATAATAATGTCTCAAAGATTGAATCTGATTGTATACAGGAGCTGGCTTCCAATCATGAATTGGTAATTTTGGCTGCTGATAAAGTGGAGAAGTGGTCGTACAAGATTGGGCCAAATACAATAGAGAGGCACTGAAACAGTTATCTGATGTTTGTTATTATACATATTTGCCTTTTGATCCTACGGCTTCTTATAAAAAACAAATTGATAATTTTTTATCTTCAGCTGAGGAGGAAGGCATTATTTCTCAGTTTATCAAACAGCAATTGACTGTCTTTGCCATATATCTATTTTTTACCTAAAGTGCATAAAAATTTGGATAATCCACCGGGGAGGCCCATTGTGTCTGGCCGTGGTTCATTATCTTTATCTCAATATTTAGCTAAATACTTAAAACCTTTGCTCCCACTTATTAGATCTAGGATTCAGGATACAACCGAATTCTTACAGATTGTTTCTGACTCAAACTGGAACCTGATTGGTTACTGTGTAGCAACTGGAACCTGATTGGTTACTGTGTAGCCTTGATGTATCATCATTATATACGAACATCCCCCATTGTGCCGGTATTGAGGCTTTGAAATATTGGTTGAAGTTTTCTGAACTATATACCCCAAGCTTTAATACCTTTCTACTTGAAATGACTGAACATGTCCTGATGAAAAATGTTTTTTTTTATATCAGGATACCATCTATTTACAGACGAGAGGAACAGCTGTGGGTGCTTCTTTTGCCCCAATTTATGCTGATTTATTTATGGCATTTTTAGAACTTCAACTAATCTATGATTCTAACCATAACATTTTTCTGCAGGACATGGACATATGGAGGTGTTTTTTGGATGATTGCTGGTTGGTTTGGAGGTTGGATTCTATGTATCTTTGGGAGTTTGTTGATTATCTTAATTCATGTAAGTGGGGAAATCATTTCACGGTCAATTATAGTAAAAATGAAATTATTTTTTTGGATGTGTTGGTCATTAAGAATTCTGATAATACCTTAAAACTGTAGTTCATCGGAAGTTCCCCCAGTACAACTCCTACCTCCATGCCACCAACTATCATCCACCTCATATATGTCGTAATATACCCAAGTCTCAGTATATGAGGGTTAAACACATTTGTTCTGATAACTCCACTTATTCAATACATCGGGATGACCTTACTGCTAGGTTCATTCAAAGTGGCTACAAATTGGGCAAGTATTGACTGCGAGGAATTCGGTTGAATCTATGCAGCGGAAACAACTGCTGAATTATAACAAGGTTGAGCCTAATGACATATTACTACTGAGAACCACGAACTACTGAATAGCCAAAAGCGAAAAGCCACCAACCGGATGTAAAATATAAATTTATTAGAACCAACGAACTTCAAAACGAACAGACTTTAAAAGTAACAGTCAAATAACTTCAACTACACAAACGATCAAGAATACACGCTTTCGTTTAAAAGGTTTTAAACTTCATCAGACAATCAATTAAATTGCATCACTTCCTTTTATAACCTTCTCTTTTTTCAAAAAATCCCATTCACATGACTCATACAAAACGAGCGTGCCCAGTAATATAAAAATTACTGTTTGAAAATATTTTGACTTTCCTCATGTATATATAGTTACGAATTCCTATATTGCATAAATACTATAATATATACTTTATATGAGAATTTACCAATATATGGAAGAACTGATAACAAGAATATATAATAAAAATATTTAATATTAAATAATTAAATAAATTAAATAAAATATTTTCCGTAACTAATTTTATTATAATATTAACATTATTATACGGAAGATACTGTAATATTAGCCATTCAATATAATTTAAATGAAATTTAAAATGTTTAAGTGAATAATATTATTCTATAATAAAAATACAAATAATGAAAATAAAAATAGAGATAACTTATGATGTCAGCCTACTTGGAAATAGAAAATCATTTAAAATACACCACTATATAGATTATATTTTAAAACTTTATTAAATTATTTAATAAAATAAATTTATATGTTTATATTATTTTTAAAAATCTTTATATATATATATATATATATATATATATATATATATATATATATATATAAAATCTTTATTTAAAACTTTTTCAATATACAATATTAATCCATAGAAAATATTAAAAATATATATGTACATTATAAATTATATATACACACATATATGTGCCAAACCGTCTCCATTAATATTCATCCCTGTCTAAAAAATCTCCACCTATACCAGATAAATAATATATATACTATTATTAATGAACAAAATTTAAACCACATTATTAAAAGGATTTATTTATGTGAAAAAATTAATTCATCCTAATGCTTACTTTTAGGTATATTTTTATATAATTTTAAATATTTATCATATTATATATTTATATATTTAAAAATAAATTTATATATTTGATATTAGATCCTACATATAAGCACATTAGGATGAATTAATTTTTTCACATAAATAAATCCTTTTAATAAAGTGGTTTAAATTTTGTTTATTAATAATAGTATATATATTATTTATCTGGTATAAGTGGAGATTTTTTAGATAGGGATGAACAATAATGGAGATGGTTTGGCATATATATATATATATATATGTGTATATATAATATATAATATACATATATATTTTTTTAATATTTTCTATGAATTAATACTGTATGTTGAAAAAGTTTTAAATAAAGATTTATATATATATATATATCTATATCTATATATATATATATATATATATATATATATATATAATTAAAGATTTTTAAAAATAATATAAACATATAAATTTATTTTATTAAATAATTTAATAAGGTTTTAAAATATAATCTGTATAGTGGTGTATTTTAAATGATTTTCTATTTCCAAGTAGGCTGACATCATAAGTTATCTCTATTTTTATTTTCATTATTTGTATTTTTATTATAGAATAATATTATTCACTTAAACATTTTAAATTTCATTTAAATTATACTAATATTACAGTATTTTCCATATAATAATGTTAATATTATAATGAAATTAGTTACGGAAAATATTTTATTTAATTTATTTAATTTTTTTAATATTAAATATTTTTATTATATATTCTTGTTATCAGTTCTTCCATATATTGGTAAATTCTTGTATAAAGTATATATTATAGTATTTATGCAATATAGGAATTCGTAACTATATATACATGAGGAAAGTCAAAATATTTTCAAACAGTCATTTTTATATTACTGGGCATGCTCTTTTTGCATGAGTCATGTGAGCGGGATTTTTTGAAAAAAGAGAAGATTATAAAAGGAAGTGATGTAATGTAATTGATTGTCTGATGAAGTTTAAAACCTTTTAAACGAAAGCGCTTATTCTTGATCGTTTGTGTAGTTGAAGTTATTTGATTGTTACTTTTAAAGTCTGTTCGTTTTGAAGTTCGTTGGTTCTAATAAATTTATATTTTACATCCGGTTGGTGGCTTTTCGCTTTTGGCTATTCAAGGTTGAGCCTAATGATACTTTGGTATTGCATTTAACCACTACTTATGGTCGGAATACCGCTAGACTTATTAATAGTGTACAACGCAATTGGAACATTCTCCTGGCTGTTGAACGACTATCTGACTTTATTAGTAATAAGTGTGAGTTTTCTTTTAGGAAAGGCAGGAATTTGGGTGCCCTCTTCAATCATTATAAGAAGGGGCATTATCCCTTAGGGGCCAATATTCAGTGAACACTATTAGGTGACCGTCTTAGTGGTTGCTTCCCCTGTGGCCACTGTGTATATTGTGTTAAGATCAACAAAACTAAGAGCTTCACCAGCCGCAATACTGGTATAGTCTATAATGTTTCTGCTTTTGTTAATTGTCAATCCAATTGGGTCATTTACTTAGCTACATGCAGTTGTTCTGCATTCTACGTAGGGCAGACATCTGGGCCTGTCAAGTTTAGAATTGCAGAGCACTTATCTGATATTAGGCATCAACGAGCTAATAGTGCTGTATACAAACATACATTGAAACATTCCAGTGCTAATTTTAATTTCACTATTATTGATAAAATTCAAGGCAATAGTGCAAAGGTTTTTGGTTGGCATGATATTCTCAATAAATTAGAGAAAAGATGGATTATTAATTTGGGTGGCCTGTTTCCCCCTGGTTTAAATGAGTATTTGTAGTTTACTGTTTGTAATGATGATTGACAGGTATTCCCTTTATAAGGCAGGCAGCTTTTTGTTCTTTTTTGTTTTCTTTTCTTCACTGATGAAGGCTTGATATATAAGCCAAAACCGGTTTGTGGATTGTGGACTGTAGGCTTTCTGCCTTTTTATGTGCCTTATGGCATAATAAACAGAATTATTTATTAGTACACCATTGTCTGCTGGTCAACGTTTTTTTCTGATTTGCCTTTTGAGACCTGGCAGTTGCCTTACGTGCAGGGACTGTGCTTTTCATATGATTAGCCAGAAAAATGGCAAGTCTGGTTGGGGTAGGTAGATACCCTGTAGAGGCTACCATGCCAGTTGTTTTTTTTTTTGTTTAGGAGTAGAGCAACATATTCAAAACTGCAATGTCTGCCAGAGGTTCACACCAAAAATTGTTATGAGCAAGCTGAGCTCCCATAGCCAGTATCTTGAATGCTAGTGCCTGGAGGCCTTAGCCTGCTCTACTGTGACGATCACAGGACTGTTAATGTTCATCATTCCCACTGTCTCAGTGGCATTTTGGGTTATTTGCCAAAGTAACCCAGTACAATCCAGCTTTCAAAAGCTCAGACACCCTCCATATGTGTTCCTATGGCAACCGATTCGCTGAGCATATCCTGAGAGGGAAACCTTCAGCTGTCAGAGGAAGTGAGTGATGTCCTTCCATATCACTGTTGCAGTATTCATAACCTAAGGGATCTCCTGCCAAGGATATCCAACATCTGGCCAGTATACCAAAGCCTTTAATACTTAAAAGTGTTGTACGTCACACGTATGCTCCCCACACAAGGCACAGGGCATAAAGGTGATGTATGGATCCATGCACTCCAAACGTCTTTGCTGCCAGTCTGAACACATCATTGAATGTCAGTCTGAGTGCCCTCCTTCTGTGCTGGTTACCAAGTCACATTTCAGATAAGTTTCCCTTTGTGGTTTCTTCTTATCTTTCTTTTTTCTTTAGTGCAGTTGGGTTCATGTCATCCAGAAAGAGAAAATGTCAGTATGGGTGGTAGATTCCCATAAAGACCATCACAACCAGTGTCTCTTCTGTTTGTGCGCTTCCCACAACCATACACAGTGTTCTATCTGCCAGGCTTTTGTCCCTAAGGCCCTACATAGTCATCTCTCCTCTTTGTCTATTTACCTCAAAAAACAGTGTCTTAGAATGGTGGCCCAGGATGCTATGGTGGAATCTTCCCATTCCGAGGGTTGGCCATCTGCCAAGAAAGTCAAAAAGCTTAGGTTTAATATGGGAGACTGGACAGCAGCCTCTCTTGAAGCTTGTGAAAATCCAGAGAATTGTCCAGCAGTTACTTTGGATTCCTCTGACACAACCCCATCAGAGTTTGGCATGGCTCTGACTTCTCACACCTCCTTAGAGGCTTTACAACCATCTGCTCCTGACATTGAGAGGGAACCTGTGCTGATTATATCTGAGGGAATGAGAGGGATTCCACAGATCTTAGGAAGGAGATTCCTACTACGCTTATTGAATGTCATCAGGGGTCTGACCCTTCGAGGGTGTTTTGTGCAGATGTCCCACAGAAGAAGAAACAGAATGCCAAGCATATTTCCACTGCAGTTAAGGATCCTCAACATGAATGGCAGGTTTTACTCAGGGGTTAGTCAATACTTTGGTGGCTTTAAAGTTTCCTCAGTGAGTGTCTGTGCTTGCATCTCCCCAGTCTTCAACTCCTCTTAAAAGACCCAGGGAACTGGATTCTTCAGAAGAGGGTCTGAATTCGGGGAAGAGTCACTGGCTTACTCTACTCATATTCCTTCCCACTTGGACTGGGGTAGCAAGGGAGAGGATTCTATTAGTCCGGACTTCACTCTGGAGGAACTCTGCTTTGGGGACACTTTTGACTGCATGATGGAGTTTTTTCAAGTGAGATTCTTCTCAAGTCCCTGCCATTCAGAACAGGTGTTATGACCTCCTTCGGATGGAGTTTTCTTGTCATCAGCTCTTCCTTCTGTTCTGGCTGCCCTTCTGGATACCTTGTCAGCAGCTTCTATGGCCCCTGATTCTCAATCCCATGCACCCAAGAAACCTGGTAGATTTTACAAAATGCCCGATGAGTTTAAATTTTTTAAAAAAAATGCCCTTCGGCTGACCTCTCTGTAATGCCTTTCTCTTCTGACATGCTCTCCAAGTTGTTCCCTTCAGATAAGGATAGAAGAGCTATGGAGAGGCTGGGCAAAAAGTTTACACTGCTGTTACTGTATCCTTTAGTGCCATCAGTTACCAGACTCTTATGACCAGGTATGTTTCGACCCTCCTTTCTCGTGTATGCAAAGTGGTTTCTGACCTTCCTGACTCTGAGGGGAAGGCTTCTGCCCTTTCCCTGTTGAACTCTACTTCCCATGTTGCCTGCCACACTGTCAAGTACAGCTATGATACAGCTGATGCCTCCTCCAGGGCTACTGCCTTTGGTTCCATTCTGAGGCTTTATTTTTGGCTTCATCTTCAGGCTTTGCCTGATGACATTAAGGCCAAATTATTAGATTCTTTTTTGGATAATAAAAATCTTTTTGATGCTGCTGCTGAAGTTTTCAAATCTCTCCAGGATAAGGGTAAAGGCTTGCAGGAGTTAAAACATATGTTTGCTTTTCATTTTCAAAAGCTTCAGAGGAATTCTCTCTCCAAATCTGCTTTTGTTCATAGGCAGTCTTGCCCTCCACCTAAGGACAAAAAGGGTTCTATACTTGTGCCTTCTGCTAAGTTTACTCAGACTCCTGCCTCCCAGAAACCTGTTTTTCAGGACAAGCCAGGTTACATTTGACAGTTTCTTTCCCCTTTCCTATAGCCAGGTTCCCTTATTCCTTCATCTTTCCCTGCCTCTTCTAAATTGGTTAAAGATCACAGCAAACTCTTAGGTTCTGTCCATTTTCTGCCAGAGATATTTTATGGTTTGGAAATCCCTTTCCCCTTCTTTAGGCATTCCTCAACCTCCTTGGAAACAACTTCCTCTTTTCCCAGAGGTGCTGGATTCTGTTTTGATTCAAGGCACCATTCAGACTGTGCCTCCTGCACAAGTATGGAGGGGGTTTTATTCCAGGAATGTTTGTGGTCCCCTGAAGGGAGAGCACTTGGAGACCAGTTCTGGATCTCTCCTGGTTGAATACCTTTCTCCAGATTCCTTTCTGTCAGATGTTGTCTCTTTGACTTTATTTCTACTTTTTCTACGCAATACTTCTCTGGTCTTTCTTGTATCTCAAGGATGTCTACCTTCATATCCCCATCCATTCACTTTTCAGGAAATGTTTATGTGTGTTTCTTCCTTGCATTGTCAGATGTTCTTCGTGTTTCCCTGTTGCAGTCATCACACTTGTCTTATCTGCCTGCAGGTAGCCCTCAGTTGGCCCAAATACCAAAGGCTTAGTATTTCTGCGTCGGTTGCTGTCGCTCCAGGACTGACGTCAGGGGGTATAAAAACAGGCAGCTGACGTCATTACATCAGTCTTTCTTGCTGAGGAGCCCGAAACAGAAGCAGTTCGCACGAGTACCGGTCGGCCGCTACCTGAGTTTTCGTTTCTGAGTTGAATCATCCTGAAGTCTTCTAAAGCTAAGTACCCCGCTGGGGATCCTTTTTTCTTGCTCTAACCGATGTCAGAAAAAGTTAACAATTGGCTCGCCTGTGGAAACCAAATAACACACCAAGATTTCCATTCTTACTGTGTCACCTGTTTAGGCCCAGACCACAATGTACCTCGCTGTTGGTTTTGTGCTTTGTTCAACACCCAAACTATTCATCATTGGGCCCTTATTGTCGCTAAATACTTTCGGTGTTCTTCGTGTTTCACTGTTGCAGTCATTACACTAGGGTTATCCTGCTGGCAGGCTACCCGCAGTCGGCCTGAATTCCAAAGTCCTGGTCCGGCGTCGGTTGCTGTCGCCTCTTCCCTGACGTCAGTGCGCCAGGGGTATAAAAGATGCAGCCAACGCCATTTTCTTCAGTCTTTCTTGCCGCGCAGTGCCCAAAGCAAAAGCAGTTTGCAAGTGCTGGTCGGCCGACTCCTGAGATTTTCGAAATCGAATTTCAGATCCGAATTCTTCAATAAAGCTAAGTACCCCTTTGGGGAAACTTTTTTCTTGCTCCAGACCGAAAAAGTTAACAATTGTATTTCTTGTGGGAAGCAAATACCTCATAAGGATTTTCATTCTTACTGTATTCCTTGCCTAGGCCCTGACCACGATGTTGCTAGTTGTCGGTTTTGTGCTAGATTTAACCAACGCACGATTAAGCGTCGGTACGACTTTGTTTTTCATTATTTTGGCAGAAGGTTTAACTATATAATGCCATCGGAACAACCGACGACCAGAATTCATAAAAAACGCAAGGATAAAGAGAAGGACAAGCATCCGAGGTCCAAAACCGACGACGAAGCCTCTTCTAGGCCAGTCGCCGGTTTGCCAGTGCTCAGTGAGGCGCTTTCGCAGCACCTGACTCCTGCTACCTCAGAGCCACAGGCCACCTCCGACTCCCACGTGGAGACAACTAGGCCACTGGATACTCAAGGTATTGGCCCTTCGGAAATTAATCCCTCAGATAGGTCTGGAGCCGCTGAGCAGGCATCGGCTTCTGAGGGTGTCTTCAGACCTACACAACTTTATATAAAGCCTACTTCAGCATCCAAGACAAAGTCTAAAACAGTTTTAAAGACAAGGAAACAAGTACAGCATTCTCCAGGACAGACTTCTATGCCTAAGAAACAGATGTTCAAAATGGCCGAAGACCTAATTACTTTGATCAGGGGTTCCCATCCGCCTCCTGATAAGAGGCCTAGGCAAGACACTGAATATGATTCCTCTGATCAGGTTTCCATTTCCTCTGATTCCTCTTCAGAACAGGGATGTTCTATTCCTCCCTATGAGGATTCTGATGCTGAAGATTCCATTCCTTCAATTTCTCCTCCTGAGGACTACTCATTTGGGGAAACCCTGCATACCATGAGGGAGCATTTCCACTGGGAGAGCCAAGATTATTCTGATTCTAAGAAAAGGCTTAGAGACTTTATTTTACTTCCTCAGCACAAACCTCTTGCAGTTTCCCCTGTTCTAGACTCTTTACCTCCTGCTCCTGTTAAGCCGGACAGATATTACAGGGTCCCAGACTCCCATAAATTTCTTTATAAAAACCATGCTGCTGACCCAGAAACTATTTCACAGGGTCCCAAGGGGATCAAGGCTGCTACTGCTAAAACCCCTGTCACCTCAGATAGAGATTCTAGGGCTCTGGACAGATGGGGGGAAAAAGTTTACACTTCTGCTACCTTGGCTGTAAGGGCTTTAAATTGTCAATTCCTCAAGTTCCTCCAGCACTACTTAATGTCTTTGTTAAAACAAAAAATGTTGACAAATTCTGAATGCTCTGAGAACAAAGAATTGCAGGACTTATTGCATGCAGCTGAACAAGTGGGAAAACATACTTTGCAGTGTGGCTATGATTCACTGGAGGCCTCGTGCAGGGCCGCTGTCACAGGTTCTGTTATCAGAAGGCATGCTTGGTTAAAAGAACAGAATCTGCCCGATCATGTTAAAGCAAGACTATTGGATGCTCCTTTATAGCATGATACTTTGTTTGGTGTTAAGGCAGAAGAGGTGTTGAAGAAAATGGAGGATAAAGCTAAATCTATGCAGACAGTAAAGGATTTCTTATAGGTACAGCCACCCAGATTTAGCAAGAACTGGCCCTCTAAGAAATGGTCCTTTCCAGTGTCAGACAGACCACAAAGAGGCAGATTCAGATGCCGTAGAGGCAGGCAACAGCCCCAGGGTTCATACAGGTCCAAACAATGGGGTGCTTCTACCTCCAAAAGCAGAGAAGACAAATCACAGCCGTATAGAAAACAGTCCCAGTAACTTCCCTCTGCCAATGCCAAGCACTTATTTTTTGGCAGCATCCTTGGGGGAAAGCTAGCACTTTTTTCACAAAACTGGCACAAGATCACCCAGGACAAATGGGTCTTAAATATAGTCTCTCAGGGCTACAGGTTCCACTTTCACACCCTTCCAAAGGCAAAAGGTATGCCTGACCTGCCACTCAATCAATGGGCAGAGGCACAAAAACAAGTTTCATCTCTCATGGACATGGGGGCTATTCAGCCAGTGCCCCAACAAGAGCAGGGACAAGGATTTTACTCAAGACTTTTCTTAGTACCAAGAAAGGACAAAGCCTGGAGACCAATTCTGGACCTGTCTATTCTAAACACTTTACTGGACGTCCCAAAATTCAAAATGTTGACTCTACAGCAGCTTCTGCCCATGCTGGACAAGAAGGCTTGGCTTGTAACTTTGGACCTCAAAGAGGCATACCTGCATGTCCCAATCAGACAGTCTTGCAGAAGACACCTCAGATTCATAGCTGGGTCAATGCACTACCAATTCTCTGCACTGCCCTTTGGCTTATCTACTGCGCCCAGGGTCTTCACAAAATGCCTGGCACCAGTAATTGCATTTTGCAGACAAAGAGGAATTCAAATATATCCCTACTTGGATGACTGCCTTATTCAAGCAGAGACCAAAGATATTATACTACAGCATCTGGCGTTTGTAAAAAGATTACTAATTTGCCTAGGGTACACAGTAAACGAAAAGAAATCAAAACTAGTACCCTCTAAAGAGATAATATTCCTGGGTGCAAGCTTAAATACAACTGCCCAGATGGCTTATCTCACGCCAGACAAACAAAAGCAACTGACTTCTTACTTCGAAAACATGGCAACAAAGACCCAGTTATCTGCAAGAAAAATTCTGCAGACTCTGGGCTACATGGCATCCTGCATTCTACTAATTCCATATGCAAGACTGCATATGAGGAAACTACAATGGTATCTAAAAAGTGTTTGGACTCAACATTGCCACAGCCTGGAAACAGTAATTACTCTCATTCCCTGTCTGCAACAGGAGTTTCGATGGTGGGCACAGGCCTGTCACCACAACAAGGGACAGCTTTTCACTTTACCCACTGCCAGGCAGACACTAACAACAGATGCATCAGATTATGCCTGGGGGGCGCACATGGCAGGAAAATGTATTCAGGGCACATGGCCCACAAGCCAAATGCATCTTCATATCAATCAAAAAGAGATGCTAGCTGTACAAAATGCCCTGACAGCCTTCAAGGACCTACTTCATCCAGGACAACTGCTGGTAAAGACGGACAATACTACAGTCATGTGGTACATAAACAAGCAAGGGGACACATATTCCTACCCCCTCTGCAGGCAAGCCATGACTTTGTGGAACACAGCATTGACTTATCAAGTACACCTGCAAGCACAATTCCTGCCAGGAGAAACAAATACTTTGGCAGACAAACTAAGCAGAAACCTCATGAATCCTCACGAGTGGAAACTAGATCCACAAATCTTCAGCATGATAACAGGGAAATGGGGATGCCCAGATATAGATCTATTCGCCTCTCCTCACAACTGCCAGCTACAGAGATTCTGCACTCGGACTTTCACAAACAAGCATGGAAAGTGGATGCCCTTTCATTCAGCTGGAAAGCCTTTACAGTATATGCCTTCCCTCCTTTGCCTCTCCTCCCCAAGGTACTCCTAAAAGTCAGACAAGAGAAGCCAAAAATTATACTGATTGCCTCAGACTGGCCACTCAGCACTGGTACCCAATCCTAAAGAGCTTGTCTCAAGGCCCAGCCTGGACATTACCTCTAATTCCTCATTTGCTGACCCAACAGAACAATCAGATATCCTACACAGCCAACTCAGAACCCTAAACCTGGCTGCATGGCGGATAATGTAACCATTCAGAACACATTTCTCGCTAAAGCAGTTATGGATGTTATTTTGGAGACCAGGAGGCCCAGCACCAGAAAATCTTATGCAGAAAAATGGAAGAGATTCTGTGCATGGAACCAGGCACGGGGAATTGACACGCTGGTACCAAATATTCCCCCCCAAGGAGAGCTCCAATACCTGCATGGGACCTCAATTTTGTCTTGGAAAAACTCACGCTGCCTCCTTTTGAGCCAGCCAATACAGCGGAGATAAAATACTTATGGAAAACAGCTCTTCTCCTAGCAGTAACTTCAGCAAGAAGAGTCTCAGAGTTGCAGGCACTAATGGCTGTGGAACCTTTTATTATTTTCCATCAGGACAGGGTTTCTCTAAGGACAAACCTGACATTTATGCCAAAGGTAGTGTCCATGTGGCTCTTAACCAAACCATAGATTTGCCTACCTTTTATCCAAACCCACAGAATAAGGGGGAGAGACTTCTGCATTCTTTGCACATACACAGACAGCTACGCTTTTACTTGGACAAAACCAAAGATTTCAGAAAAACAGAGCAACTCTTAGTGGCATATGCTGCAGGTTCACAAGGAAAAGCTATCTCTAAGCAGACTATTTCAAAATGGATAGGCCACTGCATTCGTTTCTGCTACTCACAACATGGCAAATCAGTGCCCAAGGACAGTAGGCCACATTCTACCAGAGCAGCAGCCACATCAGCAGCCTTCCTCAGAGGAGTACCAGCCAAGGACATTTTGGAGGCTGCAACCTGGATTTCAGTGCACACTTTTACAAAGCACTATCATTTACCTCTTTACTCTAAATCCAGAGCAGGCTTTGCCACTGCAGTTCTGCAGGGCCTTTTAGCCACTCCTAATTCTATTTAGGCCCAGCCACCCAACCTCAGCTTTGGGATTCAACCCAAGTGTAATGACTGCAACAGTGAAACACGATGAACATAGTACAGTTGTGTACCTACCATAAATGTAGATGTTCGAGTGTATTCACTGTTGCAGTCCAGGTTACCCTCCCTCCATCCCCCTTTTTCCTTTGCTGGGACTTATCTGTACCTCTCTATTCTATACAACCTATGTGGTTTATTTGCTTGTAGATGAAGGTTATGTGCATGCTTTTTTATGATCATAACATTTTTAGCCTGCCCTTTTGGGGGCACCTGACATCTAGGGCAAGAAAAAACTGAAGAAAATGGCGTTGGCTGCATCTTTTATACCCCTGGCGCACTGACGTCAGGGAAGATGCGACAGCAACCGACGACTAACCAGGACTTTGGAAATCAGGCCGACTGCGGGTAGCCTGCCAGCAGGATAACCCTAGTGTAATGACTGCAACAGTGAATACACTCAAACATCTACATTTATGGTAGGTACACAACTGTACTTTCTTGATCTCCGTATGCCGAAATGGCTTTGGTAAGCCATCCAACTACTGATCATCTGAAAAAAATGTAAGGATAAAGACAGAGACAGAGTGCACAGGTCCAAAACTGCCAACAATGCTTCCATTAAGCTAGTTGCCAGTTCGCCGGTACTTAGTGAGGCACTTTCACAGCCCCTGATGCCCGCTTCGATGGATTTGCAGGCCACTACAGAGACCCGTTTGGAGTCAGGTATGCCGCAAGACTCTTTTTTGACTACGTTACCTCTGGATGTCTCAATCTTGGATGGGTCCGGAGCTGCTGTGCAGGCACTGGCTTCTGAGGAAGATGTTCTTCGTGTTTCACTGTTGAAGTCATCACACTTGTGTTATCTGCTGCGGGTAGCCCTCAGTTGGCCCGAATACCAGAGACTTACTATTTCTGCGTCAGTTGCTGTCGCTCCAGGTCTGACGTCAGGTCGTCAGGGGTATAAAGACAAGCAGCTAATGCCATTACATCAGTCTTTCTTGCCGAGGAGCCTGAAGCAGAAGCAGTTCACACGAGTGCCTTTCGGCCGCTACCTGAGTTTTCGTTTCCAAATTGAATTATCCTAAAGTCTTCTAAAGCGAAGTACCCCATTGGAGATCCTTTTTTCTTGCTCTAACCGATATCAGAAAAAGTTAACAATTGTCTTGTCTGCGGAAAGCAAATACCACACCGAGATTTCCATTCTTACTGCATCACCTGTTTAGGCCCAGACCACAACGTACCTCGCTTTCGGTTTTGTGCCTTGTTCAACGCCCGAACTATTCATCGCCGGGCCCTTATTGTTGCTAAATACTTTTGTTCTCGATGTCCGTATTCCGAAATGACTTCGGTAAGCCATCCAACTACCGATCTTCCAAAAAAAACATAAGGATAAAGACAGAGACAGGCCACACAGGTCCAAAACTGCCGAAGATTCTTCCATTAAGCTAGTCGCCAGTTCACCGGTACTCAGTGAGGCGCTTTCGCAGCCCCTGATGCCCGCTTAAGTGGATTTGCAGGCCTCAGCCGAGACCCATTCGGAGTCCGGTATGCCGCAAGATTCTTCTTCGACTACAGAATCTGCAGATGTCTCTACCTTGGATGGGTCTGGAGCCGCTGAGCAGAAACTGGCTTCTGAGGAAGTTCTTCTCACTACCGATATTCAACACAAACCGACGACTTCTTTCACGTCTTCAGTTCTGTCTAAAACTACCAAGTTTCTAAGGCCAAGAGTACGAGCTCCACCTAAAAAAACGACGACCCAAACTCAAGCATCTGCTTCCTTGCCACAACATCACATGCTTAAAATGGCAGAAGACATGATTATACTGATTAGGGTAAGCCAGCCTTCCCCTGCTAAGAGAAAGAGACCTGTCCCCAGCAGCTTTAACAGACCAAGAGTCCGACGACTCTGAGGTATCTGAATATGAAGACATGCCTTTATCTGCTTATGAGGACTCTGATGCAGAGGAATCAATTCCCTCTGCTTCTCCTCCAGAGGATTTTTCTTTTGGTGAAACCCTACGTACTTTAAGAGAGCATTTCCACTGGGAATGCCAAGAATATCTTCAGTCCAAAAAGAGATTCAGGGAATTTTTAGATTTGCCACAACATAGACCTTTAGCAATACCCCCAGTTCTGGATGTTGTGGATGATGTCTTTATGGAATCCAGTCTAATTCCTGATGGTACTGCAGAGTACCTGACTCTCACAAATTCCTTTTCAAAAGTTTTACTGCTGTCCCAGAGGTCATCTCCCAGGGGCCTAAAGGTATAAAAGCAACTACAGCTAAGAATCCCATCCCTTTGGACAGGGATTCCAAAGCTTTAGACAGATGGGGTAAAAAAGTATACACCTCTGCAACCCTTGCCATTAGGGCATTGAATTGCCAGTTTCACATGCTGAAGTACCGGCAACATATTATGGAACTTATTAAGCAAATATTAGCTACCTTTACAGACTGTACAGAAAATAAAGAATTACAAGAGCTTATGCATTCTGCAAGCCAACTCAGCAAGCATACTTTGCAATGTGGCTTTGACACCCTAGAAGCATCTTGCAGGGCAGCAGTCACTGGTTCTATACTGAGAAGACATGCTTGGCTTAAGGAGCAGACCCTGGCAGACCACGTCCAATCAAGATTAATAGACGCTCCTTTGAACAAGGATAATCTGTTTGGCACCAAAGCAGAAGAGGTTCTTAAAAAAGATGGAAGAAAAAGCTAAATCTATGCAGACAGTCAAAGATTTGTTGCAGGTACAGGTCCTAGATTCAGTAGGCATTGCCCCTCGAAGCATTGGCCCTTTCCAGCCCCCTCAAGGCCATCTCTAACTAGACCCAGGGGAAACACACCCCCCAGACTACAGTCTCAGGGTATGCAGAGATCTAAGCAATGGAGTGTCTCCATTTCAAAAACAGGGAGTGCTAAGCTACCCCCTTACAGAAAGAATTCACAATGACCTCAACTCCACTCCTTACCTCTCCCCAACTGCTTGTGCCCCTAAGAGGAAAACTTACCCATCATGCAGAAAACTGGACTTCCATTACCAAAGACCGATGGGTTCTCAACATTGTATCCCAGGGGTACAAATTTTAGTTCCACTCTCTGCCATCCCCAAAAGGGTTCCCAGACCTTCCTCCAAACCAGTGGGCAGAGGCACAAAACCAAGTTCAATCCCTGCTCTCCATAACGGCAATTCAACCTGTTCCTGCAGAACAGGTAGGTCAAGGGTTCTATTCCAGACTTTTCCCGGTACCCAGGAAAGAGGGCACTTGGTGCCCAATCCTAGATCTTTCCATTCTAAACACCTTCCTGATGGTACCAAAATTCAAAATGCTCACCCTTCAGCAACATATTATGGAACTTATTAAGCAAATATTAGCTACCTTTACAGACTGTACAGAAAATAAAGAATTACAAGAGCTTATGCATTCTGCAAGCCAACTCAGCAAGCATACTTTGCAATGTGGCTTTGACACCCTAGAAGCATCTTGCAGGGCAGCAGTCACTGGTTCTATACTGAGAAGACATGCTTGGCTTAAGGAGCAGACCCTGGCAGACCACGTCCAATCAAGATTAATAGACGTTCCTTTGAACAAGGATAATCTGTTTGGCACCAAAGCAGAAGAGGTTCTTAAAAAAGATAGAAGAAAAAGCTAAATCTATGCAGACAGTCAAAGATTTGTTGCAAGTACAGCCTCCTAGAATCAGTAGGCATTGCCCCTCGAAGCATTGGCCCTTTCCAGCCCCCTCAAGGCCATCTCAAACTAGGCCCAGGGGAAACACACCCCCCAGACTACGGTCTCAGGGTATGCAGAGATCTAAGCAATGGAGTGTCTCCATTTCAAAAACAGGGAGTGCTAAGCTACCCCCTTATGGAAAGAATTCACAATGACCTCAACTCCACTCCTTACCTCTCCCCAACTGCTTGTGCCCCTAGGAGGAAAACTTGCCCATCATGCAAAAAACTGGACTTCCATCACCAAAGACTGATGGGTCCTCAACATTGTATCCCAGGGGTACAAATTTTAGTTCCACTCTCTGCCATCCCCAAAAGGGTTCCCAGACCTTCCTCCAAACCAGTGGGCAGAGGCACAAAACCAAGTTCAATCCCTGCTCTCCATAATGGCAATTCAACCTGTTCCTGCAGAACAGGTAGGTCAAGGGTTCTATTCCAGACTTTTCCCGGTACCCAGGAAAGAGGGCACTTGGTGCCCAATCCTAGATCTTTCCATTCTAAACACCTTCCTGATGGTACCAAAATTCAAAATGCTCACCCTTCAGCAGCTTCTTCCTATAATGGCCAAAGATGCCTGGTTAGCCACCTAGACCTAAAAGAAGCCTATCTGCACATCCCTATCAGGGACTCATGCAGGAAATACCTACGCTTCAGGTCAGGATCTATGCATTATCAGATCTGAAGTAGTTAACTTCACTTGTCCATCAACCTATGGGTTATCGGATCCATATCGGATCCGAGCCGGCAGCTTCCAACAGCTAAGATCCGAGCTCCAAGCTCCTCCCCTTACCCATAATCCCCTGCTATCCCTTCCTGACCTCAGATCTAGTTTGCCGCGGTCCTCTCAGCAGCTTGATCGAGCTTCCAGGCGTGGTGGTTGCCGAATTTGTGAGAAAAAAATCGCCTTTTCTTAGTTTTAAACAGATTTTTGTGTGTGTGTGTGTGTGTGTGTGTGTGTGTGTGTGTGTGTGTGTGTGTGTGTGTGTGTGTGTGTGTGATTTAGCATAGTTCCCCAGTAGCATTAACGTTTTCTCTACCTGGTGTTTAGTTATCTTTTTAGTGTTATTCCCTCCCCCTCGTGTGCGCGTTAGGGTGTGTGGTTTTGGGGCCTAGCGGGTGTGTTGTTTTTTTGTAGGTATGGCGGAGGCGCCCAAAACATTCTTTTCAAAGTGTAACGAGTGTGGCCATAAGCTGTCCCCAGTTTTATGCCTTGGGGTTGAACATCTTTCCACCGGCTGCACTATTTGCGCAGCGTTCAACCCCAGGGCCCTCAAGGACCAGAGGTCGAAGCTGATTTTGGCGGGACTTCTGCCCCCGGACCCGGCTTCATCCTTCGGTCCTTCCTTGACACCTGCGGCGGCTGCAGCAGCGCCACGTGCTATTTCCCTTCCCCTGGCCGGGACCCAACCTCCCACCTTGGGCCAGGAGGAGAGGGAAGCTAGAAAGGAGAAATGCCGGGAAAAGCACCACAAGCGGCGGGCTTCTGCATCGGCCCCGCCAGCCAAATGGGTTTCTCCTCCCAGGGCCTCCGAGTCTTCTCCTTCCTGGTTCTATTCACCCCGCTTTTCGCCGGGGCCAGAGGAGGAGGAGACCCAGTTGTCCTCGAGGTCATCGAGGTGGCACTCCCGGCCCACCTCGGTGGCCTCATCAAGGTCTACCCGGAGTTTGTCCGATGCAGACTTGGACGGGATGATGGGTAGGTTCCTCCAGGCCCAGCTGCAGATGGGAGTGCTCCTGCCTCCCCCCCCTCCGGGGGAGAGCTCGACCCCCTTTTTCGCCCCGATTGCTCCTTCTCCGACCCACTACCGGGGTTCGGAGCCTTCAGAGCCGGGTAGCATCGGAGCCGGGGGACTGTCGGTGCTGATAGTATCGGGTACTTCGGCGCCGATGGCACCTTCAAGTCTGTCGGGTCCCTTTTCTTCGGATCCAAGAGCTGAGCTTCTGATCCAGAGATGTCAGTATGGCGTCGGCTCCGTCTCGGTCGGAGCACACTGGCCCTTCGGATCCAACCACGTCGGCGCCGGCTCCGATCCGCATGTCGGATCCGAGGGAGGGTCTGCTCTCAGATCCTAGAGAGAGCAACTCTCCTTCGGAGTTCGATGTCGTGGAGAGGGTTTTGTCGAGGGATTCCAGGCCCCAGGCTTCAGCTATGGCTCCACCCTGCACTCCCTCTCAGATGGGTCCGCCTTCCATCACCTGGCCCCAGGGACAGCCTGCACAGACGTCCCAGATAGTTCCCTTCCTGGAACAGGATGTGGTTGGTGAGGCCTCTTCGGACAGCCCCCCCCGAGGAGGTCCCTCACAAAAGCAAGTGCAAGAGGAGGCACTTGGACTCCCCTGAGTCCTTGGTAGAGGACACAGACTTGGAGGAAGGGGAAGGTTCCCCAAGGTCACCCCCCGAAGACGTCTCCGACCAAAAGGGAACTGGCCCAGGAGAGTTCCTTGGTCCATCCTCCAGACAAGTAGTCTCGGACGATGGACCATCTGGGGAAGCTGGTGTTTGCTTCAGCCACCTTTTGTGTGAGGTCGCTGAATTATATGGCACACATGATACGGCTCCAGTGGGATCTTATCAAAGAATACGCTGGGTCGTCCCCAGAGTCTATGTCGGCGGAGGACAAGAAAGTGTACTGTACCCGAATGGCCAGTCTCAAATCTATCTCCAATACATCTATGCGGTTACTATCCCATGCCACGGAAGGAGCCGCTAGAGCTAGCAGAGCGGGCGTCATCCTATGGCGACAGGTGTGGCTCCGTCATTGTGATTTCGTGGAACCCTTTAAGGTGTCGTTTGCAAATGCCCTGTTTGATGGTTCTGCCCTTTTTGGCAAGACCGTACGCGACACACTGGTCCAGAGCGAGAAAGACGGGAAGACGTCTGCCATCGGAGTCTGCTTCTCTGCTCCCCAGAGGTCCTTCTCCAGGAACCAAAAGGGACAGAAGAAGATGTGGTTCCGGACGTCTCAACAGTCCCGTTTCGCTCCGGACCCCTCATCCTTCAGAGGCAAAGGAGGACAGGGTGGACGCCGCCCTAGAGGCAGAGGGGGCCCGAAGAACTTTGGGTCCAGAGAACCTTTCTCTGATCGGCCCATGCAGCAACCCTGAAGGGTTACCCGACTGCTCCACTCTGGAGGCAGTCGGGGGGCATTTCTCGAGGCATCTGGCAGCTTGGGAGTCCATTACAACAGATCGCTGGGTGCTTCAGATCATATCCAGGGGCTACAAGATCCCCTTTCTCAATCCCCCTCTCAGTTCCCGAAGCCTCCCCGATGTCCCACCCAATCAAAGGGAGGCGACAGCAGAGGAAATATTCCAGCTGCTAGAAAAAAGAGCAATCCAGCACGTCCCCCCAGACCAGTCCGGTTCAGGCTTTTACTCCAGGTTCTTCTTGGTGCCAAAAAGACGGTGGACCTAAGACCAATCCTCGACCTGTCCTTCCTAAACCTGTCAGTAGCCAAAGAAAAGTTCCGGATGGTCACCCTTCAATCCATTCTTCCCCTTCTGCAGGAGAATGACTGGATGTGCTCCATAGACCTCAAGGATGCATACTACCACATTTTGATGGACAGACGATCCAGGAGGTTTCTCCGCTTCCAGCTGGGAGCCAGCCATTTCCAATTCAGGGTCCTTCCCTTTGGTCTCACCACAGCCCCCAGGGTGTTCACCAAAGTGTTAACTGTTGTAGCGGCCCACCTGAGACTCCAGGGAATTCAGGTCTTTCCGTACCTGGACGGCTGGCTCCTGACCGCCCCCACCAGGCATCTACAATGCACTGCCAGGGATTACTTTCTCCATCTAGCTCCCCGGCTGGGGATCACGATCAACATCGGGAAATCTTCCCTTCTTCCAACTCAAATCCTAGATTTCATCGGAGCCAGATTGAACACAAACCAGCTTCTAGCCTTCTTGACTCCGGACCGGCTACGAACTCTGAAACTCCATGTACTGGCCCTTCTACAATCCCCAGCTCCCCCTGCGGAATTGGTCCTGAGGGCTCTAGGCTCGATGGCGGCAACCATCAACCTACTACCCATGGCGCGCATAAACATGAGAGTTCTTCAGTGGACTTTGCAAGTCCAGTGGTCCTTCCTGCGACATCCCCTGAGCTTCCCCGTTCCTCTCAGCAGGGTGTGCAGGAAAGCCCTCTTATGGTGGCTCCAGTCCCCGGACCTCCAGAAGGGGCACCCCTTCTCTCTGTCCCCTCCTCTAGCCACGGTGACCACGGACGCCTCTCGCCTCGGGTGGGGGGGGGCACTGCTTGGGCAGGACCTTCCAAGGCACGTGCTAGCTCTTCTACGGTCAAAGTCTAGTTGGCTGCAATCTCTCATTATCATGTTGGCAGTGATCTCGGCCCTTTGACTTCATCCAAATTATGTAAGACCTTCCTAAAAGGCACTTTCCTACTAAGTCCTCCGGTTAAGGATGCAGTCCCTCCTTGGGATTTAACTCTTGTACTTCAGTCTCTAACAGCTCCTCCCTTTGAGCCTGCAACTTCGGTGGATCCGAAATACTTATCTTGGAAGACAGTTTTTCTTGTTGCGATAACTTCGGCCAGAAGGGTCTCGGAGCTTCAAGCCCTTTGCACCAAGCCACCTTATTTGATTTTTCACAAAGATAGAGTCTCACTCAGGACCAACCCCTCTTTTCTGCCCAAAATTGCTTCGGAGTCTAATATCAACCAATCTATTAATTTATCAGTCTTCTTTCCAAATTATCAGAACAAAGGTGAATACAAGTTGCACTCTCTAGACGTACATAGGCAACTAAGATTCTATTTGCACAGGACAGCTGATCAAATCAGACCAGCTTTTTGTATCTTTTGCTAAATCCTCTTTGGGAAAACCTGTATCAAAAGTCACATTGTCCAGATGGATTTCCTAATGTATTCTTTTGGCATATGAGTGTTCTGGCCGGCCTGCACCTCAAGGAGTCCATGCCCATTCTACTCGGTCAATTTCTACCTCTGCTGCTTTTCGATCTAGGGTGTCGTTGGATGACATTTGTTCAGCAGCCACTTGGGCTTCATCTCATACATTTATAAACCATTACAAGTTGGATATTGTTTCCAGAGGGAGAGCATCCTTTGGCTCTGCAGTGCTCCGGAACATCCTTCCATGAGGACCTCCCAAGAATCAGGTAGCTGGGGACACTGTCCCATAGGTTGATGGACAAATGAAGTTAACTACTTCAGATTAAGAAGTTATGTACTCACCATAACGTTCCATCTGAGTAGGTAAACTTATTCGTCCCCCTAACCTATATGGATGTTCAAAGGACTCCTGCTTTCATGGTGGATTGTCTCTAGGTTAGAGTATGGAGGTGGTTCTTGGTATCGTATGGTTTATGGATAAGCAAACTCGATCTGAGGTCAGGAAGGGATAGCAGGGGATTATGGGTAAGGGGGAGGAGCATGGAGCTCGGATCTTAGCTGTTGGAAGCTGCCGGCTCGGATCCGATATGGATCTGATAACCCAAAGGTTGCTGACAAATGAAGTTTACCTACTCAGATGGAACGTTATGGTGAGTACATAACTTCTTATTCTCTGCACTTCCCTTTGGCTTATCCACTGCCTCCAGAATATTTACAAAATGCCTGGCTCCAGCCATTGCCTACTGCAGGCAGAGAAAAATTCAAATTTACCTGTACTTGGACGACTGCCTGATTCAGGCAGACAGTCAGGAAATGCTGTTGCAGCACCTGACATTTGTAAAGAACTTTCTAACCTCCCTGGGATACACTATCAATGAAAAGAAATCAAAACTAGTCCCCAGTCAAAAGATTGTATTCCTGGGAGCAAGCTTGGACACAGCATCCCAGATGGCATTCCTTACTCCAGAAAAACAAGCCTATCTGACAGACTACTTCACTCAAATGGGCACCAGAACCCAGCTATCCACAAGGAAAATCTTGCAGGCCCTAGGGTTCATGGCCTCTTGCATCGTACTTATTCCATATGCCAGACTGCATATGAGGAAACTTCAGTGGTACTTAAGTCTTTGGTGCCAACATTCTCAGGACCTGGAAACTGTCATTCCTATTATACCTTGTCTAAGGACAGAGTTTCTTTGGTGGGCAGCAGCATGCAATCACAACAAGGGACTTCCCTTTACTCAACCCCACGCTGCACAGACCCTAAACAGAGATGCATCAGACTATGCCTGGGGGGCACACCTGGATGACAAGTGCATTCAGGACCACTGGAGCCCAAGTCAAATTCATCTGCACATCAACCAAAAAGAGATGCTAGCTGTTCAGCATGCTGTAACAGCTTTCAGATCCCTACGCTCACCTGGACCCCTGCTAATAAAAACAGACAACACCACAGACGTTCATCGTGTTTCACTGTTGCAGTCATTACAGTTGGGTTAGCCTGTTGGCAGGCTACCCGCAGTCGGCCTGAATTCCAAAGTCTAGGTCCGACGTCGGTTGCTGTCGCCTCTTCCCTGACGTCAGTGCGCCAGGGGTATAAAAGATGCAGCCGACGCCATTTTCTTCAGTCTTTCTTGCCGCATGGTGCCCGAAGCAAAAGCAGTTCGCAAGTGCCGGTCGGCCGACTCCTGAGATTTTCGTGTTCGAATTTCAGATCCGAAGTCTTCATTAAAAGCTAAGTACCCCATTGGGGAAACTTTTTTTTCTTGCTCCAGACCGATGTCACAAAAAGTTAGTAATTGTATTTCTTGTGGGAAGCGAATACCTCCATTCTTACTGTATTCCTTGCCTAGGCCCTGATCACGACGTTGCTAATTGTCGGTTTTGTGCTAGATTTAACCAGTGCACTATTAAGCGTCGGTACGATTTTGCATTTCACTATTTTGGCAGAAGATTTAATTACACGATGTCGTCAGATAGCCATCTGACTACCGCAATTCAAAAGAAACGCAAAGAAAAAGAAAAGGACAGGCATCCGAGGTCCAAAACTGACGACGAGGCTTCTTCTAAGCCAGTCGCCGGTTCTCAGTGAGGCACTTTCCCAGCCCCTGACGCCCGCTACTTTAGAGCCACAGGCTGCTTCCGACTCCCACGTGGAGCCAACTAGTCTGCTGGAAACTCAAGGTATTGGAACCTCGGAAACTATTCCCTCAGATGGGTCCGGAGCCGCTGAGCAGGCATCGGCTTCTGAGGGTGTTTTCAGGCCTACACAGTTATATGTTAAAACAACTTCAGCTTCAAAGGCAAAGACTAAAGCACCTCTAAAGACAAAGAAACAAGTACAACAGCCCCATGGACAGGCCTCCATGCCTAAAAAACAGAGGCTCAAAATGGCCGAAGACTTAATTACTTTGATCAGGGGTTCCCATCCCCCTCCTGATAAGAGGCCTAGGCAAGAGACAGAATGTGAATCTTCAGATCAGGTTTCCATTTCTTCTGATTCCTCTTCTAATCAGGAATACTCTCTTCCTCCCTATGAGGATTCTGATGCTGAAGAATCTATCCCTTCAGCCTCTCCTCCTGAGGATTATTCTTTTGGGGAAACTCTGCATACCATGAGGGAGCATTTCCACTGGGAGAGCCAAGATTATTCAGAATCTAAGAAAAGGCTCAGAGACTTCCTTTTACTACCTCAGCACAGGCCCCTTGCTATTCCACCTGTGTTAGACATTGTAAATGATGTATTTTCAGAGTCCAGTCTGACCCTGACTCTTTACCTCCAGCTCCTGTTAAGCCAGACAGATACTACAGGGTTCCTGATTCACATAAATTTCTTTTTAAGAACCCTGCTGCTGACCCAGAAACTATCTGTCAGGGTCCCAAAGGGGTCAAGGCTTCCACTGCAAAAAACCCTACCCCCTCTGACAGGGATTCTAGGGCACTGGACAGATGGGGAAAAAAGATTTACACTTCTGCTACTCTGGCTATAAGGGCTTTAAATTGTCAGTTTCATATTCTTAAATATCAGCAATATATTATGTCACTGCTTAAACAGAAAATGTTGATAAATTCTGAATGTGCAGAAAACAAAGAAATGCAGGATTTATTGCATGCAGCTGAACAAGTGGGAAAGCATACTTTGCAATGTGGTTTTGATTCTCTGGAGGCCTCCTGCAGGGCCGCTGTTATGGGTTCTGTCATTAGGAGGCATGCTTGGTTAAAGGAACAGAATCTGCCTGATCATGTTAAAGCAAAATTATTAGATGCTCCATTACAGCATGATACCTTGTTTGGTGTTAAAGCAGAAGAGGTGTTGAAGCAAATGGATGACAAAGCTAAATCTATGCAAATAGTCAAGGATTTCTTACAGGTACAGCCTCCAAGATTTAGCAGGCACTGGCCTACAAAGAATTGGTCCTTTCCAGTGTCAGAGAGGCCACAAAGAGGCAGATGCAGACGCCCTAGAGGCAGATCCCAGCCCCAAGGTTCATACAAGTCTAAACAATGGGGTACTTGTACCTCCAAAAGCGGAGAAGACAAATCACAGCCATACAGGAAACAGTCCCAATGACTTCCCCCTGCCTGCGCCAAGCACTTATTTTCTGGCAGCACCTGTAAGGGGAAAACTAGCACTTTTTTCTCAAAATTGGCATGTAATAACCCAGGACAAATAGGTCTTGGATATAGTGTCACAAGGCTACAAGTTTCACTTTCACACCCTGCCAAGGGCAAACGGTTTGCCAGACCTGCCAAAAATTCAATGGGCAGAGGCACAAAAGCAAGTGTCATCCCTCATGTACATGAGGGCCATTCAGCAAGTACCGCAGCAAGAGCAGGGACAAGGATTTTACTCAAGACTGTTCTTGGTGCCCAGAAAGGACAGACCCTGGAGACCAATACTGGACCTATCTATTCTAAACACATATCTGGATATTCCAAGATTCAAAATGTTGACTCTGCAGCAGCTTCTGCCCATGCTGGGCAAGAAGGCTTGGCTTGTGACTTTAGACCTAAAAGAGGCATACCTGCATGTCCCAATCAGACAATCATGCAGAAGATACCTCAGATTCATAGCTGGCTCAATGCACTACCAATTCTCTGCACTGCCCTTTGGCTTATCTACTGAGCCCAGGGTCTTCACAAAATGCCTGGCTCCAGTAATTGCATTTTGCAGACAAAGAGGAATACAAATATATCCTTACTTGGACGACTGCCTTATTCAAGCAGAGAACAAGGACATTCTGGTACAGCATCTGGCGTTTGTAAAAAGATTAATAACATGCCTAGGGTACACAGTAAACGAAAAGAAATCAAAACTAGTACCCTCTCAAGAGATAATATTCCTAGGTGCAAGCTTGAATACAAATGCCCAGATGGCTTATCTCACGCCAGACATGTTGGCAACAAAGACCCAGTTATCTGCAAGAAAAATTCTGCAGGCTTTGGGCTTCATGGCATCCTGCATTCTGCTAATTCCATATGCAAGACTACATATGAGGAAACTTCAATGGTATCTAAAAAGTGTTTGGACTCAACATTGCCACAGCCTGGAAACAATAATTACCCTCATTCCCTACCTGCAACAGGAGTTTTGATGGTGGGCAAAGGCCTGTCACCACAACAAGGGGCAGCCATTCGCTTTACCCACAGCCAGGCAGATATCAACAACAGATGCATCAGATTATGCCTGGGGGGTCCACATGGCAGGAAGATGTATTCAGGGCACATGGTCCGCAAGCCAAATGCATCTACATATCAACGAAAAAGAGATGCTAGCTGTTCAGAATGCCCTGACAGCCTTCAAGGATCTACTTCATTCGGGGCAACTACTGATAAAGAGGGACAATACTACAGTTATGTGGTACATAAACAAGCAGGGAGGCACTCATTCCTACCCCCTATGCAGACTAGACATGTCTCTGTGGGACACAGCATTGACTTACCAAGTACATCTGCAAGCACAATTCCTGCCAGAAAAGATAAATACTCTGGCAGATGGACTAAGCAGAAACCTCATGGATCCCCACGAGTGGAAATTGGATCCGCAAGTCTTCAGCATGATAACAAGGAATTGGGGATGCCCGGACATAGATCTATTTGCCTCCCCTCACAACTGCCAACTACAGAGATTTTGCACAAGGACTTATCACAAGCTAGCATGGAAAGTGGATGCTCTATCTTTCAGCTGGAAAAACTTAACAGTATATGCCTTTCCTCCACTGCCTCTCCTCCCCAAGGTACTCCTAAAAGTCAGACAAGAGAAGCCAAAAATGATACTGATTGCCCCAGACTGGCCCCGCCAGCACTGGTACCCAATCCTAAGGAACTTGTCTCAATACCCAGCCTGGACATTACGTCAAATTCCTCACTTACTGTCCTAACACAACAATCAGATCCTGCACAGCCAACTCAAGACCTTAAATCTGGCAGCATGGCGGATAATGTAGTCATTCAAAACACACCTCTCTCTAAAGCGGTGATGGATGTTATTTTGGAGGCCAGGAGGCCTAGTACCAGAAAATCTTATGCTGAAAAATGGAAGAGATTCTGTGCTTGGAACCAGGCACAAGGGATTAACACCACTGTACCAAATATTCCTCAGATTTTGCAATATTTAACTGAGATGCTGGACAAAGTCCTATCCTTTTCATCAATTAAGATTCATGCATCTGCCATTTCAGCTCATTACAATACAGAGCCACCTATTTTTTCTCGTCCTTTATTAAGGCAGTACCTCAGAGGAGCCAAAAACTTACGGCCTCCAAGATGATCACCAATACCTGCATGGGACCTCAACTATGTCTTGGAAAAACTCACCCTGCCTCCTTTTGAGCAAGCCACTACAGCTGATATAAAATTTTTATCATGGAAAACAGTTCTGCTCCTAGCAATAACCTCTGCAAGATGAGTCTCAGAGCTACAGGCACTCATGGATGTGGAACCTTTTATCATTTTCCATCCAGATAGGGTTTCTCTGAGAACAAACCCAACATTTATGCCTAAGGCAGTGTCCAGTGTGGCCCTTAACCAAACTATTCATTTGGCTACCTTTTACCCAAACCCACAGAATAAGGGTGAGAGACTTCTGCATTCTTTGGACATACACAGATACACAGACAGCTGTGTTTCTACTTGGACAGAACCAAAGTTTTCAGAAAGACTGAGCAATTACTAGTGGCATATGCTGCAGGATCACAAGGAAAGGCTATCTCAGAGCAGACTATTTCAAAGTGGATAGGCCACTGCATTCGTTTCTGCTATTCACAACATGGCAAATCAGTGCCTAAGGGCATTAGGCCACATTCAACCAGAGCAGCAGCCACTTCAGCAGCCTTCCTCAGAGGAGTACCAACCAAAGACATTTTAGAGGCTGCAACCCGGAGTTCAGTGCACACTTTTACAAAGCACTATCACTTACCACTCTACTCTAAATCCAAGGCAGGCTTTGCCACTGCAGTTCTGCAGGGCCGCTCCTAATCCTATTTAGCTCCAGCCTCACAACCTTAGCTTTGGGATTCAACCCAATTGTAATGACTGCAACAGTGAAACACGATGAACATAGTACAGTTGTGTACTTGCCAAAGTGTAGATGTTCGAGTGTATTCACTGTTGCAGTCCAGGTTACCCTCCCACCATCCCCCTTTTTTTTTCTGGAACTTATCTGTACTTCTCTATTCTATACAACCTATGTGGTGTATTTGCTTGTAGATGAAGGAAAAAATTACCTTGGTGCATGCATGCTTTATTGACATATTTTAGCCTACCCTTTTGGGGGCACCTGCCATCTGGGGCAAGAAAAACTGAAGAAAATGGTGTCGGCTGCATCTTTTACACCCTTGTCGCACTGACGTCAGGGAGGAGGCAACAGCAACTGATGCCGGACCTAGACTTTGGAATTCAGGCCGACTGCGGGTAGCCTGCCAGCAGGATAACCCAGTTGTAATGGCTGCAACAGTGAATACACTCGAACATCTACATATTTGGTAAGTACACAACTGTACTTTATGTGGTACATCAACAAGCAGGGGGGAACCCACTCTTATCCACTCTGCAGGCTAGCCATGGCCCTGTGGAACATGGCCTTGGACATGCAGGTCCATCTGCAAGCTCAATTCTTGCCAGGCAAACAAAACTCACTGGCAGACGACTTAAGCAGAAATCTCCCAGACCCACACAAGTGGCAATTAGAGCCCAGCACTTTCAGCCTTCTGATCCAGAAATGGGGGACCCCAGACGTGGACCTGTTTGCCTCCCCCTGCAGTCACCAGCTTAGCAAATTCTGCACCAGGACACCTCACAGCAGGGCCTGGAAAGTGGATGCCCTATCCTTCCAGTGGGTAAATCTCTCAATCTATGCATTTCCCTCTCTGCCCTTTCTCTCAAGAGTATTGCTCAAGATAAGACAGGACAGACCAAGGACAGTCCTGATTGCCCCAGACTGGCCACGCCAGCACTGGTACCCACTACTGCACAGCCTGTCACCGGTGCCACCCTGGCACCTACCCCAAAGCCCAACCCTCCTCACTCAGCAGGGGGACAGATCTTGCATCCACAACTGCAAATCCTGAATCTTACAGCCTGGCTTATTCCTTGAATTCTCCCCAGTGACCATCCTAAGCAAGCAGGTACTGGTCGTCATTCAGGAAGCCAGAAGACCCAGTACAAGGAAATCCTATGCTGATAAGTGGAATAGGTATTGCTCCTGGAGTCAGTCTAAAGGTGAGGACACAACACTGCCCTTCCTACCACTAACCCTGGATTACTTAGCAGATCTTTTCCACAGAGGCCTATCCTTCTCCTCCATTAAGATCCATGCTCTGCCATCTCGGCTCATGACAACACTGAGCCACCTCTCTTCTCTCACCCTGTCATCAAACAGTTCCTGAGAGGGGCAAAAAACTTAAGGCCACCAAGGAGAGCACCCTCCCCTGCTTGGGACCTTAACTTTGTAGTGGAAAAGCTCGTGCTACCCCCCCCCCCCTTTGAGCCTGCAGCATCAGCAGAGTTAAAATTCCTCTCCTGGAAAACAGCCTTGCTTCTGGCCATCACTTCAGCTAGAAGAGTGTCTGAGCTACAGGCACTTATGGCTGTGGAACCCTTCATTATTTTGTCATGCTGACGGGGTCTCCCTCAGGACTAATCCTTTGTTTATGCCTAAAGTGGTGTCCGTTGTGGCTCTCAACCAATCTATCCATTTGCCAGCCTTCTTCCCTAATCCTCAAAATAAAGGGAAAAGGATCCTGCACTCCTTGGATGTGCACAGACAGCTCAGATTCTACCTGGATAGGACTAAGTTATTCAGGAAATCTGAGCAGTTACTACTCAGTTTTGCACCAGGGACAGAGGATAAGGCCATTTCAAAACAGGCAATTTCCATATGGATAGCACACTGTATCCATTTCTGCTACAAACACCTTGGGAAACTAACCCCTCAGGGGGTCAGAACACACTCCACTAGGGCAACTTCTACCTCTACAGCATTCCTCAGGGGAGTCCCTACCAGGGACATTCTGGAAGCTGCTACCTGGAGTTCTGTGCACACATTCACCAAGCATTACCACATGCCTGTATTTTCCAAATCCAGGGCAGGTTTTGCAACAGCAGTCCTGCAGGGCATACTAGCCAGCCCAAACTCTTCTTGACTGCCTCCACCCTTTCTTCAGCTTTGGGAATCAACCCAAGTGTGATGACTGCAACAGTGAAACACGAAGAACATAGTACAGTTGTGTACACTTACCATAAATGTAGATGTTCGATTGTATTCACTGTTGCAGTCCTGGTTTCCCTCCCTGCAGCCCCCTTCTCTCTTCTCACTCTCTCCTTTCCATGTATATTACTCACCCCTTACAGGGGTATTGGTATTGGTATGCACTTTTTACTGGTGGTGATTTTCACACCATACCCTAGCTCCCTACTGGGGGGCTCCTGACATTTGGGGTAAGAAAAACTGATGTAATGGCGTCGGCTGCCTGTTATTATACCCCTGATGACCTGACGTCAGTCCTGGAGTGACAGCAACCGACGCAGAAATATGGAGTCTCTGGCATTCGGGCCGGCTGAGGGCTACCTGCAGGCAGATAACCCAAGTGTGATGACTGCAACAGTGAATACATTCAAACATCTACATTTATGGTAAGTGTACACAACTGTACTTTAGCTGCTTTGCCCATTAGCCTATTTACTCCCCCAAGAGTATTCACCAAATCCTTTTACAGGATACGAGGAGTTCAGATCTTTCCCTATCTGGAAAATCTGCTCATTTCTTCAGTTTACTTTTTCCCTGTTACAGAGTCTGTGATTCACCATAAAGATCCAGAAATCAGCTCTGACACCTTTTCAGGATCGTATTTTTCTCAGTGGCAGGCTTCAGACCATCCCCATGCTGGCATCTCGGCATGCCCCCAAGGCCATCTCTCTCTCTCTCTCTCTGACTTTTTCCAGTCTGTTATTCCCCTGACTTCCAGCATGGCCAGGGAATTTCTCTGGGTTCACAGGTTCGTGGCTTCCACCATTTCCATGCTCCCTCTAGCCAGGCTCCACATGATAAAGCTTTAGTGGCACCTCAAGTCAGTGTGACTTCAACATTCCCACCCCCTGGATTTCTTGGTACCCTTCCATCCCTGTCTCAGCCTTAAGCTTCAGATGTAGATTCATCAACTTTTTCTCAATCCAAGGCTTCCTTTCCAAGCCCCAGTCCCGACTCAAGAGCTCTTTACAGATGCCTTAGACAGGGAATGGGGTGCCTCCTTTGTCCCCTTCAAGGTTCAGGGTCTCTGACCTCTTCATCAGAGGTCAGACCACATCAGTATAAAGGAGGTGAAAGCTGTGTTTCTGGCTGTTCAGGCTTTTCATTCCCTCTTTCATCCCGGGCTCCTCAAAATGCTTACAATTAATACCACAGTGATGTGGTATGTCAACAAGCAAGGGGTACAAGGTCCTATCTTCATTGCAGATGAGCCCTTCAAGTCTGGGATCTAGCTGTCCAGAATCAAGTGACTCTTCAGGCAGTTTACACTCCCTTGGAGCACAATCTAGTGGCAGACTCTTTGAGCAGGTCTAGCACACAAGCTCATGAATGGATGCTTCACAGAGATGTGTTCCTGGGCATTGCCCATTGGTTGAGTATTCCTCTGCTAGATCGTTTTGCCTCCACTCTGAACAGACAACTTCCCCAAGTCCTCTGGCTTGGAAAGAGGATGTCCTGTCTTTTCCTTGGAAGGGGGTGTTTCTGTCCTCCTTCCTGCCCCTTCATCTGTTACCACAAGTCCTGCACAAAGTCAGTCAGGACTGTCCCAAAGTCATCACCATTCCTTACAGGGTGGATCTTCTCACACAAGACAAGGGATCTCTTATCCTTTCTTACTTGTCCACTGTTTAACTGACGCTGTGGGTGATAGGATTTTGACCCTTTCAGGCACCTTTTTTTCTGAGGACATGCTTTGGGTTTTGCAGAAGCCAGGAAATCCACTTCCAGGAAATCATATCTGTCCCAGTGGAAAACATTTTCTTTCTGGTGCCTCTCTCGCCATCAGGATCCCCAATCTCTGGAGGTTACTCTGCTTCTGTCTTAGTTCTGTCATCTACTCCACCCTGGGTTTGCTTATTCTTCACTTCAAGCTCACCTGTGAGCAATTTCTGCTTGTCTGTCCTTGCATCCTCCTTTGGCCTCTAGATTTTAGGTCAGTCAGTTTCTTAAAGGCATCCTTCATATCAGGCCTCCCAGGAAGCCTATTTCACCTTCCTGGGACATCAGTTTTGTTCTTGAAAAATTGACTCAAGCTTCTTTTGAGTCTGTTTCTTCAGCTTCCTCACAACATTGTACTTGGAAGACTGTTCTCCTTTTGGCTTTCACTTCAGCCAAGAGAGTCTCTGAACTTCAGGCTGTCATGGCCATTATTCCTTTCCTAGTTTTTCACAGAGACAGGATGTCTGTTTGTACTGATCCTTCCTTTATGCCCAAGGTGGTTAATGAGAATTCTCTTAATAAGTCTATTCATCTTCCCTTTTTTTCCCCTCTCTGCAGTCTGCCAGTGAGAAGATTCTTCACACCTTGTATTTGTGTAGACAGCTCAGATATTATTCATACATCTGAGCAGCTTTTTCTTTCCTTTTAGCCCAGGTCTGTTTTTGCCTGTTTCAAAGCAAACAGCCTCTTCCTGGATTTCTGATGCCATTTCATTTTTTTATTCTTTTAATGGAAAATGTCTTTCCTTATCAGTAAAGGCTCATTCTTCTAGGGCTGTTGCCTCTTCTTAATGCTTTTTTCAAGGGGCTGGATACCAGTTCCATCCTTGAAGCTGCCAGTTGGTCCTTTGTTCATACTTTCACAAAGCATTACAAGTTGGTAGTTACTTCCAGGGCCAGAGCTGTCCTGCATGGCTGTTCTGTGCCGTCCTCCTCCCCCGCTTCCTCTTGAGCTTTTGTACTCTTCCTTAGGTTATGAATATTGCAACAGTGATATGGAAGAACATAGTACAGTTGTGTAAAATCTTACCATAACAGAAGTATTGCCTCCTTTTACACTCAGTCACCATCTTCCTTCATAGAGCAGTGCCTGTGGTCACTAAATCTGATCTCGATATTGGAGAAGCTCTGCCACAAGGCTGTACACCTACAAGTTTACTGAGAATTTTGTCAGTGTTTAATGTAAGAATATTTATCATGAAGAACCTCTCTGCATATTAACTTTAATCAGTTAAATACATGCCTGCTCTGTGATTGAAAGTCTCTTGTGAAACAGTCCATGCACTCTACGAGCCTCTTACTAAGCTTGCCAGTTTCCCCTTCTGCTTGACCAGTAGACTTTTCTTCATATGCCTGTTATTTAGTCTTTGGAATAGACAGGCAACCTATTTTTCTTGCATTTCTTTGTTAATTGTTTTGTTCTGGCTATAAACTGATGTGCTGTCTGTCATAAATTGACCTGAGGATGGGAATGAAATAAATAAAAATAAATCATATATGAATACTTGATGAAAATAAAAAATATATATTTTTTGTATTACTGTGTGTGTACCTGTGACAGTTATTGAAAATGTCATGTTTAATAAAGATATTTAAAAACAGTATTGTATTACATTATTTTTTTTCATATTGTTACATATTCATATGTATGCATGTCTCATTGCTGCTGTCAACTTGATATAATCTTTTTTAAGTTATTTATTCGCAAAAGCATTATTTCATTTATATGTAGATTTCTATTTCCGTATGTAGGATTCGTAGTTTCAACAATAGTAAACTTGCATAAGTGATAGGTACCCAAACCAAGATCTTTAATAGTACCAGTCTGAGTAAATTAGGCATGTAATCAATGGTTCATATCATGCAGTAAGTGAAAAAGGAAATGTGCTGGGAACAAACTAAATCATATGAGCCCATGTCTCCGATTCATCATTAAGTAGTTTATTCTGGGGCATGGAATAGAATTTGTCATAGAAATTTGACAAGGATTGCATTAAAACGTCTAACCTGGTGGATTTTTACACATTTGTCCTAAGTTTGCTTGTTCCTGGTTACTGGATTTATAATACTGAAGAAAGGGAATGTAAGCAGAACAATTACAGTTGAATCTTGAAAGATCTTGGTAAAAATTACAGCACAGTATCTGTATTGCAGTAGCCTGATTTCATTTCCTGACTGGTCACACTATATTTTCTCATCCTTAGTTAGCTAGGTGTGGTGATTCCTGGTTAATGTGTTTTTGTTGCATGCTTTTAGCTTATGATTGTGGCATATAACATCTTTAGTCACAAAGAGCATCTCTTTTCTCACTTCATCATAGTAGTTTTTGTCTTAAGTGTTTATTATTGAAAGTGCTGTGATGGGCGGCCACGGTGGTGCAGCGGTTAGTGTTGCCACCTCACAGCAAGAGATTCTCTGGTTTGATTCTTGGCTGGGGTGCCTTCTGTGCGGAGTCTGCATGTCCTCCCTGTGGTGGCGTGGGTTTCCTCCGGGTGCTCCGGTTTCCTCCCACATCCCAAAGACATGCTCTAGGTGGATTGGACACTCTAAATTGGCCGTAGGTGTGTGTGTGCCTTCAGCACCGTAAAACTCCACTGCCAATCATGAGCGGACAGGTGATCCGCTGTGGCGACCCCTAACCGGGAAAAGCCGAAAGAAGAAGAAGAAGATTGAAAGTGCTGTGATGTTATAAATAAAAGCATTTTGAATTCAGTTGGAATGAGTGTCATTGTTGTTTGTAAATATGTTATTGAGCAAGCTTTCAATATGTTTTCAAATTTGAAAGAACAAATAAATACCTCAAGATGCAGATATTACAGCAGTGAAATGCACCAACTGTTCATTTAAAAAATGTATATTGGATCACATGAACTTGATCAAACCTATGCAAAATATACACAATACCAGTTTTAAATATAAAACAGTTCATCTCCTAAATTGTAGATTCCACCTCTGACATGTTTCAAGAAGTGTATAGTTACATCAGCAGAAAGAAAAAAGGGACAGGAGCTGACTGTGTGTGTCAAAATACCATTCCCCAGTGTAGAAAATGCTGTCATTGTTAAAGCATGATTGATATAAAGCAGCAATGTTTGCTATTTACTGCTTCTGTCTTTGAGGTTTCAATGCTGTATGTTTTCTTTTCAGATGTTAACCAGTCACTAAACAGGACACTTGAACATTCTGAAAACAGTTACAGAATAAGTGAGCAGTCTACTGACAGTGATCATAACATCAAAAGTACAATTTTGCATTCCAGCAATGGATGTAATAAGCTTATTCCTGTACAAAATGGAGCAGAACTGTCTCAATCCAGTGCTTCCGCATGTCAGTCTTCTGCTGGAGAAGCAAAAAGTTCAAAGTTTTTGCAGGCTGCTAAGCAAAACCAAGCCAGTATAGGTAGTACAGTTTCACAGAGTACAGAACAGTTTTTCTCTATGGAAAGAGACATTTCACCAGAGGAACTTGTCCAGGATCATCTTGTTGGTCCAAATGTCTTGGATCAGCTCACCGATACAAAGTTCAGTAGTTCTGTGCAGTCCGATAATATGCACAGTATGAATAGTCCTGATTCAGATAGTAAGACTAGTGAACATACAGGCGGCAGTGTTCGTGATCTGCAAAACAGCATTATGAGCCAAGACATTCAAAATAATCTTGACCATTCAGACCAGCTTAATGACTCTGATATAGCAGAGCAGGTGCAGCAGCTTGAGCGAGCTTTGTCTGACCATATTATACCTATAGACCATTCTTACAGGACTCAGCACAGTGAGCAGCAGGACACAATCTCCCAAGAAAAGGTGGAGAGCCCATCTGGCAACAAACCAAACAACGAATTAGAACTTAAAAATCTAGGTGACTTGGGAGAAACTGAAGAACAGTTTGATGGTCACATGGATATAGGAAGCTCTGTAACTGTAGATGAAACAGTAGAATTTCATCATGAACTTTTACCTCAGGAGCATGAACAGATCTTTATTCAGACATCAGAAGGTCTGATTTTATCCCATCCAGGTACTGCTGTTGTGTCTCAATCAGATGGAATTGTTATTGTAACTGATGCAGATGGCACCACAATGCATATTCAAACACAGGAGGGAGTACCTTTGGAAACTGTGGAGGCACTCCTACAAGTAGAGACAGAGGCTCAAAGCGAAAGCCTTTTTTCTCAGACATCAAGTAGAGTATAGCAAAACTGGTAATGGACACTGTTCATAATAACTTTCATAAGAAGACCAGCTCTTCAAATAGGTATATTTTTCTAATTTGACATTCGGGTAGAATGTGTACCAAAATTTTAACTTATTTGTTGAAAAATTGACTACTTTAGACATAGTGACTTTTGTATGTTTTACATTTCTGTTCTTTGTAGATTTATTTACTGCAAAACACTTGGACTTCAGATATAATGTGAGTGACCTTAAGTCCAGCAAGAATGTTGTTCACTAAAAAAAGAGAAACTTTTTATTTTTTTTGCACTTTTTTCTGTTACATTTTTTCAATGTTAACTTTTTTGCCAAAATGTAACTATATATATTGCACTGCCACCTTTCTGGCAGTACAGAATGCCATTTATATATGAAAATAATAAATTCAAAAGTAATTTTCATTACAATAAAATACAGTATTCTTCTTAATGTTTCTGATTCTTTTGTATTCACAATTTCTATTTGTCTTTATTGGCATTAATGTAGTACTCAAAGATGATTGTGGTATAAAACAGTACATTATTGTAGCTAGTAAACAGTTTTCTTTTAAATTGTATTATATTTTAAAAAACATGCATAAGCAACAAAAATGTCAAGATCAGTCATGTATGACCTAACATCAGGAACCCCTTTCAGTGTGCCTAAGATGTTATGTCCTTCTATTCATCTGTTGCAGTATTCATAACATGAGGGAGGTCCCCACTGTAGGCGACCCGACGTTGGCCACTATACAAAAGACTTTACTACTGTAGGGTGGGTGGTATGTCGCATGTAGGTTGCATTCAAATGTTGGCCATAAAAGTGATGTATGTGCACACCATCCCCAGAACTTCTCTTCCTCCTGATCTGAAAGCCAGATTCCAGTGTACGGTCTCACTCCAAGTCGTTTGCAATTTTTCAAAATTCAGATAAGTGCCCTGTTGGGGAATTTTTTTGCCTTTTGCCATTGTCTTTAGGGTTCATGTCATCCAAGGGGGGCAAGTACCAGTTTGGATGACAAATTCGACACAAGGATAGCTACCGCCAGTGTCTGTTCTGCCTAGGCCCAAACCACGACCACAAAACTGCTTTATTTGTCAGGCCTTTGTCCCAAAGACTTTAAGGAGTAGAATGTCCTCCCTAGCTATTTACCTAGAGAATCAGCGCTTTTAAAGCTGATAACAAAATATTTCAATGGAGGGATCCTTGGGGCCTGAAGCCAAACTGATTTTGAAGAGGAAGGCCAAAAATCAAAGGCCTGAATCTTCTGTTGCACCTCTGGATACTGACGTCCCTCTTGAGGCAGAGGACAGCCTGGAGACATGCCCAGTTCACATCTCAGATCTGGAGGCTAGGCCTCATGCCCAGGCCATCTTGGATCCAAGCATTATTTTTATTTTATTTTATTTATTATTTATTCTTATTTTATTTTAACATTTGTTAACTGGGCATGTCCACAGAGGCCAAGCAGGCATCCATGTCAGGTGTCCAAGGGGAACCATGGCTCGTGATTACGGAAGGCCCTAAGGGGATTCCACAGATCCTTGTTGGGGAAGAGGTAGATTCTGATCTGATCGAATGTAGGCCTATGTCAGACCCTCCTACCTTAAGTAAAGCAGACCTGCACTGGGGGGGGACAAGCATTTGTCTCAACCAAAAGAACCTGCTAGCGATTGGCAGCAATTAACTAGGGGCCTTTTCAATGCCCTTATGTCACTTAGGCCTCCTCCAGATTTTACAGCCTCCCACCTAGTACTATATCTCCACTAAAATGAACTAGGAAAGAGGATGCATCGGAGGAAGAGGCATCTGCAGGGGATGAATCCCTGGCTTACTCTTCTCAGATCCCTTCCCCTCAGATTATGCCTCACCAGAAGAAGAATCAAATGGTACAGACTCACCAATGGAAGGCCCGTCCTTTGGAGAGACCCTAGCTAAGATGAGAGACCAGTTTAAATGGGATGGCACCCAAGTATCTGATGTACAAAGATACTATGAGCTGTTACAGGTGGAATCACCTAGCCCATTAGCTATCCCTCCTGTTTTCCGCCTTTCCCAATGCTTCTGCCTCAGCTTCATAGGCACCAGATGCCCAGCCACCTGCCCCCAAAAAGCCAGACCATTTCTACAAGGTCCCAAAGGACTGCCAGTTTCTCTTCAGATGTCCTTCTGCAGAACCTTCTGTAATTTCTGTAGCTTCTGACAACCCATCAAAATTGCTGCCCTCCAGTACCCTCTTGCCATCTGATAAGGCTAGCAGGATCATGGATAGACTAGGCAAAAAATTATATACTTCTGCCATTCTAGCATTCAGGGACATAAATTACCAAACACATATGACCAAATTCGCTTTAGAATTTATGTCCCACCTTTCACAGGCGATTGCAGGTTTACATGACTAAAAAAATAAAACCTTGGCTACTTCTTTGCTTGGTGCTTCTTCTCAAGTAGCACGCCACTCCATGAAATGCAGCTATGATGCTGCAGAGGCTTCTGCCAGAGCAGCTGCCTCTGGATCAATGATGAGAAGATTTAATTGGCAAAGACTTCAGCCCTTACCTGAGGACATAAAAGTTAAACTTATGGATACTCCTCTGGACAATTCAGCCTTGTTTGGACCTCCAGCTGCTAATCTGTTCAAATCATTGCAGGAAAAGGGTAAGGAACTGTAGGAATTTAAACATATTTTTATTTCCCCAGTACTAGAGATACAAAGAAATTATCCTGCAAAGCCTGTATTTGTGTGTAGACATTTCCAACACACACAGCCCAGAACAAAAACAAGTGACAGGAGACCACAACAGCCTAAGGCCCCACTAGCAATTCCACCACCTAAGCGGCCCTTCTAGACAAGCCATCCTCATTTTGACTGCTTTCCCACCCACATCCCCCTTTCCCAGTGCCTTCCCCTGTACCTACCAACCTGGGAAAGCATAACCCAAGATGTATGGGTCCTCTCAGTTGTTAAAAAAGTTTACTTTTTGGTGTGGGATCAATTACCCGCCTTCAGGGGCATCCCTCAACCTCCCAGGGAACAACTTGCCTTTTTCCCAGAGGTTCTGTTAGAATTATTGAACCAAGGGACCATCCAGAGTGTCCCCCCAAAAACCAAATAGGCAAAGGATTTTATTCCAGGTTGTTCCTGGTGCCTAGGAAGGAAAGTCACTGGAGACCCATCCTCTACCTGTCCCATCTCAATACCTTCCTAAGAGTACAAACTTTCTGCATGCTGACCTTCAAGACTCCGTTCCCATTCATTCTGCCGCAGGCCTTCATGATTACATCCATCCCAGCTACAGGAAGTTTTTATGCTTCTTTGTATCATCATGGCATTTTCATTTCTGTGCCTTGTCCTTTGGGCTTTCTACCACACCAAAGGTCTTCACAAATGCCTTGCTCCTGTCAGTACACATCTTTCCATAGCTGGACAATCTTCTTCTTCTAGCTACCTCCACAGAGGAGTTGGAAAGAATTGCTTTTACCATCAATCGTCTACAACATCTGGGGTTCACCATAAACTTAAAAAAAAAATCAATTATCACCCCTTCACAGGCTCAAATTTTCCTGGGATGCAGAATGCAGACATATATTATGAGGGTCTCTCTTCCCCCACAAAAGGTACAGGACCTCATCTTTTACTTCCAAAATATTCTACTGGCTTACCAAACTAGACCCAGAGAGTTCCTCAGGGTCTTGGGTCTCATGGCATCCACCATTCCCCTGCTTCCCTTAGCCAAATTCCACATGAAAAAATGGCAATGGTATCTAAAATCAGTTTGGATGCAACACCAACACACTTTAGAATTCTCCATTCCCTTCACCCCCTGTCTGAAGAGGGGACCTCAGTGGTGGATACATCAACTGTCATTCAACCCAGGACTATCCTTACACCCTCCTGCTCCTCGTAAAGAGATTTGCACAGACACCTCAGACGTAGGTTGGGGGGCAACCTTCGGCCACCTGAAAGTAAAGGAGAGCTGGTTTCCCTCTTAATTGAAGGAACACATCAGTGTAAGCGAGATGAGGGCACTGCTATTGGCCATGCATATCTTCCATCCCCTCTTGCAACCAGGACCTCTAAAGGTGTTCACAGATCATATGACAGTCCTCTGGTATGTGAACAAATGGGGGGGACCAAATCCTATCTATTCTGCAGACTGACTTGGGAGCTGGCAGTAAAATTCTAGGTACCCCTTCAGGCAGTGTGGATCCCATCCTCTCAAAACTATATGTCAGATTACCTGAGTTGATCCCAAACACCATCCCACAAATGGATGCTTAAAAGGGATGTGTTTCTGGACATTGTCCACCAGTGGGGTATTCCTCAGACCTTTTCGCATTCCCCATGAACAGACAGCTTCCACATTTTTGTGCCAGAGAGCACCATCCCCTGGTCTAGAAAGTGGATGCCCTTTGTTTCCCTTGGAAGGGAATGTTTCTGTATCCATTCCCTCCCTTTCCCCTCATACCAAAAGTCCTGTCCAGAATTCAGCAGGACAAACCAAAAATCGTGCTGGTTGCTCCCATTTGGCCAAGACAGCACTGGTTCCCTCTCCTCCTGCATTTAGCCAAGGGCAATTACCACAAGTTACCTCCCAGAGTGGACTTCCTCACACAAAACAAAGGGGACCCTCATCCTTCGCCACTTGATGACTCTTCAGTTGACACTGTGGGCGACAGGATATTAATCCCTTTCAGACACCCGTCCTCTGAGGATGTGCTGACAGTCCTGCAGGAGGCCAGGAAACCAAATACCAAAAAATCTTACTAGCAAAATGGAAGAAATTTTCAGTCTGGTGTCTAAAATGAAATCAGGACCCATTAACAATGAAAATTCCCCTGGTTTTGACTTATTTGTGTGAATTGCTCAAAGCTGGTTTGGCTTACTCTTCATTAAAAAGCTCATATGTTAACCATATCTGCCTGTCTGCCTCTGTCTCCCCCCTTAGCTAGCAGATTTGAAGCAAAACAGTTTATGTGAAGTTGTTCAATCTCGCAGTTTATTCTTACACATGGGTTCGGAGCCAATCCATCGGCTCCGAGTCGGCTGCTTTACAAGCTGAAGATCTCAGAGTAGCTCGAGACCAAGTCCCTATCACATGATGCTCTCTGTCCTACCTCAGATCTAGTTTGCCGCTGCAACAGATCGGAGGTCATCAGGAGAGCTCGGGCCAGTTGTTTTATATTTATCTTCCTTTTGGCATATATTCTGCTGATAATTACTATAATATAAGAAAACTTTATATTTGTACTGCTTAGCCTTAAAATTCTTTATTTAGAGTTGACAAGTTTCATATTTTTCAGAGAGGTTGTTCTTAGGCCTTTGGCCTTCTTTAGTTAATCCCTATACCCTTTATACTATAATAGCATAATTTAGTGTTATATTAATAGTGTGTTTTAGTGCTATTAGAGTGTTTAGTGTTATTAGACAGACAGTGTGCTTAGTTTGAATATATATATATATATATATATATATATATATATATATATATATATATAAATATATACTCTTATTGTATTATTAGTTGTTCAGGGATCTGACAACTCAGAACTGTTCTGGAAATTAGACTTGCAGTGTCTTTCGGCTTTTTCCCTGGTTAGGGTTCGCCACAGCGGAACTCCAGTCCGCTAATGATTGGCAGTTGATTTTTATGTGCCGAGTTGCCAGCCCTGATGCACAACCTTCAACGAAGGTACGCCCATTCACGCATGTCTCCACGCAGAAGACGCTCTAACTGAGAATCAAACCGTACAGCGTCTTACTGTGAGGCGACAACGCTACTGCAGCACCACCACCATGGACTTGCAGTAAACTTTTTTATTCCATAGTATTACCAGGAGGATTGCTGTTGTTTATGATGAATGACCATAAAGAAAAGCAGAAATCTGGTTTCAAAAAGTGTCCAAAATGCAGGCAGAAGATGTCCATTACGGACGCCCATGTAAATTGTGCTTATTGTTTGGGGCCTGTTCACCTCCAAGAGGATTTCTGTGTCTGCCATTCCTTTAGTAGTAGAGTTTTACTGGAGAGACGAAGGAAGATGGTAGATAGAGGCTTATTGAAGCCAGATTTCCAGGAGTCCTTGGACAAAGCTGACCAGACCTCTAAGTCTTCAAAGGGGTTGAAGTCTTCTAAGGCGTCTTCGGAGCCCAAGTCATCGGCTCCAAGCCTTACTGTTGAAGTGCGGTCGCCGGCTCCACAGTCTTCAGAGCCGTGCACTGAGCAAGTGTTTCAGAGCTGGTCCCCAGTCTTGGAGCCGTTCTCTGAAACCTTGAAGTCACCTATCCTTCAGTAAGTGGCATCTTCGGTTCCTTCGACTCATTCTTCAAGGACTCTGTCTGATGTAGATGTGGACCGGGTGGTGCAAAGGCTCCTCGAGAGCCGGGCACTTGCTAAATTATCGGCCTCAATCCAACCAGCCTCGGGGACTATGATCATTCCACCTGCTGTGACAAATCGTCCTCCGAACCGTGCAGGACCTTCAGAGCTGGGGGAGGAGGATCTGATGATTGTGGAGCCTTCAGAGCCAAGGCCTGTTCTAGTGCCCTCGACTCCATCAACCCTGACTTCTTCAGTTCCATTGGAAGAGTCTGGGAGTCGACACTCTGTCGTCGGTTCCGGGGGGGGGGACAGTCGAACCGATGCGTCGAGGCTTCAGCGCAGATGAGCTCGGCTCCGTCCTCTGGTTCGGAGCTCACTGTCTCGGCGCCGGGAAAGTTGCCATCTTCTTCGGAACCGGCGGCTTCTTCGGGTCAGAGCAGTGGTGCCTTCAATGCTATGAGGAGGGTTATGTCATCCAAGACACACACATCGTCAGGTCCCTCCTCCTCCCCTAAAGTGTCGCATTCTGCCTCTACATCGCAGGTCCCTGTGAAGTGTCGAGACCCGGAGCCTCAGGGAACCCCATTGGGTGACCCTTGCTCTACTGAGACTTCACCAGAAGCCCCCACTGATGAGGTTCCCAGGAAGAGACTTTGTAAGAGGAGGCATTTAGAGTCCCTGCAGGAGTCTTTGACATCAGACACTGACTTAGAGGAATCGGAAGGGTCTCCATGGTCCCCCTCTGAGGATATCTCCTTTGCTAATGTCTTGAAAGTCCTGAAGCAGAGGGGTAACTGGCAGTCCATTAGCCCTACTGAGGATGAATCGGTGCTCTTGAAGGCCTTTGGGTCTCAAACTTCCACCTCCTGGGTGACTCCGCCCTTCGACGAACTAATGGAATTGTTTGCTGAAAGGGCATGCGAGTCTCCTGATTCTATGGAACCGGTCCCTTGGAGGCCCAGCAAGTTTATCACTTCCTCCCAAGACAAGATGTTCCTTACTAAGGGAGTCCCGGTTGATGCCATGGTGGTGGCGGCGGCGGCCACCAAGAAGAGATGTCAGAAACCTCTTCTACTGTCCATCCTCCTAATAGGAATTCCAGGATGATGGACAGATATGGGAAACGCATTTTTAGTTCTGCGACCTTTACTATGCGATCGCTTAACTACTTGACTCATTTTACCCGTCTTCAAAGAGATCTCCTAAAAGAGCTTGGAGATACTCTGCAGGGTAATACAGATGGAGCTGTCTCTGAGAAGGTGACAGCCCAACTTAATACCCTTAACTCCATAGTAAACTTGTCCATGCAGCTCATTTCCTATGTAGCCGATGGTTTGAGTCAGGCAGCAGGTTCAGCGATAGCTCTGCGGAGACCATCTTGGATGCGCTTATGCTCCTTTGTGGAAGCCTTCAAGTCTTCCTTTGTCAACATCCCATTCGATGGCTCTTCTCTTTTTGGAACCAAAGTCAAGGAGACTCTCACTAGGTGTGAGCAGGAGGGAAGTCTCTATCTGCCTTAGGAGTCCATTTATCCACCGCTACTAGACCATAACCCAAAGGGCAGAAAGGTGGAAAAATGTGGTTCTGAAAGTCCCAAGGAGCTTTCCAGAACACATGTAGTGAACCCCCCTCCAGGGGCAGAGGAGGGGGTAATAATGGAAAACGCCACCCTGGCGGCAGAGGGGGTCTGCAGAACCAGGGCAACAGGGATCAGTTCCTTGGTAAGCACTATCAGGGCTCCTGAAAGGAGGCCCGACTGTCCTACTCTGGAGGCGGTCAGGGGTCGCTTGGCTTTGTATCCAGATGCCTGGCTAGGAATTACAACAGATTCTTGGGTACAAAGCATTGATCTGAAGTAGGAACTTCATTTGTCAGCAACCTGTGGGATACGGATCCGATCTCGGATTCGAGCCGGCAACTTCTAACATAGCATAGATCCGAGCTCCTAGCTCCTCCCTCTTACCCATAATCCCCTGCCTGCCCTAACTGACCTCAGATCTAGTTTGCCGCTCTTCAAGCAACAGCTAGGTTCAGAGCTCTTGGCGTTTTGTGAGAAAAAAAGATTTTATATTTTTTCTTCTGAGTGACTGGTTGTGTGTGTGATAGGTTTACCCTTTCTCCTTTTACTTTTATAACTTACTTGTTTTATTTTAAGTATAATTCTCCCTCCCCCGCTGGTCGTAGCGTGTGTGTGTGACTGGATTAGGGGCCTAGTGAGTGTGCTTACTTCAGTATGTCGGAGGCCCCTAAAGCAATTTTTTCGAAATGCACCGAGTGTGGTCACAAGCTTTCACCGGCTGATGGCCACACTCGGTGCGTTAGGTGCCTTGGGGTTGAACACCTCTCATCGGGTTGCGCGATTTGCGCTGTGTTCAACCCCAGGGCACTCAAGGATCGAAGGTCGAAGCTAGTTCTGGCGGGTCTTCTACCCCCAGACTCTGCTTCGGCGCCCGCTACCCCCCCCCCGGTAGCGGTCACCCCTGCCTCCCTTCCTCCGACCGGGACTCAACCTCCCGCTTCGGCTCCGGAGGATAGGGAGGCCAGGAAAGAGAAGCGGCGAGAGAAGCACCTTAAGCGGCGGGCCGAGGACTCTTCATCGGCCCCGCCCGCCAAGAGGGCTTCCCCGTCAACGTCTTCTCGATCTCCTCCTCCTCGGATCCGATCCCCTTGTTTCTCTCCGGGTCCCGAGGAGGAGGTGATCCGGTCCCCGTCGAGGTCATCGAGGCGACACTCCTGGTCTACCTCGGTGGCCTCGTTGAGGTCCACCTTTAGCATGTCTGATGCGGATATGGACCGGATGACGAGGAGATTCATCCAGGCCCAGATGCAGATGGGAGTGCTCTTGCCTCCCCTCCCCTCTGGGGGGGAGCTCGACCCCTTTTTTCGCTCCTATAGCTCCTTCTCCAACCCGCATTCCGGGCTCGGAGCCGAGCCACGTTGGATCTGGGGGTAGGTCGGAGCCGACCGTGCTGGGCACTTCGGCTCCGACTATTCCCTCAAGTCTGTCGGATCCGACCTCTCGGAGCCGTGGGCCGAGCTTCGGATCCGAGGGATTCGGTGTGCTTTCGGCTCCATCCCGGTCGGAGCACACTGGTCCTTCGGATCCGACGTTCTCGGCGCCGGGTCCGATCCCCGCTTCGGATCCGAGTGGGAGTCGGATCTCGGATCCTTCTGAGAACTGTTCCCCCTCAGCTTTCTCTGCGGTGGAGAGGGCACTGTCGAGTGCTTCCAGGCCTCCGGTCCTGGCTTCGGCTCCCTCCTGCACTCCTTCTCATCTGATCCTGGCTCCGCTCATCCAGACCTCTGGGCAGCCTGCCTCAGCGCCTTTAGGAGTTCCAGTGGAACAGATTACAGCCCGTGAGGACTCCTTGGACAGCCCCCCCGAGGAGATTCCCCACAAGGCAAAGTGCAAAAGGAGGCACATAGACTCCCCTGAGAGTCTCACAGAAGATACGGACTTGGATGAAGGGGAGGGCTCTCCGAGATCACCCCCTGAGGATGTCTCCTTTGGAGACATCATGGAAATGCTCAAAATCAGAGGTGGGTGGTCTGCCCCTAAGGCTTCCTCTGATGAGTCCGTATTCCTTGAGGCGTTCAAGGCAGGACCATCTACCTCTTGGGTGTCCCCTCCACCCGACCCCCTGGTGGATCTCATATCCTCTAGGGCTTGGAAGGAACCGGACACCGTAGAGCCGATCCCCAAGCGCCCAGACAAAATTTTGAGCCCCCCTGCAGAGAGATCACATTGGAGCAGAGGTCCCCCTGTGGATGCCATGTTGGTGGCTGCAGCCACTAAGAAAGAGTTGGCTCAAGAGGGCCCCACGGTTTCATCCTCCGAGCAAGGAGTCTCGCACGATGGACCGTCTTGGGAAGCGGGCCTTCAGTTCAGCGACCTTCTCTATGAGGGCCTTGAACTATATGGCACACGTTATTAGGATGCAGCAGGACCTAATTAAGGAATACGCTGCTTCCCCCCCAGGGTCCATGTCGGAGGGAGACAAGGATTTGTACTCTTCCCGAATGGCCACCCTCCGCTCTATCTCTAATACCTCTATGCGGCTATTGTCTCATGCTACAGAGGGAGCCGCTAGAGCAGGCGTAGTCGGGCTTGTCATGAGGAGACAAGCCTGGCTCCGTCACTGTGACTTCTCTGAACCCTTTAAGGCGTCATTCGCGAATGCCCCTTTTGATGGTTCTGCACTGTTCGGCAAAACCATTCGCGACACTCTTGTCCAGAGCGAGAAAGACGGGAAGACCTTGTCTGCCGTCGGAGTCCGCTTCTCTGCGCCCCAGAGGTCCTTTTCCAAGAACCAAAAGGGTCAGAAGAAGATGTGGTTCCAGAAATTTGCATCAATCTCAGTCTGCTCAGGACAACCAGTCCTCTTGTGGCAGAGGAGGACAGGGAGGACGCCGCCCCAGAGGCAGAGGGGGTCCGAGGAATTTTGGGTCCAGTGAACCTTTCTCTGAGAGGCCCACGCAGAACCCCTGAGGGGTTTCCCGACTGCTCCACTCTGGAGGCAGTCGGGGGGGCATTTTTCGAAGCACCTGGCAAAATGGGAGTCCATAACAACAGATCGCTGGGTGCTTCACATTATATCCAGAGGTTACCTAATTCCCTTCATAGCCAACCCCAGAATCAGAAGCCTTCCCGACGTCCCACCCAGTCAAAAGAAGGCGGCCGCTGCAGAAATCCAGCAGCTTCTACAAAAAAGAGCCATCCAGCCCATCCCCCCAGATCAAGTCGGATCAGGGTTTTATTCCAGGTTCTTTCTGGTGCCCAAAAAGACGGGGGACTTGAGGTCCATCCTCGACCTCTCTTTCCTAAACCTGGTGGTACCCAAACAAAAGTTCCGAATGGTCACATTGCAATCCGTCCTCCCCTTATTGCGGGAGGGCAACTGGATGTGCTCTATAGACCTCAAGGATGCGTACTATCACATTCTAGTGGACAGGCATTCCAGGAGGTTCCTCCGCTTCCGGCTGGGAGCCAGTCACTTTCAATTCAGGGTCCTCCCCTTCGGTCTCACCTCAGCCCCCAGGGTGTTCACCAAGGTCCTAGCGGTAGTAGCGGCCCACCTGAGACTCCAGGGAATTCAGGTCTTTCCATACCTGGATGACTGGCTCCTCACAGCCCCAACAAGGCATCTACTTTGCTCAGGCAGGGACTATTTTCTCGGTCTGGCTCCACTATTAGGATTAACCATCAACATGACCAAATCCTCTCTCATCCCTACACAGATGCTAGATTTTATAGGGGCAAGACTGGATTCCAGACAGATGCTTGCGTTCTTGACTCCAGATCGACTTCATAACCTGATGTTACACGTGCAGGCCATTCTTCATCTGCAAACTCCTTCGGCGGAATTGATTCTGAGGGCCCTAGGATCTATGGCGGCTGCAATCCCTCTGCTACCATTGGCCCGGTTGAACATGAGGGTTCTACAGTGGACCCTCCAGGTACAATGGTCCCTGTCTTGCAACCCTCTGTCTCACCCCGTTTCCTTAAGCAAGGTTTGCAGAAAATCGCTCCTGTGGTGGCTCCAGTCTCCCAACCTCCACATGGGCCGTCCCTTCTCACTACCACCACCAGTCGACACAGTGACCACGGACGCTTCTCGCCTGGGGTGGGGGGGGGGCATTTTTCAGGCAGAACAGTCCAAGGTACTTGGAATGACGTAGAGACCTCTTTGCATATCAACGTCCTAGAGATGAGAGCGGTGCTTTTGACATTGCAAGCACTACACAACTCTCTTCCGGTAGGGACAATTGCAGTACAGACAGACAACATGTCGGTAGTCTGGTACATCAACAAACGGGGGAACCAGGTCTTACCCCCTTTGCCGCGAGGCCATGAGAGTGTGGGAATGGGCAATTTCCACCAACCGCTTTCTCATAGCAATGCACATTCCGGGACGGTCCAACATTTTAGCGGACAGGCTCAGTCGTACTATTCTGACTCCTTACGAGTGGTCTCTCAACCACCGAGTGGCAGAGCAAGTATTTGCCCGATGAGGGCGATCTTGTTGCAATCTTTTTGCCTCTCCTTCAAACACCAAATGCAACGATTACTTCGCTCTGATCCCCCCTCCGGGGAAGTCCCCGAGAGATTCTCTAGTTCATGCTTGGCCTCCCGGTCTGCTTTATGCTTACCCTCCTCTACCCCTGATGTTGAAATTGTTACAGAAAGCCAGGCAGCTGGGGAGCAGAATGATCCTCATTGCCCCATTCTGGCCTCGTCAGACGTGGTTCCCTTACCTATGGTCTCACCTAGTGTATCCACCATGGATTCTGGATCCCATTCCGGATCTCATCTCTCATCCTCTCGGTCTTCCAACTCCGAACCTGGTCAACCTCAAGCTGACGGCTTGGTTGCTCCAGTTCCACTCCTCATAAGGACTTCCGGGATCTCATCACCAGTTAAAGCCATTCTTGTAGCAGCTCACAAGCCTTCCACCAGGAAGGTTTATCGGAGTAAGTGGAAACGCTTCGCCATTTGGGCAAAACACCATAGTTTAGACTTGTTTACAGCCCTAATATCGTCGGTTCTAGATTTTCTAACCTCTCTCTTTCACCAGGGGGCTAGTTCTTCCACAGTCAAGGTACAACTGGCAGCAATCTCATACTATCACGTGGGGCAAGAGTCTGGCCCTCTTATCACTTCCAAACTCTGTAAGACCTTCCTCAAGGGTACCTTCCTCCTTAGGCCTCCAGTTAAAGAGGTGGTACCTCCATGGGATTTATCCTTAGTCTTGCAGGCCTTGACTGCTCCCCCATTCGAACTGGCTGCCACGGTTGATCTCAAATTTCTCTCTTGGAAGACAGCCTTTTTGGTGGCCATAACTTCAGCCAAAAGGATATCGGAATTGCAAGCCCTTTGCGTCAAACCACCATATTTGGTTTTTCACCCGGATAGGGTGTACCTCAGAATCAACCCGTCCTTTCTACCTAAGGTATCTTCAGAAGCGAACATCAATCAATCCATCAATCTCCCAGTGTTTTTCCCCAACTTTCATAACAAAGGAGAGTACAAGCTTCATTCCTTAGACATACACAGACAATTACGTTTTTATATCCACAGAACTGCTGGTCATAGGCAATCCGATCAGTTGTTTATCTCCTTTGCCAAAAGTAATTTTGGAAAAGCAGTTTCTAAGGTTTCTCTCTCTAGATGGATCTCGAGTTGTATTCTGTTAGCATATCAGAGTTCGGGAAGGCCTGCACCTCAAGGAGTCCGTGCTCATTCTACTAGGGCCGTTGCCACTTCTGCAGCCTTTCAGGCTAGGGTTCCACTGGATGACATTTGTTCCGCAGCCACTTGGGCTTCATCTCACACCTTTATCAACCATTATAAAATAGATGTTGTTTCCCGAGGTAGAGCGTCCTTTGGCTCTGCTGTGCTCCGGAATATCCTTCCATGAAGGCCACCCAAGACTTAGGTAGCTGGGGACTCTGTCCCACTGGTTGCTGACAAATGAAGTTCCTACTTCAGATTAAGAAGTTATGTACTCACCATAACATTCCATCTGAGTAGGTATCTTCATTTGTCTGCAACCATCCCCCCCTCCTTCCCCCTGACCGATTGGATCGCTCTTGTGTTATTAGCATATGTTCCCATTGGGACACCTGTTATCTGTTGTGCTATGGGGCAAACTTGATCTGAGGTCAGTTAGGGCAGGCAGGGGATTATGGGTAAGGGGGAGGAGCTAAGAGCTCAGATCTATGCTATGTTAGAAGTTGCCGGCTCGGATCCGAGATCGGATCCGTATCCCACAGGTTGCAGACAAATGAAGATACCTACCCAGATGGAACGTTATGGTGAGTACATAACTCCTCCTAATCAGGAAGCTTTTTTAATCACTCATTAGCTCAAACTGCTGGAGCTATCCCTAAAAACACTTCCAGTGCTTTACCTTCTTCGGTAACTTTTTTTTTCACCGTATCAAAAACGGCAGATAATACATCAAGCAAGATGGCGGTCTCACAGCAGGGACTCCCGCAAGAGGAAATATTCAGCGGAACAGTTCGTACAAAACAGAAGAAAAAAGAACCGACTTCCAGCCTGCTTTTTAATCTTTCTTGCTTTGTATTGGATGAACCTAGCATTAGTGTCTTAAACAGAGGTCTCAATTTCATTCCAGCGACCCCTGCAACATTAACAGATACGCTAATTGACCTCAGATTGTTTTGCAGGAAATTGTGCTTAAAATTATTATTCAATACTGACACTAACAATGAACGGGAAATTGCACGTTATAGAACTAGGAGTGTTTGTATTCTAACCATGCCATCACATATTGAATGTTTCTTGAGGGCTTGTGAACATCAATATTATCAAATGTTTAGTAATATAACTAAAAAAGGGAGATTTTATAATCTTACACCAGCAGAAGCACGTTGTTTGAATAAACTTAAACAGAATTCGCATATAGTTGTAAAACCGGCCGATAAGGGAGGGGGTGTAGTGGTTTTAGATAGTCAGGAATACATCTCTAGCATGCTTAATATGCTATCAGAAGCTGATACTTATACCCCAATAACATCTAGAGAAGTGGTATATATTGTGAAAACAGTCAAAGAGGTCCTTTATGACCTCCTCATGTGTCGCCAAATAAGCCAGGAGATCTTTGAATTTTTGAATATAGAACATCCCACCATACCCATAATTAAAGGGATACCCAAAGTTCATAAGGAAGTATATCCAGTCCCCTTTAGGCCCATTGTATCAGGGGAGAATTGGATCACAGCACATGTCTCTATATTTATAGAAGACACTTTAAGACCAGTGGTGAACCAATTCCTTACCATACTTAAGGATACATATGACCTTCTCAATAGCATAAAGGAATTAGAATTAGATAGCAAGCAACAAAATATACTTATAACATTGGACGTAAAGAATTTATTCACATCAATACCGAATGATATAGGCATGGAATACATAAGAGAACTTTTAACCAAAGAGACTACCTTCACAAATGACAGGACTATTCTAGTATGTCAACTTTTAGAACTAGTATTATTTAATAATGCATTTATATTTGGCGATACCTATTATTTGCAAAAATGGGGGGTAGCCATGGGCACCCCCTGTGCAAATACTTACGCCAATTTGGTAGTCCTGTGGTGGGAAAAGCTATATTTATTCAACAATGAGAAATTTAAGTTTGTTAAATTCTATAGGCGTTTTGTGGACGACATCATAATTGTTTGGGAGGGTACCTTGGAACTGTTTGAAACATTCCTATATTATCTAGGAACAACCACCACATTTCTACGTTTTACCAAGGAAACTTCCTTTAAAGAAATAAGTTTCCTTGATGTCACACTTAGCTTAACATCAGAGGGCAACATTGTTTCAACATTATACAGAAAACCAACATGGAAAAATGCAATATTGACTTTTGATAGCATGCACCCAAGACATGTTTTCCATGGCATAGTGAAAAGCCAATTTGTGAGGATACTTAGATTATGTAGTAGAACTGAAGATCTAAGTAAAGAGGCCCTTTCCCTAGAAAGATTATTCATTAACAGAGGATATGACCCTATAATGGTCAGGAATATCAAACAAGAGGTACTAGGGGGTAGAATATCTGCAGAGCAGAAAAATGCAGATGTAAGCTATACAAAGTACTATTTTAACAACTATAAAAAAGTAGATGCAATTGGTAGCTACGTTAAATATACTATCACATATACTAGTGATGTAAAGCATGTACAGCAGATTGTCTACGATAATTGGCATATCCTAACTATTGATTCTCAAACCAAAGATATTGTTGGTAGAAATCCCAGATTTCTTTATAAGAATAGTAGAAATCTTAAAAGAATTTTATGTGGTGATCATCATATCACGCTGAATAAGGAAGATAATGCAATGAGCAGCATTCATTCTAAGAACAAAGGCACATTTCCATGTCATAATTGCAATATATGTAAATATATAACTGAAGTACAACTTTTTAAGCATCCATGCATTGACTATGTTTTTAGGCCACATTTCTATGCCAACTGTAACACCCGTAATTTAGTCTATCTTGCTACCTGTACAAAATGCCAGGCATTTTATGTAGGATTAACCAAAAGAAGGCTGCAAGAACGCATTTATAATCACTTGTATGACATACGCAAGGCTGTGGAAACTAATGCCTTAGCAAAACACATCATGGAATTTCCAACTCATTCATTCTGTTTTAGAGTTTTGCAAGAGGTATTACAGAATGTTAGAGGTGGTGACTCAGAGAATGATCTGGCACTCATGGAATTAAATTGGATATTGAGACTAGGAGCACATATAGCACCAGGAATAAATAATTATTTATCTATTAAGCCAGTACTAATATCTAAGAAAGAAAAGCTCCATGTACATTATATATATAATTTTGTAGTACAGCATGCATTTATTTATACACATGCAAAATTCATTTTTTGTTTTTTATTTTTATTGTATTCACACATACATCAATTTAAATATATCAACAGTGCTATTATAAATTATATGCATATTTAAGTTTGTTTTCTATACAACTTCAGATTTAATATATCAATATAATATTTTATGAAATATGTATTTTAATGCAAATTAAAATAGATTAATGCTGCATTATAAATAATTTTTGATACAGGGTTGTTGACTTTGGAAAAAGCATTCACCAAAAACTAGTTTGTTTTTACTGACTTCATTTTTTATGCTACTGTTATTTTGAAGCGTTCTTCTATAGAGAGCATTTGTAATTTATTTATGTGTTTAATTATTATGCTTTATATTTTAAAAAAAATTTTCACATAAATCATATATATGGCTTTGAATTATGATTTATTTAATGGCATCATTAGATACAATTACCATCTCTCCGTATAGCTGTAAGCTATGAGGGACAATAATGAAATAAACAGACATACACCGTTTTAAAATCATATGATTTTTTATACTTCTGTATATATATTTTAGAGGAATGTTCTATTTTTATGCTTGACTTGTAATAAGGATTGTGAAATGAGCGCGATTGTAAATGAAGGTTTTAAAGTATAAGATTTGTTTTATTTTAACTAATTAAAAAATTTTTCCCGTGCTTAGCGGATGTATATAAACATAACAGCTGATCATTAAATGTTATCTGATGAAGCGTGGATGTACCACGCGAAAGCACTTATCCTGTGTATCTCAATAAAAGTTATGGACATTTCCTGAGTCGCCAGAGTTTCTTGATTAGCTACCAGTGATTTATTCAGAACATTCTACTTCCATTCCTTTGTGGTTGGTATCTCACTACGATATTTCATTGTTTTGGAGCTCTTTTTTGGTGAGAGAACCATTCAGCAGGGACACCGACTATTTCCTGAGTATTTGAGTACATAACTTCTTATTACCAGAGGTTACATCATTCCCTTTTTAGAAAACCTACGGGAAAAAAATCCCAGACATTCCACCCAGTCTCAGGCATCAAGTAGCCATAGAAATCCAGAGGCTGCAAGAAAAAGAGTCATCCAGCCAGTCCCAGCAGACCAGATAGGATCCGGAACTTACTCCAAATTATTTTTAGTTCCAAAGAAGATGGGACTGGAGGCCCATTTTGTATCTCAGCAGACTCAACACATTTGTAAAGAAGGAGAAGTTCCGGATGGTCACGCTTCAGTCTATTCTCCCATTCCTCGGAGTGGGAGATCGGATGTGCTGTATAGATCTCAAGGATGCGTGCTACCATATCAAAATGGCCAGGCCATTCAGAGATCACCTGCATTTCCGGCTGGGAGCCAGTCACTACTAATTCCGAGCACTACCCTTTGGACTTACAACAGCTCCCAGAGTGCTTACCAAATGCATGGCAGTAGTTACGGCTCACCTGAGGCATCTAGGATTCCGAGTGTTTCCATATCTGGATGACTGGCTCCTTACTGCCACCTCCAGGCATCAACTAATTCTGTCCCAGGTACACACACTCAGTCTCTGCCCTCAGCTAGGCATTACTGTCAATTTTGAAAAGTCTGCATTGTCGCCATCGCAGTGTATATCATTTATTGGAGCAGAACTAGACACCACCACTGCCACAGTAAAATTGCCCCTGGACAGAATAACCACCCTCCAAAACCAGGTCTCGGACATTTTGCAGAGAAGAAAAGTACTGGCCCATCAAGTACTGAAGCTAGTAGGTATCATGGCAGCTAGCAGTTCCTCTGGGTCATATGCACATGAGGATTCTTCAATGGTTACTCTTCACCCAGTGGTCTTACCAACAACTTCTGATGTTGTTCCTAATCATGATTACGGACTCTTGCAAGAAGGATCTTCTCTTGTGGTTGACCAACCAACAAGTTACATTGGGTTGACCATTTGTTTCTCCCCCGCCGTCAGTCACAGTGACCATGGATGCTTCTCTGCTAGGGTGGGGGGGCTTTTTCAGGGAAGAACAGCCCAAGGCACTTGGTCGGAGACTGAGTCATGGTTGCATGTCAGTGTTCTGGAGCTGAGAGCAGTGCTTTTGGCGTTGCAGCACTTCCACGACTCTCTGCCTGTAGGGACTATTGCGATACAGACAGACAACATGTCTATGGTTTGGTACATCAACAAACAAGGGGGAACCAAGTCTTATCCCCTGTGTCGAGAGGCCTTGAGAATTTGGCAGTGGGCAGTATCCACTGGGCGCTTCCTGATAGCAATGCATATCCCGGGGAAATCCAACCTGATAGGGGACAAATTGAGCAGAGCCATTCTGTTACCGCATGAGTGGTCTCTCAAAGACGAAGTTGCGGAAATGATTTTCGGCATATGGGTCCAGCCTTACTGCGACCTGTGTGCATCCCCCATGAATGCCAAATGCAGAAGCTACTTTGCCGTGAATCCCCTCCGGGGGACAGCCCAAGGGACTCGCTCGTACATGATTGGCCCCCGGGACTTCTGTATGCCTTCCCACCTACACCCCTGATTCCGAAATTCTTGCAGAAAGCCAAGAGCCTGCAAAGGAATGTAATCTTAATAGCCCCTGTTTGGCCTCGACAGATTTGGTTCCCCTTCCCCCGACTCTACCAACTGGAGGAACCTTGGATTCTGGACCTAGTTCCAAACCTGCTGACACATTCGTCAGGGGCCCTCCATCCCTCCCTTCGTTCCCTCAAACTGACAGCTTGGCTGCTCCGATTCTCAACCTAGCCAGGTCACATGATTTTACTTCAGAGGTACAGCACATTCTTGTGTCTTTGCATAAGGCTTCCACCAGAAAGTTGTATGCTAGTAAATGGAAGTGATTTGCCTTTTGGGCCTCCCAAAATAACATCGATCCTTATGTTGCTTCGATTGCCTGTGTTCTGGAATTCCTATCTAAGCTTTTTCATGAAGGTGCTGCAGCTGCCACCATTAGAGTTCAATTGGCTGCAATTTCGAACTTTCATCTTGGTGCTGAAGGTTCTAATTTGACGTCTCACAGATTATGTAGGGCCTTTCTGAAGGCTACCATTCATCTTAAGCCGCCTGTTAGACAACCCTTTACTCCCTGGAATCTAAATTTTGTGTTGTCACATATTATTCTTCCCCCCTTTGAGCCTGCATCATCCTGTTAGTTGAAGTTACTATCTGATGGTCATTACCTCAGCACATAGGGTGTCTGAGTTATCAGCCCTTTCTATCAACCCCCCATATTTGGTATTCCATCCAGACAGAGTATCACTGAGGACTAATCCTTCATTCCTGCCAAAGGTGTGTTCTGAGACTAACCTGAATCAAACTATCGAACTTCCAACATTTTTCAGTAATCATTCTAATAAGTTGGAGTACATGTTGCATAAACTTGATGTCCACAGACAATTGAGATTTTATTTGGACAGGACAAAGGAATACAGAAAATCTGACCAACTCTCTGCATCTCATGCTGACACTAAGAAAGGACTACCAGTGTCTAAAGTTACCCTTTCAAAATGGTTAACTGACTGCATTAAATTTATATACTCTTCAGCGAACCAAACATTAGAGCATGGTGTGAAGGCGCACTCCACTAGGGCTGTTTCTACTTCTTCTGCCTATGTGGCTCGATTGCCTCTAGACACTGTATGTGCAGCTGCCACTTGGTCTAAGCCGCATACCTTTATCACTCATTACAAAGTGGACAGGGCCTCCAGGGACAGGGCTTCCTTTGGTTCCACTGTCCTCAGGAATATACTCCCTTGAGCCACCCAGGATTAGGGTGCTTGGGACGCTACCCATGTGTAAGAATAAATGACAAGATTGAACAACTTCACATAAAGAAGTTATGTACTTACCATAATGTTCCATGTGAGTTGTTCATCTTGCCTTTATTCTTACATTCCCACCTGCCTTCCCCCTCCAGGGTCTTTAAGAATGAGTAGACTTGGGGTCCGGTAGTCTTGTTCTGGGACTTCTTACTCCGGTTGGAGTATTTATTGGGTTATACCTGTTTATGCTGGATTCTGCAAACTAGATCTCAGGTAGGACAGAGAGCAGATAGGGACCAGGTCTCGAGCTACTCTGAGATCTTCAGCTTGTAAAGCGGTCAACTCAGAGCCGATGGATCGGCTCCGAACCCGTGTGTAAAAATAAAGGCAAGATGAGCAACTCACATGGAACGTTATGGTAAGTACCTAACTTCTTTTTTTAAAGGCATCCTACACATTAGGCCTCCTAGGAAACCAGTTCCACCTCCCTGGGACCTTAACTTTGTTCTGGAAAAATTTGACTCTCCCACCCTTTGAGCCAGCTTCCTCAGCTTCTCTTCAGTACTGTTCCTGGAAAACTGTGTTACTCCTAGCTTAACTTCAGGCAGACATGTGTCTGAGGTACAGGCCCCTTTGGTATATCCACTCTTTCTAGTCTTCCACAAAGACAGGGTCTCCCTGCGCCCAAACCCCTCATCTATGCCTAAGGTAGTCAATGTCCTATCTCTAAATCAGTCTATACACTTACCTACCTTTTTCTCTTATCCCCAGAACTCTAGTGAGATGGTCCTCCATACTTTAGATGTCCACAGGCAATTTAGATTTTATTTGGATAAGACCAAGACTGTTAGAAAGTCAGATCAGTTTTTTGTTTCTTACCACCCCAAGGCTCTGGGGCAGACTGTGATCAAGCAGACTACTTCCTTCAGCTACACTCACCATGGTAAGACTCTACATTCTCCTGTTAAGGCTCACTCCACCAGAACTGTTGGCTCATTTGGGGACTTTTTCAAGGGACTGGACATTAACTCGGTTCTTGAAGCAGCTACATGGACCTCAGTCCACACCTTCACCAAACACTATGAATTAGACGTAATTTCTAAATCTAGAGCTGGGTTTGCCAGAGCCATACTGCAGGGCTCCCTGGAAAGCGCCTCAGCTACTCCCTCCTTCCTTACTTCATAAGCTTTGGTATTCTCCCTCATGTTATGAATACTGCAACAGATGAATAGAAGGACATAGAATAGTTGTATAAAATCTTACCTTAATGATAGATGTCCTCTTCTCTGTTGTAATATTCCTATCCCTCCCTCCTTCCCCCGGCATAGCTTCTTCTTGGACGATTCTTACCCTTCCTCATTAGACAGGCATTCCTCCTGGGGCAGTCAGTTCTGAGGATTGTGCTCATGTATGTCACTTTTATGGTCAATGTTCGACTGCAGCCTACATGCGACGTCCCACACACCCTACAGTAGTAAAGTCTTTTGTATACTGGCCGACGTCGGGTCACCTATGGAGGGGAAACCTCTTCATGTTATGAATACTGCAACAGAGAAAAGAAGGACATCTATTTTTATGCTAAGATTTTGCACAACTCTTCTATCCTTTCTCTTCAGCTCTAGTTTAATACTTTTTTCTTTGAAGGTCGTTCGTTTGGGACTATGCATTTCCCTAAGCTCATGTAAGCTATGATTTCACGTGCCACACCAGATGAGAGCACCTGGCCCTGAACTTGCCACTTCTTTTCTGACACATAGTTCAGATCTCATTTGTAATGCTTGTAATGTAAAGGTCCTCATATTCAATGTCTAAAGCATCAAAAGCCTAATAAGTGGTACTGCAGTCATCAAGTAAGCTAGGAACCCCCACAGGCAATGCGTTCATTGCATGGAAGAGGAGCACAATGTGAAGCACTGCCCTGAGTCCCAGACATTCAACCTGTCCACTCATAAACCTAGGAGGAAGCTTCTCATTTGTTTTGCTGCTTAGAGAATGGCAATTATTAAAAATGGTCAGTGTGAGACTGGTTGGAGGGATACTTGCACAGACAGCCCCAAGCCAAATCTCTGTCAAGGGTGTCAAATGTGACTGCAGTTACAGGACAACATTTTGTTGTTCAGCAGATGCACTTTATCAAGTGAAATAGGTTCTTCATTTGGGCAGAGAGATATCTTCCACCTCCCCATTTCAATAATCAGGGAATCTAGATATTTCAGGGACTTTAGCATTTGAGTCTCATTTATTCCATAGTCAGTGTGAATTGTAGGCATCAGGATAGTGGTCCATCACTGGCTGGACAGGCAATTTCTTAAAATGTTTCTGCACGTCCAACCTCTACTAAAGACCCCCCCCCCCCATTCCTATAGCCTCAAAATTTGACTATCTTCTCAGTCTGAACTTTAGACCCACTGGTTTGACTGTTTTGAAGTTCTTTTGAAACAAAAAACTTTTCCCATAGATCGTCACCTGTATTTGCAAGATGCCAAAGCTTATCTTGTCATCTGAAGTAGTTAACATCATTTGATCAGCAGCCAGCAGCCTGTGGGTTTTGGATCCGACAGGGATCCGAGCTGGCAGCATACCAAGCAAAAAGATCCAAACTCCAAGCTCCTCCCCCTTACCCATACTACACTGCAACCACCTTCCAATTCTCAGATCTTGTTTGCCGCGGCTTTGAGTCGAGCTCCAAGCAAGTGTAGCAATCTTTTACTACCAACTTTCCTTTTTAGTCTAGTTTTTGTGTGTGTGTGTGTGTGTGTGTGTGTGTGTGTGTGTGTGTGTATATTCTTTTCTTCGGATGTCCATTCTCCCTAGCCTTTATCTCCCCCTTCACCTTTGGTAGTTGTCCATCCTTTAGTAGGCCCCTTTTCCCTCCTTCAGGTGTGCGTGTGTGTCTAGAGTATGGCCGAAAATCATAAAGTGACTTTTTCCAAGTGCTCTGAGTATGGCCATAAGCTGTCGCCAGCGGATGGTCACACTCAGTGCGTGATCTGCTTGGGGGTTCCACACCTTTCTTCTGGCTGCCAGATCTGTGCGGCCTTCAACCCCCGAGCCTTACGGGATAGGAGGAACAAGCTGATTCTGGCGGGTCTTCTATGCTCAGAATCAACTTCTTCTCCTTCCCCCTCTGTAGTGACAGCCGCGGCTGCGGCTACCCAGCCAGCCGGCCCTCTTCCCCTGTCTGGGACTCACTCTCCCACCTTGTCTCAGGGAGAACGAGAGGCCAGGAAGGACAATAAAGAGAGAAGGGAGAGAGAGAGAGAAAGAAGCCGCAAGCAGCAGGCCGAACTGGACCCCTCGGCCCCTCCCGCTAAAGTTGTCTCTTCTCCCTTGAGAGTTTCCAAGCCTCCCTCCCCACAGCTCCGTTTGTCACGTTTCTCTCCGGAGCCGGAGGAGGAGACCCGACCAGCCTTGAGGTCATCGGCGCGTTGGCGGCTTCCTCCAGGTCTACCTGCAGCATCTCTGAGGCAGATATGGACCAGATGATGCGTAGATTCTTGCAAACTCAGCTGCAGATGGGAGTGTTGCTGCCTCCCTCTCCTCCGGGGGGGAGCTCAGCTCCGCTGTTCACCCCGATAGCTCCTTCTCTGATCCACCACCGGATTTTGGAGTCTTCAGATCCGAGGAGCCACGGAGTCAGGGGGTCGGCACCAATGGTTATTGCTACCTTGATGCCTGCCATGCCCCTGAGCTTATCAGATCTGCTTTCGGATCCGAGCTCTCAGAGCCAAGAGTTGGGCATTGGATCTGGGGGGGGGGTGAGTGTGTCTTTGGCTCCTTTGCGGTCGGAGCACACCGTCCTCTCGGGTCCGACCGCTTCGGCTCCGGCACTGATCCCCTTGTCGGATCCGAGGGTCCCGGCCACCTGTCTTAGAGAGCCCGGTTCCCCTTCGGTGTTCGACATGGTGGAGAGGGTTCTCTCTGGAGGATCGAGACCCCTCACTCTTTCTTCAGGCTATGCCTCTGCTCCCTTGCAGCTCAGTTTGTCCTCCATTATCCAGTCCCCCCTGGGACAGCCTGTGTTGTTGACACCCCAGCCAGTTCCCCTGGAGGAACATGAATCCGTTGGTGAGCCCCCCTCGGACAGCCCCCCTGAGGAGGTCCCTCACAAATGCCTGTGCAAAAGGAGGCACTTGGACTCCCCTGAGTCCCTCACCGAGGATACCGATTTGGTGGAAGGGGAAGGTTCCCCCAGATCACCCCCCGACGACGTCTCCTTTGGAGACATTATGGAAATACTCCACCAAAGGGGGGGTAGTCCACCCAAAAACCTTCCTTGGACGAGTCGGTATTCCTGGAGGCTTTTGACACAGGCCCATCTACCACTTGGGTGTCCCCCCCAGCCGACCCCCTGGTCGACCTGATTACCACCAGGGCGTGGAAGGAGCCGAACACTGTAGAGCCGATACCCAGAAGGCCCGATAAGGTTCTTAGTCCCCCTGCAGACATAGCTACGTGGAGTAAAGGTTCCCCAGTTGATGCCATGGTGGTGGCGGTGGCCACCAAAAAGGAACTCGCCCAGGTAGGTTCTTCGGTCCATCCCCCTGACAAGGAGTCTCGGGCAATGGACCGTATTGGAAAGCGGACTTTTGCTTCAGCTACCTTCTCTATAAGGGCTCTGAATTACTTGGCCCATGTAATCAGACTGCAGCGGGACCTGGTCAAAGAATATGCTGAGTCTCCCCCAGAGTCCATGTCGGCCGAGGATAAATGGACTTTCTTGGCTCATATGGCCACTCTCAAGTCAGTGTCTAATACTTCTATGTGGCTACTTTCCCATGCCATGGAGGGAGCCGCTAGAGCTAGCGGGTCAGGTATCGCCTTAAGGCGTCATGCCTGGCTTTGACTTTGCGATTTCTCGGAGTCCTTCAAGGCGTCCTTCGCGAATGCACCCTTTGACGGGTCGACCCTGTTTGGGAAGACCGTCCGCGAGACGCTGGTCCAGAGCGAGAAAGACGGGAAATGCTGTCAGCCGTCGGAATCCGCTTCTGTACCCCTCAAAGGTCCTTCTCTAGGAACCAGTGAGGGCAGAAGAAGATGTGGTTCCAGAAATCTCAGCAGGCCCAGAATGCTCAGGACTCCTTCTCCCCCAGAGGCAGAGGGGGACAAGGTGGAAGCTGACCCAGAGGCAGAGGGGGACCAAAGAACTTCGGGTCATGGGAACCCTTTTCCGACCGACCCACACAGCAGCCCTGAGGGGTTTCCCGACTGCCCCTCTCTGGAGGCAATTGGGGGGTGTTTTTCGAGGCACCTGGCTCAATGGGAGTCCATCACGACAGATCACTGGGTGCTTCGCATAATATCCAGGGGGTATTCAATCCCCTTCATAAACAAGCCCCCTTACTCAAGGCGCCTCCCAGATGTCCCACCCACTCAAAGGGAGGCCGCGACTTTGGAAATAATAAAGCTGTTAGAAAAAAGAGCCATCCAGCATGTGCCCCCAGATCAGTCCGGATCAGGCATCTACTCCAGGTTCTTTCTGGTGCCAAAAAAGACGGGGGACTTAAGGCCGATTCTCGACCTGTCAACAATGAACCTTTTTGTTGACAAGGAGAAATTCCGGATGGTCACGCACCAATCCATCCTGCCCCTCTTGTAGGAGGAGGACTGGATGTGCTCCATAGACCTCAAGGATGCGTACTACCATATTCTCATGGACAAACTGTCCAGGAGGTTTCTCCGCTTTCGGCTACGGGCCAGTCATTACCAGTTCAGTGTCCTACCCTTTGGTCTCACCACAGCCCCCAGGGTGTTCAGCAAGGTCATGGCAGTTGTAGCGACCCATCTGAGGCTCCAGGGCATACAGGTCTTCCCGTACCTAGACGACTGGCTCCTCACCGCCCCCACCAGGCATCTACTTTCTCTAGCCAGGGATTTCTTCCTCCAGATATCACCCCGGTTGGGTATAACCATAAATGTCAAGAAGTTTTTCCTCCAGCCTTTTCAAGTGTTAGACTTCATAGGGGCCAAGATAGATACCCTCCAGGCCAGGGCCTTCCTAACGTCAGACAGACTTCACAGCATGACTAGCTCTCTTTCAGTCCCCTGCTCCCCCAGCAGAATTAGTCCTGAGAGCTTTGGGGTCCATGGCGTCAGTGATCAATCTGATTCCTTACGCTCGTCTGCACATGAGGGTTCTACAGTGGACATTGCAAGTCCACTGGTCTATTCTACACCACCCACTAGACTTCCCAGTTCCCCTCAGCAGGGTTTGCAGGAACTCGCTCATGTAGTGGCTTCAATCCTGAGCCCTTCGGGAAGGACGACTCTTTGTTATGTCCCTACCCCAGGCCACGGACGCCTCCCGACTAGGGTGAGGGGCATTGTGTGGGCAGGACTGTCCCAAGGCACATGGACTCAGACCGAGGCTGTACTGCATATAAATGTCCTGGAGATGAGGGCGGTCCTTTTAGTATTGCAGGCCCTTCATGCCTCTCTTTCTTCGGGGACTATTGCTGTCTAGTCGGACAATATGTCAGTGGTCTGGTATATCAACAAACAGGGGGGAACCAGCTCTTACCCCTTTGCCGAGAAGCCATGAGAGTCTGGGAATGGGCAATCTCCACCAACCACTTCCTGTTAGCAATGCACATTCCGGGTCGGTCCAACATACTGGCGGACAAATTGAGCAGAACTATCCTGTCTCCTTATGAGTGGTCTTTGAATCCTTGTGTAGCGGAACAGATCTTCCTCAAGTGGGGTCAGCCTTGCTGTGATCTCTTCACATCGCCTTCCAACGTGAAGTGCAGCAAGTTTTTTGCTCTAATTCCTCCTTTAGGGGAAGCCCCCAGAGACGCTCTTGTCCATGCTTGTCCACCCGGTCTTCTTTATGCGTATCCTCCACTTCCGCTTATGACAAAATTTTTGCAGAAAGCTCATCGGTTGGGGAGCAAGATTATCCTCATAGGCCCATTCTGGCCTCGTCAGGTCTGGTTCCCCTGCCTGGGGTCTCATCTCATAGCTCCACTCTGGATCTTGGATCCCATTCCGGATCTGATTTCTCATCCCTCAGGAATGGCTCCTCCAAACCTGGACGATCTTAAACTCTCAGCTTGGCTGATCCAGTTCCCCTAGTTGCCAGGACTCCCGGTATCTCTTCCCTAGTCAAGTCTATCCTGGTGGTGGCACATAAACCCTCTACCAGGAAGATTTACAGTAGCAAATGAAAATGTTTTTCCATTTGGGCTTCACGAAAGAACTTAGATCCTTTCACCGCTCCTATTCCAGCGGTACTGGAATTCTTGTCTCATATTTTTCAGCAAGGGGCCAGCTCATCTACTGTGAAGGTTCAGCTGGCTGCCATTTCCCATTTCCATACTGGGGACAACTTTGGTTTTCTCGCTGCTGCCAGAATTTGTAAGACCTTTCTAAAAGGCACTTTTCTTTTGAGGCCCCCTGTTAGAAATTCATCCCCGCTGTGGGATATGACCTTAGATCTTCAGGCGTTAGTTGCACCTCCGTTCGAACCCGCAGCTTCCGTTGATCTGAAGTTCTTGTCATGGAAGACGGCCTTTTTGGTAGCCATTACTTCAGCCAGGAGAGTGTCGGAGCTTCAGGCTCTCTGTATCAAACCTACATACCTTGTGTTTCATAAGGATAGGGTATCTCTCAGGACTAATCCCTCTTTTCTCCCTAAAGTTGCTTCCAAGATGAACATTAATCAGTTTGTTAAATTGCCTGTCTTTTTCCCTAATTTTCAGAACAAAGGAGAATATAAACTTAATTTGCTGGATGTTCACAGACAGTTGCGTTTTTATTTGCACAGGATGGCTGTCTTTCGTAAGTCTGATCAACTTTTTGTCTCCTTTGCTAAGCCTTTTCTAGGGAAACCAGTTTCAAAGGTGACTCTCGCCAAGTGGATTTAGAGTTGTATCCTACAAGCATACAGAGAGTCTGGCTTACCAGAACCAATGGGTATTCATGCTCATTCTACGCGTTCTATGGCAACGTCTGCTGCATTCTGGTCTAGAGTTTCCCTGGATGACATTTGTTCAGCGGCTACCTGGGCGTCCTCTCACACCTTTATTTCTCATTATAAACTGGATGTGGTGTATAGAGGAAGGGCTGCCTTTGGCTCTGCAGTGCTCCGGAATATCCTTCCTTAAGGGCCTTCCAAGATTTCAGGTAGCTGGGGACTCTGTCCCACAGGTTGCTGATCAAATGAAGTTAACTACTTCAGATAAAGAAGTTATGTACTCACCATAACGTTCCATCTGAGTAGGTAAACTTCATTTGTCAACAACCGTCCCTCCCTCCTTCCCCCTGACCTTGATGTTTACTTAGCTGAGCTTGAGGTTCGGACTTATGAGCTTTACTTTGTCCTTGAGTCAGGTGTCTCGGGTTGTTAGTTTGTTTTGTTATTATGTGCAGGTGGCAAACACGATCTGAGGATTGGAAGGAGGTTGGAGTGTAGTATGGTTAAGGGGGAGGAGCTTGGAGCTCAGATCTTTTTGCGTTGTATGCTGCCGGCTCGGATCCGTGTCGGATCAGAAACCCACAGATTGCTGACAAATGTTTACCTACTCAGATGGAACATTATGGTGAGTACATAACTTCTTTTTTCTCACAGACTGAGTGGGCCTTAAGAAAATTTTTTCCCGAAAGTGATGTCAGAATTGTCTCTGTAAAAGACTGTTCATCCCTCTGTTTTCTTTGTGAGGCGGAAATCAGGGAGAGATCAAGATCTTCATAAATTGAACTTGTACCACAAGCTTAGGTTGCACCTGAAGCAAGTACATGAGTTTAGAAAGAAAGAACAGCTGTTCATATCCTTTGCATTAGGGAGGGGGAGGGCTGTCACTTGCCAAGGAAATCCTTCTCATTGTAGATTGTTAATTGTATTATCTTTATTCCATCATACTAGTGGCTACTTACTGGAACATTCAGCTGTCAAGGGCCACTCCACTGGGAATGTAGCTTCCATTGTTTGCTTTAAAAAATGTTTCATTTGTAGGTGTTTTGGCCATAGCCGCTTATCCTGCAGATTAATGTAGCATATATATACATGGGGACCTCACTGTCCAGTAGAAGCTTCCCAGCTAACAGCAAAACCCCACACCCTCCACAAAGAAAGGAGAGTTTACATTGGCTGCTGACCTCCACTTAGCATTCCAGCTCTCCAGTTACTTCATCACTCAGGCTTCCAGTTCTCAAGTTGAGAGTTGATTTCAGATCAGTAGAAATGTATTCATATACCTTTGACTGGTCTTTGGCAAGCCACTGAGGCTTGGATTGGCTTTGCACCTCACCCTTCCTCTTAGAAACACCTTGTGGTGTAACTGCTGAAAGAATCATTCCTCCAGTGGAGCCTGTAATCATGAGTGTGGTGCATGTACTTTGTGGTATCCTGGTTTTGCCACTTTCACTGTTAAGAAAGCAAATGCTGTTTACAAGCCCACCACTTAATTGAGTAGAACCCCTTATTAAGTATCCTTAAACTTGTTTCATCATAGGAACAAATACAATGCTTCTACTCTTGTTACCTGACAAGGGAGTCTAAAGCTTTGGACGGGTGTCCGTAAGTGACTGTACACTTCTATTATGCTGGATCTTTGGGCTATTAATGCTTTTCTTCACCTGTCCAAGTTCAAGTTTGATGATAAGACTCTGCAAAATCTTTTTTTATTTTAATTTATTAAATCCACAATTTCAGACAACACGTATCTCCAGGCATCATTAGCATCATATTGCAGTTATGTATGTGTTAAATTTACGCATTCACATTTTTTATAAACTTTCAACATTACATTGTAAACTGTTGATTTTTTTGCAGCTAAAAAACCTATGTGCCATTCATTTCTATCTTATTGTTACACCATTTTAAGTTTCTACAGCCTTCCTTTCTTCCCCATCTCTCTGGCTGCCATTCTGAAAGTGCTGGTCCCACATGTTCTATTTGGGTTTATTGGCCTGACTATATCCATAAAGACTTAAAAAGTTAAAAGTCATGGGCATTCAGAAGCCATGTAGCTGAAACACTGGTATGCCCTTAAGAGGTCATTTGCATATATCCCATGGCCCTCCACTACAGGAGGTTTAAGGCATCACACAGTAAAGATTCTAGATTGGCTGGGTCTTTTTGCGTTTTTTTACTGAACTGTTTGTCTATGTGACCTTTCTACCATTTGATTTGGATACACATTCTATTTAAAGGTACGTATCCTGTTCATTCCCCTATCTAACAAACACCCATTTACTTTATTTTCTTTGCAATACCTAGCACATCTTCAAAGGTCAGTTTAAAGTTTGATTTCCACTTTGTAGTTCTCACTTTTTGACTCCTAATAAAATTAAAGGTGACTTGCCATTTTACCTTCTCTGTTCCAGCTTAATAGCAACCATCTCTTCGGTAACTGACTTTTTCACCAAGGATCTGCACTGTTTGCATTTTGTAATGTCCCTTTTAACTCCATTAACTCTACACACTCCTAGAAAATATGCTTTCAGTTTCCACTGTCACTCCCCACACATATCCAACAGTTACTCTTAAGCTGAGAGAAGATCATTTGCAATATACCTGGGGTATAAAAATATCTGCTTAGGTGTTTCCATGCAGATATCGTAAACCATTTTGATTTAGTCATGTAATTTGCTGCCCTGTATCTCCACTTTTAGTTATATTTATACTCATACCACTCTTATTTAAAAAACAAGATAGTAAATAAAAAAGGTAGGTTTGTGTGATTTAGAATATATAGTTGTGTGCTTGTATTTATTATTGGTGTTATCTTTTGTTAGCTGTCTCTTGTAGCCTGCACTTGTGTTTGGCTTTCTTGTTGTATCTTTGGGTCTGTAGTGGAGAAACAAGCTTTGAATTTTAAGAAGTGTGTGGGGTGTGGGTATAAGCTGCCCCCCACCAAAGACACACACAATAAATGTGTGTATTGTGTAGGTGTGGCACATCTCTATGCCTTTGGGCTGAGAACTTATGCTGACTGGAGTGTGAAGTTGATCTCAAAGAGTCTCGGGTCTCCTACCATCTATTTCCACTTCTTTCATTCTTTCTTCACCTTCTACCACCAAAAGGTTGGGAAAGAAGAAAAGTGACAGAGGCAAAGAATGAGAGAAAGAGAAGGACAGAGAGAGAGAGAGAAACTTGCTAAAGACAAAAACAGAGCTAAAGAGAGGGATGATCCTTGATGGAGGGGAAGCCAGATCCAAAGATCCACAGTTCTTCAGCTCCTTTGGCTTCCATGCTTTGGTGCCAGACAGTTGCTGGTACAGCTCCAGTACTGGAGTCATCAGACTTCCCTACATTAAGTATCCCTAATCCCCTTCCTTTCAGCTACTCCTTTTTTTGTGATGAAACGTTTGCCCCCCCATTCTGTGCATTACTGTTGGTGAGTTCTCACTAGAGCCGTCCCCACATCAGATCCAAGCCTCTCCCTTTTGGATCTGAGGCCTGGATCCATCAGTACCTAAACCTTCAAAGCTGGCATTCAAAGCTTCATCTATGTCTGCCAGATCAGCTAGAAGTTTTAATCGGTCAGATTTGGACCACCTGATACATACCATCTTACAAGCCCAGATGGACCCAGGAGTCATCCTTTTTGCCCCAGCTCCAAGGCCAGAGGTTATTATGTCCTCTGCTCCAACATTGGCTGTTCCTCCATTGACCCATCTTTTGATACTGAGACCCACAGATCTGTCTCTTTCTTTGCTTTCCCCCATGTCTGTGCCGACAGCTTGGCCAGCTTGGCTACAGTCAGCATACGTTCTCAGCCCAAAGGCATCCTTGATCTTCTGGATCTGGCTACATCTCAGAGCAGAAGTGTTGGAATCGATGCCTTGGAGTCGGGATCATTGCTTAGGTTTTCTGCATAGTCTCTTCCTTTGGGTGCTTCAGCCTTAGTTTGATTTTGGTCTGAATGTCTGATCCAAGGGGGTCAGCACTGGGCAGCAGTCTGTCTATTGGGTCTGGAGATCTAGGGGGAACCATGCCTAGTCATCTGGGCTTAGTGTCAGCATTCAGTGCTGTAGAGAGGATTCTGTCTTATTTGGACACTGAGGCTTCAGTTGCTAAGTTGGACCCGCTCTGGTCCCTTTGTCCATCTGGTTCCTCGGGCTTGCATCAGTTGGCTTCTGGACAGCCCAGGCCATTACACTGTCAAGACCTCCCAAATTACAGGATTCCCTACTTCATTGTCTGTTTGAGCTTCCTTGGGAGTTTCACTTGAAGAGCAGATGCAAAAAGAAGCATTTGGATTCTTCCAGGATGTCGCTCACTGGGGTTACTGACCTTGATGAAGGGAAGGGGTCTCCAAAATACCCCCACAAGGATGTCTCCTTTGGCAACTTACTTGAATTGATGTGACAGCTGTGGGGCATGGGCCACCAACACCCCCACCCCTGAGGAGTCTGTGTTTGTTGAGGGCTTTGATGCATGTCCATCCACATCATGAAAGCATATGAACTTCATCAGAACCAATTTCACAATTCATACAATTTTAAGTACCAAATCAAATTATATATCTTCAGTCACATTTAAAACATTAATACATGTAAAAATAAAACAGTTTAATACCTTAATTTAATAATTACTAATGGTTACTAATTTTTTTTTTTAATAACATATCCTTTGCTTTATTTATTATTACAAGCTTTATATTGTACAGTTACATAATTTACAGCTTTCCTGTCCTCAAAGTCAAAACACTGTTAATAGAAATCCTATATTTCAAACCAAGTGCAATGTTAAGGAGGAGCTGACAGTGCAACTCTTTATACTCAAGCTGTGCCACCCAGTTACCTCCTTGGAGAGCCAATCTACATTAGAATCATCCTTCATATCGATGTGGTGATAAGTTTGTATTTACTCTTTTTTAACTGATGATGTTATGTTGTCCTGTCTCCCCTTCATTCTTACTGGTTAGATTCGGAGCTGATCCTCTGCTCCGACTCTGCCAAATACACTAGCTCAAAGTCTTTCACTTGGCTCGTGGCTGAATAGGTATCCCATCATGCAGTGGTGTAATTCCCCAGATCTCGTTTGCCACTTTACGAGTTCGGATGCTCTCTCCTTGGCCATGGCTAAGTTTTTTTTAAAGCTTTATATTTTTTCTTGTCTTTGACAATAATATACATAGTTGGTCTAGCTTGAGTAATTTAGTAGTTTGCATGTGCAATTTAATCTTGCTACTGTGTTTGTTGCTTGTTGGCTGTCGTTAGTCGCAAGGTCATTTCTCCCTTTTCCCGTCAACTTTTTTCTGTAGAATAGTTGGTTAGTGTGTGTATTCCCTTGTTTGCGTATATTAGCTTGTTTTAGTTAGAGAGCTAAGTACCCGCTTAACTTAGAGGGTTTGTCTTCTGTGTCCCTTGTTGTAGCTCTACTAGGTCTGTTTAAGTTAGAGGGCCTAGTGCCTGTTTAATTTAGAGGGCAGAGCTGTTCCTTTTTTTTTTCCCTTTCTTCAATAGATGTGCTGTGTTATTATAGTGTGTTACTAGAATATTTAAATATTGCGTGTGTTAGTTTTTTCTATAGAGGTGTAGTTAGTGTTTACTTCTTTTTTAGTATTAGTAGTTGTGTTTCCTTCTTATAATGTCTAAGGAAAGCAGAGAGAAGGAACCTAAGCCATCAGGCTTTAAAAAGTGACAGAAATGTTCACAAAAATTGTCAATTACTGATTGGCATAATATTTGTGTTTATTGTTTGGGGACCATTCACCTCCAAGAGACATGTACATCCTGTCATTCTTTCAACTCCCGTGGCTTACAGGAAAGAAAGAACAAGCTAATTCTCAAAGGACTCCTGAAACCTTCTTTTCATGAAGCTTTACAGAGTACACCTTTTTCAAATAAGTCCCCTTCCTCTAAAGGTGACAAGCCTATGAAAAGACCATCTCCCTCTTCTTCGGTTCATTTGGAGCCACCTCAAAAATTGGCGAAAACTTCAGAAACATCAATCTCCTCGGCTCCACAGCCCTTAGAACTGAGAGAGATCATTGAATTGGACAAATCAAGTCCTTGGGCTCCACGGCCTTCTGAGCCAAAAGAGACTACTTTTCAGAGCTGGTCCACTGAACTAGTACTGGTCTCTGCTACCTTGAGATCTCCCATATTGGAGAGATCTCACTCGCCAACCTTCTCCTCCAGGTCCTCTAGGAGCTTGTCGGACAATGACATGGACAGGGTGGTGCACAGACTTTTGAAGTCGCTGGTGCTGGCTAAATTGTTTTCAGTTACAACCTGTTACAGAGCCATCCAAGACTATTACATCCACAACTATTCCTCCTCCGATCCAAGCTGGATCTTCGGAGCCGGGATGCCAGATACCACTTGCTGTAGACTCTTCGGATCCGAGATCTCTCCAGGAGATTTCAGAACAGATCCCTGCTCCAACACTCTCGGTGCCATCTGGGGTGTTTAGGACCAGAAGTTCTCCGGTCGGCTCCTGGGGAGACCCTCAGACCTGAGTTTCTTCAATTCCAAGTTTACCTCTCAGAGCTTTGGCTCAGCTGAAATTGGCTCCTACATCAGCCTCGTAGCTGATCTCCATGAAGTCAGGGATTTCCTCTGTTTCCTCAGAACTGGAGGTGTCCTTGGAGCTGGGGGCATCTCCCTTCGAGCTGATGAGGAGTGTGCTATCCCCACCTACAGCTCTATACAAGGATACTGGTATTTTTCCTTCCAAGGCACCGGCTTCTGTCCCGGCACCACCCCATCCACAGGACAGCAGAGATTCAGAGCCTCAGGGAGCCTCATTGGGTGAGCCCCACTCTTCCAAGACCTCCCCTGAATACCCTTCTGAGGAGGCACCTCGAAAGAGAACATGCAAAAGGAAGCATATAGTCTCCCATGATGAGTCCATCACCTCTGACACTGACCTTGAGGAGTCAGAAGGGTCCCCACAGTCATCCTCTGACAATATCTCCTTTGCAGATATCTTAGAAATCCTGAAACAGAGAGGCATCTGGAAAGCCATCAACCTTCTGATGAGTCGGTGTACCTAAAGGCTTTTGGATCTCAACCTTCGGCCTCCTGGGTGTCTCCGCCTTTTGACGAGCTGTTGGAGTTGGTTAGTCGGCAGGCATGGGAGTCACCAGACACTATGGAACCAGTCCCTCAGAGGCAAAATAAGTTCTTATCAGCTCCATCTGAAAAAGATTTTATCACAAAAGGCGTTCCTGTAGATGCTGTGGTGGTGGCAGCAGCCACTAAGAAGGAACTTTCTGAAACATCGTCTGTCCATCCACCGAACAAGGACTCCTGGATGATGGACAGATACGGGAAGTATATTTTTTCATCAGCGACTTTTACCCTTAGATCGTTGAACTACCTTACGCACTTTACGAGACTACAAAGAGATCTCCTGAAGGAGTTAGGAGATACTCTGTAAGGTTCAATAGCTGCGAGGATCTCAGAAATGGTGACCTCTCAGCTATCTACCTTAAATTCCATCATTAACTCCTCCATGAGACTGATATCATATGCAGCGGATGGCGCGAGCAGAGCAGCGGGTTCAGGAGTTTTCCTGAGGAGACACTCCCAGATTCACTTGTGTAACTTTGTGGAGCCTTTCAAGTCTACCTTTGTCAACACCCCTTTTGATGGTTCCTCACTCTTTGGACCCAAAGTCAAGGACACACTCACCAGATGCGAGCAGGAAGGGAAAACTCTCTCTGCCATTGGAATACATTTTTCAGTACCTTCAAGTCCTTACCCTAAAGGTCAGAATAGTGGGAAAATGTGGTTCAAAAGAATCCTAGGGAGTTTTTCAGGACGCACAATGTGAGCCCTTCCCCTGGGGCTGAGGAGGAGGCAATAATGGCAGATATCGTCCTCGAGGCAGAGGGGGTCCGATAAAACCAGGGTGACTGTGATTCCTTTCGTGCCCGGTCCTACCAGCCATCCTGTCCCACAAATCAGAACAATCCCAGATGTTCCTCCCAGTCAAAGGGAGCAAGCAACTGTAGAAATTCTAAAGTTGCTAGACAAAAGAGTCATCCAAAAAGTCCCCGCAGACCAAATAGGATTCAGAACTTACTCAAGATTCTTTTTAGTGCCAAAAAGAACAGGGGACTGGAGACCCATATTGGATCTCAGCAAACGAATCTGTGAAGAAGTCCAAGTTCCGAATGGTGACACTACAGTCAGTTCTTCCCTTTTTAGGGAAAGACGATTGGATGTGCTCAATAGACCTCCAAGATGCGTACTACCACATAAAAATGGACAGACCATCAAGGAGTCATTTATACTTCCGGCTGAAAGCCAGTCATTATCAGTTTTGAGCTCTGCCCTGTGGTCTCACTACAGCCCCCTAGAGTGTTCACCAAATCCATGGCAGTAGTCATAGCTCACTTGAGAGGTCTAGGATTCCAAGTATTTCTGTACCTAGAAGACTGGTTCCTAACTGCCACCACCAAGCATCTACTTGAACAGGTGAGAGACACCACACTTCAAACCTGTTCTCAGTGAATTTACAAAAATCTGCCTTGTTGCCCTGTCATCATATGACATTCATAGGTGCAGATCTCGACATCATTTCCATGATGGTATGTCTGCCTCCCGACAGAGTTTCTGCTCTCAGACAACAAATAGCTGACCTTCTACCCAGAAACAAGGTGAAAGCAAAAACAATTTTGAAAGTCCTAGGAACCATGGCTTCAATGATTACTCTTGATGTTCTTAGTGTTTCACTGTTGCAGTCATTACATTTGGGTAATCTGCTGGCAGGTTGTCCTCAGTTGGCCTGATTAACAAAGTCTTGAGTCCTGCGTCGGTTGCTTTCCCTTCTTCCATGACATTAGGTCATCAGGGGTATAAAACATGCAGGCGATGCCATTACATCAGTCTTTCTTGCCGTGCGGTGCCCGAAGCAGAAGCAGTTCGCAAGTGCCAGTTGTTCGACTCCTGAAATTTTCATTTTCGAGTTTCAGAACCGAAGTCTTCAACTTAAAGCTAAGTACCCCTTTGGAGAAACTTTTTATTGCTCCTTACCAATGTCAGTAAAAGTTAATAATTGCATTACTTGTGGAAAGCAAATACCTCATAAAGATTTTCAGTCGTACTGTATTCCTTGCCTAGGCCCTGACCACAACGTACCTTGCTGTTGGTTTTGTGCTTTATTTAATCAGTGCACTGTCCGTCGTCGGTACATTTTTGCCTCTAAAAATTTCGGTTCTCGGTTAAATTATCCAGAGATGTCATCGGTTAGCCATCCGACTACCGGGATTCTGAAAAAACGCAAAGATAAAGACAGAGACAGGCCGCTGAGGTCCAAAACTGCCGACGACGCTTCTCCTAAGCCAGTCGCCAGTTCGCCCGTACTCAGTGAGACGCTTTCGCAGCCCCTGATACACACTACTTCTAATTTGCAGGCCTCTACTGAGACCCATTTGGAGTCTGGTATGCCGCGAGATACTATACCTATAGAACCCGTGGATGTCTCTACCTTAAATGGGTCTGGAGCCGCTGTGCAGGCACTGGCTTCTGAGGGTGTATTCAGGCCTACAGACTTGCATATTAAATCGACACCGCCTTCATTACTAAGGCCTAAATCTCGATCCATGTCTAAAAAACTGATGCCCAGGCCACATGTTCAGGCCCCTTTGCCTAAAAAACAAATTATAAAAATGGCTGAATATCTGATTACTCTAATCAGGGGTAGTCCCCCCCCCCCCACACCAAGAGGCCTAGGGCTGAGCTTGATTATGAATCTTCTGATCAGGATTCTGTTTCTTCTGACTCTTCTAATGACCTGGATTTGTCCATACCTACTTATGAGGATTCTGATGCAGAGGATTCCATTCCCTCTGCTTCACCTCCTGAGGATTATTCCTTTGGGGAAACTTTACATACTTTAAGGGAGCATTTCCACTGGGAAAGCCAGGAATTTTCTGATTCGAAAAAGAGGCTTAGGGATTTCCTTCTTCTACCTCAGCATAGGCCTTTGGCTATACCTCCTGTACTAGACATTTTTGATGATGTGTTCTCAGAATCCAGTTTGGTCCCTGATTCCCTGCCTCCGGCTCCCAGTAAACCTGACAGATACTACAGGGTTCCTGAGTACCACAAGTTCCTTTTCAAAAATCCTGTTGCAGATCCAGAAACCATTTCTCAGGGGCCCAAGGGCATTAAGGCTTCTACTGCTAAAAATCCTACCCCTTCTGATAGAGACTCCAGGGCGCTGGATAGATAGGGTAAAAAGGTTTATACTTCTGCAACCTTGGCAATCAGAGCTTTAAACTGCCAATTTCATATGTTAAAATATCAACAGCATATTATTGGACTGCTTAAACAGAAAATTATGTTGATTCCTGACTGTGGAAAAGTAAAGATTTACAGGATTTAATGCATTCTGCTGAACAAGTTGGAAAACATACTTTGCAATGTGGTTTTGATTCTTTAGAGGCCTCTTGCAGGGCTGCTGTTACTGGGTCTGTGCTTAGAAAGCATGCTTGGCTTAAGGAGCAGTCTTTGCCTGATCATGTTAAAGCTAAATTGTTGGATGCTTCTTTAAATCAGGACCACCTGTTTGGCAATAAGGCTGAAGAAGTTCTTAAAAAGATGGAAGATAAAGCTAAATCTATGCAAACTGTTAAATATTTTTTACAAGTGCAACCTCCAAGAATTAGTAGGCATTGGCCCACTAAGAAGTGGTCCTTTCCAGTCCCTTCCAGATCCTCTCAAGTCAAACCCAGACACAGCAAAAACCCCAGGTTTCAGTCCCAGGGGACTCTCAGAACTAAGCAGTGGGGGACCTTCACTTCCAAGTCTGGAAACAACAATGCTAAACAGTCTCAATGACTTCCTTTTAAAATTCCCAAGCACTTATCTTTTAAATGCCCATTTGGGGGGAAAGATTGCTCTTCATGCAAAGAACTGGGAACTTATAACCCAGGACAAATGGGTTTTAAATATAGTGTCCCAGGAATACAGATTTCATTTCCACACCTTGCCAACACCAAACGGGTGGCCAGACCTGCCCCCAAATCGGTGGGCAGAGGCTCAAAAACAAGTACTTTCCCTCTTAAGCATGGGGGCTATTCAACTGGTACCAGAAGAGGAAAAGGGACAAGGTTTCTATTCCAGGCTTTTTCTGGTTCTCAGAAAAGACAAATCATGGCATCCAATCCTGGACCTGTCTACTCTAAACACCTTTCTGGAGATTCCAAAATTCAAGATGCTGACTCTTCACAACTTACTTCCTATGCTAGACAAAGACGCCTGGTTGGCAACTCTAGATTTAAAAGAAGCATACCTGCACATCCCAATCAGTGAATCTTGCAGAAGATACCTACGCTTCAAAACAGGCTACTTGCATTATCAGTTTTCTGCAGTGCCCTTTGGCTTGTCTACTACGCCCAGGGTATTCACACAGTGCCTGGCTCCAGTTATTGCATTTTTCAGGCAAAGAAATATTCAAATATATCCATACCTGAACAATTGTCTAATTCAGGCAGAAAACCAGGGCATACTTTTAAATTATCTGGCATTTGTAAAAAGGGTTCTGACTTGCCTGGGGTACACCATAAACGAAAAGAAATCACATCTGGTACCATGTCAACAGATTACATTCCTGGCTGCAAGCTTGAATACAACTGCCCAAATGGCTTTCCTCACGCCAAAAAAACAAATTCATTTGGTAACTTACCTCAAACAAGTGACCACAAAACCCCTGCTATCTGTAAGATAAATACTGCAAGCCTTGTGGTTCATGGCCTTCTGCATTCTTCTAATTCCATATGCAAGACTGCATATGAGGAAACTACAGTGGTATCTCAAAAGTCTATGGAGTCAACATTGTCACAGCCCGGAAACAATGAATGTTCATCGTGTTTAATACTGTTGCATTACTCTTGGGTTATCCTGCTGGCAGACTACCCTCAGTCAGCCAGAATTCCAAAGTCTAGGTCCGGCGTCGGTTGCTGTCACCTCTTCCCTGTCGTCAGTGCACCAGGGGTATAAAAGATGCAGCCGATGCCATTTTCTTCAGTCTTTCTTGCCGCACGGTGCCCAAATCAAAAGCAGTTCACAAGTGCCGGTAGGCCAACTCCTGAGATTTTCAAATACGAATTTCAGAACCAAAGTCTTCATTAAAGCTAAGTACCCCGTTGGGGAAACTTTTTTCTTGCTCCAGACCGATGTCAGAAAAAGTTAACAATTGTATTTCTTGTGGGAAGCAAATACCTCATAAGGATTTTAACTCTTACTGTATTCCTTGCCTAGGCCCTGATCACAACATTGCTAGCTGTCGCTTTTGTGCTTGATTTAACCAACGTACTATCAAGCGTCAGTTCGATTTTGCATTTCATTACTTTGGTCGAAGATTTAATTATATAATGCCGTCAGACCAGCCCACAACCGGAGTTTACAAAAAACACAAGGACAAGGACAAGGATAGGCATCCGAGGTCCAAAACCAATGACGAAGCCTCTGCTAGGCCAGTCGCCGGATGTTCATCGTGCATACAGCTGCAGTCATTACAGATGGGTTCTACTGCCATCAGGCGGGTCCTCGGTCGGCCGAATTCCAAAGTCTAGGTCCGGCGTTGGTTGTTGTCGCCTTCTTCCCTGACATCAGTGCGACAGGGGTATATAAGACACAGCCGACGCCATTTTCTTCAGTCTTTTTTGCCGCGGGGTGCCCGAAGCAGAAGCAGTTTGCAAGTGCCGGTCGGCCAGCTCCTGAAATTACAAAAATTTGGAAACCGAAGTCTTCTTTAAAGCTAAGTACCCCGTTGGGGAAACTTTTCTTGCCTCAGACCGATGTCAGACAAAGTTAACAATTGTATTTCTTGTGGGAAGCAAATACCGCATAAGGATTTCCATTCTCTCTGTATTCCTTGTTTAGGCCCAGACCACGACGTCTCGGGCTGTCGCTTTTGTGCTACCTTTAATAAACGCACTATTAAGCGTCGGGCGGAGTTCGCCCAGCACTTTTTTGGTAAAGCTTTTAACTATACAATGTCGTTGGAGACTCCGACTACCGTTTTGTCCAAAAAACGCAAGGACAAAGACCGACATGCGAGGCCCGCGGTCTCCACCGACACCACACCAAAACCGGCTACATGTGGTCCAGTTCTCAGTGAGGCGCCTACGCAGCCCCTGACTACCGACGACACTTCTCTGGCGGTGTCCTCTGTAACCGAGACCGCAGGTTCCTCGGCCCACACCCTGACTACAGCTACCGAAGCCACTGTGAGTGTTGAGCCTCTTAATGTGGACAGATCTACTTCCACCCATGGTGTCTTCAGACCTTCTTCTTCCTTTTCCATCAAGGCCTTTAGTAAGTCTAAATCAGCCATGCACTCCCAGAGGCCTGTTGCACAGGGCCCATCTACAGGCCCCATGCCTAAAAAGCAGATGCTCAAAATGGCTGAGGATTTAATTACTCTTATCAGGGGTTCCCAACCACCACCGGACAAGAGATCCAGAGTGGAGGAAGAATCTCCTTCTTCTGACCAGGGCTCCATTATTTCAGAACATTCTGATGAAGAGGAGCATTCGTACTCCCCTTTTGAAGATTCTGATGCAGAACAGTCCATTCCTTCTGTATCCCCCCCAGAGGATTTCTCATTCCGGGAAACCTTGCATACCTTGAGGGAACACTTCCATTGGGAAGGCCAGGATTTTTCAGATTCAAAGAAAAGGCTTAGGGAATTTCTTCTGCTACCTCAGCACAGACCTCTGGCGATACCTCCTGTCTTGGACATACTTGATGATGTTTATTCGGAGGCTTGCCTTAATCCGGATTCCCTGCCTCCAGCCCCAGTCAAGCCTGATAGGTACTACAGAGTTCCTAACTCACACCAATTTCTTTACAAAAGCCATAATGCTGACCCAGAAACCATTTCTCAGGGTCCCAAGGGAATGAAGGCCTCTACTGCTAAGAATCCATTACCTTCCGAAAGAGAGTCTAGATCCTTAGAAAGGTGGGGAAAAAAGGTATATACCTTGGCCACTCTAGCCATGAGGGCCTTAAATTGTCAGTTCCATATGCTTAAATATCAGCAGTTTCTGTTATCACAATTAAAGAATAAAATGTCACAACCTGAACAACCAGATCTGAAGGAGTTTCAGGATATGATGCATAGTGCAGAACAAGTGGGTAAGCACACCTTACAATGTGGTTATGATGCTCTAGAGGCCTCAAGTAGAGCTGCAGTTGCAGGATCAGTCATTCATAGACATGCCTGGCTTAGGGAACAAACCCTGCCTGATCATGCCAAAGCTAAATTACTAGATGCTCCTTTACAAAAGGATGTATTATTTGGTACTAATGCTGAGGAAATACTAAGGAAAATGGAAGAAAAAGCTAAATCTATGCAAACTGTTAAGGCTTTTCTACAGGTACAACCACCACGTTTAGTAGAAATTGGCCTACAAAAAACTGGTCCTTTCCAGCCACGGACAAGCCCCAAAGAGGTAGATACAGACGCGGAAGGGGCAGAGGACAATCTCAAGGATCATATAGAGGCAGACAATGGCAACCTCCAGCATCAAGAGGTGGCGAAGACAGTGCACAGCAATACAGAAAACAAACCCAATGACTCTCCCCTTTGCATGCCAAACAAGGCTCAAGTGGCAGCACCCTTGGGAGGAAAGCTGGCATTATTTTCAGAAAATTGGCATATTGTCACAAAAGACAAATGGATCCTGGACATTATAAACAGAGGCTACATATTTCATTTTCACACTCTTCCAAAAATGAGAGGCATGCCGAACCTGCCACACAATCAAAGGGCAGAGGCTCAAATACAAATTTCAAAGCTCATGGACATGAAAGCTATTCAAGAGGTACCTACTCATGAACAAGGTCAAGGTTTTTATTCCAGACTATTCCTGGTACCAAGGAAGGGAACCAATTGGAGACCCATTTTGGACTTATCCATCCTAAACACATTTCTACTGCCAAAATTCAAGATGCTCACCTTACAGCAGCTTCTTCCCATGCTGGGCAAGGAGTCTTGGCTGGTAACATTGGACCTCAAGGAGGCATACCTGCATGTCCCAATCAGACAAAGCTGCAGAAGATACCTCAGATTTCTTGCAGGTTCAATCCACTATCAATTCTCTGCATTGCCCTTTGGCTTATCTACTGCGCCCAGAGTATTCACGAAATGCCTGGCATCAGTAATTCCTACTGCAGACTTCAAGGGATACAAATATACCCTTATTTGGACGACTGCCTGATCCAAGCGGACAGCAAGCATATACTTCTGGAGCATCTGGCTTATGTAACACAGTTATTGAATTCTCTGGGATACACAGTCAACAAAGAGAAATCCAGGCTAACACCATCTCAGAAAATAATTTTCCTGGGTGCCAACTTGGACACAAACACCCAGATGGCCTATCTTACGCCAGAAAAACAGGGGCAACTAACTCAGTACTTCAAGATACTAGCAAATTGTACCAGGCTAACTGCAAGGAAAATCCTGCAGGCTCTGGGATTCATGGCATCTTGCATTCTTCTAATCCCATGTGCAAAGTTGCATATGAGGAAACTTCAATGGTACGTAAAAAACCTATGGTCTCAACACAACCACAGTTTGGAAACAATAATACCACTAATTCCATGTTTACAAAAGGAATTTCTATGGTGGGCTCAAGCATGCCAAACAAACGCAGGTCTACCATTCTGCAAACCTCAAGCAAATCAAGTCATCACAACAGACGCCTCAGACTACGCCTGGGGGGCACACATGACAGACAGGTGCATTCAGGGCAAATGGTCCCAAAAGGAAAAGCACCTTCACATCAATCAAAAGGAAATGCTAGCAGTGATAAATGCAATTACAGCTTTCAAGTACCTCCTGCATCCAGGGCAATTATTAATAAGAACAGACAGCACCACAGTAATGTGGTACATAAACAAACAAGGAGGAACACATTCATACCCCCTGTGCAGGCTGGCCATGTCACTTTGGAACAGGGCTCTGGAATGGCAAATCGAGCTTCAAGCACAGTACGTGCCAGGTATGGAAAACACGCTGGCAGACAATCTAAGCAGAAATATGACAGATCCTCACGAATGGAAGTTGCATCCTCAAGTGTTTACAAAGATAATCCAAGCCTGGGGAAGGCCAAACATAGATCTCTTTGCCTCCCACAAAAATCACCAATTGACAAAATTCTGCTCAAGGACATTTCATCCAAAGGCCTGGAGAGTGGACGCCCTTTCTTTCAGATGGGCAGCACGGACAGTTTATGCCTTTCCACCTCTTCCTCTACTGACCAAGGTGCTTTTGAAAACAAGAGCAGACAGACCAAAGATGATACTGATTACTCCAGACTGGCCAAGACAACACTGGTACCCACTCCTGAGGAGCCTAACACATTCTCCTCCCTGGACCCTACCTCTAATGCCTCTCCTTCTGACTCAGCACAGCTACAAAACTCTTCACAGTCAGCTGAAAACAATCTGGCTGCATGGAAAATTCCTTAACACCACAACAGACCCTACTCTCCAAGGAGGTACAGGATGTCATTTTGGAAGCCAGAAGGCCATCTACTAGAAAAGCTTACTCCACAAAATGGAAACGGTTTTGCGCTTGGAATGAGAAAAAGGACCAGGATCCTAGAAAACTGAATTTGCCTCAGATATTACAGTATCTAACTGAGCTGCTGAACAGTGGACTTTCATTCTCCTCCATTAAAATCCATGCCTCAGCCATTTCTGCAGAATACAACACTGATCCACCCTTATTCTCTTACCCAATCTTAAGACAGTTCCTCAGAGGGGCTAAGAATATAAGACCTCCAAGGAAACAACCAATCCCAGCCTGGGATCTTAATTACATTCTGGAAAAATTAACATTGCCTCCTTTTGAACCAGCTGCCTCAACAGATTTGCAATATTTGTCCTGGAAAACAGCTTTCCTTCTGGCTATTACCTCAGCTCGTAGGGTCTCGGAATTACAAGCCCTCATGGCTGTGCAGCCCTTTCTCATCTTCCATCAGGACAGGGTTTCCCTACGAACCAACCCGTCATTTATGCCTAAGGTAGTATCCAGGGTAGCTTTAAATCAGGCCATACACTTGCCTACTTTTTACCCCAATCCTCAAAACAAAGGGGAAAGGCTGCTACATTCCTTAGACATCCATAGACAGCTGCGTTACTATTTGGACAGAACAAAGCCGTTCAGGAAATCAGAACAACTCTTTGTGTCCTATGCTGTAGGAGCTCAAGGGAAGCCAATTTCCAAACAGACAATTTCAAAATGGATAGGCCACTGCATACGTTTTTGTTACTCCTTTCATGGTAAATCTGTGCCTACAGGCATCAGATCCCACTCCACAAGGGCCACAGCTACCTCTGCAGCCTTCCTCAGAGGAGTTCCTACCAAAGATATTTTGGAGGCAGCCACTTGGAGTTCGGTGCATACCTTCACTAAACACTACCACCTACCTTTATACTCCAAAACAAGAGCAGGCTTTGCCACTGCTGTGTTGCAGGGCATTCTGGCTCCTCCTAATTCCACCTAGTGCCTACCACCCTGTGCGTAGCTTTGGGATTCTACCTATCTGTAATGACTGCAGCTGTATGCACGATGAACATAGTACAGTTTTGTACCTACCATAAATGTAGATGTTAGAGTGCTAATACAGCTGCAGTCCAGGTTTCCCTCCTTCCCCTCTTGGTACAGGCCTAGTGGCTAACTCCTCCTCATACAACCTGTTTGGGTTATCCTTCTATGGTGTATTTGCTTGCAACTACTGAATTTTGATTATATTGCATTGCATGACTATACATAGATATATAAATTATGTATTGCCTTCCTTCTGGGGGCACCTGACATCTGGGGCAAGAAAGACTGAAGAAAATGGCGTCGGCTGTGTCTTATATACCCCTGTCGCACTGACGTCAGGGAAGAAGGTGACAACAACCGACGCCGGACCTAGACTTTGGAATTCAGCCAACCGAGAACCCGCCTGATGGCAGGAGAACCCATCTGTAATGACTGCAGCTGTATTAGCACTCGAACATCTACATTTATGGTAGGTACAAAACTGTACTTTCTCAGTGAGGTGCTTTTGCAGCCCCTGGCGCCCACTACCTCAGAGCCACAGGCCGCTACCGACTCCCACGTGGAGCCGACTGGGCCTCTGGATACTCAAGGTATTGGACACTTGGAAATCATTCCGTCAAATGGGTCCAGAGCCGCTGAGCAGGCATTGGCTTATGAGGGTGTCTTCAGACCTACACAACTATATATTAAGCCATCTTCAGCTTCAAAGACAAAGATTAAAGCAGCTGTAAAGACAAAGAAACAAGTACAGCATTCTCCTACTCAGACTTCCATGCCTAAAAAACAGATGCTCAAAATGGCCGAAGACCTAATTACTTTGATCAGGGGCTCCCATCCCCTCCTAAGAAAAGGCTCAGAGACTTTCTGCTTCTTCCTCAGCACAGACCCCTTGCTATTCCACCTGTTCTAGACATTGTAGATGATGTATTTTCAGAGTCCGGCCTGTCCCCTGACTCTTTACCCCCTGCACCTGCTAAGCCAGACAGATACTACAGGGTCCCGGATTCTCATAAATTCCTATATAAAAACCTTGCTGCTGACCAAGAAACTATATCTCAGGGTCCTAAGGGGGTTAAAGTTTCCACTGCAAAAAACCCTGTCCCCTCTGATAGGGATTCTAGGGCTCTAGACAGATGGGGGAAAAAAAGTCTACACTTCTGCTACCCTGGCTGTAAGGGCTTTAAATTGTCAGTTTCATATGCTTAAATATCAGCAATATTTAATGTCACTGCTTAAACAGAAAATGTTGACAAATACGGAATGTTCAGAGAACAAGGAATTGCAGGATTTATTGCATGCAACTGAACAAGTGGGAAAGCATGCTTTGCAATGTGGTTATGATTCACTGGAGGCCTCTTACAGAGCCGCTGTTACAGGTTCTGTTATTAGAAGGCATGCTTGGTTAAATGAACAGAATCTGCCTGATCATGTTAAAGCAAAATTATTAGATGCACCATTACAGCATGATACTTTGTTTGGTACTAAAGCAGAAGAGGTGTTGAAAAAAATGGAGGATAAAGCAAAATCCATACAGATAGTCCAGGAGTTCTTACAGGTACAGCCACCTAGGTTTAGCAGGAACTGGCTTTCTAAAAATTGGTCCTTTCCAGTGTCAGACAGACCACAAAGAGGCAGATACAAGCATCCCAGAGGCAAATCTCAGCCCCAAGGCTCATACAGGCCTAAACAATGGGGTGCTCCTACCTCCAAAAGTGGAGAAGACAAATCACAACCTTACAGGAAACAGTCCCAATGACTTTACTCTACCAGTTCCAAGCAGTTTTCTTTTGACAGCCAAACTAGCACTTTTTTCATCAAATTGGCAAATGGTTACCCAAGACAAATGGGTCCTGAATATAGTGTCCCAAGGCTACAGGTTCCATTAGACACTCTACCAAGGTCAAAGGACATGCAAGACCTGCCACACAATCAATGGGCAGAGGCACAAAAGCAAATTACAGCCCTCATGGACATGAGGGCCATTCAGCAAGTACCACAACAAGAGCAGGGGCAAGGATTTTACTCCAGACTTTTCCTAGTACCCAGGAAGGACAAAACCTGGAGACCAATACTGGACCTGTCTATACTAAATATGTTCCTGGAAGTTCCAAAATTCAAGATGTTGACTCTACAGCAGCTACTGCCTATGCTGGGCAAGAGGGCTTGGCTCGTAAACTTGGACCTAAAAAAGGCATGCCTGCATGTCCCAATCAGACAATCTTGCAGAAGATACCTCAGATTCATAGCTGGCTGAATGCATTACCAATTCTCTACACTGCCCTTTGGCTTATCTACTGCACCCAGGGTCTTCACAAAATGCCTGGCACCAGTAATTGCGTTTTGAAGACAAAAAGGAATTCAAATATATCCCTACTTGGACGACTGCCTAATTCAAGTAGAGAACAAAGACACTCTTCTAAAGCATCTGGCATTTGTAAAAAGATTACTAATTGGCCTAGGGTACACAGTAAACGAAAAGAAATCAAAACTAGTGCCCTCTCAAGAGATAATATTCCTGGGTGCAAGCTTAAATACAACTGCCCAGATGGCTTATCTCACGCCAGACAAGCAAAAGCAACTGACTACTTACTTCAAGAAACTGGCAACAAAAACCCACTTATCTGCAAGGAAAATCCTGCAGGTCTTGAGTTTCATGGCATCCTGCATTCTACTAATTCTATATGCCAGACTGCATATGAGGAAACTACAATGGTATCTGAAAAGTGTTTGGATTCAGCATTGCCACAGCCTGGAGATGGTAATTGCACTCATTACCTGCCTACAACAGGAGTGTCGATGGTGGGCAGAAGCCTCTCACCACAACAAGGGTCTGCCATTCAGTTTACCCACAGCCAGGCAGACACTGACAACGGATGCATCAGATTATGCCTGGGGGGCCCATATGGCAGGAAAATGTATTCAGGGCACATGGCCTGCAAACCAGATGCATCTTTACATCAATCAAAAAGAGATGCTAGCTGTTCAAAATGCCCTGACAGCTTTCAAGGACCTGCTTCATCCAGGACAGTTACCGATAAAGACAGACATCACTATGGTCATGTGGTACATAAACAAGCAGGGAGGTGCACATTCCTACCCCCTCTGCAGACAAGCAATGAACTTATGGGACACAGCATTGGCTTTTCAAGTTCACCTGCAAGCACAATTCCTGCCAGGAAAAACAAATACTCTGGCAGACGAACTAAGCAGAAACCTCATGGATCCCCACGAATGGAAACTGGATCCACAAGTCTTCAGCATGATAATAAGGAAATGGGGATGCCCAGACATAGATCTATTTGCCTCCCCTCACAACTGTCAATTGCAGAGATTTTGCACAAGGATTTATCACAAGCAAGCATGGAAAATGGACGCCCTATCATTCAGCTGGAAAAATCTAACAGCATATGCTTTTCCCCCACTGCCTGTCCTTCCCAGAGTACTCCTAAAGGTCAGACAAGAGAAGCCAAAAATGAAACTGATTGCACCAGACTGGCCACGCCAGCACTGGTACCCAATCCTAAAGAGCTTGTCTCAAGGTCCAGCATGGATATTGCCTCAAACTTCTCACTTGCTGACCCAACAAAACAATCAGATCCTGCACAGCCAACTCAGAACCTTAAATGTGACAGCATGGCGGATAATGTAGCCATTCAGAACACTCCTCTTTCAAAAGCTGTTATGGATGTTATCTTGGAGGCCAGGAGGCCCAGTACCAGAAAATCTTATGCAGAAAAATGGAAGAGATTCTGTACTTGGAACCAGGAAGAAGGCATTGGCACGTCTGTACCAAATATACCTCAGATTTTACAATGTCTAACTGAGATGCTGAACGATGCTGAACAAAAGTCTTTCTTTCTCATCAATTAAGATTCATGCCTCTGCCATTTCAGCCCATTACAATACGAAACCACCTATCTTTTCTCATCCTTTAGTAAGGCAGTACCTCAGAGGGGCCAAAAACTTTAGGCCTCCAAGGAGAGCACGAATTCCGGCCTGGGACCTCAATTATGTTTTGGAAAAACTCACACTGCCTCCTTTTGAGCCAGCATCAACAGCAGATATAAAATTCTTATCCTGGAAAACAGCCCTGCTCATAGCAATAACCTCTGCAAGGCGAGTCTCGGAGTTACAAGCACTCATGGCTGTGGAACCTTTCATCATTTTTCATCCAGACAGGGTTTCTCTGACGACAAACCCTGCATTTATGCCTAAGGTGGTGTCCAGTGTGGCCCTCAACCAAACCATTCACTTGCCTACCTTTTACACAAATCCATAGAACAAGGGTGAGAAAATTCTGCATTCTTTAGACATACACAGGCAGTTACGCTTCTACTTGGACAGAACTAAAGCTTTCAGAAAGACTGAGCAACTTTTAGTGTCATATGCTGCAGGATCACAAGGAAAGGCTATCTCAAAACAGACTATTTCTAAATGGATAGGGAATTGCATCCATTTCTGCTATTTTCAACATGGCAAATTAGTGCCTAAGGGCATTAGGCCTCATTCTATCAGAGCAGTAGCCACTTCAGCAGCCATCCTCAGAGGAGTACCAACCAAAGATATCTTAGAGGCTGCAACTTGGAGTTCAGTGCACACCTTTACAAAGCACTAACACTTGCCTCTGTAGCAGGCTTTGCCACTGCAGTTCTGCAGGGCCTCATAGCCTCTCCTAATCCTATTTAGCCCAGCCATCCATCCTCAGCTTTGGGATTCTACCCAAGAGTAATGACTGTAACAGTGAAACACGATGAACATAGTACAGTTGTGTACCTACCATAAATGTAGATGTTCGAGTGTATTCACTGTTGCAGTCCTGGTTACCCACCCACCATCCCCCTTCTCTTTGCTGGGACTTATCTGCACTTCTCTATCCTATACAACCTTTTTGGTGTATTTGCTTGTAGATGAAGGAAATGTTATTTTTGTGCATGCATTCCTTATTGGCATATTTTTCAGCCTACCAATTTGGGGCACCTGACATCTGGGGCAAGAAATACTGAAGAAAATGGCGTCGGCTGCATCTTTTATACCCCTGGCACACTGACGTCAGGGAAGAGGCGACAGCAACCAACCTAGACTTTGGAATTCTGGCCGACTGAGGGTAGCCTGCCAGCAGGATAACCCAAGAGTAATGACTACAACAGTGAATACACTCGAACATCTACATTTATGGTAGGTACACAACTGTACTTTCCTATCATACCTTGCCTACTCCTGGAGTTCCTATGGTGGGCAGAGGCCTGCCACCAAAACAAGGGACTATCATTCATGCTACCCCCTGTCGCCCAAACCCTAACTACAGATGCATCAGACTATGCATGGGGGGCTCACCTGGCAGGGAAGAGCATTCAGGGCAAATGGAACCCAAATCAAATGCACCTACATATCAATCAAAAAGAAATGCTAGCTGTACAGAATGCTCTGACAGCCTTCAAGGACTACATTCTTCCAGGACAACTAATGGTAAAGATGGACAACACCACAGTTATGTGGTACATAAACAAGCAGGGAGGTACACATTCCTACCCCCTCTGCAGACTAGCCATGGCATTGTGGAACACAGCCTTGAGCTACCAAGTGCACCTACAAGCTCAATTCCTGCCAGGAAAATTGAATATACTGGCAGATGGACTAAGCAGAAACCTCATGGACCCACACGAGTGGAAACTGGAACCATGGATTTTCAACATGTTGACAAGCGAATGGGGGAGCCCAGACATAGATCTATTTGCTTCCCTCCAGAACTACCAGTTGGACAAGTTTTGCACAAGGACTGCCCACAAACAAGCCTGGAAATTGGATGCTCTGTCCTTCAGCTGGAAAAACCTATCAGTCTACACCTTTCCCCCCTCTGCCTCTGCTCTCCAAAGTTCTTATAAAAGTCAAACAGGACAAACCAAGGATGATTTTGATTGCTCCAGACTGGACATGCCAACATTGGTACTGCCTCCTGCGCAGTGTGTCTCAGCAGGAGAAACAAATTTTGCACCCTTAGCTTCCAACATTGAATCTTGCAGCATGGCTAATCACTTAAATTCACCCTTATCATTCCTCAGCAAATCTGTGATGGATGTCATCTTGGAGGCGAGGAGACCTAGTACTAGAAAATCTTAGGCTGACAAATGGAAAAGATTCTTTGCCTGGAACCAATCTTTAGAGATGAGCACAGCAGCACCTAATTTACCTCAGATTTTGCAATACTTAACTGAGATGCTTCACAAGGGCCTGTCTTTTTCCTCCATTAAAATCCATGCCTCAGCTATTTCAGCTCACTATAACACAGAGCCACCCCTCGTCTCTCATCCTCTGCTCAAGCAGTACCTCAGAGAGGCAAAAAACTTGAGACCACCCGGAAGAGCTCCTATCCCTGCCTGGGACCTTAACTTTGTTTTGGAGAAACTCACTCTACCTCCTTTCGAGCCAGCTGCTACTGCAGACTTAAAATGTCTTTCTTGGAAAACAGCCTTCCTTTTAGCAATCACTTCAGCTAGAAGGATATCTGAATTACAGGCCCTTATGGCAGTGGTGCCTTTCATCATCTTTCATGCGGACAGGGTATCTCTCAGGACCAATCCATCCTTCATGCCTAAGGTGGTTTCCAGTGTGGCTCTTAATCAGTCCATTTACTCGCCAACCTTTTTTCCCATTCCACAGAACAAAGAGGAATGGATTCTGCATTCCTTGGATGTGCACAGACAATTTAGATTCTGCTTGGACAGAACTAAGTCTCGAAGAAAATCGGAACAATTGCTGGTAGCATTTACTGCAGGGGCTGAGGGGAAGGCTATTTCAAAACAAACCATTTCTAAATGGATAAGCCATTGCATTCATTTTTGTTGTAAGCACCATGGAAAACGTATCCCCCAGGGGATCAGATCTCACTCCACCAGGGCTGCATCTACTTCTGCAGCCTTTCTCAGAGGTGTTCCTACCAGGGATATCCTAGAAGCTGCTACCTGGAGTTCTGTACATACTTTCACCAAGCATTATCATTTACCAATTTTCTCTAAATCCAGAGCTGGCTTTGCCACTGCTGTCTTCCAGGGCATTATAGCTGGCCCTAATGCTGTATAAACTCCTCCTCCCAACCTTAGCTTTGGGAATCTACCCAAATGTAATGACTGCAACAGTGAAACACGAAGAACATAGTACAGTTGTGTACACTTACCATAAATGTAGATGTTTGAGTGTATTCACTGTTGCAGTCCTGGTTACCATCCCTCCAGCCCCCTAGTTTTTTTCTGGCTATTCCTCTACTTTCCTTTACTATGCTTAAAAGCCTTTTTGGTGTATTTGCTTTTGGTTGGAGGTATACTTTTGTGTTAATTTGCTCCCCATTAGGGGGGCACCTGACATCTTTGGCAAGAAAAACTGATGTAATGGCGTCACCTGCAAGTTTTATACCACTGACGACCTGTCGTCATGGAAGAAGGGACAGCAACTGACGCAGGACCCAAAACTTTCTTAATCAGGCCGACTGAGGGCAACCTGCCAGCAGATTACCCAAATGTAGTGACTGCAACAGTGAATACACTCGAACTTCTACATTTATGGTAAGTGTACACAACTGTACTTTCCTCTAGCCAGGATGCATATGAGAATACTTCAGTGGCTTTTTTTTGCTCAGTGGTTGTTACAAGAACTTCCCATGTCTCACCAAATCAGAATTACAGTCTTGCAAGAGATATCTTCTATGGTGGCTTCGGTCTGACCACGTGACCATTGGGCGACCTTTTGTGCCACAACAACCTGTAGCGACAGTGATCATGGACGCCTCCCAGATAGGGTAGGGGGGCATTATCTGAGAAGAACAGTCCAAGGCACATAGCAAGAACACAAGGCTCATTTGCACATCAATGTTCTAGAGATGAGAGCAGTGCTTCTAGCATTGCAAGCACTCCATGACTCTCTTCCATTAGGAACAATTGCAATCCAGTCAGACAGCATGTCGGTAGTCTGGTACAGAAACAAACAAGGAGGAATCAGATCATGCCCCCTTTGTCTAGAAGCGCTGAGAGTATGGCAATGGGCAGTGTCTTCCCAACATTTTGTGGTAGCAATGCATATTTCGGGGAAATCCAACGTGATAGCAGACAAACTCAGCAGGGCAATATTAATGCCTTACGAGTGGTCTCTAAACCAAAACATAGCAGAAAAGGTTTTCCGAAAATGGGTCCAGCCTTGCTGCGACCTTTTTGCCACTGCCATAAATACCAAATGTAGCAGCTACTTTGCCTTAATCCCCCCTATGAGGGAGATACTGAGAGATGCACTTGTTCACTATTGGCCCTCGGGACTTCTGTATCCCTTCACCCCCTTTCCCCTGATACCCAAAGTCATTCAGAAAGCAAAATCTTTGGGAAACAGGCTGATTCTCATTGCTCCATACTGGCCTCATCAGATTTGGTTCCCCTTTCTCTGGCCTCACCTGCAGGAGAAACTGTGGGTTCTGGACCCAGTTCCAGACCTTCTGACCCATATGTCAGGAACACTTCATCCTGCTCTCCAAACCCTGAATTTGACAGCTTGGCTGCTCCACTTCCAAACTTAGCAACGCTTCAAGACTTCACACCAGCAGTAAAACACAGTTTGGTATCTTCTCCACAAAGCTTCTACCAGGAAGTTGTATTCCAGTAAATGGAAGAGATTCTCCTACTGGGCAAAAACAAGAATCATTAATCCCTTTTCTGCCCCAGTTATTAGTTCAATTTTAGAATTTCTTGGAGAACTTTTCCATCAAGGTTCCACAGCAGCTACAATTAGAGTTCAATTAGCTGCAATTTCTAAGTTTCACATTGGTGAATACACTCCTAACCTAATGTCACACAAATTGTGTAAAGCATTCTTAAAAGGCACTTGCTTATTGAGACCTCCCATAAAAGAACCTCTCTCGCCATGGGATCTGAATTTTGTCCTGACGCACCTAACCTTACCTCCCTTTTAACCCTCATCATCATGTGATCTCAAATTTCTCTCTTAGAAAACTATCCTCCTAGTAGCCATTACATCTGCAAGAAGAGTCTCTGAGTTGCAAGCTCTATCAATCAAGCCGCCATATTTGATTTTCCATAAGGATAGAGTATCTCTGCAAACTAATCCATCCTTTTTTGGCAAAAGTTTGTTCCCAAACCAATCTAAATCAATCAATTGAGCTCCCAGCGTTTTTTCCTAATCATAGCAACAAGGCAGAGTACAAACTTCACAAATTGGATGTCCATAGGCAACTTAGGTTTTATCTGCATAGAACTAAAGATTTCAGGAAAACAGATCAATTGTTCATCTCCTTTTCAGAAGCAAAAAAGGGCATGCCAGTTTCAAAAGTTATGCTTTCAAATTGGCTCTCAAATTGCATTACCTTTATATACACCTCAAATAACAGGAATTTACCATTCAAAGTTAGAGGCCACTCGACTAGAGCCTTAGCAATATCCTCTGCTTACCTAGCCAGATTATCAATGGACAGTATTTGTGCCGCTGCTACATTGTCAAGACCCCATACTTTTATTACTCATTACAAATTTGATTTGGCCTCCAGGGACAGGACTTCCTTTGGTTCCACTGTGGTCAAAGGTGTACTCCTGTGAGCCACCTAGGAAAATGGAGCTAGGGATGCTGTCCCAACCAGTAAGAATGAAGGCGAGATAGGACAACATAACATAAAGAAGTTATGTAATCACCATAAAATTCCATGTTTGTTGTCCATCTCGCCCTTCATTCTTACGACCCTCCCACCTTCCCCCAGCCAAGGGCTTCTAGAGGACTTAGATGTGAGATCTTTCTTCTTAGTGAAGGAGCTCCTCTACATTTTCTTGTTATTTCTATACCTGATGTTGCAAGACAAATGTAGACACATTGTTATGATTAGCAGCAAACATGATCTGGGGAATTACACCACTGCATGATGGGATACTTATTCAGCCACGAGCCAAGTGAAAGACTTCGAGCTAGTGTATTCGGCCGAGTCGGAGTGAGGATCGGCTCCAAACCCAACCAGTAAGAAGGAAGGGTGAGATGGACAGCAAACATGGAATGTTATGGTGAGTACATAACTTCTTTTTTTCATTTTGCCTATGTAAAAGGATGGACAGGTCAGGTGAATTGCAATATGTACTACACCACTGCAATTACAGTTAAATTTGCCATTGCTTTTGATAAATGTGGGGTAATAACAGTACAGATATGTTCACTGAATCATAAGTGTACTGGCATTGAGAACAAGCCCCACACTTGTTCATACCTCTCACATTTGCTTGATGGTTTAATTTATTCTCATTTCCGCTTCCATACAGGTTTTCAAATACCTGCCCCTTTTATATATAAAGGCTTGCATTTCACCCAGCCTGTCAAGTAACCCCATGGACCCCAAAACTCCTCACTTTTTGTAGTTAAATACATTCTTTGTATCCGTGTTATCATTGTTATTGTTAGTGAATGGAATAACCTTAGCTTAAGTACATTTCTCCTTATTAGTTGCATTAGCATTTATAACACCAGTATCACCTTCAGTATACGCAGGAATTAGCTATTCCTATTGATTTTAATTCCTCTCCTATTTCATCAAGTAATGTGTGAGTGGGGGGAGGGCTCTTTCCAAAAATAATTTCTTGAAACGTATCAATTTTTTTAAAAGCTATTTCTGTCAGTAGCCTACCAAGCCTTTACAATCTGGCCCTTAATATTTCTTTCTTGCCAGCCTGGATGGCTACTAAAATAATGAAGGTAGCTTTGAAACCATAGGTTGTACTTCACTCTATTTGTATAATCCTTACTAATTATAATGTCAAAATAATTAATCTTGCATTTGTAATAATCGAGTAAACTTTAAAAATTCAGGTAATTTATGTTTAAATTGGAAAAAAATCCAATAAAATTCTTCATTGCCAGGCCACAAAATCACAATATTGTCCAGGTACCTTAAGTACAGCCTAATGTTAACATACAAATTAGTAATAAAAATGAACTGTCTTTCCCAATACCATAGCATACTGTTTGCAAAGATAGGGGCTGATGTTGCCCCCATGGCTACACCTCTTACTTGTTTGAAGTATTAACATTCAAATGTATATATACAATTATTCCTTAGTACAATTTTCATACAATCAGCTAACTTAGAGATGTCATTATGACTCGGTGAGGACCCCTAAGGTTTCTTGAAACCAATGTAAACAGATCTCATGAGGAATCACCAAAAACAAATCCTTAATGTCAGTTGTAACAAAAGCTACACTGTTTTCTGTTAAATATAGTAATTATCTTAATACATAAAAACAGTAGGTAGGAAGAATACTGCAAACACTTAAGAACTTCAAAACCGCAGCAAGCAAAGGAGTGCAGTCAAATGGACCAGTTCAGTTCTTAAAAAGTAATTTAGCAATCAGCAAAACTTACAAGTATGATTGGTCCATTTCTTTTCCATTGAGCGCTTTCATTTGTTGGACTGTACGTAATTCGAACTTCATCATAATGGTTTTAAGTAAAACACTGTAATTTCTTACATTTATATTGTCTGAGAATGTAACTGGGGAGAGGGTGGGTGTGTACATTGAAGGAATGTGTTGTGTTGACACCTCCTGTCTAATCCATCTCAGCATACTTTTAAAGCTAATGTGGCCGTTAAGCCCTGGCTCTTTGTCTGTGTGGAGCAAGATTTGCCATTTTAACTCTTTAATTTCCAGTATTGGACTGGGATCTCCAAAAAGGAGGTTTACCTGTTGAATGGCAGCAAATCTGTAGTCTGTGTGTGTGGGCCAGGCCCTGCTATATTTAGCTAGAGCATTTCTCTTGTCTTGTGATCCTCTGGCCTGAGAGTGTTCCCTGATCTTGTCCCTAAGTTTTCTTGTTGTTTTCCCTATGTAATAGGCTTCACAGTATGTGCAGATACCTATGTACACTACATTGGTAGATTGACAATTACAGTGGCACCGAATCTGGATTTGGTGCTTAGGGGCTTTCAGAACCACTATATCTGTGGTCTGTACCTTTTCACACACGTTGCAGTGCCCGCATTAGCTCATGCCTGGGGATGCAGAGGGGGTCTGCCCAATCTGTGTGGTTGTTTCAAGGGTGTGCTTCAGATTGCATGACCTTTTGTAGCTGAATGAGGGTGCTGTCCTAAGTAAGGGGGCCAGACTGGGTGTGCTTTACATGATCTTCCAGTGTTTGCTAAGGATTTCCCCGAGTGTGGTTGCATCCACAGAAATGGGGATTGGGAATCTTGGTGTGCTTTCTGGAGGTTTGGGGGGGGGGGTGCCGGTGTGAACCTGCTTCGAAGAATGGGCTGGTACGTGGTATCCCTGTTTTGGACCACAAATTGAATTTGGGAATTTATGATGTGGCCCGGATAGTGCCAGTCTAGGAATAACTGTTTTAACAGGGAACTTACTTTGAGAAAGCTGGTCACAGCCTTTTCAGAGAATAATTCACGATTCCATGCTCTCTTATTTATACAACACATTTAATTAATTACCAATTAACCAATTAAACACTAAAATTAAAACATTCCCACTACAAAAAACATTTCCAGTGACACTCCCTATTTAACCCACAGGAAAAAGAGTATTCAATTTTAAAATGAAAGTGGATTATTTTATGTAGCCTATTTTTAACACCTTCAGGTGATAAAAAATTACTTTGCACTTGCTCCAGAACAGTATCCTGCAACCCAGTAGGATCCCTATTGTGAAACTACTGAAAGTGTATAGCCACTGGACTAGTTTCTTTAGTTTTTTTTTAATATCGCTAACATGTTCTTTTAATCTAGCAGAAAAACTCCTTTTGCTTTCTCTTATATAGAACTTGTCACAAGGACATTTAAGTCCATATATTACCCTTTCACTTTTACAGTTATACAATCCTTGTATTTTATCTCTAACACCATTAATACAGTCAAAACTGCTAACCACAAAAGAACATATTGCACATTTCCCACACAAAATTGTACCCTGTTCTGTTACCCCATGTATATTCTTCACAATTGGCATGTAGAATTTCCCATGTACCAAAAACTCGTTTATATTTCTCCCTCTTTTATAGGAGAACCTTAATGTTTTACTATACATAAAATCTAAACTAATATCTTTTTTAAAAACTTCCAAACATATTTCACCAAACTTGTGAACTTGTCAGAAAACAAAATATATTCGGTGACAAAATAAATAGAATCTAAAGTATCATTATGATAGAACATATTTTGACCCTCTCTTTTCTTTGGCCAATGAGAATTACCCCTTCTTTCTTGAACTTTCCTAACTCCTTCCCTTATTAATTCACTATCATAACTTCTGTCATGGAACATATCAACTGTTCTGTACATTTCCTGTTGAAGTGGGAATATTTTAATTCTAGTGATTAATTGGTTAATTGGCAAATAATTAAATGTGTTGTATGGAATTATGTGAATTATACCCTGAAAAGGCTGTATTCTGACTGAGGTGCTAGAGATCGTTTCTTGTTTATTTATTAAAAGCGTTTATATTTCTCACTGGCCAAAATAACTGAAATTATGTTTAATGATAGATTTTAGCAGCAATATTAAGTAAAATCAAATGGTTATTGAAAAAGGAGTGGGTGTCTAATAGGGATGAAAATTTAGTTTGATTGTAAAAGAAATGATGAATATGTGTAAATAGATTTGTATATCTAGATATTTGTACATTTGTAAATATGTTGGAAATAAGAGATTTTTTTGTATATAAATACATGTTGTGGACTCATTTGTATTCACTGGAGCTGCCACCAATTTATGCAGATAGGACCTCAGTTTTACATTTTGTCTGAAAGATGGCACATTGAGAAGTGCCTAACCCGTGAATACTGCACTGCAGTGTCAGCAATTTCAAAATTAATCCAATCACCTGAAGTGGGAATAGAACCCACATCCTTCTGATTTTCTGGCACCAGAGGAATCATGCTATCTCTTAAGCTGCTGACACTGACCTTACCTCAAAAGCATGACAGGGGAGTTGGAAGTATTAACACAGATGTTGAAAGCACTGCTGTTGGTCCAGATGTTGGAAACCACAGCACCACTGTCAAAAACACCACTACTGACATAAATGTCAACAACAGTGATGCCATAGGGGGCAGCATTAAAGGCACCAGTGTCAGAAAGACCACTGCTGGCATCAATGTCAACAGTAGTGAAGCCATGGGGACTGGTGTGATTGGGGACGTATGACATAATGGGTGCCAGAAGCACCATTACCAGGAAAAGGTGGTATCAGTCATTAAGACAGCAGAGGAGCTCATGGCTGGATCAATAGCACTGACAATCTTATAACTGATACTGGTTTGAAGAACTGGAGGACATACAGTGGTATGACTAGCCTGACATCTCTCCAAAGTACTGAAGCAGGCCAAACAAAACTAACACATCCCTTTTAGTCTGACCCAAGGAAAAGAATATTATCTGCAATTTTTGCTTGCATGTGCCCCATACATCACCTTGTACAGGTTACCCACTCTTAATTGCTAATAGTTTCAGGTATGAATTAAACAGTAGGGGATAAAAGGGGTACCACTATTTAGTACCTGTGGGCAAAACTGATCTGACAACCTGGCTAATAGTTTTATTCAGGTTACAAAACCATGATAAAGTTTCCAGCATTTCTGTAAATTGTTACAGAAAACCAATTTTGATCAAAGAGCCAAATTAAAATAAAATAAAAAACAGTTACTCCTCTCTAGCTCTTTTTCAGCAGTCTGACTAAGGATTGTCAAAGATGTATTAGTAATTAGTAAGCTATTTATGTCCATTTTAGCATAACTTTAAAGGAAGACAGCAATGTTTGACATTCACTGCTATTCTGCATTTTCCATTATTTTTTGTAATGCTGAACTTTGCACTTACGAGTCTCAGAATTATAACATGAAGCTGTATAGTAGTAAAAGCCTTACCAGACTTATTATATTTAGATCAACAGGGGGGTTTTGGGCAGACAACTGATAGTATCTGTAAATTTGTAATGTGAATCCAAAGTTCACATATTACTAATAAGTCTTTTACAATCCTTAGTCTGACTGCAAAAAAAGTCTGTTTTTTTAATTTAATGCTTTGACCAGAATTGGTTTCTTGTAACAATTTACATAAATGTTGGAAACTATATCATGGTTCTGTAGCCAGACTAAAGCTATTAGCCAGGTTGTTGGATGAATTTTGCCCAGAGATACTAGATAGTGGTGTCCCTTTTTTGAGTTATACTTGGAACTATTTAGCAATTAAGATCAGACAATCTGTAAGGGGCAGATGTAAGCACAGATTACTCATTTGCAGATAATCTTTTCCTTGGTTCAGATTAAAGGAATATGCTAGTTTTGTTTGGCCTGCTTCGGCCTTTGGAGAGATATCAGGATACAAAATAATTAATTAAAACTACGGTACTTCCACTTTGCTGGAACTCACTGAAAAAAATATCCTTATATAGAGAGTCACACCAGTGGCCTGGCTAGTATCTACATTCGAAGGATCAGTGAGACTTTCTTATGAAATAGTGTTTAACAAAATTTTGAATATACTGCAAAGATGGAAATCCTTAATTTTGAATCTAACCAACAGGTACATGTTTCAACTATTTATACGGGCTCAGATATTATATCTGGTGCAAGTTTTGTAGCACTATTCTTCCAGTGTTTTGCTTGCAAAACTAAGGCAACAGATGTCTTATTTTTTTCTTGAGTGACAAGAGGCCTACTGTAGCTTGAGATAAAGCTAATCTAACAGGAGTTAGGAGGTCTTTTAGCATCTGATTTAGCAAAGCTATTCAGTTCTCTCTACATTTTAAATGTCAAATGGAGTTATATGTATCCAGATGGAAAGAACTGACACACTAAAGAGTTTGTTTCATACCAAGCATGGAATTTTTATATCTGTTTCTCAGAAGTAAAGGTGAGAATATTTCTTCCCCTTTTCTTAGATGTTCTTCAGTTTCTGCTCCCAGGATATTCTTGAATAATCTACTAAAGCCCTAGTCTCATAATTTTCTGCCAATTGGTGAGACAAAACAGCACTGTGATAATAGAACAGTGCTCTGGCATTAAATGATAGTGAACTTCTGTCCTGGTCAGAAGCACAAGAGCACTTTCAGCTTTACCATGACGTAGATGTATTATTATGCTTTGGTACACAAGGTAAAAGTCACCAAATGGTGGAAGTGTCTTTTAGTGGATCAGGCTGATATACTTAAATAGATACTTGAGTTTGAGGGAATTCCCTTGTAAAATGGTCAATTTCTTGGGTGTATAAAGGACTGTGTGTTTTAAAAGACCTAGTGGTTTATAAACTAAAAGCATCCTCGGAGGTGTTTCTTAGCATAGAGATTATACTACAGAAGTGGAAGCAGGTTTGTACTATGTCCACTTATGCTAAACATACAATATTTAGCAGCATTCTTTGTTTGATAAGGCTTACACAGATACTTTCATAGTTTAACAAGTTCAGCAAAATGTTTGGGATGATACACCAGGCATGCTGGAGATGTAACAGTTGAAAACAAGTGGATTGGGTTAACATTTTTGGGGGGCCTATTCCCTGCCAGAGTCTTGGAAAATATTAGGGTACAGCCCAACACCCTAATAATGGGCGATTTCAACTACCCCACCATTAACTGGGAAAACTACTCATGTACCAGCTCTTTTGCTTAACGTTTTCTGGAATTCATAAATTCCAATGCCTTGAATCAACTTATCCACACCTCCACCAGGGGCAGCAATATCCTAGACCTGGTCATTACCAACATGGGCGACTGGTGTTCCACACCAGAGGTCAATTCATCGGTCAGATCCGACTACAAGCTAATCAGCCTAGACATCGACATCCCACCCCCACCCTCCATTAGGGAAACTACCGTAAAAAAATTCTCCAAAGCCAACTTCACGCTTCTTAAGACCGAAGTGGCAAACTTCACTACACCCATGCAGATGGACAATAGAGGTACGACTGTTGAATCCTACACAAATGCACTTTATAAGCACTTACACGAGTCCATGGATCATGCTATCCCTAACAGAACCAATATGCTATCCTCCAAAAAAAGGAAGCCAATCTGGTGGTCCCCTGCCATAAACAAACTCTACAGCAGAAGAAAGAAACTGTTGCAAAAAAGAATAAAATCCCCTGACTGGAAGAACTCCCTGGTCAGCCTCAGTAAGAAGCTGAAATCCTTCATAAAATCCTCCAAAGCTAGTTATGAAAACAAAATCGCCATTGATTCTAAAGACAACCACAAAGCATTCTATAGCTATGTCAAGAATCTCAATGGCAACACTCAGATCTGTTTTGAGTTACAGCACAATGGCACTAAATATACAGAACCAACTGATATTGCCAGCATCCTGGCAGATAGGTTCAGTGCTAACTTTACCCCCCTCCCCCTAAAGGACCCATCTTTATTCTGGAAGAATGCAGAGTTCCTGTAATCACAGCTGTACAGGTAAAAACCACACTCTCCAAAGCCAAGAACACAGCAGCCATGGGACCTGACAACATCCCAGGCTGCATTCTACATGAACTACAGAATAAACTGGCACCCCACCTAAGCACCATGTTCAGTCATAGCCTCACCTCAAGCTTTGTGCCCACTGAATGGTGCACAGTGATGGTTATCCCACTCAACAAAGGGGGAGCCACCATAAACCCTGGGAACTACCGCCCCATTGGTTATCCCACTCAACAAAGGGGGAGCCACCATAAACCCTGGGAACTACCGCCCCATTAGCCTAATGAGCCTGCTTTGCAAGAACGTGGAATGTATCATCATGGAACTTATAAACAAAGACATTGGTAATTTCCAAACTCTGGACCTCACCCAGTTTGGGTTTGTAAAAGGCAGATCATGTCTCCTAAACCTGATTGACTTTGAAGCAGTCACCAAAGCTGTAGACTAGGGTAAGGTGGTTCACACAGCCTATCTAGATCTCGCCAAGGCATTTGACACCATCCCCCACTCTGGAATTATAGATAAACTCACTAAACGAGGTATAAATCCCTATGTCACAAGATGGGTTGCCAACTGGCTCACTGATAAGAACCCATACTGTGAAAGTAGCAGACTCCAAATCCGACTTCAGACCAGTGACAAGTGGAGTATCATAGGGTACAGTCCTGGGTCCTCTCCTGTTTGGTATCTACTTTTCTGAAGTAGAGGCTAACACAGAAGGTCTTTGGCTAACAAATTTCACAGATGACTGCAAACTAGGAACCATAATTGAAACTCCTAACAATGTGGACATCCTACAAAAGGGCCTCACTGAGACAGATGCCTGGTGTCAAAGCCATGGCCTCAAGCTCAATGCCAAACAGTGCACTGTCATCCCGTTTGGTAAAAACTCTGTACCCATGAGCTGCCACATAGGTGGTAGTCTACTTAACACCGAAAGTGTGATAAGAAACATTGGGACACAAGTGGACAGTAGTCTCTCCTTTGAAAATCACATCACCACAGTAGTCAGGAAATCCTTCTACATGGCACACCTCATCACAAAAGGTTTCACATCCAGGAAAAAAGAGGTAATTGTTCCCCTCTACGCGTCACTCATTAGACCCATTATAGAGTTCAACGCCCCTTTTGGTATGTACCTCACAAGACATCTACAACAACTGGAAAGGCCGCAGAAATACCTCACAAAGAGGATTACCAGCCTCAAACAGATGCCCTACGCAGACCGTCTCAAAAAAGCTCCAGCATTACTCCATTGCATATTGCCTACTCAGAGGCGATCTCTGCCTAACATATAAAGCTAAGTCAAACCCAGAGCTGTTGGACATGCTCCACTTAAAGAAATCCCAATCCCTCTGAGCTACATGCTCTAGGGACCTAAACCTTGTCACCACAATAAACAGAACATGGTGTAGAAATCGATTCCTGTCCTAGAGACTTCCCATACTCTGGAACAAACTACCTACCTATATCAAACAAAGCTCCTCATTAGCACTCTTCAAGAAAAATCTTGATTGGATGGGAAATAGGAAATTCACCCCAGGGATCACCTCTGTGGCTCTGCTCGACAGGGGCACAGGAAAATAATTTTCTTGGGTGGCGAAAGCCAGGGTACCTTTTTGGCTAGGCTTGTATAGGCCCTAGGGCCGATAGCCTAGTACCTACCAATGAACCTTTAAGAAAGATTTTCAGGCCTTTGATATGTTTGGGTGAGAGGCTGTAATTACCTATGACTTGTACTTTTTGGATATGTGAATTCAACACATATTGACCAATTTTAATCTCTTTTTGTTGTGACTGGTAGCTTTATTGGTAAAGAAATCAATTAATTCTTGGGACACCTCTCCCAACATACAAGAGCTTAAATCTTTGTTAGATGAATTAGTAGATTATGAAAGAAGGGTTGCAACATTAAGAACTATTTTAAAAAGTGGTATCTGTGGTTCTAGGATTTAGTCTTTAACTCTTAATATTTACTTTAAATGGGTATTAGTGGGCTTTACCTGGTACAGATAGTCGGAGGTATCCCCTTCCTTTTCTCCCACCTTTTTTTTTCAACTTTTTAAAATTTTATCTTTGTTAAATGCTTTACTTAACAAGTGGTTAATTGTTGAAAGATATAGTTGTTAGAAATGTTTGTGTGATTGCAAGAAGATTTAATGAAGTTTCTAGAAGAATGTCAAATGTTCATTTTTATCTGTTGGAGTACATTACACAAATATTATGATCTGACTTTTTTCTGTGTATGCAATTGCAATTAAAAAAAAAAGTTGTATCTAAATTAAATAAGAGACCCACCCAAACAATACTGCAAGCAAAGCTGTTTCAGATGTTATGAATTAAGGACATAATGTCCCAAAAGGAGAAAAAAAAATCTGATTGAAAATGTTATCAATTTAAATGTGAAACATTTCTCTCCCAGGCCTTCTCTAAAAGTGGGTTTTTGCCCAGTCGGACATTCCCGGTCAACTTCTTCGTCTTCTTTCAGCTTTTTCCCGGTTAGGGGTCACCACAGTGGATCACCTGTCTGCTTATGATTGGCAGTGGAGTGTTACGGTGCCGAGTTGCCAGCACGGCACCCAACCTTCCACGGAAGGCACACATACACTCATGTCTAGGGCCAATTTAGAGTGTTCAATCCACCTACAGCATGTCTTTGGGATGTGGGAGGAAACTGGAGCACCCAGAGGAAACCCACGCAACCACAGGGAGGACATGCAGACTCCGCACAGAAGGCATCCCAGCCGAGGAGTGAACCAGAGAATCTCTTGCTGTGAGGCAGCAATGCTAACCACTGCACCACTGTGGCCACCCATACTTTCTTGGTCAACAAAGATAAATAAAATAAGTAAATATTGACAAGAGAAAAACTTATGACATAGATGGGGGGCAGAAAGTACTCTAGTCACATACCTATTGTTGGCAGAGATGGTAAAGGGATACTAGGGTCTTTTTCTTGTGACTGTGAAGAGTGACAGTCATGTTATTTATTATGGGGACAGGAAGAGGGAGGATCCCTGGTAGCGTGGAAGTTTTATCTGTCAAGAAATCCTACCCTGGGATTCAATAAACTCCATGCAGGAATATTGCTATTCCTGCATGGAGTGGTTTGTGTCTGTGTAGCCACAGCAGCACGCCTTGCATATTCATGAAGGTGCTCTGCTGTTAAGGCTAAATGGACATGAGTGCAGAGGGCATGTTTAAGTAGCGCACGGACTACGAACACGCCCCCTGCACTCAGAAAGTGCCATACGGCACTTTTCAAATGCATCTCGGTGTCCATGGACAATGAAAGCAAAACCAAAGTTCTTTCAGCATCTGTGGACACTGAAATAAGTAGTAGATCAGGAAATAAATGCAGGGTGTTTGTGACAGGTCTGTCACATGCCCCCTGCATTGTAAAAGTGCCGTACAGCCGCGGACACTGACAGCTAATAGAATAGCTCATGTTAGTGTCCACAAACACTGAAATAGCCAGCAGATGATCAAGGAAATGCAGGGGGTGTGTGACAGGTTCTGTCACACACACACCCTGCATTGTAAAAGTGCCATATGGCACTTTTCAAGTGCTGTCAGTGTCTGCAGACACTGGCAGCTAATAACATATCTATTTCAGTGTCAGCGGACACTGAAATAGCTTGTAGATCTGTAAGGAAATGCAGGGGTGTGTGACAGGTAGCTGAGCGGGTGTGCACGTTATGGCTCTCCGCTTAGCATTACTTAAACATCCCATAGGAGATAAATAAAATACAGCTGAAATTCCCAAACTGAGATAGTGTACTGGTTAGAGTCCCAGCTTTACATGCAGGCATTCGTGGTTTGAGTGCCAAGACAGGCGATTTATTTTTATATGGGAAACCAGTGTTAAAATTATTATTTTCAACTTAAATTATGTAGTAACTGTTATTTGTCAACCAGGGTAGTGTTAGTGTAGCTGGTGTAAAATGGAAGTGTGAGTGCATATAACATGTGAAACCACTCATGTGTACACAAGTGTCCCATGCAGTATAGTCACACCCCTTGCTAATGTAACGAAAGCACACAGAGGGCTGTCATGTAAAGTAAATCAAATACACTGAGTAAATTAAGTCATTATTCTGTTATTTTCTAAAAATGAAAAGTGAGCAATGTTTAGCAATGCTCAGCTATGCTTACCAAGTTTAAGCAGCGTTTAGACGTGAATGCTAAGCAGCAGGTAGCTCAACTAAGCGGATTTGCGCATTGTTACACAGTGCTCAGCAATTACCCCTTTAAGCACTGTTCAACTCAGCTTAGTGGATTTGCACACTGCCTAGCAGAGCTTAACATGTTCAAAATGGTCCATTGATGGCAAAGGGCAGGAATATAACCTTATTTAAACTGTGCAGGTGAGAATACAGCCAGAATCTGTTATAGCTCATCTGTGCAGGTACTGTGGCTGGTGGTGTAGGTGAAGGAGTGTGCTTTCGGGTGAAGAGCTGGAGCATTCAGGAGTCCAGGGTCATGGCTGGACTCCTTGTAGAAAACAATGAAAAGACAGTGCTGCAGGGCCAGTACCAGGGCTCACAATACAAAGTGGAGGCCTGGGACCATCTTGCATGTGATTTCACCAGTGCTACTGGCATCCCCTGGACTGGTGAGCAGGTATGGCACCACTATGCTGACCTAAAGTGGAGGAAGGGGGTGCTCTTGGCCCAGTGGAACCACGATGCATGGGTACGGAATGCTCCATTACTGAGTAAGTATCACTATCAAGTAGTTTGTAGCAAATACTAGCCTGAAAATGTGATAGGTATGTATAATGTTTGTTTTTCCTCCCCTACAGTTGCAGAGAGGGCTAGTAACATAGAAGCCCATGCCGACAGACTGCTGAGGCTGTGCTGACAGGCTGGTGAGTACCAATCTATTTTGCAGTATATTGTTCAAATAGCTAAGAAGGAGTACATTGCTTACTGCTAGTAGCTATACTGTTACTATGTAAACTGAATAAATAAAAAAGTTTGACCAACTAATATTGATGTGTAATAAAGATCCCTACAAAAAACTGTTGTGTTTATTCTGGTATGTTGCTGTAGACATGTAGAATGTATACAGGTTCTTCACAGCAAATACGGCTGTGACAGCATACATCAACTGAGGTTGTTCTGTGAACCAGCTGTTAAGAAAAACTGTAGATGGTGGAGCTGTAAAACAAGATATAACTGAAATGTGAACTATATACTGCACTAAATTCTGAACCCTGAATAGTAATTTGTAAAGTTTCAAAGTGTGCTTATTCCAGCATTGCCCTATGTTAACCTTTGCTTTCCAGATTGTAGTAATCCAAAGGATTAATGCACAATACAATAACTGTCTGTCATGCATGCATCACAGGATTACAAGTTAAGACTGTCTAAGCAAGAGACTGTTAGGCAGAAACCAGTGAAACAAGAAACAGCAGCTCCCCAGTAGCTCGGTGTGATGAGAAATAGCTTAGTTGTTAATTTTGCACACCCAGACATGTTCGAATCCAGGGAGTAGTACTAAAATGTGTGCATATCTACACATAAGGAATCAGGAATAAATGTAAAAACAGTCAGGTAGTGTTAACAGATATTTTCTCCACAGGTTTTACAGGTAAGGAAATATTGGTAGTAGCTGTATGAAGGGTATACTAATAAACTCTTTAGAACTGCTCAACTGTCCCACCACATGTCAGCAAATGACTAGGTACATACAACATGCACGCTTCCTGATACATGTCTCTCAAGTGTCATACTGTTATGACTAGTGGTCACTGCTGCCAATAACCCTGGACACAGATAGGAAACCAGTTGAAGTATACCAATAGCACACTCACATAGTTTAGAGTACCCCTCCTGTGCTAGATATGTAACCCTGACATGTACAAGTCCCCTCTAGTCATGTACTCAGAGTTGTCATAGTTTGCCCCATACCATTCCAGGCTGACAGTTTAATAGGTATGTTTTTGCTACAGAAGCTATGAGCTATAGGCAGATGTAAAGTGAGGGTAGACCCATAGAGTACTGAACAGTACGGTTGTGGAAAATAGAAGCATAAACAGTTGTTAATGGACATTTTGTCTCTTCCCCCCACCACTCATCTGGATCAATACTATAATTCATATACTACAGGTATGTTTTCTCCAAACCTAATGTTGGGACTTGTGTTCTATTATTGTTCATATTTTTGATTGGTTGCATGTTAACATAGCTTGTTAAAATACCATTGTTGGTGGCCTGTTGCTGTCAATGTTGCTGGCATGCTGTTACAATGCATAGTGTTCCATTTATGCATGTGTTTGTTTTGCTATGCAACTGTTTCAAATCTGTTTTATGGGTTTAATTGGAACACCCATGCATGCTCTTATAACTAATCTTGAAAAGTGTTGATGTTCTTCGTGTTTCACTGTTGCAATCATTACATTTGGGTAATCCTGCTGGCAGGTTGCCCTCAGTTAGCCTGAATTCCAAAGTCTTGGGTCCTGCATCGGCTGTCGTCACCCCTTCCCTGACGTCAGGTCATCAGGAGTATAAAAGAAGCATTCGACTCCATTTTCTTTAGTCTTTCTTGCCACGCGGTGCCTGAAGCAGAAGCAGTCTGCAAGTGCCGGTCGGCCGACTCCTGAGATTTTCGAGTTTGAATTTCAAACCTGAAGTCTTCTATAAAGCTAAGTACCCCATTGGGGAAACTTTTTTCTTGCTCCAGAACCGATGTCAGAAAAAGTTAATAATTGTATTTCTTGTGGGAAGCAAATACCTCATAAGGACTTTCATTCTTACTGTATTCCTTGCCTAGGCCCTGATCATAATTTTCTGGGTTGTCGGTTTTGTGCTAGATTTAACCAACGTACTATTAAGCGTCGGTATGATTTTGCTTTAAACTACTTTGGATGCAGATTTAATTATCCAGAAATGTCGTCGGAAAGCCATCCGACTACCGGAGTTCACAAAAAACGCAAAGAAAAAGAAAGACAGCTGAGGCCCAAAACCGACGGCGAAGCTTCTCCTAAGCCAGTCACCGGTTCGCTGGTTCTCAGTGAGGCGCTTTCACAGCCCCTGATGACCGCTACTTTAGAGTCGCAGGCCGGTACCTACTCCCACGTGGAGTCAGTCATGCCACTGGAAATGCAAGGTATTGGAACCTTGGACACTAATCCTTCAGATGGGTGCAGAGCCGCTGAGCAGGCACCGGCTTCTGAGGGTCTATTCAGACCCAAACATCTATACATTAAACCAACTTCAAAGACAAAGACTAAAGCACCTTCAAAGGCAAAGAAGCAACCTCAACAGCCACGTGGACAGGCCGCCATGCCCAAAAAACAGATGCTCAAAATGGCCGAAGACTTGACTACTTTGATCAGGGGTTCCCATCCCCCTCCTGATAAGAGGCCTAGGCAAGAGAATGACTATGAATCTTCAGATCAGGTTTCCATTTCTTCTGATTTCTCTTCTGATCAGGAATATTCTTTTCCCCCCTATGAGAATTCTGATGCTGAAGAATCCATACCTTCAGTTTCTCTTGCTGAGGATTATTCTTTTGGGGAAATCGTACATATCATGAGGGAGCATTTCCACTGGGAGAGCCAAGATTTTTCAGAGTCTAAAAAGAGGCTCAGGGATTTCCTGTTACTGCCTCAGCACAATCCACTAGCCATCCCTCCTGTGTTAGACATTGTAGATGATGTGTTTTCAGAGTCTAGCCTTACCCCTGACTCCTTACCTCCAGCTCCTGTTAAGCCCGACAGATATTACAGGGTTCCTGACTCACATAAATTCCTTTTTAAAAACCCTGCTGCAGACCCAGAAACTATTTCTCAGGGTCCCAAGGGTGTTAAGGCTTCCGCTGCAAAAAACCCTACCCCTTCTGACATAGATTCTAGGGCACTGGTTAGATGGGGAAAAAAGGTTTACACATCTGCTACCTTGGCTATAACGGCATTAAACTGTCAGTTTCATATGCTCAGATATCAGCAACATGTCATGGCATTGCTTAAACAGAAAATGTTAAATTCTGAATGTGCAGAAAACAAGGAAATGCAGGATATATTGCATGCAGCTGAACAAGTTGGAAAGCATACTTTGCAATGTGGTTTTGATTCTTTAGAGGCCTCCTGCAGGGCCGCAGTTACAGGTTCTGTAATTAGAAGGCATGCTTAGTTAAAGGAACAAAATCTGCTTGATCATGTTAAAGCTAAATTGTTAGCTGCACCTTTACAGCATGATTCTTTGTTTGGTGTTAAGGCAGAAGAGGTGTTAAAGAAAATGGAGGACAAGGCTAAATCTATGCAAACGGTCAAAGATTTCTTACAAGTACAGCCACCTAGGTTTAGTAGACACTGGCCAACAAAGAATTTGTCCTTTCCTGTGTCAGACAGACCTCAAAGGGGCAGACCCAGATGCCCTAGAGGCAGATCCCAGGCGCAAGGTTCATACAGGTCAAAGCAATGGGGTGCTTCTACCTCCAAAAGTGGAGAAGACAAATCACAACCTTCCAGGGAACAGTCCCAATGACTTCCCCCTGCCTGCACCAAGCACTTATTTCCTGGCAGCACCCTTAGGGGGAAAATTAGCACTTTTTTCTCAAAATTGGCACATTTATAACCCAGGACAAGTGGGTTCTAAATATCATGTCACAAGGCTACAAGTTCCATTTCCATACCCTGCCAAATGCAAACGGCTGGCCAGATCTGCCAAAAAATCAATGGGCAGAGGCACAAAAACAAGTCTCATTCCTCATGGACATGAGGGCCATTCAACAAGTCCCAGAGCAAGAGCGGAGACAAGGATTTTACTCAAGACTGTTCTTGGTACCCAGAAAGGACAAGGCCTGGAGGCCAATACTGGACCTATCGATTCTGAATACATTCCTAGATATACCAAAATTCAAAATGTTGACTTTGCAGCAGCTACTGCCCATGCTGGGCAAGAACGCTTGGCTTGTAACTTTAGACCTAAAAGAGGCATACCCAATCAGACAAATATGCAGAAGATACCTCAGATTCAAGGCTGGCTCAATGCATTACCAATTTTCTGCACTGCCCTTTGGCTTATCTACTGCACCCAGGGTCTTTACAAAGTGCCTGGCACCAGTAATTGCATTCTGCAGACAAAGAGGAATACAAATATATCCTTACTTGGACGACTGTCTAATTCAAGCAGAGAACAAGGACATCCTTCTACATCATCTGGCGTTTGTGAAAAAAACTTCTAACATGCCTAGGTTACACAGTCAACGAAAAGAAATCAAAACTAGTACCCTCTCAAGAGATAATATTCCTGGGTGCAAGCTTAAATACAACTGCCCAGATGGCTTATCTCACACCACACAAACAAAGATGACTACCTACATCAAAATGTTAGCAACAAAGGCCCAGTTATCTGCAAGAAAAATTCTCCAGGCTTTGGGCTTCATGGCATCCTGCATCCTACTAATTCCATATGCAAGACTACATATGAGGAAACTTCAGTGATACCTAAAAAGTGTTTGGACTCAACATTGCCACAGCCTGGAAACTATAATTACTCTCATTCCCTGCCTGCAACAGGAGTTTCGATGGTGGGGAAAGGCTTGTCACCAAAACAAGGGACAGCCATTCACATTACCCCCAGCCAGGCAAACACTAACAACGGATGTGTCAGATTATGCCTGGGGGGCCCACATGGCAGGAAGATGCATTCAGGGAACATGGACCTCAAACCAAATGCATCTACATATCAATCAAAAAGAGATGCTAGCTGTTCAAAATGCCCTGACAGCCTTCAAGGACCTACTTCAACCAGGACAACTACTGATAAAGACAAACAACACCACGGTCATGTGGTATATAAACAAGCAGGGGGGCACACATTCTTACCCCCTTTGCAGACTAGCCATGACTTTATGGGACACAGCATTGACTTAAGTACATCTGCAGGGACAATTCCTACCAGGAAGGAAAAATACTCTGGCAGACGAACTAAGCAGAAACCTCATGGATCCCCACGAGTGGCAGCTGGATCCACAAATCTTCAGCATGATAACTAGGAAATGGGGATGCCTGGACATAGATCTATTTGCCTCCCCTCACAACTACTAACTAAAGAGATTCTGCACAAGGATTTATCACAGACAAGCATGGAAAGTGGACGCCCTATCCTTCAGCTGGAAAAACCTATCAGTATATGCCTTTCCCCCTCTGCCTCTCCTCCCCAAGGTACTCCTAAAGGTCAGACAGGAGAAGCCAAAGATGATACTGATAGCACCAGACTGGCCCCGTCAGCACTGGTACCCAATATTAAGGAGGTTGTCTCGATGCCCAGCTTGGACCCTACCTCAAGTACCGCATCTACTGTCCCAGCAAAACAATCAGATCCTGCACAGCCAGCTCAGGACTTTAAACTTGGCAGCATGGCGGATAATGTAGTCATACAAAACACACCTCTCAGCAAAGCTGTGATGGATGTCATTTTGGAAGCCAGAAGGCCTAGTACTAGAAAATCTTATGTTGGAAAATGGAAGAGATTCTGTGCTTGGAACCAGGCACAAGGAACAGATACAGCCGTGCCAAATATTCCTCAGATTTTACAATACTTAACTGAGATGCTGGACAAAGGCCTATCTTTCTCATCTATTAAAATTCATGCCTCTGCCATTTCGGCTCATTACAATGCAGAGCCACCAATCTTTTCTCATCCCTTATTAAAACAGTACCTCAGAGGAGCCAAAAATGTAAGGCCTCCAAGGAGATCACCAATGCCTGCATGGGACCTCAACTATGTCTTGAAAAACTCAACCTGCCTCCTTTTGAGCCAGCTGCTACTAGTGATACAAAGTTTTTATCTTGGAAAACAGCTCTGCTCCTAGCAATAACTTCTGCAAGACGAGTTTCAGAGCTACAAGCACTCATGGCTGTGGAACCTTTTATCATTTTTTATCCAGACAGTGTCTCCCTGAGGACAAACCCAACATTTATGCCTAAAGTAGTGTCCAGTGTGACTCTTAACCAAACCATTCATCTGCCAACTTTTTATCCAAATCCACAGAACAAGGGGGAAAGAATTCTGCATTCTTTGGATGTATACAGACAGCTTAGATTCTACTTGGACAGAACCAGAGTTTTCAGAAAGACAGAGCAATTACTAGTGGCATATGCTGCAGGATCACAAGGAAAGGCTATCTCAAAGCAGACTATTTCAAAATGGATAGGCCATTGAATTCGTTTCTGCTACTTACAACATGGCAAGCCAGTGCCTAAGGGCATTAGGCCACATTCCACCAGAGCTGCAGCCACTTCAGCAGCCTTTCTCAGGGGAGTACCAACCAAGGACATTTTAGAGGCAGCTACTTGGAGTTCAGTGCACACCTTTACAAAGCACTATCATCTGCCACTCTACTCTAAATCCAGGGCAGGCTTTGCCACTGCAGTTCTGCAGGGTCTCATAGCCACTCCTAATGCTGTTTAGCTCCAGCCTCCCAACCATAGCTTTGGGAATCTACCCAAATGTAATGACTGCAACAGTGAAACACGAAGAACATAGTACAGTTGTGTACACATACCATAAATGTAGATGTTCGAGTGTATTCACTGTTGCAGTCCAGGTTACCCACCGGCCATCCCCCCTTTTCTTCTGATGGAACCTATCTTTCCTTCTCTGATTTATACAACTTATGTGGTGAATTTGCTTGTGGATGAAGGTAAAGTTTATATTGCTGCATGTATTTTATATATAGATATAAATTTTGACTACCCTTTTTGGAGGCAGCTGACATCTGGGGCAAGAAAAACTAAAGAAAATGGTGTCGGCTGCTTCTTTTATACCCCTAATGACCTGACATCAGGGAAGGGGTGACGACAGCTGACGCAGGACCCAAGACTTTGGAATTCAGGCCGACTGAGGGCAACCTGCCAGCAGGATTACCCAAATGTAATGTCTGCAACAGTGAATACACTCGAACATCTACATTTATGGTAAGTGTACACAACTGTACTTTCATGACTAACCAACAGATGTTTTAAAACCTCAACACCATAGCACATTTGGGAAGGCAGATCCCGGTGGATCCACCTGTCCCATCTCATCTGGCCGTGGCACAGGGCCCCAGCATATCTGGGACCCAACCCAGGACCTACTCATCCGCTGGTCCTTCACCACCTTCGGGTGGAACCGCCTCAGGGGACGGGGCCTTTCCCCTCCCTGGAAGTGGGCGTGCATAGGAGCTTGTCACCCACAGTCAGTTCCAGGGTTTGGATCATAGTGCCATCTGAGCAGAGTTGGATGGGCAGCTGCACCAGATTGAGGGCTGCCTGGTGCACCTAGAGGGACAGGCCACCCCTCCTGTCCATCCTCCAGCACAGTCACCTTCGGGGCCATGAAGGAGCAGTGGTGACTGTCCATGGGGGGGACCTCAGTCTCACTGTATCCATTTGGGGGCTCATGGGCTTCAGATTCCCAACCACCCTCTCTGTCAAAGGTGTTTACTCCCCTCGTGTGTCATATACCACCCCTGTCTGCTATCTTGTCTCTCTTTTCTGTCTACAAATGCAACCTATCCCACCTAACCTACCTCCCCAAACATACCGACAGCCCTTTCCCGACATCCCACTCTTGCCTTAAAAAAAAAAAAAAAAAGGGCATCTGTCCCATTAAAAAAACATTGCTTCATACATAGCTCTGCATTTCACCCCATATACAGTGAAACTAATCAATCAAGTCACAGATTACTCTGCAAATGTCTGTCACCAACACCCCTCCCTATGGGGTGTGATGGTGTAAATTCCAAATTCTACACATTTAATTCACAGCTGTGTCTGCTAAAGAAATATGGAGCTATGTTCCTTTCCTACACCCATACTGCACATCCCTAGCTGCTTTTCATAATGTTTTACCTTCTGCTTGCTCCCATTTCACCACTTTCCTATAACCCTTTTTTCTTTTCTTTAAAGAAAATTAGTGAGGGTGTAAGCAGTGGTAAGCGAAGCTAAGAGGACTTAACCATCTGTTAGCATCGCTTAGCTTCATGCAAAACTGTGCAAACCCACTTAAAATTGCCTTAATCACTCTGTCTCCATCAGCCCTTGTTCTGCCCGGCAACAAAATAATCAGCCCTGCCATGTCTCGAACCCTGGATGCTGTGCACTACAATCACAGCAGTGTACCACTACACCATCTGAGTTGTGGGAATCTGTAATGATTTTACAAACATATCATTCATTCTGGTCATTTAACATTAATGAAAAAAGTAATCACTTCCAAGTCTGGAATGCAGGACCCTCTGCAAAATAATGACAGCAACATACCTCTTCACCATCTGAGCTGTAGGAATTTGTAATAATTTTACAAACATATCATGTACAACAGTCATTCAACATATGAGGGAATTGTATATCAGTAGTACTGTTATATGCATATACATGTATATATAGATACGAATATATATATATATATATATATATATTTTTTTTCATACATAGATATATAGAGAGCTAACCAGCCTCTTACTGCAACACATGTGCAAAAAAGCCCGACAAGCAGGGGGATAAAGGGCAAACAATAGTGACATCTTTGAAATATGGCTGTCATACGCGTAGAAGTCTGCTAGAGTGGCATGGTGTGCTTTAACATACAATGCCAGATAGATTCCGAGTCTGAAATGGAAGTGAGTGTCATTACTGACTGATGTCAATGCTCACATCTTCCCAGTGATTTCTCAGAAACCAACAACTGTTGTGGCCAACAGACAAAACATATGAGCCACTCATCAGGACAGTGTCTAGACATCTGGACAGTGGAGAGGTATGACTGCAGTCATGTAACAGATTGGAAAAACCCATGACAGCTGCCAACCATGTCACCTAGCACCTTCTGAACCACAGTAAGACCAACACGACACTAACCCAAATCAGCTGTGGGCAATTACACATGTATATCCAAGTATGTCATGCACTACAGGGATGGAACTGTAAGGTAAAGCAGTTAGTGGTGCATAAATGTCCACCCACAACCATTTGCACTACTGTCACAGCAACATACCAATACCCCAAATGAACTCTAGAGTAGAATGACCGAACGAACATCTTGATTCCCAGTCACACACTACACTGACATTTACTGGTCCAACTCACAGTGTACTGGGAATCCTGAGATGTTACAGGACGTTTCTCAATCTGCCCCTGCAAACATACAAACCTGATAGACCACCAGCAGCCATAGCAGCATGCACATTCAGATAGAAAAAGATTTGTGGTGCATCTGCTACCTCTCCCTACTCAGCCAAACAAACATCTGCACACAACACTGCTACACACTCGTGGCAGTCACTTTACAATGGCCAGACATACATAACCCTCATATGTACAGATTTCCACAGAAAGTCCAGGGTGTGAGACCATATTCATGGCCACTGCTGTATTACACTTCCAGGAGTCTGCTAAGTCAGTGGGATTATACCTTGAGTGCAGTCAGTAAATAATGATATCACATACCTCTGACCCTCCTACTGCAAGACATCTGGACAAAGCATGACATACTTGGGGGACAGGGGGACAGAAAGAGGGACATATTTCACATAATGGTGTTACAAAATAAAACAGTTGCCAGTGTCACAGGCTTTGTTGTAATATAACATCCCTGAAGGATATGATGTCTGAAACACCAGTGGATGTCAACAGTTACTGACTACAATTCTCACATTATCCTACTGCTTCCACAAAAACAGACACTGTCTGAGGAACATACCAAACATAACAGGCAAACCTCTAGGCAGTTGGTGAATGTCAGGACAGTTGAGAGGTATGTCAGAAACATATCACCGCCATACGTCAAGTCTTGCAGAAAATGCATGTCCAGATGAACCCTGTTAAACTAGCAACCCTGTATGTGTATAACAGCACTACCAACTTAACAATTTGTACCCAATTATGGAGCTTTATTCCCCATGTTGTTGGGCTGTCTCCACATGGCCTCTCCTGAGAGGTATTCCCACCTACTGTCTGTGAAGCTGTAGCCCCCACACCTCCATAATGTCCTCCACACAGGCAAGGAAAAGGGGCAAGGGACACATGAAGGCCGTAATTATAGCACTGTGTTGCTATGGCATTGGCAAATGGAAAGACAACACAGCTGCTCTGGATGCAAGTAGCAAGTGGAAGACACTAATTGGTGCACAGGCCATCACCTACTCATGAGAAGTACCTACAAAAGGCAAGCTGATACCTATGCAACACAGGTCACAGCCCATCTACACAAAGACAGAGTGTGACTATACAAACCTAAACATTTGCATTGTTTTGAGGAAACTCTTGAGCACTATAACAGGTATGTCAGTCATGTAAGCTTGTAATGGAATGCAGAAGGGGGGATGCAATGATGTCAAATGGGACATTAAACACTAGGCCACAAGACCTGCTGGACTCCCATGCTGCTGTCCAGCACCAATGACCATTTTCACTTGCCCTGCCTGCATTGACATGGAGCACATCTCTGTTCCCTGAGTCACCCTAGCAAAGGTCAGTTCATGTATGACTACTAATGGAGTCTCTGTTGTTCTATACTGAGTGTGTCACTGGTAGGCCAGCTACCTGGGATGCTGTAATTATTCATATGTCACCTGTGAATGCTACTCTGATACATATGCTTGTCTTACAAATGTAAGAGATGTACATGGAGTATATGCATACTACACGATAGGTGCAGATGTGTGTGTTGAACTGTATGTGATATACTGAGCCCATACCAGACAACTGTCCTGAGTTTTGCAGACTGACTACATGCCTGTCTCATATATGTAGTCAATGCCTCAGACAGTTATGTATTGTCTGGCACATCACTGGCAACCCATTAAAGACTGAAGTCATAACAAATTAGCATACATGTGATTGTCAGATGTCATATCCTGCAGAATACACTTGTGAATGTGTTACCGTCTTTGCTGGCAACTAAGTGTGTTTCAGCTAGATTCATAAAGTGACACTATTTACTGGCCTTTGCCCACCAGTGATGTGTGCCTTTGTGCAGATGTCTTGCTCAAACAGGAGCTAGGTGTCTCATGAAACCCATGTCAATGCAAGTGTACCTTGTCCTGTAGGATGCTGACATTTTTGCAGTCACTGATACCTGCTTTCTAGCTGTGGAGAGTACACCAACCTTGCGAGGTCACTCATCCCATCATTCGTTTAGACCCCAGATGGAGCCTTGCAAAGCCACAGGAGGTGGAGTGTTGAACATTAGCATATACATACACACCTCCAGGCTGGCCAGACTGATGCATGGGTGACATCCCGAATGCAGTTAGTTGACAGAACACCTACTCAAATCATAGCTAGCTACAGGTCTCCAACCATGACTATGGACACCCACCAGACCTATTGGCACCTGATGAGATCTGTCAGGATTCAATCTACCCTGCTCCTGGGTGACTTCAAATACCCAAACATAGTGTGCATGACCTATGCCACCAGAACATGAATGCACATAGATTCCTCGGCTTTGTCAATGGCAATACAGTGAATCAGCCGGTCAACACTCCTACGTCAGGTGGAAATCTCATGTACCTGGTCCTAACCAATATGAGTAGCCACTGTAGCACTCCTACATTGCCATTCCCCTTGGTAATATCAGACCACATAGCCATCACTGTTCAGGTGACCACCTCCCCTGCCCCCCTTTACAGTGTCAAACAGAATGAACTGTACACAAATGACTATAAATCCCCTCAGAGCAGGTAGAGGTAGCTTTACAGCCAACATCCCATTTGTTGGAACTAGCAGCAGTGTCCAGGCCCACACCACAATACTATGTGGGCACCTACATAGCTGTATGGACTCAGCAGTACCTGACAGGACATCATCTCCCACAAGGTAGGGTAAATGCCTGTGGTGGACAGAAGCAATATATAAATACCATAATAGGTGGAAACAGTTGCTTGACGGGCCAAGAAGGAACAGGTGCCTCATTATAAGCAGTGTCACCTTGGTCTGCACAAGCAAATAAGGGCACAGGTGATGTACCCTAAGGCTCTCTTTGAGTGCAAATTGGGCACATCCACCAAGGCAAATCACTAGGCCTTCCACACATGTCTGCAATTCCAGAGGCAACACAAATCTGCTCTGTAGTGGTGGTCAATAACACCACATGCACATATGGCATAGAGATAGGCACCCATCTGCAGACAGGTGAAGTGTAAACACCACCCCCTGTCCCCCCAGTGGCACACATGTGCATGTACAGCACCTGCCTCCCTCCCCTCATCATCAGGAAGCAGGTCCATAATGCCCTCTCAAAGGCAACACACAGAGGTCTCCATAGGTATGATACTGTCCCTGGCTGCATCCCACATGAACACAGGCATGGGATCTCAGATCCATTCCACACTGTAGTCAACCACAGCCTGAGCACTGATGTTATCTTATCTGCAGAGAGGACAGCCAGTTTCATCCCTATACACAAAGGTGGAGCAGTCCACCAACCCAGTCGATATTACGCACATCAACCTAACTAGCCTCCTCTGCAAAGGCATGGAAGGCAATATCAAGGACATCATGAACAGGGACATTGGCAACATTAGAATGCCTGGGCCCACACACCATGGTATTGTCAAAGGGAGATCAGGCCTGTTAAAACTGATTGACCTCTCTGCAATGGTCAACAAACACAGGGATGAGGGGAAGATGGTGAACAATGCCTACCTTCACCTAGCCCAATCCTCTCACATTAATCCCCAGGCGGACAGGATACATACGCCTACACAGCTAGGTACCAACCTGTAGGTTACCAGATGGGTAGCTAACTGGCCCAATGATAGTACCCACTCAGCCAAAGTAGCAGAACCCACCTCTAATAGTAGATTCATGCACAACGGTGTACCCCAAGGTTTGGTGTGGAGGCCTGTACTGTTTGAGATATATGTATCTGAGGAACAGGACAAAAGTAGTGGTTGTGGCTGACCAGGTGTATGGATGCTTGCAAGCTGCCCACTGTGTTACATTCCCCTACTGATGTGATCATCACCCAAGAGGCACTCACCCAAGTACTGACTGGTACAAGAAGCATTACTTCATACGGAATGCCAGGAGAGGCATCATTCCCCTTGTTGTGGTAGATGTCATCCACACTAAGTATGACAATAATAATGTACTGAGCATGCAATCAGGTGTGAGGTGATTTGTGCACTGAGGTTGGTAGCAACCTGGCAGTTTCTCACCGTGTGGGTACCATTGTACAGAAGGCCATCTACATGGCTCACCTCACAAATATGGGTATGTCATTGGTAGGGCATAGGTAGATGTAAAGTAAGGGAAGACCTCTACTGTATTGAGCAGTACTGTTGTAAAAATAGAAGCCTATGCAGTTGTTAATGTATTTTTCTTCTCTTCCCCACCCCTCATCTGCATCACTAATTATTAGTCATATAGTATGGGTATGTATTACCAAACCTAATGTTGGGACATGTGTTCCATTATTGTTCATATATTTAATTGCTTGCATGTTAACATACCTTGTTCAAATACCATTGTTGGTGGCCTGTTGCTGTCATTGTTACTGGCATGCTGTTACAATGCTTACTGTTCCAGTTATGCATGTGTTCTGTTTGCTATGCAACTGTTTCACATCTGTTGTTTTGGGTTAATTTGAACACCCATGCATGCCTTTAAAACTAATCTTGAAATGTTTTGTTCATGACTAAGTAATATATCTTGGAAAACCTCAACACCATAGCATGTTTGGGAAGGTCGATCCCAGCAGATCCACCTGTCCTGCCCCATCTGGCTGTGGCACCGGCACCAGCATGTCTGAGACCCACCATGGAACTTAATCTTCTACAGGCTCTGGACCACCTGGGCGCAGGTATGAAGAGGACCCCGTCATCCGCTGTCAGTTCTGGGGGTATAGTGTGCAGTGTCATCTGCTCTGAGTTGGGTGGCTACTACTGCCAGATGGAGAGCTGCCTGGCACACCTTGAGGAGCAGGCTGCCCCTCCTGTCTAGCCCCAAGCACAGCCACTGTCGGGGCTGTGAAGGTGCAGTCATGACTGCCGGCAGGTGGGGATGTCAATCCCACCGTATCCATATGGGGGCTCATGGGCCTCTGATTCCCAAACACCCTCCCCGTCCAAGGTGTTACCCCCCACATGTGTCATACACCACCCCTGTCTGCTGTCTTGTCTGTCTCCCTACCCAACCTACCTACAGTCCTTCCCCAGCATCCCTCTCACCTTAACAAAGAAAAAAAGGGCATTTGTCCCCCCAAAAATTATCACGCCATACATAGCTGTTCATTACCCACAGATGTCCAGTGGACACATGTAATCCGGTCCAGTTAGCTTGACAACACATTCCTGTTGTCCTCATCCTTCTCTCTGGATTTTTAGTGTCCAAATTCACCTCCAAATTCCGTACAAATGCACAGCTGTTGCTGTATTAAAAATGGACAGCTTTGGACCTTCCTACACCCATCCTGAACATCCCTAGCTACCTTTCATATTGTTTTTCCGTCTGCATGCCCCTTTCTCACCACTTTCCTATAACCCCTTTTTTTTCTTTTAAAGAAATTAGTGCGGGTGTAAGTGGGAGTAAGTTGGAGTAAGCAAGTTTGTGCGATGCTGAGGTGAAGCCAAAAATGGATTAAGCATCTGTATGATTAACCATATGTTGGCATCACTTAGAGTTGCACAAACCTGCTTAAAGCCACTTACAACTGCTTTAATCACTCTATCACTATCAGCCACTGTTCTGCCTAGCAACAAAATAATCAGCTCTGCCAAGTCTCGAACTCAGGACACTGTACACTGTAGTCAGAGCAATGTATATATATATATATATATATATATATATATATATATATATATATATATATATATATATGTACATAACATGTAGTACAGTCATACCTCAGACCTCAGAACCATACCTCTCAACCTCTTAGTGCAAGACATCTGGGCAAAGGCTGTCAAAATGGGGGGACAATTGGCCATACGTAGGGATGTACTTTAAATATTGCCATTAGAAACGTAGACAGTTGCAAGAGTAACAGGGTTTGTTTCAGCATACATTTTCTGAAGGATATGAGGTCTGACACTGAAATCTATATCATCATTTACTGAGAGAAATCCTCAGATCATCATAGTGATTTACCAGAGAAATAAAAATAATTTGTTGAACATACCAAAACTATGAGTAATAAACCTGGACATTCTGAAACAATCCAGCCAATTGACAAGTATGCTCAGAACCCCTTAGTGCAACGAATTTGGACCAAGCCTGACAAAGTAGGGGGAGAAAGCCATAAACATAAGGGCATATCTAAAATACTTGAGTAGATAAGCTGAGACAGTTACTGCAATAACACTGTTCTAACATATATTGACTGAAATAGCACACGCCCAAGACTCAATTGCTTCTCATTAGTTAGTGTCTTAAATCGTCACATCATTCCACTGATTTGTCACAAATATACAATAGTTATGGGGACCAGACCAAATATATGAGCCAGACTACTGTACATCCTATGAATATCTGGATATAACATGACATTAGGGAAATCACACTGAGCTGCTAAGCATGTCACCAAGCACCACTCAAACTACAGTCAGACTGACAACACTACCCCATATCAGCTATAGGGAATTACACATGCATTTGTTAGTATATCCAGCACTACAGGGATGTAACAGTAGTGAAAAACAGACATCAGTGTGAAAGTGCATACCCACAACCAATTTCACAACAGTCACAGTGACATACCGGTAAGCCAAATGAACACTAGAGTATAACGACTGTGTGAACAAAAATATCATATTTTCCACTCACACTCTACCCCTACATATACTGTCCCAATTCACAGTGTAGTAGGAATCCTGAGGTGGTACGGGATATGTCTCAGTCTGCCCCAACAAATATATACAGCTGACGGACCACCAGAAACTGGAGCAGCATGCACAGACAGACAGAAAATGAACCATGACACTTACATCTACCTCCTCCCTACACAACCCAACTAACATCTACACACTACACTGCCACACAATCCTGACAGTCTGTTAACAATCACCAGACATACACAGACCTCTCAACTGTACAGATTTCCACAGAATATACAGGCTTTGTCCTCATATATATGGCCTCTACCTCATAACATGTCTGGCATTCTGCTACATCACTGGAATGATATCAGGAATGAAGGCACTAAATGATATACTATACCTGTCAACCTCTTACTGCATGACATCTGGACAAAGACTGACATGATTAGAAGACAGAGGCCCACAAATGGGCATATTTGAAATATTGCTGTTAGAAACTGAGAAAGTTGCTGGTGTTGCAAGGTTTGCTGTAACATATCTTTTCTGAGGGATATGAAGCCAGAATCACAAATGGATGTTAGCATTTACTGACTGCAGTTCCCAGAGTATGCTACTGATTTGCCAAGGACAAAAACTGGTAAACATATGAGTCAAACCTTTGGCCATTCTGTTGATAGCCCTACAGTTGAGAGTTATGTCAACTACGTAACACTGTCAGACTTAATATCATGCAGAAAATGCATGTCCACACAAACCCTGTGAAACTAGCATTAATCCAACTATATAACAGCAATACTTACATTCTGTCCATAGCTCTGGAACCTTCTCCCCCATTTTGTTAGGCTGCCTCCACATTTTATGTTGTAAAAGGTATTATCAACTACCCTCTGTGATGCTGTTGTTCACACACCTCCATGATGTGCTCCTCACAGGCAAGAAAAAGGGCCAACCCCTACATGAAGTACTCAATTATAGGAGTGTGTTGCCATGCCATTGGCTATAGGAGCTGTTCTGCATGCAGTTAGCAAGTGGGGGACACCAATTGGTGCACAGGCCATCAGCTGCTCATGTGCATTACGAACAAAAGGCAAGCTACTGCCTATGCAAAACAGATGTATACCCGACATCTCTGAGAGAGAAAGAGAGACAAAAACAAACAGAAATCGGAAGCAAACCAACTATACTTGGAAAAAAGCTATGTCAATCAAGTAAGCATGTAATGGAATGCAGTAGGGGGTATGTAATAATGGGAACTAGGAAGTGTAACAAATATGTCTCAACAAGACTTGCTCTACTGATATATTGCTGATCAGTACCTATAGCCATAGGACCTGGGTCTGTCTGCAGTGACATAGATCACAGTTCAGGCCCCCGAGGCACCCCAGGAAAGGATGGCTCACATATGACTACTACTGGAGTGTCTGTTGTACAATACTGACTATGACATTGCTGGGCCAGCTAGTGGGATGTCGTAAATATCCATATGTTACTTGTGAATACAGCTATGATACACATGTTTTTCTCACAAATCTAAGAGACCTATACAGGGTATGTGCATAGTAAACTACTGTCGCAGACGTGTGTTGAATTGCATGTGATATACTGAGCTCATGCCATTCAACTATCCAGTGTTATGCACACTGACCATATGTGTGCCTCATATTTGTAGTCATTTACTCATACAGTTGTGTTATGTCTGGAAAATCATTGGCAAATCTGTGAAGACTGACATTAGTACATGATAGCATACATATGAGTATCAGGCATCCTCCAGGGTATTTCTGTGAATGCAAAGCCAACTGTGCTATAAACTGACTTAAGTGTGTTACAGTAATATTAATAAAGTGTCACTAATTTGGGGCCATTATAGCCCATTTATGTGTGTTGTCCTCCAGACATCCTGCTCTAACAGGTTGAGAGGTATGACTGAGCAGCAAGAGTGTAAGTACAGTGTGTCATACTGACATAGAACAGAAAATGTATATCAGGTATTACCTGTGCACATGAATGTATGAGTAGGTTCATAGGTTCATACTAGGCTATCTGCCCAAGGGCATTTATAAGCCTAACCCAGAGTTTTGTGGCTTTCGCCACCCCTTTAGATTGAAGGAAACTATGCCCATTATTTTGCTGTGCCTCTGTCAAGCAGTGACACTGAGGTAATCCCTGGGGTATATCTGCGATCTCCCATACATTGGTCAAGATTTCTCTTGAACAAGGCCAGCGAGGTGCTCTGCCTCACATGTACCGGGATTTTGTTCCACAGCATAGGGAGTCTCTGGGTGATGAATCTGTCCCTCCAGCACGTCCTATTAATAACCGTGTCAAGGTTTAAGTCTCCGCCTTGTAGTTCTGAGGGATCTGGATTTTTTGAGGTGAAGCATGTTCATCAAATCTGGGTTTGACATGGCCTTGTATGTCAGGCACAGGTCACCTCTGAGCAAGCGGTAAGTGACTGAATAGAGCTGGAGTTCTTTCAGTCGAGCAGCATAAGACATATTTTTGAGACCCTTTATCCTTTTGGTGAGGAACTTTTGGGGCCTTTCCAGCTGCTGCAGGTGTCGGGTCAGATACATTCCGAATGGAGCATTGTACTCAATCATTGGTCTGATGAGTGATGAGTACAGGGGTATGATGACCTCCCTTGATCTAGATGTGAATCCCTTCATGATCAGGTGGGCAATGTAGAAGGTCTTCCTAACTACTTTAGCAACGTGAGTGTCAAACAAAAGGTTACTGTCAACCTGGGTCCCCAGATCCCTGATAACTTCTTCTGTGCTCAGTGGATTGCCACCTATATGGTAGCTAGGGGTAACCTTGTTTTTCCCGAAGGGTATGACTATGCATTTCTTGGCGTTTAACTTTAGGCCATGGCTCTAGCACCAGTTATCCGTTTCTGTGAGACCCTTCTGAAGGATATCTGTGTCAGATATGTTCTCGACTATGGCGCCCAGTTTGCAGTCATCTGCAAACTATGTCAGCCATAACCCTCCTGTGTTTGCTTGTACTTCAGAAAAGTAGATGCCGAACAAGAGTGGGCCCAGGACTGAGCCCTGTGGGACACCACTTGTGACAGGCTTTGAGTCTGACATGGCGCCAGCAACTCTGACCCTGTGGGTTCTGTCACTTAGCCAGTTTGCAACCCATCTTGTGATGTATGGGTTTACATTTAAGCTGATGAGTTTTTCAATGATACCTGAGTGGGGTATTGTGTTGAAAGCCTTTGCCAGGTTGAGGTAGGCTGTATGGACTGCCTTTCCCTCATCAATGGCCTTGGTGACTGTTTCGAAAAAGTCAACCAAGTTTAAAAGGCATGATCTGCCTTTGACAAAACCAAACTGGGTTGGATCCAAAGTCTGCAAGTTCCCTATGTCTTTATTTATGAGTTCCATTATGATCCTCTCCATAGCTTTGCAGATCAGGTTTGTCAAGCTGATGGGACGGTAATTTCCAGGGTCGGTGGAGGCACCGCCTTTGTGAAGTGGGACCACAGTTGCCGTCGCCACTCCTTGGATAATGATCCTGAGGTGAGGCTAAGATTAAACAGCTGTCCTAACTGCGGTTTAATTCCTCATTGAGTTCGTGGAGCACACAGCCGGGACACCATCCGTCCCATGGATGCTGTGTTTTTCGCCTTGAGAGAGCAGTTCTCACCTGGGCTAGAGATGTTTGGGGGCTACAATCCTCTGGTATAGATATCTCTCCTTTGGGGAGGGGAGAGTTTGCACTGAACCTGTCAGCCAGTATGTTGGCAATGTCTGTAGGTTCAGTAATTTTCACATCATTTTGAACTAATTCTGAGCATATCTGGGAGTTTCCTCCTAGGTTTCTAACATAGCTAAAGAAGGCTTTATGATTGTCTTTTGAGTCCTTAGCGATTTTTCTCTCAAAATTTGCCTTGGATGATTTTATGAGAGCTCTTAGTTTTTTACTTATAATGATCAAAGGTGTCTTACCTTTTAAGGATTTTGCTCTATCTTGTAGTAGCTTCCTCCTTTTGTTGTAGAGCTTGTTTATGGCTGGGGTCCACCAGACTTGACGCTTGCCTTTGGTACAAAGAGTCTTTGTTTTGTTTGGGATTGCCTGATCCATGCAGTCCTGTAGGTGCTGGTAGAAGGCATTTGTAAGTGATTCAGTGGCTTGAGTAATGTTTTCCGCCGGCTCAGGGGCCTTAAAGGAGACCACACTAGTCTTTAGAAGTGTGAAGTCGGCTTTTGAGAAGTTCTTCACTGTGGTCTTTTTTATCTCAGGTGGGGGTGGGATGAGGACCTCCAGTGAGATTAGTTTATGATCTGATCTCACCAGTGAGGGGTATACTTCCGGTGTTGAACATTGTGATCCCATGTTCGTGATGATGAGATCAAGTATGTTTTCACCTCTTGTGGGGATGGTGACTAGTTGTTCCATGGCATTTGAGTTTATGAACTCCAGGAACCTTTGGGCTAGAGTGTTTGGGCTTGAGTAGTGATCCCAGTCTATATTAGGGTAGTTGAAGTCACCTAGTATGATGGTGTTTGGAGATACATTTATCCCCTCCAGTGTTTTCAGGAAAGCTATGTGAGGTTCCCGAGTTTGAGAGGGTGGCCTGTAACATGCTACAGATTGCAGAGCAGTCTTGCCTATGGTTAATTGCACCTGGATGGTCTCCGATGCATCGTGCGTTGCCACCAACCTTGAGGTGTGGGTGTTCTTGATGAATATGGACACCCCCCCTCCTTTCTTGGTGTTGTCCGGATTTTGGGTCCGGAACGCATGATATGAGGTAAAACCTGATAGTGTTGGGGTGCTCTCAGGAGCCTTGAACCAGGTTTCAGTCACAGCACAGACATCGATGTTCTCCATACTGAGAAGGGCCTCGAAAGTGCATCTTGAGGTTGAGACTTCTGGCATTGAGCAGCATTACCCTTAGTTTTTTTCCTTTTTTGTGTTCTAGGGTGGTAGGTTTAGAATTTGAGCCTTGCCTAAAAAAGGCACTATGGGGGTGACAAGAGCCTTTGCCAATATCCGGAAGCCCAGGAGTGACAGGTGCAAGCCGTCCCTTGTGAAGCAGTGTGGCTTGTCCAGCATGTCATCCCAGGCAGACAGACATTGGATCCCCTTTGAATGACACCAGAGTTTAAGCCAATTATTAACGCTGATCATCTTATCTCTGTATTGTGGCATCATTCTTGGTGAAGGTAGGATACTGCTCAAGGTCAGGGTCATACCTGCCTGGGCTACATAATCAGAAAGCTCCTCAATGTCTCTTTTCATGTAGTCCAAGGAGGTACGTCTCAGGTCATTTACACCAGCGTGGACAATGACTGAGTTGTACTTGTACCTGCTGTTGAGAGACCTGAGTGCTTGCGTTATGTGGCGGATTCTAGCGCCCCACAGGCAGCTTACTGTGACCTTCTCCTTACTCAATCTGGTGAGTGGGACGTCAGTGTGTCTGACTATGGAGTCACCAATGACGAGTGTGTCTGGCATTGTGTTTGGCCTTAAGGGCTGTGACTGTTTGGCACACTGACTGTGTGGTCTATGTGTTGCATGTGTTGTGTCCTGAGGTGGTAGTTGTTTGGGTGTCTGCTTTGGTGGCCTCTGCTGTTTTGGTAGATTTTTGATCAGAGCCTCCGAGTATGTCTTTGTGTGTTTATGTGTATGATTTGAAGTTGTGATAGTACTATGTGAGACTGGGTATGTGGTGTGTGTCGTTACCTTCTCCTCCTGTCTGGTCTTGCCAGTCCTATGTTGAGAGAGCTCAGCCTCCAGTTTGGCTGTATAGTTGCATCTCTCGTATGTATTTGTGTTTTGTGGGAGAAGGAGAGAGTTGTCTGTGTACATGAGGCAATTGTAACATTGCCTCAATATTCCCAGGTTCACCAGCTGAGCAGGAGAGGACACTAGCAACTGATCCCTCGACATGCTAGAAGGAATAGACAAAAACTTAAAAAAAGACTCCGGGGGATGTGGGTGATCGAGAAAGGGGTTTTAGGCTGGTGGGGTACTAACTATAATAAAAGTGCTATATCAAGGTGAAATGTACTGTAGGAGCAAGTGCTAGGCTTTACAGATAGAGAATAGTCTACTTAGGAATCAAGTAGAGATGAACTTTTTAGTTATAGGATATGCTGGTTAGATCAGTAGTACAGTTCAAGGAAGGCTGTTTTAAGGGAAAATTTGAAGAGTGGACTTTAGGTAGCCCGAATAGTTTAACCTTGATTAACCGCCGCTGCTCTTGTGTGCTCCTGTGGCAACTCCGCACTAAAGCGCGCCAAAGCGTGCTTTATAGCAGGGGGCTGGAAAAAACAGGAAATGACCCAAAATGGCCAATGAATTACTAGTTACTGTCTCTAACCACTCCTCTGAGGACAAACAGGCAGCTCAGTACAACCCACTCTCACTGGTGAGTAAAGAAACTTCCCTCTGGCCACACAAGAAAATGGAGGAACACAGGAACCAAATACAAAGCCCAGGGATCAGCAAATCTGATCACTGGAACAACTAGCAAGGAAAGTTAGGAAAGCAGAAGTATTTTTTTGTTTTTTTTAGTTTTTTTTGCACACACAGACAGAAAATACAGTAAATGCTTTGTTATTCGACTAAATGCTATCAAAGGCTAGTACACTTGAGTGCATTAGCCTGTTAGTTAACTTTTAAGCAAGACTTTAGCTAAGAAGTGCAATCAACAAATTAAGCACAGAAAAACAGAAAAAACAGGTAATATAACAATAATATAAGCATAAACAGTGGTCGAAAAGCACAAAAGATCGAAAAAAGCAATAAAAAATGCTTAAAAAATACTTATAATCAAGAAAGTCGCTTTTTCTGCTCTCTGCTGCCTTAGGAACTCTGCAGGGGACCACGAGGAGCTATGCCAAGTTCTCTAATGCCAGAAAAGCCCGCCAAAGCATGCTTTATAGCAGGGGCTGGAAAAAACAGGAAATTACCCAAAATGGCCAATGAATTACTAGTTACTGTCTCTAACCACTCCTCTGAGGACAAACAGGCAGCTCAGTACGCCCACTCTCACTGGTGAGTAAAGAAACTTCCCTCTGGCCACACAAGAAAATGGAGGAACACAGGAACCAAATACAAAGCCCAGGGATCAGCAAATCTGATCACTGGAACAACTAGCTAGGAAAGTTAGGAAAGCAGAAGTATTTTTTTTTTTTAGTTTTTTTTGCACACACAGACAGAAAATACAGTAAATGCTTTGTTATTCGACTAAATGCTATCAAAGGCTAGTACACTTGAGTGTATTAGCCTGTTAGTTAACTTTTAAGCAAGACTTTAGCTAAGAAGTGCAATCAACAAATTAAGCACAGAAAAAACAGGTAATATAACAATAATATAAGCACAAACAGTGGTCGAAAAGCACAAAAGATCGAAAAAAGCAATAAAAAATGCTTAAAAAATACTTATAATCAAGAAAGTCACCTTTTCTGCTCTCTGCTGCCTTAGGAACAATGCAGGGGACCACGAGGAGCTATGCCAAGTTCTCTAATGCCAGAAAAGCCTGCCAAAGCGTGCTTTATAGCAGGGGGCTGGAAAAAACAGGAAATGACCCAAAATGGCCAATGAATTACTAGTTGCTGTCTCTAACCACTCCTCTGAGGACAAACAGGCAGCTCAGTACTCCCCACTCTCACTGGTGAGTAAAGAAACTTCCCTCTGGCCACACAAGAAAATGGAGGAACACAGGAACCAAATACAAAGCCCAGGGATCAGCAAATCTGATCACTGGAACAACTAGCTAGGCAAGTTAGGAAAGCAGAAGTATTGTAGCTGAAAGCCTCAAAACAACGGACATGAGATGCAAAATGTCAGGTAAATAAACTGTATATATTGTATACATTTGTAATCTTTGTATGCATCCAACAGGCATAAATTTCTACAGCTATTGGTTGTTGCATTGGCCTAACACAGACATGGGTACTAGAATAAGCATGATTATCAGGTTGGAAATGGAGAGCTGTCCAACTGTGTTATGACCTTGTGTCCATCCCACTACAAACAGCTATATGAGTACCTACATAACTGTATGGACTCAGCAATACCTGACTCATAAAACTTGCCTCCACCAAGGTAGAGTAATCCCCTTTGCTGGACAGCAGCAATACACAAACCACATAATCGGTTTCTATATTGGCTGTACAGTGCCAAGTAGGAGCAGGCACCAACTTGGAAGCAAGTCAACCTGTGTCTGAACAAGCATATGAGATCATAGGTGAATTACTGTATGGCTAACTATGAGTACATATTGGACACATCCACCAAGGCCAATCACAAGGCCATCTTCACACGTCTTCAATCTCAGAGGCAACAACCCAACCCACCCTGTACTGGTGGTCAGTCACACCGCATACATACACAGCATAGCTATAGCCAACCCACTGCAGACATGTTAAGGGAAAACATCACCCTCCTGTCCCACCATCAGTATAGGTGGCTATGCACAGCACCCACACCCCTCCTCTCATCATCAGGGAGCAGGTCCATAATGCCTAATCAAAGGCAACAAATGTAAGTCTCCATGGGAGGTGATAACATCCCTGTCTGCATTCTAGATGAACACAGGCATATGCCCCCAGCTCCATTACACACTGTACACAAGCAAAGCCTGAGCACCATTGACATCCCATCTGCAAGGAGGATGGCCACTGTCATCCCTCTACACAAAGGTGAATGATGAATTGTGGATTGTGTAATTTACTGGCCCTCATTGGGGGGAACATGACACATCAGGACCAGGAGTGCAATGCAAGCTCATACTGTGCTGATAGATGACATGGGTATGATGTGGTCATAAGTGGTGGCTAATGCTAGTCAGTGGTGATGTGCCGGTTATGTAAATAACGCTAACTAATGTATAAGGTCCCATGATGTGTTTCCCTGTTTATGTCTTCCACGTGACATGCAGCCAGTGTACACTCCAGCCTGAAACTGCGGCCATCACCAAGATGATAATCAACCACCATGGGTGATGTTTGGCCATGGCTACTTGAATCTGTGGGAGTGGACTGCCCTCTGGGATGAGCTTGCCTACAGAGTAAACAACTTAGGCCACCATGGATGCACATACAATCAGATCAGGCATCCGGTGAATGACCTGATATGCCATGCTTGGAAAAGGGCTGATGCCATGGCCAAGGGCAGTTCCGCCACAGGTGAGGGTCCTGCTACGCAGGCCCTACTTACACCAATGGAGGAGCTCCTTGCCAACCTTGGGCCAGCCACCACATGCCAGCAAAGCCAACACACAGAAGTCATGGAGGTGGGTGGCACCCAGACAACAGGTGAGGAGCATCCAGGTAAGGCCTCAGTGCACATCAATTTAATAATGTAGCAGTCATACTGGCTTCTGTAGTGTATCTAGATGCATATGTCAGGTCAAACTGCATTTGTGGGTGGGGTTTTGTAATGCACACAACTGCACATCTATGGTGAAGGACAGCAAATTGTGTAGTATCAGAGCTTGTACTGTACATGTGCAGAAAAGTAGCATTCATCTTGTACCAATACCACGTGTGTCTGCTGACAATACCTCTCCCCCACAACTACATAGGTACCTCTGGTCTGGATGTTGGACAACAGCCTGAAGCCAGTGAGTATGGTATTGTCCAGTTGTTGCTCACCAGTACCCCAGGCATGTTAAGGTCATGCATTTTACCATGCACACAACTGTTATTCTTAGCCATATTATGAAATTTGCATGTTCACTTGTGGTGGGGTTAACTGCATTGCATCAGAGTGGTCATCACAGGGGCCTATTTGCAGAAAGTGTAACATATCCATAGCATACCTCACAACCTGTCAGTGCAAGAAATCTAGACAAAGACTGACAAAATTGGGGCCAAAGGGACAAAACTAGGGGCATATTTGAAAAGTAGTCTTACACAGTGCATATAAAAAGTGTACACACCCCTGTTAAAATGCCAGGTATTTGTGACATAAGAAAATGAGACCACAATAAAACATTTCATAACTCTTCCCACCTTTAATGTGGTATATAACCTGTACAATTCAATTGATAAAAAAGCAACCTGTTAGGGGAACAAGTATGAAAAGTAAAACATGTACAATAAGCTAGATGCATAAGCGTGCACAGCCTGAAGCTAATACTTTGTTGAAGCAGCTTTTGATGTAATTACAGCATTACGTCTTCTTGCGTACATCAATTACAGAGACTCTTTGATTAACAATGGATAACGGTCAGCTGTCCTACTAGGCTTTTCCAGACATTTATTCAGTTGCCTGCTACAGCAACAGCCATGGTTCACAGAGAGCTTACAAAGCTTCAAAGAGAAGTCATTGTGGAAAGGTATTAGCCCGGACAAGGGTACAAAAACATTTCCACAGCATTGCATGTACCATGGAACATGGTGAAGACAGTCATCAAAAGATGGAGAAAATATGGGACAACTGTGACATCGTGAGGAAGTGGACATCCCTCCAAATTTGATGAGTAGACAAGACCAAAACTGGTCAGGGAGGCTGCCAAGAGACCTACAGCAGCACTAAAGGAGTTGCAGGAATCTCTGGCAAGTACTGGTTGAGTACTACATGTGACAACAGTCTCCCGTATTCTCCATATGTCTTGCCTATGGGGTAGGATTGGAAGATGGAAGTATTTACTCACACCAAACAACATCCATGAGTGGCTAAATTCTGAAAAACAATACATTAAGTATCCCAAAAGCATGTGGGAAAATGTGCTATGGTCTAATGAGACCAAGGTTGAATCTTCTGGCCACAATTCCGAAAGGTTTGTTTGGCACAACAACAACACTACACATCACCAAAAGAACACCACCCCCATGGTGAAGCATGGTGATGGCAGTGTCCTGCTTTGGAGTTGCTGTTCATACGCTGGAACTGGGGCTTTAGCCAAGTTGGAGGGGATTATGAACAGTTCCAAATACCAGTCCCTTTTGGCGCAAATTCATCAGGTGTCTGCTAGATAGCTGTTGATGGAGAGGAATTCCAATTTTCCACATGACAATGACCCAAACCATACATCCAAATCAGCAAAAGAATGGCTTCAGCAGAAGACAGTCAATGTTCTGGACTGGCCCAGAAAGAGCCCACACCTACATCCAATAGAAAATCTGTGGGGTGACCTGAAGGGGGCTGTGCACAAGAGATGCCCTCACAGTCTGACAGAGTTGGAGGGCTTTTGCAAGGGAGAGTGTGCAAATACTTCCAAGTCAGGAAGCGCCATGCTGACAGACACCTTCCCAAGAGGACTGAATGCTGTAATTAAACCAAAAGGTGCTTTAATAAAGTATTAGTTTAAGGCTGTGCACACTCATGCAACCATCCTGTTGTAAGTATTTCATTTACTATGTTACCCCTAACCGATGTTTATGTTTATGTTCTTCAATTGGATTGCACAGGTTATAGGTCACATTAAAGGTGGGAAATGTTATGACATGATTTTTGTGGACTCATGTTATATATAACATATCACAAAAACCTGGCATGTTAACAGGGGTGTGTACACTTATTATATCCACTGTAAGCTTAGAAAGGTGTTAGAGTAACCAGCTTGTTTTAACATACATTTACTGCAAGTTATAAAGTCTGCAACTCAAATAATGTCATTAATTAGTGGTGCCAATCCACAGATCATCACAGTAATGTATCAAACACAGAGATTATGAGAAACAGACCAAAAGTATGAGCCACACATCTAGACATTCAGTGAAACTTTGTACAGTTGAGAGGTATGTTCTGTAGGAGTTGCCATTGTGCTATATGAACAGCAATAATGTGTACATGAGTGCAGTGTATGCTAGGTGAAGGCCCATCACCTACTAACACTACTCATGTATCCCAGAGGTGTATATTAGTAGTAAAAATAAGTGGAAAGGGCTGCACTGCATGATGTTGAGGGCCTGTCCAGAGTGTGCATGCTGTGGTCTGACTGTGTGTCGTGAATGTCACCAGATGGCTGTTGTGAGGTGTGTGTAATGCCTTTGTGCCACCTCACCTGTATGTGTCTGTGTGTCTATCAGCAAACCTTATAGTGCAGGTATTAATTTACATATGTTGTTTTCCCCTCACAGATGGACATGGTGGCCATGGTCCTCCCACTCAGAATCTGTCAGTGTCATTGCAGCCTCTGACCATGATGGTGGTCTTTGTGAGGCACAGATGGGGTTGTCAGGGGCTGAATCTGTGTCATTGGTTGGCATCCCACAATCATCCACAATGTCCCCACACACAGTCACAATGCCCACACATACCATGTCCCCAGCAGCCACAGATAATGGGCAGTTGGTAGGTGGTGGCATGGAACAGGTTAGTGAGGTGACTATGGCAAGTGTGAGTTTAGATAGTAGCCATAGCCAGAGTGCAGGTGAGGTCCAACACAGCCAGATGGACAGGGGTGCTCAAAGGAGGACTACTGTCCATCGAGCCACTGTTGCAAGTGCCACAGCAGGTGTCACCAGATGCATGTTTTGGGCTATCATGGATGCACAGGCACTTGGTGAATGTAACATCAAGTACTCAGGGTCTTGGATGCAACTCTTCCTGGCTTACGTGATGACATATGTGACCTTGCTGAGGCCATACGTCAAAATACTGAGGTTATGAATAGACAGTGGGTGAGACCTTGGCAATCCTTTGCTGTGGAATGTCTGTGCTGCAGCTTGTGGTGGGAGATGGGCATCGGCCACGTGGACGTAGGTCAGCTTCAACATCAGCTGAGAGTCTACATGGCCATGCATCTTCACACTCCCATAGTGGCAATTCCATCAGCAGTACTGAAGGGCGGGTGTTGTCCACACCACAGTGGAGCAGGCCATGGGGACGTGGTCCTGGCCAGTCCCATCAGGGACATGGATCCATCAGACAACAGTCACCACTGGAGAATAATACTGCATCCGGCCTTGGGCCTGGTGGTGCCAGTGAGACCACTGGCAGGACCAGTTCACGTGTCTGTGGCCAGAGACAGTGAATTTTACAGCCTGCCATGTATGGTCCACAGCTGTCCAACATACCCCTGTGTAGGGTAGCCACATGGCATGACTGTGTACATACACACACACGCATTACCATTACAGGCAGGTCATCTCCAGACACACACACACACACACACACACACACACACACCACCTCTGCACGGCCCATTCATAGTACACCCCTCCAAACACACACATATGATGTCAACCATATGGCCAAGCCTAGGCCTCTGGAAAACCCACACAACACCCTGTGCATTTGATACCTGTGCCACATCCCTGTCATCCATACCACCAATGCAGGGACATGCTAAATGGTTCTGATGCACAGGGTGAATTAAGTACAGTGTAGCTGTGTAATGCTGTATAAGTGCTGTCAGCTGGTATTTGTAATGGGTACACTTCAGAGTATGTGTACCTGTTCAGCCATGATGCATTATTGATGTTAGTAATGCTGACTGAATGTAGTCTCACATGCTGTATTCTGTTTGTGTTCTAGGTGTCTGTGTGTTAGCAGGATGTGGCCCCGCAGACATTACCAATGAGGGGTATGGCAGAGTGGTAACACATCAGTCGTGTCAGAGTCAAGGTACAGCTACATATGTACACATTTACCAGGTCAGTGTAACAGTTATTGCATGTGCCACAGAGCTTATAGGGCTGAGGTGTGTGTACAGGTAAGTCTGTGGTGGTTGACGTCAGCAGCCCTTTTAAAGTGGTCAGTGGTAAGTGTAGCAGGTGGAACACACCTCAGATTGATAAAACCCACACCCCAGAGGATATTGTGTTGACCAAACACACAGAGAATACTGTTCCCACACATACAGTCTCTCTCTCTCTCTCTCTCACACACACACACACACACACACACACATATATATATATATATATATATATATATATATATATATAGGATCACAATTGCCAGTATTGGGTTTGGAAACCCTACCCATCTAGTTAGTGGTACTACAGTGTTATGTGCTTATCGCAGGTGGCATGGAACTAATAGTGTGATTACTGTTCCAAGGTACCTGTAAAGTGAATAACATCATGTGCCCTTGTGAGGTATGGCATTGATGGGTGAACTGGGTGTGGAAGGACTATTTAAACTGTCACCTACAAGTCTACACACTCAAAAACACTGCTATACACACCAATGCACACACAATTGCCAGTAATGACATTAGCAGCCCTGCCTATCATGTTATTCATTCCATACTGTTACATAGATGTTGCACATGGCACAAGGCTTATAGGGCTGAGGAGTGTCCACAAATACCTCCATGGTGGATGTGAACAGCAGCCTTTGTAAAGTAGACCTTGGGACGTGTACTGGGAGTACCATGGCTTAAAATTGTAAACCATGGCCACCCAATGGATATAGTTCTCACACACACACACTTGCTAGGACTGAGAATAGAACCTCTACCTATATAGTCATTGCTACTATAGTGTTATGCATTTATCGTATGCACCACAAAGCTTACAGGGTGAAGAGTGTCTCAAGGTAATTCCAAGGTGAACAACATCACCAGGCTTTGTAAGTATGGCAATGGGAGATTTACTGGGTGAGAATGGACCCAAAATACTTGAACCTACAGTTATACACACTTACACATACAAATACACTCATACACACATTTGCCAAGACTGGAATTAGCAGCCCTTCCTGTCTTGTTAGTCAGTCTATACTGTTACATAGTTCCTGCATGTGGCACAATGCTTATTGGGCTGCAGTATGTTAACAGATACCTCTATGGTTGATGAAGATAGCGGGCCTTGTAAAGTGGACCTTGTGACATGTACTGGGAGTACCATGGCCTAAAATATAAAACCCACCCCCCAATGGATATAGTTCTCACTCAAACACATACACAGGATACAGTTTGTTCTCATGCGCGCACACACACACACACACACACACACACACACACTTACTTGCCAGGACTGAGATTAGAATCCCTACCTATTTAGTTATTGCTAATACAGTGTTATGCATTTATCACATGCACCACAGAGCTTATAGTGTGAAGAGTGTCCCACAGTTCTTCTAAGGTGAACATCACCAGCCCTTGTAAAGTATGGCAACAGGCAGTGTACTGGGAGAGTGAGGTCTCAAAATGCTGTATCCTACAAATATATATACGCTTATGAACACTTACAAACACACACACTTGCCAGGACTCAGATTAGAACCCCTACCTATGTAGTCATTGGTACTATAGTGTTATGCAGGTACCACATGCACCACAGAGCTTATAGGGTGAAGAGTGTCCCAATGTACCTATATAGTGAATAACATCACCAGCCTTTGCAAAGTATGGAAATGGTAGGTGTACTGGGTGAGAAGGGTCTCAAACTACTTTCACCCACATGTTTACACACTCACAAACACTTTTATACACACTAATGCTCACACACACGTTTGCCTGTACTGAGATCCATAGGTTCATAGGTGTGTACTAGGCGAATGACCATGGAGCCTTTACAAGCCTAGCCCATAGGATTACCCTGGCATCGTGCCACCTGACAGTAGTCCTATTGAGTCTAATGAGTATACCCACTGGAGTGATCCCCTGGGTGGGATTTCTATTCCCCATCCACTCATCCAGATTGATCTTGAAGAGGGCCAGTGAGGTGCTCTCCTTGACATATATGTGAAGTCTATTCCATAGCATGGGCAGTCTCTGGGTTATGAACCTGTCCCTACAGCATGTTCTGTTGATTGTGGAAATGGGGTTGAGGTCTCTGAGGCATGTGGTGCGGATGGATTGGGTTCTTTAGATGAAGCATTCCTGACAGGGCTGGGTCAGACATGGCTTTGTAAGTCAAGCAGAGATTGCCTCTAAGTAGTCGATATGAGACAGAGAATAGTTGGAGTTATTGGAGTCTGTCCATATAGGACAAGTGTAAGTAAGTAAGACCTAGGATCCTCTTTGTGAGGTACTTTTGCAGCCTCTCCAGTTGTTGCAGGTGTCCAGTGAGGTACATGCCAAATGGGTGATTGTACTCATTGATTGGCCCAATGAGGGGAGAGTACAAGGAGACAATGACTTCTTACTTCCTGGATGCAACATCCTTAGTAATGAGATGTTCCACATAGAAGGACTTTCTGAACACAGTGGCACTGTGGTGGTCAACAGACAGATCGCTGTCAACCTGTGTTCCCAGTTCTATAATGACTTCAGTGTTCAGTGGACTACCATCGATGTGGTGATTCATGGGAGCCATGTTGTTCCCAAAGGGGATGTCGGCACATTTTTTGGCATTGAGCTAAAGTCCAGGCTTCTGACACCAGTCGTAGGTCTCAGTGAGGCATTTCTGCAGGCTGTCAACATCACGCGAGGAGGTAATAATAGCATCCACCTTGCAGTTGTCTGCAAACATTGTCAGACAGAGTCCCTTCGTGTTGGGTTGGACTTCAGAGGCATAGATACCAAACACGAGGGGACCCAGGACCAAACCCTGTAGGACTCCACTTGTGACTGGTCGGCAGTTTGACATGGAGTCAGCTGCTTTCACGCCATGAGTTCTATCTGTGAGCCAGTTTGCAAGCCACCTAGTGATATAGGGATAGACGTTTGTGCCCAGAACACCTTTAATAGCACAGCACAGCACATAGAAGAAATAATGCTGAACACCTCACAGTACGTTTTCGTCCAAGACTTCATCAGAATAATTACATACATCATTTCCCCCCATTTTATACTACTGACAATTCATTAGTAAAACAATCCATTAAGCAATTAAACATAATTAATTCATTAAACACAAAGACAAGTAAAGATATTGGTTCTACTTGTCTTTGTGCTTAATGTCTGCCAGGATGTTGGCTATGTCTGTAGGTTCGGTATATTTTGTACCATTATGCAACAATTCAGAGCATATCTGGGAGTTTCCGCCCATGTTCCTGACATAACTAAAGAAGGCCTTGTGATTATCTTTAGTGTCTAGGACAATTTTTCTTTCGAAGCTGGCCTTTGATGATTTTATGAGGGATCGAAGTTTCTTGCTAATACTGATCAGAGATGCCTTCCCTTTTTGGGATTTTGCTCTGTCATGTAGTAGCTTCCTCCTTCTGTTGTATAGCTTATTTATGGCTGGGGTCCACCAGACCGGTCTCCTGTTTTTGGAGGAGTGACTCTTGGTTTTATTTGGGATAGCACGATTCATGCATTCCTGCATGTGCTCATAGAATGCATTTGTAAAGGATTCTGCGGATTGGGCTGTATTATCCTCTGGCCCAGGGGCTTTGAAGGATTCCACCTCAGTCTTGAGAAGTGCAAAGTTGGCTTTTGAGAATTTTTTTACAGTGATTTCCTTGGCTGGGGGTGGGGACGGGATATGGATGTCCAGGGAAATTTGTTTATGGTCTGATCATACCAATGAGGGGTTTACCTCTGGTCTGGAACATAGAGTCCCCATGTTGGTGATGACCAGGTCCAATATGTTGTTCCCTCTTGTGGGAGTGGTGACCAGTTGTTCCATTGCGTTAAGAGTTTATAAATTCAAGGAACCATTGGTTGAGGGTGTTTGGGCTTGAGTAGTTTTCCCAGTCAATGCTTGGGTAGTTGAAGTCACCCAATAACATAGTGTTTGGAGAGACCTTTATATTCTCCAGTGTTCTCAGGAATGCCAAGTGGGGTTCCTGTAATAGGGAGGGTGTTCTGTAGCAGGCTACAAACTGAAAGGCAGTTTTGCCCGCTGTTAGTTGCTCATGGATGGTTTCTGATGCTTCGTGCAGTGCCACTAACCTGGAGGTGTAGGTATCTTTGATGAATATAGATACTCCCCCTCCTTTTGTGCTTCGGTCCGAGTTTTGGGGCTAAAACGCATGGTATGAGTTATAACCTGGTAGTGCTGGGGTGCTCTCAGGAGCCTTGAACCAGGTTTCTGTTACTGCACAGACATCGATTTTCTCCATACTGAGGAGAGCCTCGAAAAGTGCATCTTGAGGTTTAGACTTCTGGCATTGAGTAGCATTACCTTTAGTTTTTTTATCCTTGGGTTGTGTATGGAGGTGGGTTTGTCCTTTAAGCCTTGCCTAAAAAAGGCACTATGGGGATGGCAAGAGCCTTGGCCAGTATACAAAAGCCTAAGGGTGACAGGTGCAAGCCGTCCCTAGCGAAGCAACGTGGCTTGTCGAGCATGTCATCCCAGGCTGACAGACACTGGATCCCCTTTGAATGACACCAATACTTTAGCCAATTGTTGAAACTGATCATTTTGTCTTTATACTGTGGCATCATTCTTGGTGAAGGCAAGATGCTACTCAAGGTCAGGGTCATACCAGCCTGGGCTACATGGTCAGAGAGCTCCTCCATGTCTCTTTTCATGTAGTCCAGGGAGGTACGTCTCAGGTCATTCACACCAGCATGGACAATGACAGAGTCATACTTGTACTTGCTTTGGAGTGACCTGAGTGCTTGTGTTATGTGGCGGATCCTGGCACCCAACAGGCAGCTTACAGTGACCTTCTCCTTGTTCAGTCTGGTGAGTGGGATGTCAGTGTGCCGGACAATAGAGTCCCCTATAACAAGTGTATTTGGTGTGTTGTTTGGCCTTAAGGGCTGTGACTGTGAGGCACACTGATTTTGTGAGATATGTGATTCGTGGGTATTGTTGAGGGGTGGCTGTTGCTTGGATATCTGCTTAGGAGGTCTTTGCTGTTTAGGCAGATTTTTATTTAGAGCCTCCGAGTATGTTTTTGTGTGTTGGGTATGCAGATGCAATAGGTCTGTGTGAGACTGGATTTGTGGTGTGGATGGTTACCTTTTCCTCCTGACTGACTGTGCCAGTCTTGGGTTGAGAGAGCTCTGCCTCCAGTTTGGCTGTGTAACTGCATCTCTCACATGTATTAGAGTTTGTTGGAAGGAGGAGAGGGTTGTCTGTGTACATAAGGCAATTGTAACATTGCCTCAAAATTCCCAGATTCACCAGCTGTACTGGAGAGTAACCTTGAAACTCACCCTTGGACATACCAGATTAGTATAGGGAACTGTTTTTTTACTGATCAGATTAGGGAAGGGAACTGATTTTTCACTTGATCAGGAAGGACCAATCGGGAGCCTAATACTTATGAGAAGTCAAGGAGGGTGTAGTGCTTTAGTTAGTGTTTCCTTGTAAGAGCTGAGCAAGTGCAGGGCTTTAGAAAGGGAATAGAGTGATTACTTTGAGAGTTTGAACAGTTCTAAGGGAAAAAGTGAAGAGCAGACTTTGTGGAGCCTGGAATAGTTTAAACCTGTTTAGGCGGCGCTGCCCGATGCTGCTCAGTGGTCAAAACCACGCAAAAAGAGAGTTGTAGGGTTTTAAGAGAGACAGATCAAGGAGTTTAGAACTGACCCAAAATGGCCAATAAAACTACAGCTTCTAGGTAGTAACCACTCCTCCAGGGACAGGCAGGCTGTTCAGTGTTAACCACTCCCACTGGTGAACACAGAGACTTCCCTTTAGCCCAAGCAAGCACTGGCCTTCTAGAAACTTCCAAACAGTTCAGAACAGCAAATCTGTAACTGAACTTTCTTAACTTTCAGAAAGTGGGAAAAAAAGCAAGATTTACTGGGTAGGAATGGAGTAAAACACTTATTCCTACACACACAGACACACACACACTACCCCACGCACAACCACTGTTACATATGCCAGGACTGTGATTAGAACCCATATCCACACACACACACCCACTGTTACATATGCCAGGACTGTGATTAGAACACATATCTTATCTAGTTATTTGTATGATAGTGTTACACAGTTACTACATGAGCTATAGAGCTTACAGGACTGAAGCCAATCCAAAGGTACTTATAAGGTGAATGACATTAGCAGATCTTGTAAAGTAGGGCAAGGGAAAGTGTACTGGGTGGGTAAGGTATCATAATACTTAGACCTACAGACACACCCACAAAGGTAGGTGATGTGATATTCCAACCCCCACCTCAGTACCATCAGACAATGAATCTCATCTTCATGCTGGCACATGCCAGTGGTTACAACTGGTATGCAACTGTCTGCAGCAGGGCATCACTCTGTGCCATTCAAGGTATCCCTGTGTATGACTCACTCTCTGTGTGTCTCACTCTACCACTGTCTGTCCCTCTCTTCCTCATGTCTGTTTGTGCGTATGCTTGACATGTTGTAATATGTTGCTCATATATATATGTGTGTGTGTATATCACACACACCAGATGCAGATATAACACATATGTGCCACCTACAGCTGGCTGTGGGTAATCCTGTCTGATGGGTGTGTGTGAAGACAGGTTTACACAGTTGTGTGTATGCAAAGACATTTGCACAATACAGAAATATATAGTCTGATGTGGTTTCAGACATGGGCTTCACTTTTCTAAGTGTAGGAGCATGTTCATTATGACCTTCTATACTAAGTGTGGGAATCCATTCCAAGGGTTGTTGTACTCCAGGCCGGGGTGGTGTGTGCTATAGCCACACCTTGCAACCTGTTTGTGCAAGATATCTGGAGATAGGCTGCCAATATGGGAAAACAATGGGCCAAACATAGGGGGGGGGGGTACTGTAACTATTGCTCTTATAAATGTATGAGTTGCTTGAGTTACAGGGTTTGTTTTAGCAGACATTTTCTGACATATGTAATGTTAGACACTGTTCTGCATTGTGTTATTACCTACTGACAGATATAATCAGATCATCACAGTTATTTACCAGAGAAATACAAGATGGATGATGCCCAGACCTATATTATGAGGTAAAGGCTAGACATTCTTGCACAATCTGGCCAGTCGGGAGGTGTGGCTACAGCTGATTGACTGATGAAGCTGTGTAAAAGGTCCAGCACCTTGGCAATATACTGGTTGGGGATCTCCTGGTTGTGCAGTATTCTTCTTACCTGAAAGGTCATATCCTGGTGTGGCCACACCTGTCAACTGTACAAATTCTCACAGCTTATCCAGATTCATGCCTCATATATCTGTTCCCTTAATGTTGTGGTTTTCTAGCACATTTGTTGCAAATCACTCAAGGTTGTAGTCAGGGAATAATGACAGAATTTTAAAGTTTCAAACTTCACATCCTTCATGACATCCATGCTACTACAACCCCCCTCTGTTATTCTGTCAACTTTCTAACATTATGAGAGCAATATTTTCAAATGTGTGCCTATAGTTGGGCCTTTATCCCACCATTATGTATGGCTTTGTCCAGATTTCTTCCTCTACAAGGTTGAGAGGTATGCTACTAGCATTTAGCAGCATGGCTTTGCATTTGCATTTTGTTGACTATGTTATGTTGGCAGTATGGACCCTATGACATTCCCTACAAAGGCACTATGGGTGAGGCATGGGCCTTTGCCAGAGGCCTGTAGGCTATGTGAGACTGATGCAGGCCATCTGTAGCAAGGCATTGCATTCTGTCACTCATATGTTCCCAGGCTGCCAGGCAGTGGACCCCCCTGGGGTGACAATGGTAAATGACAGAATGCACTGCTGTGCTACTAGGCACCATATCTCTCTACATATGTGAGCCAGACATTTGGACAAAGCCATGAATAATTGGGTGACAAATCCCTAAATATACAGACCATTGTAACTATTGGCCTTACAAACCTGGAAGGGTGATACAATAACAGATTTTGCATTAGCATGCATTTTTCCATGGAGTATGACACTACAATCCATCATTATTTTCTGACTTTAGACTTTTGTGGTTTGCCAGTGATTTGCCAGACAACCACTATTTCGGAATAAAGACACCACAAATATGATGCAAACCTCTGTACATTCTGCAAAAAATCTGTATAGTTGGGAGGCATGGTATGCACTGTGTAGGTTACGCCAACCTGTGTACTTTTCGTATATGTGGTCCCCTGTACATGACCTGTCCATCTTCCCGGCAGTAATGGATATTGACATATGGACAGTGTGTACAACTCCCACAGTAGGTGTAGAAGGTAGAGGCTACCTCTGATCAAATAATCTAAGAGAACCGGATGGTGAGATCCACTAGAAACCACAGGAGGGGGAAGGAGGGAGGGTCGTAATGACTGAACGAGGATCAACAATACAGATGGAACATTATGGAAAGACATAACTTCTTTATCTGATATTGTGAATTCTTGTTCATTCCTTACACATGGGACAGAGTTCCCAGCTACCTCGATTCTTGGGAGGCTCTCATGGAAGGACATTCCATAGAACTGAAAGATGCTCTTCCCCTGGAGGCCAAATCCAATTTGTAATGATTGATGAAGGTATGAGGCATAGCCCAAGTTGCAGCTACACAGATGTCATGTAAAGAAGCTCTGGCATGGAAGGCAGCAGAAGTTGCCACTGACCTTGTTGAATGAGCTTTAGTGGTAGTAGGCAATGAAATATTACGTTGTGTATAAATAAAGGTCACACAGTCCTTCAACCATCTAGCTAATGTGACCTAAGCAACAGCAGATCCTAATCTAGGTCCAGAAAAGGCGAAAAATAACTGGTCAGATTTATGAAAGGGTTTAGCCCTGTTTAAGTAAAAAGGGATTTGCCTGTTTATATCTAGGGTATGTAGGCAATACTCTCCTGTGTTTGAATGATTGGGAAAGAAAACTGGCAATTCAATGGCTTGATTAATGGACATTTCAGAAATCACTTTGGGCAGAAAAGACAGATTAGTTCTCAGAGACACTTTATCTCTATGAAAAATGAAGTATGGACTCTTGATACATAAAGCTTGAAGTTCAGAAATACATCTGGCAGAAGTAATAGCGACCAAAAACAAGGTTTTCCATGACAAATACTTGCGCTAGCAAGAAGAGCCTGGTTCGAAAGGTGACATTTTCAGAGCTTGTAGAACTAATGATAAATCCCATGGTTGAATAGGTTCTCTAAAAGGTGGCTTCAGATGATTCACACCTTTTATGAAGGTCTTGCACAATTTATGGGACATAAGAGAGGAATCTTGGACACCCTCATGAAAATTAGAAATTGCAGCCAAATGAACTCTAATGGTAGATGCCGATAGACCCGATTGAAACAGGTCAGCCAGACAGTCTAGTATTATTGACACTGGTGCTGAAAAGGGGTCTACTTGTTTATCTTTCAGCCAACAGGTAAATCTTTTCCACTTGCTCAGATAAGTAATTTTAGTGGAAGACTTATGAGAAGCAATGAGAATATCACGTACTGGTAAAGAAAGATCATTCTGCCTGGCAATCAAGGGAATTGGAGTAGCCATGAATCAGGTTCTGTGGGTGTGAGATCAACTCCGGGGTTGGATGGAGAATCCATGGTTGATCTAGTAGGTGAGGCCAAAGGAAGGGGAACCAAATCTGTCGAGGCCAATATGGTGCTATGAGGATCACCTTGCTCTTCAACTTGACGGGCTTTCTTCAGAAACTGGGGAATGAGAGAAAAGGGTGGAAATGCGTAAAGAAGACCTGAGGGCCAATTGTGGACTAGAGCATCCCTGGGTGACTTTCCCAGAGGGGAATCAGGGCAAAGTAGTTGCTGCATTTGTAGTTGGTCAGGGATGCAAAGAGGTCACAACAAGGACGGCCTCAGCGGTGGAAGATCTCCGCCGCTATCAAGGGATTCAGGGACCACTCATGAGGTTGAAGAATGCACCTGCTGAGTCTGTCTGTTATCACATTGGAACTCCCGGGAATGTGCATTGCAAGAAGAAAATGGTTGGTAGCCATCGCCCATTGCCATTTCTTCATGGCCTCTCGACAAAGGGGGTAAGATTTGGTTCCACCTTGCTTGTTAATGTACCAGACCATCGCCATGTTGTCTGATTGAATTGCAATTGTCCCAGACGGCAGCAGGGGATGGAATGCTTGCAATGCCAGTAGCACCGCCCTCAGCTCTAGAACATTTATATGTAGATGGGCCTCCAGTTTGGACCAAGTGCCTTGGACTGTCTGTCCCTGACATAGCCCCCCTCCACCCCATCAGGGTGGCATCCATGGTCACTGTGGCCTTGGGTTGCTGGGGGGAGAAGGGGCGAGACCATTGTGAGAGATTGTGTCATCCACTAATTTAAATCCTGTTTGCACCTGTGGGTTACTCGAATCATGGCTAGAAGAGGATGTTGAAAAGGATACCATTGGGTGAGCAGTAACCATTGTAGAAGCCTCATGTGAAACCTGGCCAGGGGAACACTGGTGATGGAGGCTGCCATGGAACCCAACAGCTGTAGAACTGAGTGAGCCATGGATTTTTCCCTTGAAAGGATTGGAATTAGTTGTTGCTTTAGCCTTAGAATTCTGTGCTCTGGAATAGCAGCTCTGCAGTTTTTTGTGTCCAAGATAACCCCTATGAATTCTGTCGACTGAGATGGGGTGAGATTGGATTTCTGCCAGTTTATGGTTATGCCTAGCCTTTCAGCAGCGAGGAGAGAGTATGCCAGGGCTTTTTCCAGTAGATGTCTGGTGGGGGGGGGGATGAGCCAGTCGTCTAGGTATGGAAATACCTGGAATACTTGAAGTCACAGGTGAGCTGTGACAACTGCCATGCACTTTGTGAACACTCTGGGGGCTGTAGAGAGTCCGAAGGGAGGTACTCTGAACTGGTAGTGACTGCCTCCCGCACGGAAGTGCAGACATTTCCTTGATGGCCTGTACACCTTTCTGTGGTAGTACGCATATTGAAGATCTATAGAGCACATCCAATCATCTTTTTCCAAAAGCGAGAGGATAGGCTGTATTGTAACCATCCGGAATTTTTGTACTCTCACAAACTTGTTCAGTACACTGAGATGCAAAATTGGTCTATAGTCCCCAGTTTTCTTTGGCACCAAAAATAGTCTTGAGTACAATCCGGATCCTATCTGGTCTGGAGGGACTATTGTGGATGACTCTCTTTCTTAGCAGCTTTTCTATCTCTAATGCTGCTTCTTCCCTTTGACTGGGTGGAACGTCAGGAAGATTTTTTGAAGGGACGGGACAAAGATCAAAGGGGATATGATAACCTCTGGTTATAATCCTTTGTACCCAAGAATCGGTGGTGATGATTAGCCAGGCAGAAGGGTACAAGGAGAAACGTTCCCCAACCACCTCCAGAGGAAAGGAGTTGGGCCACTCTTCAGGTGCGCTGGTAGGATTGACCAGGGAAAGAATCTCTGGAATCCTGGTTACGCGGACCCCCTCTGCCCCGAAAGGAGCATCTTCCCTGTGAGTTTCCCCCTCTGTCTCTGGGGGAGAACTTAGCCTGTGTGTCACGGAAAGGACCCTGGGATTTCTTGAACCATATCTTCCCACTCTTTTGGTTTCAGGAGAAAGCACATTGAGGGGAAGAATAACGGACACCTACAGCAGAAATGGTCTTACCGTCCTGTTCACATCTGGCCAGTGTGCTTTTAACTTTGGGCCCAAACAACGAGGAGGCCTCAATGGGGGCATTAAGAAAAGAAGACTTAAAGGGTTCCGTGAAGTTGCACAAGTGCATCCAGGTGTGTCGTCTCAAGACCACAGCTGAACCCGCTGCTCTAGCTGCTCCTTCTGATGCGTGAGATATCAGTCACATAGAGAAGTTAGATATAGATTCAATGGTGGCCAGCTGAGAGGCCACTTTGTCATGAACCTCATCAGACACGGCACCAGTCAAGGTTTCAGAGAGCTCAGAAACCAGATCCCTTTGAAGCCTGGTAAAATGTGCCATATAATTCAGGGACCTGATAGCAAAGGTGCGCTTCCCTATCCTGTCCAGGGCCCGGGACTCTTTGTTATGCGGATATACAGTCTGGCTTTCTTCTTCTGCCAGATCCATTTTTGTTGTGGCCACCACCACCAAAGCATCCACAGGAAGACCTTTGGACCAATGGGGATCCGAAGCAGGAGGGGACAAGATCTTATCTGGCCTCTGGGGAATAGCTTTGATGGTATCAGGAGCCTTCTAAGCATGCTGCACGATGAGCCGGACAAGTTAATCGGCAGGTGGAGTAACCCAGGAGGTAGGGGGTTGGGCGTGAAAGGTCTGCAGGAACACAGATTCCTCCAAGGTCAGATTAGAGGACAGCCAGTCACCTCTCTATTTCAGGATTTCGAGGATATCACCAAAGGATACCTCAGAGGGTGACGAGGGGATCCTTCCCCCTCATCGAAATCTGTCTCTTCGGTGAAAGACTCCTCTGTGGAGTCCACGTGCTTCCTCTTACACAAACTTTTTCGGTGGACCTCCTCAGTGGGAGAAGCTGGAGAAGACAGCGGAAAAGGGGATTCCTGAGGGAATATGTCCTTCAGCCCTTGCATCCGGTGTCCGCTAGGTGCGACTTGTTCAACCAGTGTACCAGAGGAGGGCAGAGGTATAGACAGTCCGGTATCACCAGCAGCAGTGAAAGCCTTCTCCATCAGTTGGAAGGCTGGTCCACCCAAAGAGGAGTGCATGTCTAGGACAGGGGTTACCCCTCCCCCAAGTGGCTCAGCCTGCCGACCTGGAGTTCCTGGATGGCTGTGGAGCAGCAAACTATGCGTATCACAACTGACATCCTGGGTCTTAGCAAAACTTTCCTGCCATGAAGGCAACTGCGGTTCCTTAGTGAGATCCATAAAGGGGACCGCAGAAGGGGAAGACTGTGCTATATCCATGGACTTAAGGCAATGAAGGAGGAGAATAAGAATGGGTCTTTGGAGATGGGTGATCACCTCACAAGGAAGGATAGTTCCTGAGGGGTGGGATACCTCTGGCCAAGAGTACCTGGTCCACAAGATGCAACACATCATGTTCGGAAAGGCTTCTAGTGAACCTCACGGAGACTGAGGGAGAAACAGGCCTGTCCACAGAAGAGGCAGACTCAGTGCTCATCACATCTGTCCGTACCGAGGACAACAGTGCTGAGAAAGACTGGACTACTGTTGTTTACACCGAAGAAGTCATTGGTGCCGAGGTCATGGTCTGCACCAACACAGGGATCGGTGCCCAAGTGGTTGTCGGTGCCGAAGCTGGAACCGACAAAACTGGGAGTCAACAATAAGGGCGTCAGTTCTGAGGAAGATCTCCGAGCCGACGGGGTCAAAGTCTGCGCCAACTGGATGGTCAGTTCCAATACAGTGGTAATAGTCTGAACCGAGGAGCCCCTCGGTGCCGATATATAGAAGGCTGCAGGAGAAGACGGAGCCGAAATCACTAATGGAGCCAAAGGCCTCGATGCCGAGGGTCTAGGCACCGAAAGCACAGGGGCTGACTGAGTGAGCTCCAGAGCCGAAACTTTAGCCTTTTTAGGTTTTGGTTGGCGGGAGTCCCCAGCCGGGGATGAAGGCAAAGATTTAGCCTTAGTAGGAACATCCAAGATTTTTTTATGGGCTCTAGGAGGGGTTGAGGCCTCCGACCCAGAAATAGCTTCTGAAAAGGGAGATTTTAGAAGTCCCTTCAGTAACAGCTTGTTTTTCCTTTCCAACAAGGTTCTATTAGAAAAGTTCTCACAAATAGTACAGGGTGGGTCAACAGACAAATGGGAAGCTCTCAAACAATAAACACACAAAGAGTGTGCATCAGAAGTAGGCAGTTTGTGTCCACAATCAGAACACCGCTTAAACCTCGGACTACCTTTCTTATCTGCCATGACAGCAAATTAATTAATAGAAAAGGTACCAGCAATGGTACAAGAGAGTACCCGAAAGTATGAGAGAAAAGGGAAAAAGATTACCAACGATGGTAAAGATAGAATACCTCGTGGTAAAAGTGGTAAAGAAAGAAGCAGAAAAACCTAAAGAAAATATATACGCTAGATGCGATAGGGTAAGAGACAATAAAATATGAACTTTTCTGACAGAAAAGTAATCTGTAAAACTATTAAACAACAAATGACTGTACTTAGCTCAAGAGAAGTAGCTTGACACGACCGAATGGCAATGCGCCAAACGAAATCTGAGGTAACAGGGAGAGGGGGATTGTGGGTAAGAGTTTAGCTTGAGAGTTTGAAGCTGACGTGAGCTTGGAAAATGGCCGGCTCAGTTCCGAGCTGGGAACCGATACCCATGCGTAAGGAATGAATGAGGATTAACAATATCAGATCAACAGTTTTATGCAGCTAGTAAAGGAAAATATTTGTCCTAAAATATCAGGACATTTGTCATTTTTTCATGTTTTTTTTTCCCACGTATGTGCAAAGAGGGACAGGTGAGAAACCTTAAATAAGTGGATATGGTCACAAAATCTGTTTATTGGCACCATATTAAGATGTCAACAATTGAATGCAGAGTGCTGACAGGCCAAAAAAAGCCTGAAAATGCAGTTGCACAAATCTTGAACATCTTTAAACTTCTTTTTAGCAGCAGGAACTTGCCTCCCACACCTACCTACCTATCCATCTATATGTATATATATATATATATATATATATATATATATATATATATCAGTGAAAAGGGCATATTCTAAGAAGTGGCCATCTTGGACTTAGTATATGCAAGTCCTTTTTTTTCCCCATTCAGTCCCAGCAGTTCTGGATTTGCTACAGTGGGTCCTTACTTTTGAAATGGTTACCCTGTTCATTTACACATAACCACCTCAATTTGTCTTCTTCAGCTGCTTGAAGTAAACTACTGGAAATCTTACAGCAGATAAAAAGCATATAATTCTTTTGGTATGGTAGCAATGAAGTAAGCAGCTAGAAAATGACCTCCAAGCAGAGCATCTCAGTGTGAATTAAGAAACTGGCTCTCCAAAAAGTTGTAGTAAGAAAGAATTTTATTAGAGGGGCATAGGAGTGCCAAGAAGAAGAAAAAACACAATAAGAAGGCTGAGGGGAAAATCAGCAATGTTACTTTTTTTAGCCACCATACCAGGTCTGACAGATTGGCGCAAAAGTTAGGAGATGATAGTGAGCTTACAGTAGGAAACAACATGGGTAATAAATTGAACAAAATACATTACAGATCTGCAAAACTGTCAAGAGTATATAACCCTGAATGATAGAAGAATCCAAAAAATGGAATAAAAACTCTCGAGGCACTCAGACAAGTTAGCAGACATACACGTGAATGAGCTAAAATTGGATGAGTTGGCTTTGAAAATGAAGGAGATGGAAGATCAACTGAAATGTAAAAGATTCTTTGCTTTCCCATAGAGGGTTGAGGGGGATCATCTGCAAGCTTTTTATATAGAGTCTCCTAAATGCATGGACTGAAATATGCATTGAGAGAAGAGTTAACCTACCTTGACCAATATTAGTCAAATTCTAGGCATATCAGCAAAATGAGAATTTATTGTTGCTTCTCTGGAAGAAGGTGACAGTTCTAAAGATGGTGGTGGGGACAGTAGAGTGCTGATAATGATTTCTTTCTCCATATGAAACAGAAGCGAAATGCATTTCTGCAGGTTAATTAGACATTTAAGTTGTATCCAGTGAAGTCCAGGGTCTTTTCTCCCCTGGGTCCTAAAACGTATCTAGATTCACAATAGGCTTTGGAAGAGCTAATGCAGAGAATACAGAAGTATACTGGTCAGGAGGGGAGTGAAAAAGGATATAAACAGCCAAATGCACAGGGGAAATGGATGCAGGCTATCCAAGGATGTTATGCTTATGAAGCAATTTCTGTGTTTTTAATGGAAGATGAGCCAGAGGGCCAAAGAGATAAGAGGGACCATACAGTGAGAGAGACTCTATGTAAAAATGTGCTGCAATCTCAGCAAGAGGACCTGGTTCCCTTCAGAAGATCAAAATTTCAGAAAGTCGGAATTTGTGTCCGAGACCATATGATCGACTTTATGACATGTCAAACAGGAAAAAACAGCAAAAATTTAAATTTTTGCAGGATGGCAAGCCCCCCAAGCACCATGTATGTTACATATACCAAATCTGAGATCACACTACAGTGGGGAAAAGGGTAAATTCCCCAATCCCCACTGTACCACAATCTCCATATAAAAGCTTTAATGTTTTGACAGTCAACCATATGAAGTTTGACTTTCTGAGAATTTGATCTTCTGAAGGGGACCCAGAGCACCTTAGTGACTTCCAGAAAGACTACAAAGGAAGCAGTACAAAATAAACAATTTATTGGTAACCCCAAAAAAAAAAGGTTTATGGAGAACTGGGAAACGAAATAAAAGGAATTGAAAGACCACCAAAAAAAAAAAAAAAAGAAGAAATAGATAGATTTTAGAGAAATACTTATGAAGATCCTGTGGAACATAAAAAAGATGCTAAATGCATAGAAGTGAAAGAAAGAATAAGAAGTTCAAATATACAAGTTATGAAATGGGATGAAGTTAACAGCCAGCAAGATTGAAACAAAGTTAAGAAAAGCCACTTATTGGAAAACTCCAAGCCCAGATGCAGTACCTAACTTTTGGCTAAAAGTATTAACATCTTTGCACGAAGATTTAGCCATGAGTAAGAACTGTTTATATGCGCACCCCAAAAAGACACCAGCCTGGCTAATAGCAGGAAAAACAATACTCCTACTTAAGAGTGAACCTGCAAGTTACCCTAAAAATTATAGACCAATAACTTGCCTTCCACCGATGTATAAACTATACACTGGAACTGATGCTGACAGTTTATAGTCATTTAGAACAAAACTCAATTATTGCAAAAGAACAAAAAGGTAATAAAAGAAAGTCATATGGAACAAAGGTTCATTTGTTGTTAAATAAAGCCATGATGGAGAACTGTAAAAAGGGAAGAATCTACAGGTGGCATGGATAAACTAAAGAAAAAAATAAGCATTTGCCAGTATCCCACATTCATGGATAAAAGAGTGCTTAAAATGTACAAGATACACCCTACACTGATTACATCACAGTGACCATGAAACAGTGCAAACCACTTTGCAGTTAAGCCATGATAAAGGACAAATTATTATTCCGGGGATAAAAATCCAAAGGGAGATATTCCAGGGTGACTCTCTGTCACCACTGCTCTTTTGCCTTGTCCTTTTTTCCCAAAACATCTTTATTAAATTTATACATATGACAAAGGCAATCTTATCATTTTGTACGTTCTTCATTTATATAAATGTATCACTTTAGTTACAGTTTATATCACAGACACCACTGAAACAACTGTAGTTGTAAACATACAATCCAGTCATTGTCAGTTGAGCATTATATAGCTCATTCAAATCCTGCCTGTTAAACCTCGTTCCTGCTCTGCATATATTGTCCCCACAATTCCCATTTTTTCCTATTTAGTTTGCACCTTATATTTTCTAAATATCCCTATTCTAGTTGTTTTAAGCTCTTTTGCCTTTTACACTGTCTGTTTAACAGATTAGGTCATGGCTATAATTTGGCTCCCAGAAGGCAACAAAGTATAAATATTTCTCATTTTCTCTCTGTCAATCATTTAAAACTGTATAGCTCATCAGATGAGGAACTGAAAGCACAACTGCAAGTAGTCAGAACTTTTCAGATGAATGTTAAAACAGGAAAGCTGCAGCACCAAGAAAACATCAGTTTGGGACAAGAATGTGATATAAAAGAACTTGAGTAAGAGGGAGTGTATAAATATTTGGGAATTGATGAAGGATCAATAAAACATGAACAAATGTGAATAAAACTCAGTAAGGAATATTTTATAAGACTTAATCCTGAAAACAGTCTTGACATCAAGAAACAAAGTTCAAGCTATAAACCAGTTGCTCTTCCTGTCCTCACTTACAGTTTTGGAGTAATTGACTGGCCCCAAAAGGTGTTGGATAGATTAGCCATGAAGACAAGAAGGATGCTTCATGCTCATCACATGATTTATAAAAAATCAGTGCATGCCAAGATTGTATATTCCCTGTTCCGAAGGGGGTATGTGCTCCTTGAAATTGACTACATATATAGATCTGCATTCGTGGGACTACATACATACCTGCTACCTCACAAGAGTAGAATAAAGCCAAGATGACTTCCCTTCTTAGACTAGCAGAAGCATATCAGTGTCAAGCAGGAATGGAAATCAGTCCAGAAGTAGATAAAAATCAGGCAGCAACTGAATGTGCCAAAAAACAAAAGAAAGAATATAAGGTAAAGGATCAGATGAGAAAGCAAGAAAAGTGGAAAATGCATAAATATAGTTGCAAGTACAGAAAATTTCTGAATGAAACCTCATGTTGATCAGGACTGAATGCAGGAATAGTTAAGGAGAGGTAAATTCAAGCCAAAAGATGAAAGGTTAATATTGGTGGCTCAAGACAGTGGACTGCGTACATGTTGGTTTACAAAATCCATTGAACGTGGGAGAAATGGACAAATGGAGGTTTTGTAAAACAGAATTGGAAGCAGTTGCACACCTTGTTGCTGGTTGTGACATACTAATGGCAGAAGGATTGTATACGGAAAGGCATAATAATGTGGCAAGACTGTTGCACTGGGGATTGTGCAAATATAATATTGAAGTAATTGAAAAATACTGGAAACATGAGCCACAAAGCATCATAGAAAATTATGATGTCTACATCACATGGGATCACCCACTTCCAACAGTTCAAAAGACAGATGTGAGAAAACCAGATATAGTGGTCCATGAAAAGAAGACAAAAACTACACCGTCTTGTGTACAGAGAGACACAGTTATAAAATATCAGGATTTGCAGGTAGAAATGATAGTAATGTGGAAGAAAGCTACCTAGGCAGTTCCACTAGTAGTAGGAAGAACGTGTCTTATAAAAAATCTACAATCATACTTAGATAGGTTTCCGATACATGTAACTCCATACAAATTGCAGAAGGAGTCATTACTGGGCACACTGCGAGTGCTGCGAAAAGCACTTCTGGCTGACATCAAAGATTGAAACAATACTAATTTCATGAACTTTAATCATACTTAGACTTAGGAATGGGGTCCATTCCCATCATGGTATTAGAAATCCAAAAGATTTGGAGAAATTAATGAAGCAGATAATGGGACTTGGAACGGTTTCCTTGAAACATGGGTTGGGCATGTTGATACATTCAGTCCTGATAGCTTTCTACTTGTTTTAGGGTGTTTTAAAAATTACTAAAAGGAAGTGGGACTACCTAAAAGTACACTGGACTATGGACTTAGGCATATTTGTACACTTTGTTTTGTTGCCACCCTATTTATTTAAGCAGATTAGACAATGTCTGGCTCAGAGGCACAAATGTAAGTAAAAAGTTTGTGAACCTGTAATAAATCTATATGGTTATAAGAGGAGTTAATACAACAATTCCAGTCTCACAGACCTACCACAACAGCAAACCAAACACATAAACACACAAAAACTCGGAGGCTCTAAATAAAAATCTGCCTAAGCAGCAGAGACCTCCAAAGCAGACACCCAAGCAACCGCTACCCCAAAACAAAACACGTGCAACACATAGCTCACAAAGCCAGTGTGCCGAACCGTCACAGCCCTTAAGGCTAAACAACACACCTGATACACTTGTAATAAGTGACTCTATCGTCAGGCACACTGACGTCCCGCTCACCAGGCTAAACAAGGAGAAGGTCATGGTGAGCTGCCTGTCGGGCGCTAGGATCCGCCACATAACACAAGCACTCAGGTCACTCCAAGGCAAGTACAAATATGACTCAGTCATTGTCCATGCTGGTGTGAATGACCTGAGACATACCTCCCTGGACTACATGAAAAGAGACATAGAGGAGCTCTCTGAGCATGTAGCCTAGGCCGGTATGACCCTGACCTTGAGTAGCATCTTATCCTCACCAAGAATGATGCCACAATATGAAGACAAGATGATCAATTTCAACAATTGGCTTAAGTATTGGTGTCATTCAAAGGGGATCCAATGCCTGTCAGCCTGGGATGACATGCTCGACTAGCCACGATGCTTCGCTAGGGACGGCTTGCACCTGTCACCCCTGGGCTTTCGGATATTGGCAAAGACTCTTGCTACCCCCATAGTGCCTTTTTTAGGCAAGGCTCAAAAGACAAACCCACCTCCATAGGTATCACAAGGGATAAGAAATTAAGAGTAATGCTACTCAACGCCAAAGTCTAAACCTCAAGATGCATGGACTCAAAACTCTCCTTAGCATGGAGAACATCGATATCTGTGCAGTAACAGAAACCTGGTTCAAGGCTCCTGAGAGCACCCCAGCACTACCAGGTTATACCTCATACCATGCTTTTCGGCCCCAAAACTTGGACCAAACCACAAAAGGAGGGGGAGTATCAATATTCGTCAAAGATACCCACAACTCCAGGTTGGTGTCACAGCACGAAGCATCAGAGACTATCCATGTGCAACTAACAGTGGGTAAAACTGCCTTCCAGTTTATAGCCTGCTACAGACCACCCTCCCAAACCCAGAAACCCCACTCAGCCTTCCTGAGAACACTAGAAAATATGAAGGTCTCTCCAAACACCATTATATTGGGCGACTTCAACTACCCAAAACATAGACTGGGAGCATTACTCTAGCTCTAACACCCTAGCCCAAAGGTTCCTAGAATTTATAAACTCAAATGCTATGGAACAACTTGTTACCACTCCCACAAGAGAGGAAAACATACTGGACCTGATCATCACCAACATGGGGACTCTATGCTCCAGACCAGAAGTGTATCCCTCATTGGTAAGATCAGACCAAAAACTAATCTCACTGGATATTCACATCCCGACTCCACCCTCTGCCCTGAAAACCACAGTGAAAAACTTCTCTAAAGCAAATTTCACACTCCTCAAAACCAAGGTGGAATCCTTTAAAGCCTCCGGGCCTGTGGAAAATACGGCCCAGATCACAGAATCCTTTATAAACGCATTCTATGAACACCTTCAGGAATGCATGGATCATGCAATCCCAAATAAAACCAAGACCCAATCCTCCAAAGGCAGACGTCCTGTCTGGTGGACCCCAGCCATAAACAAACTATACAATAGAAGGAGGAAGCTACTACATGATAGAGCAAAATCCCAAAAAGGGAAGGCATCTCTGATCAGTATTAGCAAAAAACTTCGGACACTCATAAAATCGTCTAAGGCCAGCTTCGAGAGAAAAATTGCACAGGGCACTAAGGATAATCACAAGGCTTTCTTTAGTTATGTTAGGAACCTGGGTGGGAATTCCCAGATATGCTCAGAATTAGTCCAAAATGACAAAAAATACACCGAACCCACAGACATTGCCAACATCCTAGCTGACAGGTTCAGCGCAAACTTCTCCCCCCCTCCCCACCAAAAGGGCAAATATCTATCCCAGCAGAGTGCTGCCCCCTGACATCTCAGATGCTCAGGTAAGAGCTGCCCTCTCCAAAGCAAAAAACTCAGCATCAATGGGACCAGACGATGTCCCAGGCTGCGTCCTACATGAACTCCAAGAGGAGCTAAACCCAAACATAAAACTACTGTTCAATCTCAGCCTTACTACAGGATATGTACCCAGAGAGTGGCGTACAGCAACAGTGGTCCCTCTCCACAAAGGTGGTGCCTCAACGGATCCTGGAAACTATCGCCCCATAAGCCTGACTAGCTTGGTCTGCAAAGCTATGGAAAGGATAATCATGGACCTCATAAATAAAGATATTGGGGACCTACAGACACTGGATCCTATCCAGTTCGGCTTTGTTAAGGGCAGATCTTGCCTCTTAAACCTGGTTGATTTCTTTGAAACAGTTACCAAGGCCACTGACGAGGGAAAGGTGGTCCACACAGCCTACCTGGACCTTGCAAAAGCCTTCCATACAATACCCCTCTTGGGCATTATAGATAAGCTCACCAGCTTAAATATAAACCCCTATGTCACTAGATGGGTTGCAAACTGGCTCAAGGACAGAACCCACATGGTTAGAATTGCTGGAGCCATGTCAGACTCCAAACCAGTTACAAGTGGCGTCCCACAAGGCTCAGTCCTGGGACCTCTCTTGTTCGGTATATATTTCTCGGAGGTACAGGCCAACATGGAAGGACTGTGACTGACCAAGTTCGCAGATGACTGCAAACTGGGCGCCATAATCGACTCTCCAGCCGACACAAGTATCCTCCAAAAGGGCCTCACAGAAACAGACAACTGGTGCCAGAGCCATGGCCTCAAGCTAAATGCCAAAAAGTGTATAGTCATCCCCTTTGGCAAAAACAAAGTGCCCACAAATTACCACATAGGTGGTAATCCATTAATTACAGAAGTAATTAGGGACCTGGGGACCCAAGTTGATAGCAATCTCTCATTTGACAACCACGTGGCCAAAGTGGTTAGAAAACATTTTATATAGCCCACCTAATCATGAAGGGATTCACATCTAGATCAGGGGAGGTCATCGTGCCTCTTTAGTCATCCCTCATCAGGCCCATAATTGAATACAATGCCCCTTTTGGGATGTACCTTACCAGACACCTGCAGCAACTGGAAAGATCCCAAAAGTACCTCACCAAGAGGATCAAAGGGCTCAAACAGATGCCATATGCTGCCCGGTTAAAGAAACTCCAGCTCTACTCAGTGGCATACCGCCTGCTCAGAGGCGATCTGTGCCTGACGTATAAAGCCATGTCCAACCCGGAATTAATGGACATGCTGCACCTCAAAAAATCCAAATCCCATCGCCACGCTCGAGACTTGAACCTCAGCACTGAAATAAATAGGACATGCTGGAGGGACAGATTCATAACCAAGAGGCTCCCTTCACTCTGGAATAAAATCCCAGTCCAGGTTAGGCAGAGTCCCTCATTGACTCTCTTCAAGAGGAATCTTGATGAGTGGATCGGAGATCATAGGTTTACCCCGGGTATCACTTCTGTGTCACTGTTAGACAGAGGCACAGTATACTAACCTCGAAAAAGGGCATAGCAAAATTAATTTAAAATTCGTGGTGAAAGCCAAACACACTCTGGCTAGGCTTATAAATGCCCTAGGGCAGATAGCCTAGTATGAACCTATGAACCGGAAGTATGTATTCACTTAAATGCAGGGCCCCAAAAGCTGAGAGTGAGTACATGTGAGAGTCTTATTAAACTATGGGAAGACAGGAAAGGGGAGAGATTCCACTGCCAAAGGGGGGGGGTGTGAAATGATGCAAACCTAAGCTAGCGCTGCTGAAATGAACATTTAGCTCAAATACCCAAAAGGTGGTTGAAGGAAAGGATAAAATGTATATAGCATATAGTTGATTGTTGGAATAGTGGGGGAAGTGAATGTTTGTTGTTTTCAAAGCATTAAGAGGACATCATTTTGATGGATTGCAAATGAAAAACAGGGATGTCAGTAGAGTATGTGCAATCAAGAGAAAGGGTACCAAGTGAAGCTGCTTTGTTGGCATACAGAAATAAAGCGCTGACTATGGCCCAGGTGACCTGAGTTCAGTTAGCGGCTCAGACAACTGATGGAGCAGCAGTGAGGGGTTGGTGGTACTATCTCTGGTGGGTGGTGAAGTGAGCATCTCCCACAATGATCCCTGGTACAGGCTGAGGACACTGTGTAGTAGAAATTGTGGTCCCAACATATGGAGGGTAGGCATATGTATCTGAGCTGTTGCAGAGGTGGGATGAGACACTGCAACATTCCCATTACATGCCCAACCCTTGGAAAACAACCAGGTACCACAGCAGGGGAGTCTTGGGTAGAACATAACAGACCTCCCCCGGCTTGATGACACTGTGAACCCCCCCCCCAGGATGTCCTTAGGATCCACATTATCCTCAGCAGAAAAAGTGGTATTAGTTTGGGGAGGGGGCTGAATTGTAGCAGATGATAGACTCAGGTTGTTTGTCTGACTGAAGGTAAGTGGACATAAAAAGAGAGAGACAGAAAGAGAAACTGTACCAAGTGGTCAAAGAAAGATGTTACTAGGGAGTGGGGTGTACTTAAACTGATAAAAAGGTACAGGCGTTAAGATGAAAGAACAAAGGATGACAGGGTAATGTGGTGATAAAAAGAGTATGGAGAGGGTGCCAAATCACACTAGCAGCAATGCATGTACCACTGAAGAACATCAAAAAAGATATAAAAATAGAAGTTATGTTCTTACCATAACGTTCCATGTTAGTTGTCTTCTTCTCGCCTTCTTCTTGCTGGATGGGTTCGGAGCCGACCTCGGCTCCGACTCGGCCACTCTAAAAGCTCGAGAGTTGGTTCCACCGGCTCGAGGCTCCCCTTATATCCCACAATGCTAGGCGAGAGTTACCTCAGATCTCGTTTGTAAGCTAACCCCAGCTTATAATAGTAACAGAATAACTGTAAAACAGAGTCCACCTCTAACAACAGGAAGAAAGAAGGGTGACCTACATCCTGAACTAGGAAATATGCATAATAGCATATGTCTAAGAAAGAGGTGGTAGAAAGAGAGGTCACAATCACAACTCCTCTAGGTCTGTCCAGGCCAGGGGCAAGGAGGGTGGGGCCGAAGAAGAAGGCGAAGAAGACAACTAACATGGAGCGTTATGGTAAGAACATAACTTCTATATGTTAAGTTGTCTATCTCGCCTTCATTCTTGCTGGATGGGACTCCGTCCCTAGCACCTTGTCCCGGGTGGCCTAACGGAACAGACTCCTGAGAACAGTGGAACCAAAGTTAGCTCTATGCCTAGAAGCTAAATCCAACTTATAATGAGAAATGAAAGTGTGAGGAGTAGCCCAAGTAGCCGCTGCACAAATGGTGTCAATAGGCAGTCTGTCTTGGAAGGCTAAAGAAGTAGCCAAAGCTCTGGTGGAATGAGCCTTAGGTTTATCAGGCAGCTTTTGATGTCTAATCTCATATACAAGGGAAATCAAAGATGTTAGCCATCTGGATAATGATACCTTTGAAACTGAAAGTCCCTTTCTGCTTTCCGCATAGGAGACAAACAGCTGATCAGATTTTCTGAACTGTTTTGTTCTATCCAAGTAGTACCTCAATTGACGGTGAACATCCAGGCAGTGTAATTTTTGTTCAGACCTATTGGAGTATTCTGGAAAAAAGACAGGTAGATCAATGCTTTGATTTAGATTTGACGTCGAGACCACCTTAGGCAAAAAGGACGGGTTAGTTTGTAAGGATACTCTGTCCTTATGAAACAAAAGATAAGGAGGACGACAGCTGAGTGCTTGAAGCTCTGAAACTCTTCTAGCTGATGTAATAGCTACCAGAAAAAGAGTCTTCCATGATAACAATTTTAAAGAACAGGAGACTGCAGGTTCGAAGGGGGGAAGAATCAAAGAAGCAAGAACTAAATTTAGGTCCCAAGGAGAAGGAGGATTTCTTATAGGAGGTCTGAGAAGAAAAACTCCTTTCAAAAAGGCTTTGCAAAGCTTGTGGGACATTAAGGCAGATTCAGAAATACCCACATGAAAGTTAGAAATAGCTGCCAACTGAACTTTAAGTGTAGAGGGAGATGAACCTGCATGGAAGAGTTCAGCTAGAAAATCAAGGACTAATTGGATGGAAGCAGTAAAAGGATCTATGTCCTTTCCTTGAGCCCAATATGTGAAGCGTTTCCACTTACTCAAATAAATCTTCCGAGTGGAAGATTTATGGGAAGCTATCAGAATATCTCTAACAGGGTGAGATAATTGAGGAAGCCTGGCTAAGGTTGGAACTGGAGGAACCAAGCAGTGAGGTTCAGAGAGGGGAGGGAGCGATGAAACTGACCCGACTGATTGATCAAAAGATCTGGAACTAGGTCCAGATTCCACGGTCGCGCCAATAGAAAACGATGTAGAAAGGGGAACCACACTTGTCAAGGCCAGTAAGGAGCAATGAGGATCAACGAGGCCTTCTGAGCGATAGCTTTCTGTATCACTTGAGAGATCAGTGGGAAGGGAGGAAATGCATACAGAAGTCCCCGGGGCCAAACTTGGACTAGAGCGTCTCTGCTGGGTTGGCCTGGTAAAGGGAATAGAGTGAAATATTCTCTGCACTTGCTGTTTTGGGGAGTAGCAAAAAGATCGCAGCAAGGCTGACCCCACTTGAGAAAAATTTCTCTCACTACAGAGTCTTTCAGAGACCACTCGTGAGGCATGAGTATGGCTCTGCTCAACTTGTCCGCAATTTGATTGGACTTTCCGGGGATGTGCATTGCTATCAGAAAACGCTGAGAAGAAATCGCCCATTGCCACAGTCTGAGTGCTTCTCGACACAGGGGGTATGACCTGGTTCCGCCTTGTTTGTTGATGTACCACACTACAGACATATTGTCTGTTTGGATTGCAATCGTTCCCAAAGGAAGAGAGTCTTGAAGGGCTTGCAAAGCTAAAAGCACTGCTCTCATCTCCAGAACATTTATGTGCAAGTGGCATTCGTTTGGTTGCCATGTGCCCTGGACCGTCCTGCCCTGATAATGCCCCCCCCACCCGATCAGGGAGGCATCCGTTGTCAGAGTAGCAACCGGAGGAGGTGGAACAAAGGGTCTTCCCAACAAGAGCTGAGGGGAAGACATCCACCACATGAGATGATTTTTGCACGCTTGCGTGATCATAATGGTGTGAGACATTGGAAGTTGTTGGTATGACCATTGAGTAAAGAGCATCCATTGAAGGATCCGCATGTGGAATCTGGCTAATGGAAGCAGAGGTATGGCCGCTGCCATAATTCCCAACACTTTCAGAACTAACCTGGCTTTGATTCTGTTGTTGTTGAAAAGGAGTGATACCAGTTTGTGAATGTCTGTTATTCTCTGATTTGTTAGTCTTGCAGACATGTTTACTGTATTTAGATTTGCGCCTATGTAGGTAATAGTACGACAAGGCGACAAAACAGACTTTTCGCAATTTATTGAAATACCCAGCTTTTGACAAACGCGAAAAGTGTAATCTCTGGCCATCAGAAGGAGATGCTTGGTGGGAGCTGTGAGGAGCCAGTCGTCCAAATATGGAAACACCTGGAATCCTTGTCGTCTCAGGTGAGAAGCTACCACTGCCATGCATTTGGTAAACACCCGGGGGGCAGTGGTGAGACCAAAGGGCAGGGCCCTGAACTGAAAATGACTGGTTCCCAGCCTGAAGCGGAGGAATCTTCTGGAGCGTCTGTTCATTTTATGTGATAGTACGCATCCCGAAGGTCTATAGAGCACATCCAGTTTCCTTTGCCCAAAAGGGGAAGGATGGATTGCAGCGTGACCATCCGAAATTTTGTTTTCTTGACTGATCTGTTCAAGACACTGAGATCCAAAATTGGTCTCCAGTCCCCTGTTTTCTTTGGAACTAAAAAGAACCTTGAGTAGATTCCGGATCCTTGCTGGTCTGCTGGAACTGGCTGAATTGCTCTTTTGCAAGCAGTTTTGAAATCTCCAAAACCGCTAGATCCCTTTGAGCGGGTGGAACATCTGGAAGGGATTTTTGACTGATTTGGAATTGAAGAAAGGGGATAGAATAGCCTTCGAAATGATGGACTGTACCCATTTGTCTTGAGTCAGGGATAGCCAGGCTTCTGGGTACAGTGACAATCTTCCCCGACTGCCTCGAAGATGGGCAGTCGGGCAACACCTCAGGGATGCTGAAAGGGCTTGTCAGGAAGGCTTCCCGATTGCCCTGGTTCTGGACCCCCTGCCCCTAGGGTGGCGTCTACCATTGTTATTCCGCCTCTGCCTCTGGCGGGAAGCGACTCTGTGCATCCGGCGAAGTCCCTTGAGATTGTTTACGGAACCACATCTTTCCACCTTTCTGGCCTTTGGGGTAAGGCCTAGAAGGAGTACAAAAACGGACTCCGGCGGCAGAAAGGGTCTTGCCATCAGTCTCGCACCTAGTCAAGGTTTCTTTCACTTGAGGACCAAAGAGGATGATCCATCAAGCGGGAGTTAGTGAAAGATGTCTTGAAGGGGTCCGCAAAATTGCATAGCCGCATCCAGGCATGCCTACGTAAAGCCACACCTGTCCCTGCGGCTCTGCTCGCTCCATCAGCAGCGCAAGAAAGAAGGCGCATGGAGGAGTTGGTTATGGAGTTAAGGGTAGCCAGCTGCGTGTTCATCTTATCTTGGAAACCCGCAGCTGTAGGGTCCTTTAACATTTCACTCGCTTCCTTGATCAAGTCCCTTTGAAGACGAGTAAAATGGCACAGGTAGTTCAGCGAGCATGGTAAATGTCGCTGACGAGAACATCCGCTTCCCATACCTGTCCATGGACCTAGATTCCTTGTTAGGTGGATGGACAGGTACTGAAGGATCAGCTAGCTCCTTCTTAGTGGCAGCAGCTACCACCATAGCATCCACAGAAACTCCTTTTGTTAAGAACTGTTTGTCTGCTGGTGCTGTTATGAACTTGGAGGGTCTCCTGGGAGTGGGGTCCACTGAATCAGGAGCCGTCCATGCCTTCTTAGCAACCACCTGCATGAGGGGGTCAAAGGGGGGGGACACCCAGGAGGTGGAAGGACGAGAGCCAAACGCCTCAAGATACACAGATTCGTCCTCCGAAGGGTTGAGGGCTGGCCAATTTCCCTCTGTTTCAGGATCTCCAGAATGTCTGCAAATGAGACATCTTCAGAAGGGGAACGGGGGGAACCCTCAGAATCATCCAAATCTGTGTCTGACGTGATGGACTCAGGTGAGTCAATGTGTTTCCTCTTACACTTCCTCTTCCGAGGGGGCTCTTCTGCCAAATCAGGAGAGGCCTCGGAAGAGGATGAAATCCCACAGGGGTACCTGAGGAGTGGGCTCTCTGCGGTCCGGGATGAGGGAGTGTATCGACTTAACCTGAGTCACCGTTGAGGGAGGGGCGGGAGCCGACTGTGGAGTAGAGCCAGGCTCTAACACACTCCGCATGACCTCGAATGCACCCCTGTCAGGCAGAGCCAGAGGTCCCGCTCCGAGCTAAGAACCCCCTCGGCACCGACAGAGATGGCTCCGAGGCCGATGTCGGAGCCGAACTCACCAGCGCCCGAGCACCGAGAGGAGAGGGGGTCGGACAAGGGTCCGATGCCACTCACCCCTCGGAGCCAGCGAGGGAAGTCCGGCGCCGAGATTCTTGCAAGGAAGAAAACGGCGCCGCCGAGCGGGCCGAAGAGAATTGGATCGGCTCCGGCGCTATCCCAGTCTCGGTTCCGGCCGACCCGGCTCCGAGCTCAAGAGAGTCGAAGGAGGAATATGTTGATGGACCGGGGCAGGCATCGACTGATGAGTCGGGCTCTGAAGCATCTGGGCCAGTGCCTCGGACTTAAGAAGTCGACTCACTACCCTCTGAAGGTCATGATCCGACAGCCTCGATGACCTAGAGGAGTGAGATCTTTGGCTCCATTCAGACAGCAGGGGAGATCCTGGAGCCGAATGAGCGGAGCCAAGAGGCGGTGACCTGGACCTCTTCCTGGTTGTCGGCTCCGAAGGTCTGGTCGGAGCCGACACGGAACTCTACTACCTCGGCTCCGGCGGAGCGAGGAGCCACAGAAACTGTGGACTGAGACTTATCGGCTCCAGCCGGAGCCGATGAAGGCAAGGTTGAGAAACCTTAGGTCTCGGCTCAGTTGTCGGAGCCGAAGACCTAGATGCCTTAGAGGGCCTCCCTGTTGAAACAGATAGGGAATCATCTGGCTTGAGTAAGCCTCTTAATATCAATTTATTTTTTCTTTCCTGCAGGACCCTGGGGCTGAAGCCATGGCACACAGCACAGGAGTCCTGCAGGTGCAAAGGCCCCAGACAGTAGACACAAGAAGTGTGAGCGTCTGTCAGAGACATTTTCTGACAGCACGCATCACACTTCTTGAATCCGGAGACCTTTGCTTCTTTAGACATTTTAAACAGGTGTAAACAAACACACACACAAACACACTAATTACACCCTGTCAAGTTAAATTATAATAAAACCACTAACTAGGATTTTAAAATAAAATAATACACACACACTCCACTAGGGAAGAGAAAGGCCTGTAGGCCCAAGGGAAGAACCTAAAGTTCTTGAGGGAAAAAAACGGAAATTTTTTTAGAAGGGAATAAAAATTTCTCTAAACTAAGGGAATTAGGTAAAAATATTAAAATTAAAGGGGTTTTGAAAGACTAAATTACACAAGAAAAAGTCACTTACCAAGAACCGGTAGAAAACCAACCTCGAAGCTGTAGCGGCAAACGAGATCTGAGGTAACTCTCGCCTAGCATTGTGGGATATAAGGGGAGCCTCGAGCCGGTGGAACCAACTCTCGAGCTTTTAGAGTGGCCGAGTCGGAGCCGAGGTCGGCTCCGAACCCATCCAGCAAGAATGAAGGCGAGATAGACAACTTAACATCAAATGTTAGCGGAAATAATGGCATTCCACTAGGGACTTTTGATTGTGGCTGGTGATGACCAGTATTTTGAGTAGGGAGGATGTGTTATATAGGCCCATGAAACTTAAAATCCCCAGTGAAGAAAGGTATTTAGAAAAACACATGCAAGGGTTTGGGATGGTAGATACTGAGACAAAGACCGCCAGATTTTACGTATTATTCCAGACAGTGAAAAATTGGGCAAGATTAAACAAATGCTACGTGTCTAAAGGGTATAGTAACCTAGTGAGAGGCTCAGGTGAACCCAATACTGGATCATGCCCAAGTACAAGTACAGATATGGAGTTGTAGAAATAAGCATTTATATTTTCCTCATGTGCCTTCTATAGAGGAAGTTGTTTCAGGACTTGACTATGCAATGCATAGAGAAGGACTTGTAAGGTTTATTGAACAAAAAAAAAACTAGAGAATGGCAGGAATGTGAATGAAGAAAAACTAGTGGAAGATAAGGCAAGGAGCTTTTGTTAAGAGAGTAAAGAAAATTAATTAGCAGGCCTGAGAAGACTTAAGGAACTACAAAGAGAAAGGACTGTAAGGAATGGGAAGAACAAATGAGGGCAGCTAAGCAGACTATTTGAAAGATTTTAGGGACAGAAAGGCTATGGCATTAAGGAACGTGTTAGATAGTAATGCAAAAGTCAGGAAGCTGTTAGCAGAAAGATTGAGATGACAAGTAGAAAGAATGGTGGTGATAAAAAAGAACTCCAGCCAATAATGTTAGTGAAACAGCCACAGGAAATGTGAGGTGCTATCTAAATGTTATAAAAAGATTAACTTATGAGAGGAAAAGGATCAATGTTTGGCTAGGCTAACTCTCCCACAGTGATGGCAGGATGAGAGAGAAACCTTAATGAAAAAGATGGAGGAAACAAGAAATTAAAATAGAATAAGAAGTCAGAATATAGGAATGTCACTAGATAGTGATGGGGGAATCCTAGTGGAAATCTATACTCTGCTGACGCTTATACAACAGGTGGTAATAATTATTATTAGAAGAGTAACAGGAGGAGAAAAGATAGTAATGGTAGGTTTGTGGTAGTAGGGGCTACTGGAAAGGGAGGAGGATTATGTTTGCATGTGTTTATATTCCACCTAAACCTGCTATTATGGAGCTTAAGACAATTTTGGGAGAAATAATAAGCTTTCCTTCAGCAGGGAATATTACTTATAGGTGGGGACTGGAACTTGATTTACAACAGTGAGAATGTATCTAGAGGACCAAGAAGGGAAAGTATAAAACAGGGTAGGCCTCTGAAGAAATTTATGAAAACATTTGGTATGGAAGATGTGAATTCAGTAGTGGGAACTCAGACAGAATTTACATGTCATTCCTCAAGGTACAATAACTGGGCTAGACTAGACAGAAATTATTTTATTTATTTATTTATTTTTATTTTTTTTATTTTACATTTGTTGACCAGGCTAGTCCAGCTGGATATATGTCCATTTTCAGTGGAGGCCCGGGGAGAAAAGCTCCACAAATTACAACAACATAAAAGGTCAAGACAATAACAGTATAATTTGGTACATAAGTTTTAACAATTATAGTACAAGCCTAAGATTATATATTTTATATTTCAGTAGGAAAAAGGAAAAATTTATCTAAGAATAGATGAATAAGACTAATACATTTGTATTAGAAATGGTGTAGTACAAATCTTTATAACATATTACAAAATTAGATACACCTAGTAATTTATAAGAGATACGATTATATTTCACAGGAATATGTTCTTTTCATTTCAGAGCTTCAACACACATCCAATAACTATTTCAGATAATGTACCAATAACAACTAAGATAAAAATGCAGATTAATGAAGTACAAGTGAGAGACCGACACTTCCTCACCTACCTGTTAAAAAGGCAGGAATTTAAGGAATGGGTAGTGGAAAATATTCAAAAGTTATTAGGGAAGATAGAAATTTCTTCAGATGTTAAGCTACTGAATGGGATTAAATGAAAGGGGTTTAAAATAGGGTAGAAATAAAATATATGATTAAGAAGTAACAAGAATTATTAGGAGGGTCTGACAAAAGTTAAAGTATTGCAGTTTCTTACAGAAGAGGAGGAGTATCAGGATAATATGCATGAGCTTCGAAAGACTGCTGCTAAACAGTTTTTTGATAACTCCAGAGCACAACAGCATAGGCAACAAAAATAGAAAAGATTGTTGCTAAACTTAGGGAGCCTATAACAAGAAAAATAACCATACATTTTATGAAAATTTGTATAATATAGAGGAATGTGGATCTCAAGAAAAATCACAAATGGAAATACTGATGGAAGACTTAGGAATTCCAAAGTTAGAGGTAGATAAGGCTCAACAACTAACAGTTGAGACAGGAGGAGAGGAGATAAAACCTTGATGTATAATCAATCTGCAGGAAAGTCTCCAGGACAGACGGTATTCCTGTGGAAGTTTGGAAGCTAGGGGGACTAAAATGATAAAAGATATGGAAGGTTTTGTTTAACACTATTTAAAAGGAGGGTAAACACCAATATCCTGGAAAAAACTGTGGCGGCTGTAATACTTAGACAGTAAAGATCCATCAGACCCAGCTTTATATAGATAGATTTAGATTTTAAATCATGGTTACATAGCGTTTTTGTCTATAATAGCTGAAATAATAGCAAAGGTGTTGCCAAAATTGAGAAATATGTCTTAGTGTGGTTTTATAGAATGAAGGTAAACATCTGACAATACTAATAGAACAATGATGATCCAGAAGGAATCAGAATGTAAGAAAATACTCAGTTGATGTTGGAAGATCTTAAAGGTTCATAGGTAGGTACTAGGCTATCAGCCCGAGGGCCTATGTAAGCCTAGCCAACAAGGTTCCCTGGCTTACACCACCCAAGAAAGTTATTTTCCTGTGCCACTGTCGAGCAGAGACACAGAAGTGATCCCCCGGGTGTATTTCCTATTTCCCATCCACTCATCAAGATTTTTCTTGAAGAGTGCTAATGAGCTTTGCTTGACATAGATGGGTAGCCTGTTCCAGAGTATGGGAAATCTCTGGGACAGGGATCTATCCCTCCAGCATGTTTTGTTTATTGTGGTGACAAGGTTTAGGTCCCTAGAGCGTGTAGCTTGGAAGTACTGGGATTTCTTTAGGTGTAGCATGTCCAACAGCTCTGGGTTTGACATAGCTTTATATGTTAGGCAAAGATCACCTCGAAGTAGGCGATATGCTACGGAGTAAAGCTGAAGTTTTTTGAGACGGTCAGTGTAGAGCATCTGTTCGAGGCCAGTAATCCTCTTTGTGAGGTACTTCTGTGACCTTTCCAGCTGCTGCAAATGTCTTGTGAGGTACATTCCAAAAGGGACGTTGTACTCTATAATGGGTCTAATAAGTGTCGAGTAGAGGGGAACAATGACCTCTTTTTTCCTGGATGAGAACCCTTTTATAATAAGGTGTGCCATGTAGAAGGACTTCCTGACTACTGTGGCGATGTGACTATCAAAGGACAGACTACTGTCCACCTGGGTCCCAAGGTTTCTTATCACACATTCGGTGTTAAGTAGACTGCTGTATATGTAGTAATTCATGGGTACAGAGTTTTTACCAAAGGGGATGACAATGCAATTTTTGACATTGAGCTTGAGGCCATGGCTCTGACACCAGGCATCTGTCTCAGCGAGGCCCTTCTGTAGGATTTCCACATCATTTGGGGACTCGACTATGGCTCCTAGTTTGCAGTCATCTGTGAACTTCATTAGCCAGAGGCCTTCTGTGTTAGCCTGTACTTCAGGGAAGTAGATACCAAACAGGAGAGGTCCCAGGACTGAACCCTGTGGTACTCCACTTGTCACTGGTTTGTGGTCAGATTTGGAGTGTGCAACTTTTACAGTGTGGGTTCTGTCAGTGAGCCAGTTGGCAACCCATCTTGTGACGTAGGGATTTATACCTAGTTTAGTGAGTTTAGCTATAATTCCAGAATGGGGGATGGTATTGAAAGCCTTGGGGAGGTGAAGATAGGCTGTGTGAACCACCTTACCCTATCTACGGCTTTGGTGACTGCCTCAAAGAAGTCGATCAGGTTCAGGAGGCATGATCTGCCTTTCACAAACCCGAACTGGGTGGGATCCAGAGTTTGGAGGTTACCAATGTCTTTGTTTATGAGTTCCATGATGATACATTCCATGGACCAGGCTCATCCGGCTAATAGGGCGATAGTTCCCGGGATCAGTGGTGGCTCCCCCTTTGTGGAGTGGGATAACTGTTGCTGTACGCCATTCAGTGGGCACAAAGCCTGATGTGAGGCTATGACTGAATATGGTGCTTAGGTGGGGAACCAGTTTGTTCTGAAGCTTGTGTAAAATGCAACCTGGGATGTTGTCTGGTCCCATGGATGCTGTGTTTTTGGCTTTAGAGAGTGCAGATTTTACCTGCGTAGTTGTGATTACAGGGACTATACATTCTTCCTGTATAGATATGAGCCCTTTAGGGGATGAGGGGGGTAAAGTTAGCACTGAACCTATCTGCCAGGATGTTGGCAATATCAGTTGGTTCTGTAATTTTCGTGCCGTTGTGCTGTAACGCAGAGCAGATCTGGGTGTTGCCATTGAGATTCTTGACATAGCTATAGAATGCTTTGTGGTTGTCCTTAGAATCAATGGTGATTTTGTTTTTGTAGCTAGCCTTGGAGGATCTTATAAGGGATATCAGCTTCTTACTGAGGCTGACCAGGGAGCTCCTCCACTCATGGGATTTTACTCTCTTTTGCAACAGTTTCTTCCTTCTGTTGTATAGTTTGTTTATGGCAGGGGACCACCAGATTGGCTTCCTTTTTTTGGAGGATAGCATCTTGGTTCTGTTTGGGATAGTAAGATCCATGCACTCGTGTAAGTGCTTATAGAGTGCAGTTGTGTAGGATTCAGCAGTCATAACTGTTTTGTCCATCTGCATGGGTAGTACTGAAGAAATTGCTTGAAACCACCACGAAATGAATCAGACAGCATTTAATGATAAAAACAAAATAGGAACAAGCGCTTTCACGCAATAGAATTGCGCTTCATCAGGTTACAATCTCACAAAAACTTCCATTGCCTTTTATAGTAATTCATTAAGCACAATTATTCAATTAATTCAAAAATCACATTGTTAGAATAAAATTCATCAAAATTTCATATTTAACAGCCTAGCACTCCATTTAAAAACTAAATATCTTATTAATATCATTTGTAAGTTCAATAATATCCATAGTTTAAAATTTAAACAATAAACTTATATCAAAAATGCATGAAGTTTCCGCAATTACTAACAGTAAGCCTCATTAACTATAATTGAGGAAGTAATGCCCATATTTAGAGAGAAGTTTGCTTAGGGTATGCCTTCTCTTGTCAGTCATGTTACCAGGTTAAAACACCAACCTCATTGTGTTGCATTGGGTTCATGAACACAGAGACATAAAATAAAAATCAAATGTCACAAGCCAAAACATAAACAAACATATCCTAACTAAGACATAATGGAATCAACCATTACTAATAAAAATAAAAATATATAAATGGCCATTGTAGATTGCGGCGTTCCACAAAACATTTACATATATCTTAAATAATGCGCAAAGGCCAGTTAGTACAAAACGGCTTGTTATTTAAAGGCACGCTTGCAAAAACAAACAAGCCAGAGATCAAACACCATCATCTGTGTTACATCGGCCGCATAGCCAGCACAGAGATGCTGTATGCCATGTCCATCAAGATCATGGCATAAGTCATAATGAAAAGTGAATAGATGTTGTGCGGAGCAAAACGTTAAGATGCAAGGAGTGGAAACAAGGCAACAAAGGCAACCAAGCATCAAATGCGTGCGCTCCCAGCACAACACCATGCTGTTCATAAAATTCCGTTTCACCTCCAATGAGCACCATTTGTTACTCAAAATAAATTCAAGCCTTAAGTAATCCAGTCATCAAAATTGGAATTCAATATGTATAGGGCCGACCAATAATGTAAAATGTAAAAATTAAATAAAAATGAAACAATTAACGAAATCTATAAGATCTAAGAAACAATCATATATATAAACATTATCATATTGATTAGAATTCCAACAAGGTACACAAAATATTACATTATAAATAAATTTTTAGTCACAAAAGACATCTGCATAAAAAGATTGTTACCCACACCAAGTGCCATTATCAATTTGTGCCTTTGAATGCACACTAACTAATTAATCAAACACGGACTAATTCTATAGTCACAGTAGTTATGTACAAAGTCTACGTATACAATAATATGGCAATATGATGACGTACGAAGACATGTATAAATGGTATAATAATATGAAAGAATACTAAAAATACAAAAAATACAAAAAACGCAAAAAAAAAATGCGTAAGGGTTTCTTCTCAACCTCAATGCATTTTATTATTGCATTATGCCAAGGTCATTATTTGGATATAGATGAAGACCAAGATCATAAGACAGTCAGGATCCAGGTGGTTCCTTATACTATAAATGGGCCAGCCAAATAATCAGACTGATGTCCAAATGGATCGTAATATATGACAACACATTGCATGGGTGTCATGAAGTTCACCACTTCTGTGTTAAGAAGCATGAAGTTGGCTTTGGAGATTTTTTTATCGTGGTTTCCTTAATGGGTGGTGGGGCGGGGTGTGGATATCAAGGGTGATTAGCTTATGGTCGGATCGGACCAACGAGGAGTTGACTTTAGGTGTGCAACACCGGTCACTCATGTTGGTAATGACTAGGTCTGGGATATTGTTGCCCCTGGTGGGGGTGTGGATAAGTTGATCCACAGCACTGGAATTTATGAGTTCCAGAAAGCGTTGAGTGAAGGAGTTGGTACATGAGTAGTTTTCCCAGTTAATGGTGGGGTAGTTGAAATTGCCCATTATTAGGGTGTTTGGTTGAACCCTAATATTTTCCAGTACATCAAAAAAAGAGGAGTGGGAATCCTGGGGCATGGTTGGGGATCTGTAGCAAGCTACAAATTGGATTGCAGTTTTGCTCAGAGTTAGTTGCACTTGGATAACCTCGGATGTATTATGCTGAGCAACTAGCCTGGAGGTGTGGATATCCTTAATGAATATGGACACACCTCCGCCTTTCGTGTTCCGGTCCAGGTTACATGGCCGAAAAGTGTGGTATGAGTTATAGCCTGGTAGTGCAGGGGTGCTCTCTGGAGCCTTGAACCAGGTCTCATTCACTCCACAGATATCGATGTTTTCCATTTTAAGGAGTGTCTCGAGTGAGTGCATTTTGAGATTTAGACTTTTAGCATTGAGTAGTGTTACCCTCAGTTTTTGCTTGTCTGTTCCTGTTACGGTGGTGAATTTGTCATTTGAACCTTGCTTAAAAAAGGCACTATAGGGGTGGCAAGAGCCTTAGCCAGTATCCGGAATCCCAGGGGCGACTGGTGCAGGCCATCTCTGGAAAAGCATTGTGGTCTGTCAACCATGTCATCCCAAGCAGACAAATACTGGATCCCCTTAGAATGACACCAGAAGCTTAGCCAATTATTGAAGTCAATCATTTTGTCCTTATACTGCGGTATCATTCTGGGCGATGGCAGAATGCTACTCAGGGCTAGGGTCATACCTGCTTAGGCTGCAAGATCGGAGAGCTCTTCCATGTCTCTTTTCATGTAGTCCAGGGAGGTACGTCTCAGGTCGTTCACACCAACATGGACAATGACAGAGTCATATTTGTACTTATTGTGGAGTGACGTGAGTGCTTGGGTTATGTGGCAGATCCTGACACCTGACAGGCAGCTGACAATAACCTTCTCCTTGTTTAGCCTGGTGAGTGGGACATCAGTGTCCCTGACTATAGAGTCACCTATGTCTAGTGTGTTGTATACATTTTGCCTTATTGGCTGTGGTTGAGTGGCACACTGAATCTGTGGGCTGTGTCTCATTTGCATTGTGTTGGGGGTGGAAGTTGCTTGCATTTCTGCTTTGGAGGTCTCTGTTGCTGGAGCAGAATATTATTGAGACCCTCTGCGAATGTTTTTGTGTTTCTATGTGTGGATTTTGGTGGTGTAGATTTAGTGAGACTATGTGATAAGTGTGGTGTGGTGCAAGTGTTTACCTTCTCCTCTTGAATGTCTAGTTCAGTCTTGGTTGGAGAGAGCTTTACCTCCAGTTTGGCTAGATAAGTGCATCTCTCACAGGTAGTAGTGTTGGATGGTAGGAGAAGAGGGTTGTCTGTCTACAAGAGGCAATTTCTACATTGCCCCAAGATGCCCAGATTCATCAGATAGGCAGAAGAGAACACTGGGAGCTGACTCTTGAACATGCCTGAATAAAAAACTATTTTCCTCTAGATAAGTGAGGAAATTGAGTACAAGTGTTGTTTTTCTCTAAGCAAGTGAGGAAAGTAAGTGCAAAAACTGTTTTGCTCTAGGTAATGAGGAAGGTTGAGTGCTATAGTAATTTGTAGATTATTTAGTGCTTACAACAAGTTCTGAACAAGTGCTGAGCACGAATAAGCAAATTCAAGTGCTAAAACTAAGAATCTGTATCTGCACTGGACTAGTTACAGGAAATAAACAAGTGCAAATGCGGGCTTTCAAATCAGAAAGTTGAGAGAGATGAAAAAGATTGCCCAGACGACCAGTAACTACAATTTCTAGGCCAGAACCACTCCTTATGTGGTAGACAGGTTACCTAGTGCTTACCACTCCCACTGACAAGCTAGAAGGCTTCCCTCCAACACAGAAAGGCTCGGGGGGGGGGGTCTCAGAAGCTTACATACAGTCCTGGATACAGCAAATCTGTATCTGGACTACACTAGTTACAGGAACGGTAGGAAACAGGCTTACAGTTTTTTTTTGTTTACAGAAAAGTAGCTAAAACAGCAGTAAAACAATTCAAATGCAGTGCAACCTAGCACACGAGTATGTTGCAATACTAGACCAAACACAGTTTAAAAAAATGCAATTAAATTAAAAATGACTAAAAACAAGTGCAGAAGGATTGTATTAGGTAGAATGTGGTAAAGAGATGGGACTGGGGGGTGTCCCAGATCAAATCTACAGTAGGGTGGGCAACTGCAAAAGCGACCAAATTTAAACAACAAACCAGAAATGGAGAGGGTGGGACAAAACACTTTCAGCAGATATCTGAAAAACTATACAGTGAATCAAAAATAAGTGCAAAACTCTGAATAAAATTAGTCCAGCAACAATTTACAGTACACAGTTCTGAAGAACCAAAAAAATATACTTAGCTCTGTATATTTCCAGATAGTTTGAAAAGAGCTCTGTTACACACAGGTTCCAGCAATGATATGCATCTTGATGCAGAGAAAGCATTCAACAGAGTAAGCTGGGATTTTATGAGTAGGGCAATGGAAAGTTAAATAAGATTAACTAGGAGCATATACCAGGTATCAGAGGCAAAAATTGAAGTGTGAGGGTTCCTCTCTGATACGTTGTGTCTTTACGAATGAAGCAGGCAGGGGTGTCTTTCCCCTTTATTTGTGAAGATAGGTGAATGCTGCCAGTCTAGCTAGATAGAATTTTGTAGATAATTCTGTAATTTGTAAATATTAAAGTAGGCCACAGGCTTAAATGTGAAAAGAATGTATTGGATGTTGAACTGGAAAAAAATGTAACAGTGCACTCAGCTGTAAGAAAGCTGATAAGTCAAGCATTGTGAAATTCTTTGATCTAAAATTAAGAGTCGAGATGCCTAGAGGGAGGCATTCTGCCTATTTTTTTGAGGCCAGAGTTAACGGCTAGAATTTACGGGTCTGTATTATAACTGCGAAACCTCACATACACGAATATGGAAATGTCAACACATATTGAACGAACCGCGAAATTCAAAATGTCGAATCGGCATAGTTGGCCAACCCCACCGCCCGCTACGTACTATCTACCCAAACAAAATAAATAATCCACGTTCATACACTTAACAAAACCCTACTGCTAACCCTAAACTAAAGCTTACATAAATTACTATGTATGCACTTCCCTTAACCCGCACCGTAACCCTAAGGTCTGTAACTATTGCACACTTACATTAAGGAGCTATACCGGAGAAGGGCCAACTATGACATTTCGAATTTCGCACTTCAGGACATTCGGTGTTTTCGCGGTTTGCTTAATGTGTGTCGACATTTCCGTATTTGTACTTGTTAGAACTGCAGCTTTGCGGTTGTAATAAGTAACTGAATTTACATGTATAATTTCTTTTATTGCTATGGCTTCCTGACCGGCTGCAAGATCAAAAGGGCTATTAACCTCTGAGTTTCTGTTAGCCTAGGAACCAGAAAGAAATCTAATCTGAAATGAATTAGTGGTACTGTGTTATCAATTTAAGGACAGAAAGAATGAGGGCATTGAGCATTTGTCTTGAGAACATCCAACTCACTAGCACTCTGCCTGTTTTCTACATGTAAGTTTATTTTAGAACTGTGTTTTCTCTTAGATCCAGCTAGGCATTAGGAAGATTAGATTTTTTTCTGTATTGATGTCAGAACTTTTCTACTGTATTATTTTAAGTATTTCTCTGTGATCTCTGAACTGTTGACTTGCACTGTGTAGTAAGAAGTACTGTCCTGTGTTTTTATTTATTAAATATTTTAACTCTTTCAACTGTGGTTGTTTTGTGTAAAGATAATTTAAGCTGAGTGTACATTGCATGCATTTATTGATATGGTACAAAGCCACTCCAATAGCCTTGCTGTTCAGTTACACTTACCATTTGGATAATAATATTACACAGTATAATTGGAGACCCTTTCATAAGGGCCTTTTAGTAGCTGATAAATATTAGTGGGTGGTGGCAAGTGGTACTACCGTATAGTTTGGGTAAAAGGGGCACAGCTGGAGAACCTGTGCCAGCCTTCCCCAGGATTGTCTGTGTAGTTGTATATAACTCTTATCTCAAAGTGTGTGTGTAAGCTACTTGGGCAGAGACATGAAGCGCTGTTTGGACAGAGAGGGTGCTGGAGGTTTTAGCTTGACCACTAAGCTGAGATCTGGACCCTATAGCTGTGCCTGTGGGGAGTCTTATTGGGGATCTGGACAGAAAGGGAGAAACCAGTACAAGACTGTCTGTGTGTTTACTGTGTGTGTATTTGTTACCCTCCCCTATGTGGATTCCCCTCACTGGCTTTAGTGGTGAGGATTGTGGCTACTTGATTGCTGGGCCAGTGCACGGGCATCACATATTAATTGGTGGCAGTGGTGGGATATCCACACCACATATTAATTAGTTGGCAAATACTAATTGGTTTGTAGTGTGAATTCCTGTAGCTTGTGTACAGTGATCACTGAAGGTGTTTTTGTACTCTAAGTCAGCCACGCAGTGAATACTCAGAGTTCAGATCACAATTGTTTTATTTCTTTTGTTAGCTTAGTCAGGGAGAGAAGGCAAGCATGTCAGCAGAGGAGTACGGAAAGCTGACAAGGAGTCAGCTGGCTGAGATGTGCCAGGCTAGGGGACTCGTGCATGGAAACCTGACTAAGGCAGACATGATTGGAGCTTTGGTCACAGCCGCATCAGAAAACAGCAACCAGTAGGACAATCAGACTGGCGGTGGAGATGTACCACACTCAAAGAATGGACAGCTCAACCTTTCTGCAGAGGACTTAAAAATCCATCTGGAGCTAAAGAGACTTGAGTTGGAGGCCAGGCGTTTGGAAATAGAAGCAGCTGAAAGACTGAGGCATCTACAGAGTGAGGACAATGAGAAACTGCAACGTTTGCAGGCTGAGGAGACTGAGAAACATCTATGCCTGGAAGCTGGGAAAAGGAAAGACAGAGGCAGCATGAAAAGGAGATGCTGACTTTTCGCCAGAGTCATGGAGGTAATGGGGAGGGGAGTAACCAGACCCCAGAAGCACAAAAGGTCAGTACATTTCTTCCACAGTTTACAGAGGAGGATAATTTTGATAGTTCCATTCACGTTTGAGAGGGTATGTAAACAATATGATGTTGACCAAAGGCTCTGGGTATGGTTCCTGACCCCCTTACTCCATGGTAAATCCGTAACTGTGTTGTGTAAAATTTCTGATCAGGAATGTTATACTACTGTTAAGAACTGCTTGTTAGAATTTTGTTAAGCTAACACCTGAAACATATAGGAAAGTTTTGTGAGCAAGGCAGATGAAAGTGTGCGTGAATATGTTGCTGAACTGAGCACTTATTTTCATAGGTGGGCGAGTGGATGTCAGGTCACCACTTTTGAAGGGCTGGCAGACCTTTTGATGAGGGAACAGGCCCTTAGCACTTTGCCTGAGGAAATGAGGATCTGGTTAGCTGATAGACAATGTGCTACTTCAGATTAGTTGGGGAAGAAAAGAGACCTATAACTAGCAAGCAGGGCATCCTCATGCTCTAACGGGACCCATGGTGGGCAGCACAGACTGCCCCAACAGAATATGCCAGTAGCAGGGGAAGCCACTAGTCCAGGTATACATCCAGGACCTAGGGTTAAATGTTTTGAATGCAGCCAGTGGGCCAGGTGGCATACAGATGTCCAAGGAGGCAAGGTAGGGGACAAAAGGTGAGAGAGCCAGTAAGTGGGAAAGACTAAATGCCAATAGTAGGTTGTCTTGAGACAACAAGAGTACCGAACTACCATCCTGCAGATGTCCTGATAGGGAAGGATTTTGATGGTGCAGTATTGTGTGTTAATGCAGTAACATGCAATCAGGCTTCGAGATGAGCATACGAGTCTGGGGGAAATCCAGACAGACCACATACTTGCAGCCAGGACTGGTGAGGTGGTTACTTCAGGGAGGAAGCTACGCTGTAGCAGTGAGACTGAAGGTGAGCCACAGCTGCTTGTGGGTACTGATTTTCCCTTGAACAGAGTGACTGCAAAGGTAGAGGTGGGTAGTAGTCCCCAGGCTGACAGTGAGGCACCACTGTCAGAGGATGCCAAACTTCCTGTGGAATGGGGAGCTGGGAAGGGTTACAAAGAGAGAGTTGAGACTGGCTTAGCTCTCAGACCCAACACTGAAAGGCCTGAGGCAGGTAGCTAGGGACGCACCTGATTCTCAAGGGAAGGGGGAATCTGTATACTGGGACAAAGGGTTACTGTACAGAGAGTGGACTGCTGAGGGAGGGCTAGAAGGTGAGAGGGTACAGCAGTTGGTAGTGCCTACAGCCTACCATCTGGCACTTCTAGACATAGCCCATGATATTCCCCTTAGCAGGTCATAAAATGTACAAACAGACATATTATGCAGAACTTTTATTTGCCAGGAATTTCCAGAGATGTAACAGGGTACTGCAGGATCTGTGAGCAGTGCCAAAAGGTAGGCAAGGTAGGAGACAAGGTGAGAGCTCCTTTGATGCCTTTGCCTGTGATTGAGGAGCCATTTCAGAGGGTAGCTATAGATATTGTGGGGCCTCTGAGTACTCCAAGTTCCACAGGAAAAAAAGAAGTATATCCTAGTGGTAGTGGACTATGCTACACGATACCTTGAGGCAGTGACTCTGTCCTCCATTGAGGCTGAAAAGGTGGCAAATGCTTTGTTAAGAGATTTTCAGCAGGGTATGTTTCCCAAATGAAATACTGACAGAGGTGTCAATTTCATGTCAGACCTGCTGGTTTGTCTGTGGAAGTATTGTGGGGTGAAGCATCTGAAGACCACCCCCAGACTAAAGGTCTTGGTGAGAGGTTAAACTCTACAGTCTAGTCCATGCTATGGCATTTGTACACCAGTTTAAGAGGGAGTGGGACAGATATTTGCCCCATCTGTTTGCTTACTGAGAGGTTCCCCAGGAATCCACAGGTTTTTCACTTTTTGAATTGCTGTATGGGTATAGGGTTAGGGGACCTCTAGATTTAATTTGAGATGAGTGGGAAGATGAGTGTGAATCTCACAAGGAGTCTGTTGTGGCATATATTTTAAATCTCATGAAAAGGTTCAGTGAACTCATGTGCTTGTCCAAGGAGAACCTGCAGAAGCCCAATAACAGAAAAGGGCATGATATGACAGGAATGCTCGAGCTAGAGAGTATGCTGTAGAGCAGCAGGTAATGGTTCGCATTCCTGTCAGACACAACAAGCTCCAAGCAGCTTGGGAGGAGACCTGCAAGGCGGTAAGAAAGGTAATTAGAAGTTATGTACTCACCATAACGTTCCATCTGAGTAGGTGTATTCATTTGTCTGCAACCTGTGGGTTATGGATCCGATATCGGATCCGAACCGGCATGGTTTACCAGCTATGGATCCGAGCTCTCAGCCCCTCCCCTCACCCATAATGCCCTGCTCTCCCTTCATGACCTCAGATCGAGTTTGCCAACAGCAAGAACACCCTGAAAAGGGTAACACATCATATGCAGGAAACTGACAGGCCAGGGGGATAGGAGGGCGGGATGGTTGCAGACAAATGAATACACCTACTCAGATCGAGCGTTATGGTGAGTACATAACTTCTAAATCTGAAGTAGGAGATTCATTGTCTGCAACCTGTGGACAGAGTCCCCAGCTACCTGAATCTTGGGCCATCATGGAAGGATATTCCGGAGCACCGCGGAGCCAAAGGATGCTCTACCCCTAGATGTAAGATCCAACTTGTAGTGGGAAATAAAAGTATGAGATGAAGCCCACGTGGCTGCTGCACAAATATCATCTAGAGGAATCCTAGCCTTAAAGGCTGCCGAGGTAGAGACTGACCGGGTTGAATGGGCATGTACACCCTCCGGTGCGGGCCTTCCCGAAGCTTGATAAGCCAACAAGATACATTGTGAAATCCAGCGAGATAATGAGACTTTAGAAATTGGCTTGCCCAAATTAAATTTAGCAAAGGAAATGAACAACTGGTCGGATTGCCTATGACCAGCCGTCCTGTTTAGATAAAATCTAAGTTGCCTGTGAACATCTAAGGAGTGAAGCTTGTATTCACCCTTGTTTTGGTATTTAGGGAAGAAAATAAGAAGTTATGTACCTACCATAACGTTCCATGTTAGTTGTCTTCTCTCGCCTTCTTTCTTGCTTGATGGGTTCGGAGCCGATCCCTCGGCTCCGACTCGGCACTTGCTAAGCTCGAGAGTCACTTTTACCAGCTCGAGGCAGCCCCATATCCCATGATGCAAGGCGGTAAGTACCCAGATCTCGTTTGTTGACAAAGGGCAATAACACCAAGCATAAATACTTCCCAAAGGAAGAAGAAACTTACAGATGGAAAAAGGACCAGGTCTGAATGGTCTTTAGCATAATAGTTTCTTATACAAGGTCTGTCAGGCCAGGGGAAGGAGGGAGGTCAAGAAAGAAGGCGAGAAGACAACTAACATGGAGCGTTATGGTAGGTACATAACTTCTTAATGTTAAGTTGTCAATCTCGTCTTCATTCTTGCTTGATGGGACCGTCCTAGCACCTCTATCCTGGGTGGCTCAATGGAACAAACTCTTGAGGACTGTAGAGCCAAAACTGGCTCTGTCCCTGGAGGCCAAGTCCAATTTGTAATGGGAAACAAAAGTGTGAGGAGTAGCCCAAGTGGCGCTGCACAAATAGTGTCCAAAGGAAGTCTAGCTTGAAAAGCTGTAGAAGTAGCTAAACTCCTAGTTGAATGTGCTTTAGGTTTTGAGCACAGCTGTTTTCCCCTAGTATAAATTTCAGTGATGACCGAAGAAAGCCATCTGGACAAAGTCACTTTAGAAACAGGAAGGCCTTTTTATTATCCATAGGAAACAAAAAGTTGATCAGATTTTCTAAATTTTTTTGTTCTGTCCAAATAATATCTAAGTTGACGATGGACATCAAGATAATGTAGCTTTTGTTCAGCTCTGTCTGAATAGTTAGGAAAAATACCGGAGATCAATGGATTGATTCAAATTGTTCTTTGAAGCGACCTTAGGTAAAAAGGTTGGGTTAGTTCTCAAAGATACTCTGTCTTTGTGAAAAACCAAATAGGGGGGTCGAACTGAAAGAGCATGAAGTTCAGACACCCTCCTGGCAGATGCAATAGCCACTAGAAATAACGTTTTCCAAGAAAGATATTTCAGGGAACAAGAAACAGCTGGCTCGAAGGGAAGAATCAAGGATGTCAGCACTAAATTTAGATCCCACTGAGGAGGAGGATTCCTGATTGGAGGTTTTAGTAGGAAAATTCCCTTTAAGAAGGCCCTGCAGAGCCTATGGGACATAATATTATGATCTGCTATCCCGACATGAAAATTGGAAATAGCAGCCAATTGAACCCTGACTGTGGAAGAAGATGAGCCTGCATGAAAAATCTCTGCTAAGAAGTCCAGAACTGCCTGAACAGGGGCAGTAAAAGGATCAATATTTTGGACCTTAGCCCAATAAGAGAAGCGTTTCGATTTGCTTCTGTAAATCCTCCTGGTGCAGGATTTTAGTGAAGGTACTATGTTGTCTCTAACTGGGGTAGACACCAAAGGAAACCTGGCTAAGGAAGGAAGTGGAGCAACCATGCTGTGAGGTTGAGAGAAGGGATTGACCGGTGCAGCTGACGGATTGGTGAATCAGTAGATCTGGCACTGGGTCCAGATGCCACGGCTGCACCAAAGGTGATGATGGAGGCAGGAACCAAACTTGTCGAGGCCAGAAAGGGGCAATGAGAATCAATTTGGCTCTCAAAGCGGTAGCTTTCTGGATCACCTGAGGGATCAGAGGAAATGGAGGAAGGCATAAAGAAGTCCCTGGGGCCAATCCTGGGTCAGAGCGTCTCTGGGGGATGGCCTGATAGAGGAAGAGGCTGAAGAAGTCTGGACATTTGCTGTTTTGGGGAGTAGCAAAAGATCGCAACATGGGCGACCCCATTCCAGAAAAATCTCTTCCGCTATAGATTGCTTGAGAGACCACTCGTGAGGCATGAGGATAGCTCTGCTCAATCTGTCCGCTATAATGTTGGTTTTCCCAGGGATATGCGTTGCTACCAGAAACCGATGAGAGGAGATCGCCCATTGCCAAAGTCTGGCGCTTCGACACAAGGGGTAGGACTTGGTTCCGCCCTGTTTGTTGATATACCAAACTACAGACATGTTGTCTGTGTGGACTGCAATTGTCCCTACGGGAAGAAAGTCGTTGAGGGCTTGCAGCGTTAAAAGCACTGCTCTCATCTCCAGGACATTTATGTGCAGATGGTACTCGAGCGGTTGCCACGTCCATGAACCATCCTGCCCTGATAATGACCCCCACCCGATCAGGGAGGCATCCGTGGTGACAGTGGCTACTCGGGGCGGAGGTACAATGCACCTGCCTTGGTGAACCTGAGGCGATGTGATCCACCAAGCAAGATGCTCTTTGCATGTGTGTGTCACTAGAATCTGGTGGTGCTTTGGAAGTTGCTGGTATGACCACTGTGTGAACAGCATCCACTGAAGAAGGCGCATGTAGAATCGAGCCAGGGAAGAAGAGTAATGGCGCAGCCCTGAGACCTAATACCTTTAGAACCATTCTGGCCTGTATTTTCTTGCTGGCCAGAATGATCCTGACATGAGTCTGAATGTCTGAAACTCTTTGTTCTGTAAGGGTAGCTGACATCCGAACAGTGTTTAAGTTTGCGCCTATGAAGGTAATAGACTGGCAGGGCGATAAGGATGACTTTTGAAGTTGATTGAGATGCCCAAATGAGAACAAAGGTCTATTGTGTAATCCTGGCTTGTATAAGCTGATGCCTGGTGGTGGCTGACAGGAGCCAGTCGTCGAGATCGGAAACACCTGGAATCCTTGGCGTCTCAGGTGAGCCGTGACCACTGCCATGCATTTGGTGAACACTCTGGGGGCTGTAGTGAGACCAAAGGGCAGGGCTCTGAACTGGAAATGACTGGACCCCAGCGAAGCGGAGAAATCTCCTGGGCGTCTGTGAATTTTGATGTGATAATGCATCCTGAAGATCTATTGAGCACATCCAGTTGTCCTTCTGTAAGAAGGGCAGAATTGACTGAAGAGTGACCATTGAATCTTGTCTTCCTGACAGACTTGTTGAGTCTGCTGAGATCAATATTGGTCTCCAGTCTCCCGTCTTTTGGGGACCAAAAAGAACCTTGAGTAGATTCGGGCTCTGAATGGTCTATTGTAACTGGCTGAATGGCTCTTTTGCAGTAGTTTTGCGATTTCTAACTCTGCAATGTCCCTTAGACCGGGTGGTACATCTGGAAGGGAATTTGAGGGAAAGGACTTTCCTCGAAAGGAATTATGTAACCCTTGGATATGATCGACTGTACCCATCTGTCTTGAGTGAGGGAATGCCAGGCTTCTGGGTACAGTGATAATCTTCCCCGACTGCCTCCAAGGAGGGACAGCCGGGCAACACCTCAGGGATGCTGAAAGGGCTTGTCAGAGAGAGGCTCCCTGTTTCCCTGGTTCTTGGACCCCCTCTGCCTCTAGGCGTCTGTTATTGTTACCCCCTCTGCCTCTAGGGGTAAACTGACCACGTGAATCGGCGTGACTCCTTGGGATTTGGAACCACATCTTCCCACCCTTCTGTCCTTTGGGATAAGGCCTAGAAGGGGTGGAAAAACGGACTCCAACAGCAGAAAGAGTCTTGCCGTCCTGCTCGCACCTGGTCAAGGTTTCCTTCACCTGAGGCCAAACAAAGCTGACCCATCAAAGGGAGAATTTGTGAAGGACGCCTTAAAGGGATCCGCAAAATCACATAGCCGCATCCAGGCTTGGCGTCTAAGAGCCACACCTGTGCCTGCGGCTCTACTCGCTCCATCCGCAGCATAAGATATTAGCCGCATGGAGGAGTTTGCAATGGAATTGAGGGTTCCTAGCTGAGAAGCAATTTTTTTTTTGAGCCCCTGCAGCTGTAGGATCCTGAACTACTTCTCCCAGCTCCTTCAGGATATCCCTTTGGAGTCTGGTGAAGTGACATAGGTAATTCAGCGAACGCATAGCAAAGGTCGCTGAGGAAAACATCCGCTTACCGTACCTATCCATGGTCCTAGAGTCCTTATTAGGAGGATGGGCGGGCACGGAAGGATCTGCAAGTTCCTTTTGGTGGCGCAGCCACCACCATGGCATCAGCGGGACACCCTTAGTAAGGAATTGTTTCTCGCTCGGGGCAGTCATAAATTTTGATGGCCTCCTAGGCACTGGCTCTACAGTGTCAGGAGCTGCCCACCTTCGTGCAATCACCTGCATAAGGGGTCGAAGGCGGAGATACCCAGGAGGTGGAGGCCGAGATCCAAGCGCCTCTAGGTATACTGACTCATCCTCAGAGGGATTGTTGGTGGGCCAGTTTCCCTCTGTTTCAGAAGTTCTAGGATGTGTGAGAAGGAGACATCCTCAGAGAGGATCTAGGGATCCCTCTGACTCATCAAAGTCAGTATCAGTGACAGACTCGGGAGTCTACATGCTTCCTCTTACAAGTCCTCTTCCTAGGAGGATCTCCCGAAACATCAGGAGAATCCTCGGAAGAGGAAATTCCCAATGGGGAAACCTGAGGCGGAGGATCTCTGGGTCCTGTAGCAAGAGAAGTGGCAGAGATGTCAGCAGGTACTATAGAGGGAGGACCGACGGGAACAGACTGTTGGCTGATACCAGTGGCCAGTACACTCTTCATCACCTCGAATGCTCCCCTCCCAGGCAGGACCGAGAGAACCCGCTCCGAAGAGCTAGGAACTCCAGGGACCACCGAAGGGAAGTCTCGAGGCAGATGTCGGAGCCGAGCTCACCAAGGCCGAGGCTCCAAGGGGCGAGGTTCGGACAAGGGTCCGATGCCACTCACCCCTCGGAGGAGACCATGGAAGCCCGACCACGAATCCCTCTAAGGAAGGTCTCAAGAGGAGATAAGAGTAGAGGCTGAAGGAACAGAAGGGGTATCCGTCCTCCAGCCGTAGCAGTAACCATTCGAAGACTCCAACTCCAAGCTCTGGGGTAGAGTTGAAGGAGGAACTATAACGGGTGTGGACCAACAGTCGTCTGTTGAGGCGGACTGTGTAACATTTGGGCCAGTACCTGTGACTTGAGTAATCTACTGACCACTCTCTCTAGGTCATGATCTGACAACCTGGATGACCTTGAAGATCGGCTCCGATGGCTCCGTTCCGATAGAAGAGGTGAAGCGGGCGAAGTATCGGCTCCAAGGAAGGAGACCTCGACCTCTTCCTGGAATGAGCCATCGGAGCCGATACAATAGATCCTGTCGAGCCGACCTCTCGGAGCCGACAGGAAGCCTCGATGTATCGGCTCCAGCGGGCCGATACAGCCACAAAAGCGGTGTCGGAGCCGATCGGGCCGACACCGATGCCTGTGCCACATGGGTGTCGGAGCCGACGCCGAAGTGGTCAATACAGATTCGGCACCGATAGCCATCGGTGCCAAAGGCTGTCAAGCTAGAATCGGCTCCAGCGAGCCGATCTCGACTCAATGCAGTCGGGCCGAGGCCGCAGGCTTAGATACAGAAGCCTGGGCCTTGGCAGGTTTACTGATTTTGGTGGAGCCGACTTAGCGGAGAGCCCTCCGGCAGAAGGCCCCTAAGAATCAGTTTATTCGTCTCTCCTGCAGGACTCTCTGGCTGAAGGGTGACAAATAGCACAGGAGTCCTGCAGGTGAAGAGGGCCCAGACAATACAGGCAAGAAGTGTGACCGTCTGTCAGAGACATCTTCTGACAGCACGAGTCACACTTCTTAAAACCTGAGACCCTCTCCTTTGACATGGTGCGAAAAAACACACACACACACACCAGTCAAAATTAAGTTAAATAAAATACCAAAAGGTATTCTATAAACCAACACACACACCCTAACAGGGGGATGGGATAGGGAAAAGATTGACTAACAAAAAATTAAAGGAGACAGGGAATTTCTGTCAGAAAAGTTACAAATTAAACTTAAAAACTATCAATAAAAGGTTTTTGACTAAAAAGGGGCTTAAATATCACAAAAGTGAACAACTTACCAGGAGCTGGTAAAAGACCTCCTAAGCGGCAAACGAGATCTGGGTACTTACCGCCTTGCATCATGGGATATGGGGCTGCCTCGAGCTGGTAAAAGTGACTCTCGAGCTTAGCAAGTGCCGAGTCGGAGCCGAGGGATCGGCTCCGAACCCATCAAGCAAGAATGAAGGCGAGATTGACAACTTAACATCAGGGAGGTTAATAGATTGATTAATGTTTGCTTCAGATGCTACCTTAGGAAGAAAGGACGGGTTGGTCCTGAGGTAAACACGGTCCGGATGAAAGACCAAGTAAGGAGGTTTAGCTGATAATGCTTGAAGCTCAGAGACTCTCTTGGCCGAAGTAATGGCTACTAAGAAGGCGGTCTTGAAAGATAAGAATTTCAGATCTACCGTAGCCGGTTCGAAGGGGGGGCGGTCAAGGCCTGGAGAACTAGGGAAAGGTCCCAAGGAGGAACCGCTTGCTTTATAGGGGGCCTGAGAAGAAAAGTACCTTTAAGGAAAATCTTACACAATTTGGCAGACATCAGTGGATTGGAGTCATGGCCAATGTGATAATGAGAAATTGCATAAGTTGTACTTTGACCGTGGAACTGCTGGCACCATCATTAAAAAGAGTGGTTAAAAAATCAAGCACCAAAGGGAGAGGAACTGTGAAGGGATTTAGGCCTTGCCGCTCCGCCCACAAAGAGAACCATTTCCACTTGCTAAGGTAGACTTTCCTAGTGGATGGCTTATGATCCACCACCAGGATGGCCTTTACAGGGGACGAAATACCGGGAGTCCTGATCAAGAGTGGAACTGGAGCAGCCAAGCGGTCAGCTTCAGGTTGTCCAGTTTCGGAGGAGATAAGTGGGATGGATGAGATATCAGATCCGGAATGGGATCTAGAACCCAAGGAGGATTCACTGAGTGAGACCTTAGGAAGGGGAACCAGATCTGTCGAGGCCAAAACGGAGCAATGAGAATCATTCTGCACCCCAACCGAGAGGCTTTCTGAAGAACTTGGAGCATCAGAGGCAAGGGGGGATAAGCATAAAGAAGACCGGGTGGCCAAGCATGCACCAGAGCGTCACTTGGGGCACCTCCGGGAGGAGGTATCAGAGCGAAAAAACTGTCGCACTTGGTGTTTGAGGGAGAGGCAAAAAGATCGCAACAAGGAGTTCCCCACTGTGCGAAGAGGCGTTCCGCTACCTGAGTATTGAGAGACCACTCGTAAGGGGTGAGAATGGTGCGACTGAGTTTGTCCGCCAGGATGTTGGACCGACCCGGAATATGCGTTGCTATGAGAAAGCGGTTGATGGAGATTGCCCATTCCCACACTCTCATGGCTTCTCGACAAAGAGGGTAAGACCTGGTTCCTCCTTGTTTGTTGATATACCAGACAACCGACATGTTGTCCGATTGAATCGCAATTGTTCCCAAGGGAAGAAAGGCCTGAAGTGCTAGCAACGCTAAGAGCACTGCTCTCATCTCTAGAACGTTGATATGCAGTAAGGTCTCTGATTCGTTCCACGTGCCTTGGACCGTCCGGCCTGCAAAATGCCCCCCCCACCCGAGGCGGGAGGCGTCCATGGTCACCGTGGCGAGAGGGGGAGAAGCACAAAATGGGCGGCCTCCGTGGAGATCTGGAGAGTGTAGCCACCACAGGAGGGACCGCTTGCAAGCCTTGCTGATCGCAATGGGATGATGCATAGGAAGAGCAAGATACGACCACTGAACTAGGAGTGTCCATTGAAGGATGCGCATATTGAATCTGGCGAGAGGAAGAAGCGCTATTGCTGCCGCCATGGACCCTAGGGCCCTCAGGACCAACTCCGCCGGAACTGAGCATGAGTGGAGAATGGCCCGCACCTGGAATTGCAGATTTTGAACTCTGTCCGCAGTGAGGAAGGCTCTTAATCTCCTTGGGTCTAACCTGGCACCTATAAAATCTATGAACTGCGTGGGTGCTAGGTTGGATTTTTCCGTGTTTATTGTGATGCCCAGACGGGGAGCAAGATGGCGGAAGGAGTCTCGCGCCAAAAGTAGTAGATGCCTTGTTGGGGCGGTGAGAAGCCAGTCGTCCAGGTAGGGAAAGACCTGCACCCCCTGAAGCCTCAGGTGGGCCGCTACCACTGCTAATACCTTGGTGAACACCCTGGGGGCTGTGGTGAGACCAAAGGGAAGGACCGAATGGTAGTGACTGGCTCCCAGCGAGGCGGAGAAACCTCCTGGAGCGCCTGTCCATAAGTATGTGGTAGATGCATCCTTGAGGTCTATGGAGCACATCCAGTGATTTTCTCCCAGAAGGGGAGAATAGACTGCAACGTGACCATTGAACTTCTCCTTGGGAACTGCCAGGTTCAAGAGTGAAAGGTCTAAAATTGGTCTTAGATCCCCGTCTTTTTGGCACTAAAAGAACCTGGAGTAGAACCCTGATCTGATCTGGTCTGGGGGGACGGGCTGGATGGCTCTTTTCTTTAGCAGATGGCCAATTTCTGCCAAAGCGGCCTCCCACCGGCCGGGTGGAGCGTCGGGAGGGACTTCAATTTTGGCAAGTGAAGGAAAGGTATACGGTAACCTCTGGATATGATCTGGAGGACCCAGCGGTCTGATGTTATGGACTCCCATGCCGCTAGGTGTTCAGCGTCCCCGACTGCCTCCAGAGTAGAGCAGCGGGCAACCCTTCAGGGCTGCTGCGGGCGTTCAGAGAAGGTTCTCTGGACCCAGTTCCTGGGAGCCCCTCTGCCCCTAGGGCGGCGTCCTCCCTGTCCTCCTCTGCCACGGAAGGACTGGTTGTCCGGAGCAGGCTGGGATTGCTGCGACTTCCGGAACCACATCTTCTTCTGACCCTTTTGGTTCCTAGAATAGGGCCCCTGGGATGCAGAAAAGCGGATTCCGACGGCAGACAGCATCTTCCCGTCCTTCTCGCTCTGGGTCAAAGTGTCACGAACAGTCTTGCCAAAGAGGGCAGAACCATCGAAAGGCGTTCAAATGGCCTTGAAGGGCTCCGAAAAATCGCAATGACGGAGCCAGGCCTGACGTCTAGTAACTAGGCCTGCCCCTGCGGCTCTAGCGGCACCTTCCGTAGCATGGGACAGTAGCCGCATAGAGGTATTGGTGACGGACCTAAGAGTGGCCATACGGGTGGAGTGCAGCACTTTGTCCTCCTCCGACATGGACTCTGGGGAGATGCAGCGTATTCTTTTATAAGATCGCTGCATCCTAATCACATGTGCCAGGTAGTTCAGTGCCCTCACTGAGAAGGTCGCTGAACTAAACATCCGCTTCCCCAAGCGGTCCATCATCGAGACTCCTTGCTCGGGGATGGACAGAGGACTCTCCTGAGCAAGTTCCCTCTTGGTGGCAGCCGCCGTCAACATGGCATCTACCGGAGGCCCCTTACTCCAATGGGCACGGTCAGCGGGGACTGAGAATCGGTCGGGCCTTTTGGGATTGGCTCCATGGTGTCCGGTTCCTTCCACGCCCTGGTGGTAATGAGGTCCACCAGGGGTCGGCAGGAGGACACCCAAGAGGTAGACGGGCCCGCTTCAAATGCCTCCAAGAACACGGACTCGTCCGAGGAAGACTTGGGGGCAGACCACCCCCCCCTTATGCGAAGCATTTCCATGATGTCTCCAAATGAGACATCCTCAGGGGGTGATCTTGGGAAGCCTTCCCCTTCCTCCAAGTCCGTGTCTTCTGTGAGAGACTCGGGGGAGTCAATGTGCCTCCTTTTGCACGTATGTTTGCGGGGAACATCCTCCGGGGGGCTGTCAGAGGATTCCTCGCAAACAGTGACCTGTTCCAAGGGAACAGCTTGGGGCAAAGGAGCGGGCTGTCCCAAAGGCCGGATGGTGGAAGCCTGACCCAGTGCAGATGGAGGCGGGCGGGCGAAGCAAGTGCGGGGTCGGAGACCCTCAACAGGGCCCTCTCCACTACATCAAAAGCGAAGGAGCCGACCTCGACCAATGGATCCGACAATGGCTCCCCTCGGATCCGAGTGGATCGAAGCGGCCGAAGCACTCGGATCCGAAGGGACAGTGCGCTCCGACACAGGCGGCGCCGAAGGAGCACTGATCCCTCGGATCCGGCTCGGATCCAGGCTCCGAGGTCGGATCCGAAGCACTCAAGGGCAGGGTCGGATCCAGTACCAAGTACTATCGGCGCCGACCCACCCGGCTCGAAGCTGCTCGGCTCCAACTGCTCCGAACCCGGGTGGCGGGTCGGAGAAGGAACAGTGGTTTAAAGAAAGGTCGAGCTCCCCAGAGGGGAGGCAAGAGCACTCCCATCTGCATCTGGGCCTGGATGAACCTTCTCATCATCCGGTCCAGATCAGCGTCTGACAAGCTATACGTCGATCTCGACGAGGCTACCAAGGTAGGCCTTGAGTGCCTCCTGGATAGAGATCGGGTCTCCTCCTCCTCAGGTCCCGGTGAAAAGCACACAGGTGACCGGAGCCGAGGAGGGGGGGAACCAGCAGACAAGGAGGCCGGAGAAGCCCGCTTGGCAGGCGGGGCCGAAACAGAGGTCTCGGCCCGCCGCTTATGGTGCTTCTCCCTCCGGTCCTTCTTTCTAGCTTCCCTCTCCTCCGAACCACTACAGGGAGGTTGAGTCCCAGGAGGAGGAGGGGAGCGGAGGAGGCCACCAAAGCGGTTACCTCCAAAGGAGGCGGAGGCGAGCCAGTCTGGGGGCAGAAGTCCCGCCACGACAAGCTTGGACCTCCGCTCCTTCAATGCCCTGGGGTTGAACCCTGCACAAATGGAACATCCAGAAGTGAGGTGTTCAACCCCAAGGCATCACGCACAGTGTGGCCATCAGCAGGGGAAAGCTTATGGCCACACTCGAGCACTAGAGAACACAGCTTTGGGTTGTTCAGACATCCCAAAGAGCTACAGTCACTTAAACTAAAGGTAAAAGTAAAAGCAACTAAAACACACAACAGGCCCAAACACACACTATGCTACCAGCGAGGGGAGGGAAATTAAGTAAAAATAATATATAACACTAAAAAAGTATAATTAAGTAAAAGGGAATCCTATACTTTCATACAACTTTCACACAAAAATTCAATTTTAAACTTTCTAAATACTTGAAAAATACACTTAGCTGCAGAGCTCAAGGAACACAAATCTGGTCACCAGCGCGGCAAACTAGATCTGAGGTCATGAAGGGAGAGCAGGGCATTATGGGTGAGGGGAGGGGCTGAGAGCTCGGATCCATAGCTGGTAAACCATGCCGGTTCGGATCCGATATCGGATCCATAACCCACAGGTTGCAAACAAATGAATCTCCTACTTCAGATGTGATGTTAACTACATGGTGGAACTGCTAGGCAGGAGGCAAGGGCACAAATTGTACCATGTTATCATGATGAAACCTTACCATGATAGGGAGGCCTTTGTGCTGCGGGTTTGCAGTGGATTGGAGGAGGTGTCTGAGGGAGATCTGGTGACTGATCACCTCAGTGAGGCTCAGACTGACACCGCAGTTGAAGCGGTAGCAGTGTCCCAGCAGCTATCTCCTAGCCAGGTTCAAAAAATCTGAGCAGTATTACAGGAGTTTGGGGACATGATCACTGGGAAACCAGGATGCACCCACCTGGTGCAGCACCAGGTGCATACAAGACCTCAAAGGTCTATTAGGCAGGCCCCTTATAGGGTGCCTGAGACAGTCAAATAGACTCTGAGGGAGGAGATACAGGAAATGTTGGAACTACGGGTAATTCAAGAGTCCAACAGTCCCTGGGCCTCCCCATTGGCGGTGGTGGTGCCAAAGAAGGATGGCAGCACCAGGTTCTGTGCGGACTACAGGAAATTAAATAGTCACACAGAGTCAGATGCTTACCCCATGCCTATGACAGATGAGGCCCTAGAGCAGCTGGGTGAGGCTAAGTATCTTACCACCATTGATTTTACCAAGGGTTACTGGCAGGTGCCCTTGACTCTCAGTGCTAGAGAAAAGTAAGCCTTTGGGATGCCGTTTGGCCTGTATGACTTCACAAAAATGCCCTTTGGGATGAAAAATGCCCCAGTGACTTTCCAGAGGCTGGTAGATCACATCCTAGCAGGAGTAGGAGGGTTTGCCCTTGCTTATCTAGATGATAATGCCATCTACAGCCATTCCTGGCAAGAGCACCTTCAACATGTCACAGAGGTGCTGGGCAGACTACAGAGGGCAGGGTTGTCCATTAAGCCCAGCAAATGTCAGGTGGGCATGGCAGAGGTCTCCTACCTGGGACATAGAGTGGGGAGTGGTAAGATCAGGCCAGAACCTGCCAAAGTAGAAGCCATTTAGGCATGGCATGCACCTGTTACCACAAAGCAGATGAGGGCATTCTTAGGGATGGCAGGGTACTACAGAAAGTTTGTTCTCAGTTATTGTACCATAGCTGCTCTCCTCACAGACCTGACAAGGAAGAACAGGCCAGATAAGGTAGTGTGGACCCCAGCATGTGAGCAGGCATTCCAGAAGCTTAAAGAAGCTTTGGGAGGACCCCCTGTGTTAGCCAGTCCAGATTACAGCAAATAATTTGTTCTGCAGGTGGATGCTTAGAACCATGGGGTGGGGGCTGTACTTAGCCAACTTTCTTCAGAGGGAGAAGAGCACCCACTGGTTTATCTCAGTCATAAGCTCCAACCCAGGGAGGAATGCTATGCAGCTGCAGAAAAGGAATGTCTAGCCGTAGTGTGAGCACTGCAGAAACTTCAGCCTTATCTGTATGGAAGAAAATTCACAATAGTGACAGATCACAATCCCCTAACATGGTTAAACAGAGCCTGCCAGCCAGCAGAATGTCAAGTTGCTAAGATGGAGCCTAGGCTTGCAAGCATATATGTCACTGCAGCACTGCAGGGGATTAGCAATGCCAACGCAGATGGGCTCTCAAGACAGGGAATGGGGTAAGATATACTCAGATAGACCTAAACCTCTCACGCAACGTTTCTCCTAGGTCACTTGAAAAACTAGCTTGAGTTTTCTGGGTGGGGGGGGTGTTAAGATAGGTGAAGGCTGCCAGCCTAGCTAGATAGAATTTTGTAGCTAATTCTGTCACTTGTAAATATTAATGTAAGCCACAGGCTTGTTCTCTTAAAGTGAAAAGACTGTATTGGATGTTGAACTGGAAAAAATCTAACAGTGCACTCTGCTGTAAGAAAGCTGGTAAGTCAAGCATTGTGAAATTCTTTGATCTAAAACTCGGTGCCAAGATGTCTAGAGGGAGGTATTCTGCCTACTGTTTTGAGGCCAGAGTTAATGTCTAGAATTTACATGTATAATTTCCTGTATTGCTTTGGCTTCCTCACCAGCTGCGAGATCAAAAGGGCTATTAACTTCCGAGTTTCTGTTAGCCTACGAACCAGAAGGGAATGATGTAATCTGAAATTAATCAGTGGTACTGTGTTATCAATTTAAGGACAAAAGGAATGAGGGCATTGAGCATTTGTTTTGAGAACATCAAACTCCCCAGCACTCTGCCTGTTTTCTACATGTAAGTGTATTTTAGAACTGTGTTTTCTCTTACATACAGGTAGGAACTAGGAAGATTAGATTAGTTTTTTTCTGTACTGATGTCATATCTTTTCTGCTGAATTATTTTAAGTATTTCTCTGTGATCTCTGAACTCTTGACTAACACTGTGTAGTAAGAAGTATTGTCTTGTATTTTTATTATTTATTATTAAATATTTTTAAACCTTTAAACTGTGGCTGTTTTGTGTAGAGATCATTTAAGTTCTAAGAGTACATTGCATGTATTTAGTGATATTGTATAAAGCCACTCCAAAAGCCTTGCTGTTCAGTTACATACTATTTGGATAATAATATTGCACAGTATAATTGGAGACCCTTTCATAAGGGCCTTTTAGTAGCTGATAAATATTAGTGGGTGGTGGCAAGTGGTACTACCATATAGTCTGGGTAAAAGGTGCACACTTGGAGAACCTGTGCCAGCCTTCCCCAGGAGTGTCTTTGTGGTTGTATATAACTCTTATCTGAAACTGTGTGTGTGTCAGCTACTTGGGCAGGGACACAAAGCACTGATTGGACAGAGAGGGTGCTGGAGGTTTTAGCTTGCCCACTAGGCTGATATCTAGACCCTATAGCTGTGCCAGTGGGGAGTCTTATTGTGGGATCTGGAGATAAAGGGAGAAACCAGCCCCAGACTGACTGTGGTCTCTGTGTGCTCTTCAGGGAAATTGTACTTTACTGTGTATTTGTTATCCTCCCCTATGTGGCCGCCCCTCAATTGTGTTACTGGTGAGGACTGAGGCTCCTTAATTGCTGGGCCAGTGCACGTGTGTCACAATATTCACAGCCATTGACAGAGAAAATAAGGGACTCAGAAATTCATGGATATAATTGGTATGGTAATCAAGAAAAGTTGACTTTATTTGCAGACAATATTATTTTGTACCTGATAAAACCAGAAAAGGAACTGTCAGTGTTGTAGAGCATTATGAGACAATTACAAGTCTATTCAGGATATACAAATAATGGAGACAAAACAAAGGCTACAACTGTAAACTATATACCAACACATGCATTGGTTTAGCTATATCTATATTTATATTTATGGGGACATGATAAAGTGTTTAGGAGTATGTGTTAAAAGGATTCTGTTATAGCAGCTAAGGGTATGTGGGAAGAGACTAAACAAAAGACAACAAAAATTGGAAGTTCTTGTGTATGGATAGCAAGATACAAGCAGTGAAAATGTTTTTAGTCCCTTTAGTTATGTATACAGATCAGGCATATTTTTATCAATTGAAGGAGAAGTTCTGGACAGTAATTAGTAAAGAGTTGAATGATTTTATCTGGGAAGGGAAGCGGGCAAGGGTTAAGTGGGATAAGTTGATCCTTCCTAAAGAACAAGGTGGTTTAAAATTACCTGATTTGAAGGGATATTTTAGAGCTCCAGTTAAGGCTCATACATGACACAAGCAGAATGCTATAATTCAAAGTGGAAAGGGATGATGAAGCAGGGGGAAAATTCAAGAAACAGAGTGAGATTTTGGATGCAGACATTTAAGGAGAATAACAACAGTCATACAGAATATTACATTTGTAAAATAGCAGAAAGTATTCTAAGAACTAAGCCAACACAAGAATGGAGAAAGGAGATTGTTCTGATAGGGATGACTGAAATTAGGATACAGCAAATAGGCAAGGGGGGTGCTGGCAATGGAACCAAGGTACTTTGAGCAAATAACTAGAAACAGAAATGCAATAGAATGGGAACAGGCCAAGAAGACATTTGGACTACATGAGAGACTGCCTTCCCTATCAGGGATTTATACTGGAGCGTAGGCAAAGAGAAAGGGAAAGGGGAATCATAAGTGATAGACCTGCTCTGGTAGAGTTTTTAGATGAATGTAGAATAGAAGCTGCTGTTAAAAAAGGGATAATTAGTACGGCATATAAAATATTGCATGATAACTACAGGAATCAATTAGAGGAGGTTAGAAGCATATGCAAGGCAAGTCAGATCAAGCTGTTTTATCTGTTGCAGGATTCACAGCTACAAGAACTACAAGTGATGTCACTAGGAAATCAAACGAATGGTACACTATGATTTAAAAAAAATGGGTATACCCATGTAACGAAATAAAAAAATTATGGAAAAAAAGGCAATAAAAAACAGAAGAAAAAGATTTGACATTTGTTATGAAGCAGAGGAATTTTTGTGGAGAATTTTTACAAGACAAGTTGCCTGTGAAAGGGAATATGAAACATAAATAAGGTGATGGAGGCAAGAAACTGCGTTGACTGTAATGGAGAAGAAACAACAAAACATTGTTTTTTTTTTGGATTGCAAAAAAGGAGAAAAAAATTTTTTTTGGAAACTTTAAAACTGAATATAGACGGTAAGGGTTTAAATTTATAAAAACTAATTTGATATACTGAAAGTATGACAAAGAAATGTGTTGTAATGTTTGTGACAATATGGCTGCTGTGGAAAAATGATGTGAAAATGTGTTATATAATAAGAAACTGGACGATGATGTATTAGCTGAAAAATGGTTGCAGAAGAAAGTGTGTAGCTAGACAGCAAATATAAAAAAAAAATAATGGAAGAAATAGGACTGTTTAAACTATTTTGTGTTGATAAAATTATGTATAAGTTGAGTATGAACATAAAAATGATGTGTGTAAATAATTGATTTATATTTTTTTACATGATATAAAATTAATGTAAATGTTAAAGCACCCCTAGTCTTTTTGATAGGTGCCATGGGATCTTATACATCCACCTTAGCTATTACCAACTCAAGCAGCTGGGACCTTGGTTTAAAGTCTCATCCGAAGGATGACATGGATACAGATATAGACTTAGTGGAATGGTTTACTAAGCTACAGTACTTTGGCAGTACAGTGGAGTATAAAATAAATATAAGCTCAAGGCAATAACAAAAAAAATATGTCCCAACATATACATTGGTACAAGAATACCCATTCACACAGACATGAGAAGGTTAAATATTTAGGGATATAACTAAAGAAAGACGTGGAGCAAGTGTGTATGGAGATGTAAGATGAGACTAAAAACAAAATCGAAAATATTACTTATGAAACGCACAAGCTATCAAAATGTTATTGGTGTCATTAATTTTGTATATGGGGCAGTCATATTATTACATGACAAAGGAACAAATGTGCAAGGAAATAAAGAAACATTGAGGGATTTTTTTTGGATAACATGAAGGAAAGGATACAGTGAGAAAAGCTGGTGTTACCATGGGAAAAGGGCATCTGGCAATGCCAGAGTTAGAAGCATATACAAGGCAACTCGTTTTATCTGTTGCAGGATCACAGCTACATGTCAGGATAGAAAATAATGGTGCTGACAAGCCCACAATGAGGGACAAAGGGGGATTAGACAAATATATGGGGAGAGATGGTGAAAGAGAAAGCAGAACAGTATGTTCAGGCTATGTTAAAACAGTAGTTAATGAGCTGTATACAGCTCAGCAAGCTCCTGCCTGGTGCCCTGCAGAATTCTACGGCAGCAGAGAGACAAAAGAGAGACTTTGGAGTGATTAAGTATCATTTTTCTGCATTTTCTTGCTGCATTTAGCTAATTCCACCTAAAACGCTGATTTTCTAGAGTTTCTGATTTAAAAAGCTTGTTTCAGCTACATATTGTACTTATTTTACTGCCTGCACTTTAACAAAGTTGTGTGTTTAAATTATCTGTTGTAGGCTACACACTCAAGTATGATAGCCATTTCTGTGCATTTAAAGTGTTTTTTTTATTGTATCTGCTTTATTTTCTGAAAAAAAAAACTTGTTTCCCGCCTTTCTAAGCTAGTATAGCCCAGTTTTCAGGTTAGAGCTGAATTCAGGGCTGTATTACAAATTTCTGTGTTTGCCCATACCTTAACTTGGACAGAAGGAAGTTTCTCTGTTCACTGAGAGAGAGGGAGCTTTGAGCAGCCTATCTGTCCCTGGAGGAGTGGTTTCAGCCCAGAAATTAGTAGTTTATTGGCCATTTTGGGCTAATTTCTATCTCTTTCATTTCCCTGCTATAAAACCCGCATTTGCACAGTTTTGCACGCTGGGCAGTGCCGGTTAGCTAGGGTATAAGTATTCCTGGCTCCACAAAGTCTACTCTTCAAATTTTCCCTTGTAACTAGACAAACTTTCAACTTAAGCACTCAAACCATTCACTTCTCATACCAGCACTTGCTCAAAACTCATACCAAGCACTAATAAACCTTAGCACTAGACCCCCCCCCCATACTGTAGAGAAAAACAAGGCCCTCTATTCAACCTTACCAGCCAATCAGTAAAACAGTTCACTGTACCTATCCAGGCATGTCCAAAGGGCAGTTTCAGGTGTACTCTCCAGTCCAACTGGTGAATCTGGGCATTTTGAGGCAATGTTACAATTGCCTCATGTACACAGACAACCCTCTCCTCCTTCCACCAAGCACTAATACATGCGAGAGATACAATTATACAGCCAAACTGGAGGCTAAGCTCTCTCAACCCAAGACTGGACCAGGCAGTCAAGAGGAGAAGGGAATTACTTGCATCACACCACCAGTCTTACATAGACCTATGAAACCAGCACTGGCAAAAAACACACATAAATACATGAAAACATACTCGGAGGCTCTAAATAAAAATCTGCACACTCAACTGAGACCTCCAAAGCAGACATCCAAACAACCTCCACCCCCAACACAAACCATGAAACACATACTTCGCAAAACCAGTGTTCCACACAATTGCAGCCCTTAAGGCAAAATAACATACCCAACACACTAGTAATAGGTGACTCTATAGTCAGGCACACTGACGTCCCACTCACTAGACTGAACAAGGAGAAGGTTACTGTTAGCTGCCTATCGGGTGCCAAGATCCACCACATAACACAAGCACTCAGGTTACTCCAGAACAAGTACAAATATGACTCTGTCATTGTCCATGTTGGTGTGAATGACCTGAGCCGCACCTCCCTGGACTACATGAAAAGAGACATGGAGGAGCTCTCTGATCACATAGCCCAGGCCAGTATGACCTTGAGTAGTATCCTGCCCTCACCAAGAATGATACCACGGTATAGAGAAAAAATGATCAATTTCAACAATTGGCTAAGCTTCTGATGTCATTCAAAGGGGATCCAGTGTCTGTCAGCCTGGGATGACATGCTCGACAAGCCATGCTGCTTCGCTAGAGACGGCTTGCACCTGTCACCCTTAGGCTTTCAAATACTGGCCAAGGCTCTTGCCACCCCAATAGTGCCTTTTTTAGGCATGGCTCAAAAGGCAAACCCACGTCCGTAAATAGCACAAGTAACAAAAAACTGAGGGTAATGCTACTCAATGCCAGAAGTCTAAACCTCAAAATGCATGCACTTGAGGCACTCCTCAGTATAGAGAAAATTGATATATGTGCAGTAACAGAAACCTGGTTTAAGGCTCCAGACAGCACTCCAGTACTACTAGGCTACAACTCATACCATATATTTCAGCCACAAAACCTGGACCAAAATATAAAAGGCGGGGGAGTATCCATATTCATCAAGGATACCCACACCTCCAGGTTAGTGGCACAGCACGATGCTTCAGAGATCATCCACGTGCAACTAACAATGGGCAAAACTGCTATTCAAATTATAGCTTGCTACAGATCATCACCCACCATGTCCCAGGACCCCCACTCCGCATTCCTGGAAACACTGGGAAACATAAAGGTCCTACCAAACACCCTGATACTGGGTGATTTCAATTACCCAAACATTAACTGGGAAGAACTACTCAAGTACAAACTCCCTTGCCCAACATTTCCTATCATTTATAAACTCAAATGCCCTGGATCAACTGGTCAGCACTCCCACAAGAGGTGACAACATATTGGACCTGGTCATCCCCAACATGAGCGACCGGTGTTCCACACTGGAGGTCAACCCCTTGCTGGTTAGATCTGACCATAAACTAATCACTCTGGATATCTGCATTCCGCCAACACCCCCGGTCAAAGAAACCACCGTGAAAAACTTTTCAAAAGCAAACTTTACGTTACCCAAGACCGAGGTGGGAAGTTTCAAAGCACCCATGCTAAAGGATAACGCTGTCCAAGCTGCAAAATCCTTTACTAATGCACTCTACAGGCACCTACAAGAATGCATGGATTGTGCTATCCCAAACAAAACCAAGACTGACTCCTCCAAGAAAAGGAAACCAGTCTGGTGAACCCCTGCCATAAACAAGCTATACAATAGGAGGAGGAAACTAGTACAGAAAACAGTAAAATTCCAAGAAGTGAAGACATCCCTGATCAGTATCAGCAAGAAACTACATTCCCTCATAAAATCATTCAAGGCTAGCTTCGAAAGAAAAATTGCCATGGACTCCAAAGATAACCACAAGGCATTCTTTAGCTATGTCAAGAATCTAAGTTGAAGCCAATAAAACACCAGGGTTAAATAATATGGTAACTATTAAACTTATGTTAGATTTTAAACAAAAGCAATATGACTAATTTTATTATTGAGCACAAATCACTATATGTATTTATTGTATACTGAATGAAGTATAGTTATGAATTTTTTGTATATATGTTCAATGAAAATATAGATGTAGTATATATTTTATAAGTATTTTTTATGTAATTGCCCTTTAAGGACAATTTATTAATTAAGTGAAATTTAAGTATTTCTGTTGTGTTCTTATAGGATGGCTGTGTCATGTGGTTGTGATTCATTGTGTATAAATACATGTGACTATTTTTAAATGCATTAACTAAACACTGAAGAAGGAGCATTCCTGAAAGCTTTGTTTTATAATAAAGAGAGCATTTTCTGTTCTATTCGTTTTTCTGATAGTCGTGGTGTAAGGAATAGAATAAATTTGAACCGTGGTAGAATTTGGATTTTCAATTCTCAGATCTGGTCAGAGTTAGTGCAGAATGGCACAAAATACACTGACCCGACCGATATAGCCAACATCCTGGCAGACAGGTTCAGTGCAAACTTCACCCCCCAAAAGGGCCCATAACTATACCAGAAGAATGTAGTGTCCCTGAAATCACAGACACTCAGGTTAAAACAGCCCTCTCCTATGCCAAAAACATAGCATCAATGGGACCGTACGGTGTCCCAGGCTGTGTCCTGCATGAACTCAAAGATGAACTAACCCTTCACGTAAACACACTGTTTAAACTCAGCCTCTCCACAGGCTATGTGCCCACAGAGTGGCGCACAGCAACGGTTATTCCACTCCACAAAGGTGGAGCCACAACGGACCCCAGGAAATATCGCCCTATAAGCCTGACTAGCTTGGTCTGCAAAGCTATGGGGCGCATCATCGTGGATATCATTAACAGAGACATTGGAAACCTCCAAACAACGGACCCTACCCAGTTTGGCTTTGTTAAGAGCAGATCATGCCTCCTAAACCTGGTGGACTTCTTTGAGACAGTTACTAAGGCTATAGATGATGGAAAGGTGGTCCACACAGCCTATCTAGAACTTGCAAAGGCCTTTGACACCATTCCCCACTCAGGTATTATAGACAAGCTCACCAGCCTGAACGTAAACCCCTATGTCATGAGATGGGTTGCCAACTGGCTCACGGACAGAACCTACATGGTAAGAGTTGCGGGAGCTAGGTCCGACTCTAAACCGGTTACAAGTGGCGTTCCCCAGGGCTCAGTCCTAGGACCCCTCCTGTTCGGCATATACTTCTCAGAGGTACAGGCAAGCACAGGAGGACTATGGCTGACCAAGTTCGCAGACGACTGCAAACTAGGGGCTATAATTGACTCTCTGGCTGACACAGACATCCTTCAAAAGGGTCTTACTGAGACAGATACATGGTGTCAAAACCATGGCCTCAAGCTAAATGCCAAAATGTGCATAGTCATCCCCTTTGGCAAAAACAAAGTACCCACAAACTACCACATAGGTGGTAACCCCCTAAATACGGAAGACGTAATAAGGGATCTGGGGACCCACATAGATAGTAACCTCTCCTTTGATAATCACATTGCCAAAATGGTTAGAAAATCCTTCTCTGTGGCCCACCTAATCACAAAAGAGTTTGCATCCAGATCGAAAGAGGTTACTGGGCCCTTCTATGCATCACTCATCAGACCCATCATAGAGTACGATGCCCTATTTTGGATGTACCTTACAAGACACCTGCAACAACTGGAAAGACCACAGAAGTACCTCACCAAGAGGATCACTGGCCTCAAGCAGATGCCCTATGCAGCTCGACTGAAGAAACTCCAGCTGTACTCGGTAGCATACTGCCTACTGAGAGGTGATCTCTGCCTGACATACAAAGCCATGTCCAACCCAGAATTGACAGACATGCTCCACCTAAAGAAAACCATATCCCCTCGAGCCACACGCTCCAGGGATCTAAACCTCACTACGACAATAAATAGGACGTGCTGCAGGGATAGATTCCTATCCCAGAGACTTCCCCATGCTCTGGAACAAGATTCCAATCTACATTAGGCAGAGCTCCTCGCTAACCCTCTTCAAGAGAAACCTTGACGAGTGGATGGGAAACAGAAAGTTTACCCCAGGGATCACTTCAATGGCTCTGCTGGACAGAAGCACAGGGAACTAATCTACGGGGGTGGCGAAAACCAACACATTTCGGCTAGGCTTATAAATGCCTTCGGGCAGATAGCCTAGTACCTACCTATGAACGTATTTGCATCCAGGAATATAAGAGGCTGTAAAGATTGGGTGTTGCCTATACATTATGAAGTGAACACTGAAGGCGGGAGAGTAGTGGTGGGATATTACAGGACTGTTGAGGAACAGGCACTTACAATACTGGGAGAAGATGCTGAGTGAGGAGCAGAATAAAACTTGGGAAGAATACAAATTAAGACTGATAGACAGGTTAGCAAGACTAGGACTGGTGGCAGAGTTACACAGAACTTGATGGAAACAGCGGAAAAGCAAGTACCACCATGTACTGTTGATCAAGTAATAGAGGCCAGAATGAATAAAACTAATAAAAAAAAGTTTATAACCAGTGCCTGTACATCTCTGGTAGAATTCAAAGGACGCTGTAACATAAAGCTAAAAAGAAAATGAAATAGGAGACTAGGAGAAAATTTTACTGATGAGGGGTGGGTAAAAATTTATGTCAGCCCCAGATATGCGACTAAATCAAGAAAGATCTACATCTTCACCTGGAAGTACTTGCATAGGTTTTTCTGCACACCAGTGAAATTGCAGGTCTCTGAGACGTGTGAGAAATGTAATGGGGTCAACAGAGGATCACAGAAACATATTTTTTTGGGAATGTACAGAACTGTAGCAACATGGATATAAGTAGGATGGTAAACAGGATACTGGGAAATGCCCAACAATTAATGATTAGTATGTTTCTAATCATCTGGAGTGATCTGGTAGATAACTCTTCTTGCCAGGGCACTGCTTACCCTATTACTAATAGTAGCAGAAAAGACCATTACTGAAAAATGGAAAAAGAGGGGCAATAACAGAGACAGAGGAATTAAATTAAATGACGGAAGAGATTAAAAAAAAAAAAAGTTGGAAATATAAGGTGTGGATCACAGAAAGTAAAAATCAGCAACATAAATGGAATAACTGGGATAAGACAGAAGCAGACAATGAGGAACAAAAGTGACACAGCCAGAAAGTATTAAGGCAAAAGATGAGAATGGGAATGCACTTGATACTCACTGAAACCCTTTCTGGCTTAACCTACCATGTATAATGTTGTGTACATAATTTCAGAGCAATGCTTTTGGAAATCTGTATAAGAATTAGAGAGACAAAATTATTAATGTCTTGTCTAGACAGGCATGCCTCACAAATGTCTGCATTTTTGCTCTGTTCCTTGTAAAAATTGTGGCTTTCTGACAAATCACTGAGGACTGAAGTCACTAAATAATGACATACATTTGAGTTTCAGGCTTCATATCCTTCAGAAAAATGCAGACTCTATTATTCTCACAACATTCTAAGTTTATAAGAGCAATATTTGAAATATATCCCTGATTTTGGGTCATTGCCCCCCCAACATTATTTTTTTGTAACTTTGTCGAGATTTCTGGATCACTGCCCCCCAACATTATTTTTTTTTTATCTCTGTCCAGATTTCTGGGTCTTGGAGGATGACAGGTATGGAGGGGGGTGATCTGTATTTGGGAAATTGTAAGCAACATTTTGTATGAAAAACAGTAAAAAAAAAAAAAAAAAAAGATTGTTGGAAAGTAAATAACTGTAATACATAAAGATGCAAAAATAAACATTGGTTGTTTCAGAGGAAATGCATACAGGGATCACAGAAAGAATTACCCAACAGAAATGTTTCCATTTACACTCAAAAATGGCAGAACACTAGTGTAGCATTATTAAAACTGGAAAGGACCTATTCATTTGCATATCTTGCAGAAAACAAGATTCACTGCACAACTGTTGAAAAATTATATATAAGCTATAATTCAAACTGACTTTTATTAGAAAAACTAAAAACATTTTAGACTTATTCCAAAACAGTGCAATATAGCTGAAAACGATGATTCCATAGTTATATGAAACAAGTTCTCATTTAGCTGTATATAGAGGTCTGTGTCCTGTCTCCAGTAACATGCTTTCCAGCAGTAATCTTCCACTGTCTTCAATATAAGGCTGGTACAGCCAAGAGGATAAATAAATCATCATGATATTTTGTTCAGTAGCATGAGCAATCTCCCGAACTATAGTTCTCTTCAAATCAAGCTCCTTTTTATACATTTCTGCCAGCTTCATGAAGGTTTCCCCTGTAGAAATAAAACCAATACACTGTCATATTTCACACATATAAGCTATTCTCTGCTACAACTCTTGAAATCAGTTTTGAATTTCATGTTAAAGAAAGACCAGTAGAGAGCTGGCATCTGAAAGCTAAAAATAGTGTGCTTGCCTTCCAAAAGCAAGCCAAATGGGGTAACAAGGACCTCTGCATACAGAAAACATTAACAATGCCATATTACAGAAACATATACAGTTATAGGCAACGTGTCTGAAGTCACTTGTACCTTCTCAGGAGCTGATCATAATGTACATTATTATACGACTGTAAAATACAGAAGTGTTTTACAGTGGATGGTTAGCAAAATGGCATTCTTCCAAATTACCTATAGATAAGTTTATCTGAATCTGAGGGTGCACATCCTTTGATGAGCTGGTGCTTCATTTTGGATTAATGGTACAGCTTTGCAGCCAGTTAATAAATATATTAGGTAGATTACTAGATAATGAATGGATGGATGGATTTAAATGCATAGTGCTGGTTACCAGGACTGAGAAAGGAACCTGTGACTAACTGGCTAGTCAAGATCAGGAAGACTCAAAAATCTGATTAGGCAAATGACTTGGAAACCACCAAGGCATTAAGTTTCATGTACCTGCTACGATAGTCCAAGGAATCAAATGTTAGCAGTGAGCTATTCCTGTAGTCCTAATATAATAAGTAAAGTAAATGACTACAACTCAAGGGAAAATGTCACAGTTGAAGATTCAACAAGTCAGCCCACTGTCCTTCAAGACATTATTATACATCCTTCATATTCAGTTTCAAAAATAATGTTAACAGATGGCATATACCTAATTTTTGCATTAGAACAGGACTCATTATGCTCTAGAAAAATGATTAAACTGACTCAGTGGTAAATACAAATACAAACACAAACAAGATGGTGTATGCTGGCACCATAGGTTAAACTGCTTAACTAATAAAAAGTTGAGTTTTTATGCAATTAAAAGAGTATCCCTACACTCCTGTTTTTACTGGAACAAGATTCAAACATGCCAGAAGCTTGCCTTTGATGGGCATATGCACCATCTTTTCCAATAAAAATGGTGGTAAATATGAAGTAGCAAACTACATCCCACTACAGTTAAAGCTTACAGGAAACAACAAATGCTTTGAAAGTCTTCTAAAACAACATCTGCAAGGCACTTGGCTCTGCTCTTGCTCTACACCCAGATAATTTCTGATCCAGAAGAAAATACAAGCTGCAATTCCTCTGGCAAAAGGATAGGTGCTCTGTACTAAATTCTCATATGGTGATTATTACTTTCCCTTGTATCTACTACTGTAAACATTTATCTGATATTTCTCAACTACCTACTCCTACTTAATCATCGTTCTCCCTCATTGTACCTCTACTTACTAATTTCAACCCAAATGTCAATCTTTTGTTTTCCCTTGTTTTTCTATGTATTTTGGTCTGTTACAATCTTATGCAAATGTACAGGCTATCATTTATTCTCTCTCCTTCATATAAAGTCACAAACTGTATGATGCAGGGTTAGCATCAATCGTCTGTTACAGCTAATTATGTTACTCAAAACGTATATATAACCAAGATGAAAAATGAAAATATATTGTATACTGTCTATGTATGCGAGTATTGGAGATTTTCTCTGCAAGTCTCTGCTGAAAAAGGGTGTCTATCTCAGTCGGACTTTCCTAGTCAACAAAGATAAAAATAAAATAATACATTTTTCTTGATGTTCATCTACAGTTTAAATGCAAGAATTAAATGGTCTTGAGAAGTTTCTGGTACTTTTGGCCAGTTCTTTATAAGACCCTTGCACAGTACTCACCACAAAGCAAGAGGAGTGAAGAAACATATATACTTCAGAGCTCTCAGCAATATATTTTTAAGTTTTAACATGTCTACTTTGCACTGGCTGCCAGTGTGTGACTGGTCTGACTGTCCAGGAGGTGTGGCCTAGGAAGCGAAGTTCTTTTACTTTAGTTAACCTGTTCCTCTTACACAATTTCAAACGTTCAGTTTTATAGTTAAAGGACACTCAAAAAAAATCTTAAATATCAAAACCCACTTACTATTTTAAATACACTAACAGTAATGACAACAGCTAAAACAATCAGTGCATAGCAGTACCATAAAGAAAATTTTATGAGGCATTTTGCTTAAAAATTATTTTAAAGCTATCAGGATCCATGCTACAGGTAAGGTTTGTCGATTCCTTTTTATGTTAAAAAAGTAGCATATTTAGAACTTGGCACTCAGACCTGACAGGGACTGGAGGGTAGCCAACTGCACATCAATTGACCCATATTCCACAGGCAAAGACCCACAGAGGGACTTTGATAGTTCTTTAGTCAAATCCCACTGAAAGAATGTAACATGGTGCCAAGTAATTCAGCTCCCTGAGTGCCAAAGTCACTGAAGCATATACCCCCCTTGCCAAACCTCCCCAATGCCCTGCATCCCCTGTTAGGGGATGGACAGTAGAGTTCTCCACCGTGACCTCTTTACTGGTGGCCTCAGCTACCACCACAGAATGTACAGCAGAGTCCTTGCTGCAGATGGACCTATCTTTAGTAGAAACTAGGATACTGTCAGGTTTTCGGGGGGACAGGTTCAACCACATCTGGTTCCCCCCAGGCTCACCTCAAAAAAGGTCAGCGAGTTCATCAGTAGTAGGAAACCACCCAAGAGGGATACAGGCCAGCCCCAAAATCCATGAGGAATATGGATTTCTTCTGGGAGAGGGCATAGGTAAACCACCCCCTTTCTGTCTGAGTAGCTTAAGGATCTCACCAAAGGAGACATCTTCAAGGCAGGACCTGCGGGACTCCTCTCCTTCATCAAAATCAGTGAGAGACTCCTGGGGAGAGTCAATGTGCCTCCAGTTGGACACGTGCTTTTGGTGACGGTCTCCAGTGGGATGCTCTGAAAAAGTCTCCAAAGTGGATAGGAAGTCCACTACGTGAAATGCCTCAAGACTTTGAGGGTCTGGCTGTCCTGATGTCATGGGGGAGGAGACAGGACCTGAAGAAAGTACAGTTGTGTACACTTACCATAAATGTAGATGTTCGAGTGTATTCACTGTTGCAGTCATCACCTGTGGGGTTATCCATGCTGTGATAGCCCTCGGCCGGCCCAAATACCAGAGTCAATGTTTTTCTGCATCGGCTGCCGTCGTCTGTAGTCTGACATCAGGTTGTCAGTGCTATAAAGCAAGGCAGCCGACGCCATTACATCAGTTTTTCTTGCCTTAACCCTTCAGAAGCCAAGGAAATATGGTAAAGTGTTCCTGGTGGCTAAAAGCCACCATGAGAAGCTTATGTCTCACTAAGGAAAGAGGATATAAGGGGGAATGAGGGAGGGAAACTAGGACTGTAACAGTGAATATACTCGAACATCTACATTTATGGTAAGTGGACACAACTGTACTATGTTCTTTGTGTTTCACTGTTGCAGTCATCACCTGTGGGAGGATTCCCAAAGCTGAGGAGAAGGGTGGAAGGATTAGTTAGAGACCTAGGCATGGGTCAGCATGCCCTGCAGAGGCAAACCCTGCCCAAGCCTTAGAGAAAAGAGGTAGGTGGTAATGCTTTGTAAAGGTATGGACAGGTGGCAGCTTCTTAAGATGTCCCTGGTGGGAACTCCTAGGAGGAATGCTGTGGAAGTGGAAGCTGCTCTAGTGGAACGGGTATGAATAGACTTAGGGGGAGGTTTCCCGTGTAGTCTGTAGCAAAAATGGACAGAGTAATATCTATTTGGAAATGGTCTGCTTGGAAATGGGCTCCCCCTCTGCCTTTAGGGCAAAGCTGACAAGAAGCTGGTCTATTTTTCTGAAGGGTTTAGTACAGTTCAGGTAGTATCTCAGCTGTCTGTGCACGTTTAGTGAGTGCAGAATTCCTTCCCCCTTGTTTTGAGGATTAGGAAAGAAGGTGGGTAGACATATGGCTTAGTTGTATGTCATATCAGATACCACCTTGGGCATAAAGGAGGGGTTAAAGTCCTCAGGAAGACCCTGTCTGCATGGAAAATGATGAAGTGCTCAACGGCCATGAATGCCTTAAGTTTTGAAACCCTTCTGGCTCAGGTGATAGCTAGTAGGAAAGCAGTCTCTCAATTCTGCTGAAGCAGCAGGTTCGAATGGTGGTAAGGTTAGTTCTTCTAAAACATAATTCAGGTCCCAGGCTGGCGTGAGTGGCCTTCTGGGAGGTCTGATATTAGAAGCCCCTCTAAGGAATTGTTTAATCAAAGGATGTGAGAAGAGGGGCTGGTGGACTGGCTCCAGGAGCAGAATCTTTTCCATGTCCCTGCGTAAGATTTTTTGGCGCTGGGCCTTCTGGCCTCTGTGATAATGTCTAGGACCTGTTTGCTTAACAGGGGCCCCTTGTTTGCTTTTAAAGTATTAGTTATGCTGACAGTTTGAGAGTCTGCAAGTCGGGGTGCAGCATTCCCCTCCCCACCTGGGTCAAGAAGTCTGAGAACAGGGGAAGCTCCCTGGGAGGCTGTAATGTCAGGCTGCGCAGTAAGGGGTACCAATGCTGTCTGGACCATTCTGGAGCAATGAGGATGGCCTTTGGTCTCTCCTCCTTTATCTTGATCAGTACCTTGGGAAAAAGAGGGAGTTCCAGGGGAAGGTGAAGGCATCCACCTTCTACGCTAGGTTGTGATACTCCCTGGTACAGAATTTTTTCATCTGGTGGTTGAGATGCGAAGCAAAGAGATCCACCTCTGGACTTCCCCACTCCTGAATGACTTGCAAAAAGATTTTTCTGTGGAGCTGCCATTGGTAGGGGTTCACTAAATTTCTGCTTAGGTGGTCTGCCAGGGTGTTGTTGATCCTGGCAGGTATTGGGCAATTAGGTGTAATCCCATGGAGGAGGTTGTCAGCCAGAGGTTCATGGATAGCCTGCACAGAGGGTAAGATTGGGTCCTTCCCTGTTTGTTGATATACTACACTACTGTGGTGTTGTATGTTTTGATAAGGAGAACCCCCGGCCTGAGATGGAGTTTGAAGGATGGCAGAGCCTTTTGTACTGCAATCATTTCCTTCTGACTGATGTGTAAGGGAAGGCGCTGGGCATCCCAAAGACCGTGGGTGCATCTGCCTGCTAGGTGAGTGCTCCAATCAATGTCTGAGATGTCAGTGGTGATGGTCTGCCCAGTAGGGCAGAGGATGAAGGGAAGACCCTTGTTCTTGGCACAGGCCCCTGCCCACCAGAGAAACTCGGCCCTTATACAGGGGATCAGAGGGAGAGAGGTCTCTAGAGGCTGAGAGTGCTGACACCAAAGGTTCTTTAGATACCACTGAAGTTTCCTCATGTGAAGTCTGGCCAGAGGAATTAGAAGGATGTAAGATGCCATGTATCCTAAGGCTTGCAGGAACTTCCTCACAGTGAGATGACTTCTTGAAGCCAGCTGGGTAAAGTAGAGAGGCAGAAAGCTCTGCTTTTCTGGGAATAGGAAGGCCATTCGGGATGCTGTGTCCAGCAGTGCTCCCAAGAAAATGATCTTCCTGGAGGGTGTTTGCTTTGATTTCTTCTTGTTGATGGTGAACCCTAAGGAAGTTAGGAGGGTTTTGACAAAGAGAAGAACCTGCAGCAGCTTTTCTTTGCGCACTGCCTGAATGAGGCAGTCGTCCAGATAAGGGTAAATCTGTATACTTCTCTGCCTGCAAAATGATATGGCCAGTGCTAAGCATTTGGCTAATACTCTGGGTGCAGCAGATAAGCCAAAGTGTAATGCAGAGAACTGAAAGTGTTGTGAACCTGCTCCGAAGTGTAGTAATTTCCTGCAGGATTCCCTTATGGGGATGTGGAGGTAGGCATCTTTTAGGTCTAGGGTCACTAGCCAGGCATTTTTTTGCCAGCATAGGCAGCAGCTGCTGCAAAGTTAGCATTTTGAATTTGGGTCCACCTGGGAGGTGTTCAGACTGGATAGATCCTGGATGGGGTGCCAAGTGCCCTCTTTTCTGGGAACAAGGAATAGTCTGGAATAAAAACCCTTTGACTGTTTGATCTGAGGGGAGAGGTTCAACTGCCTCCTGGGATATGAGAGTTTGGACCTGTTTCAATGCCTCTGCCCAATGACTTGGAGGTTAAGTCTGGGTACCCTCTTGGAATTGGGTATTTGCTGAAAGAGAATTTGTAGCTCTGAAAAATTATCTTTAAGACCCATTGGTCCTTTGTTACAGAAAGCCTTCCGCCTAGCTTTAGGTGAGTGAAAGGAGGGGAGAGGGAGTCATTGAGAGTTTTTGCCATAGAAGGGTGGCTTAGAACTCCTTGCCTTTGGGGCGGAAGTGGTCCACTGTTTGGTTCTCTGCTGCCCCTGGGATAGGGGCCTGGGTGGTCTGTCCCTGTGGGGCTTACCTTGGCCCTGTCTGCTAGGTGCAGGGAACGATCAGTGCTTAGAGGGAAAGTTCTTGCTGAACCTGAGAGGTTGAACCAGAAAGAAATCTTTTACTGTTTGCAAAGAGTTTGCTTTGCCTTCCATCTTTTTAAGCACCTCTTCTGTTTTTACTCCAAACAAGTGGTCCTTATCCAGGGGTGCATCAGTTTAGACTTGACATGATCAGGGAGAGTTTGTTCCTTCAACCATGCATGTCTCCTAATGACAGATCCTAACACTGCTGTCCTGCTTCAGGCTTCTAGGCCATCATATCCATAGTGTAATGAGTGTCTGGCCACTTGACAAGTAGAGTGCAGTAAGTCTGCGATCTCTTTCGAATTGGCACAGTCAGGAAAGGTTGAAATATTTTGTTTTAATAGTTCCAAAGTGTGTTGTTGATATTTTAACATATGTAAATGACAGTTGAGTACTCTGATAGCCAAGGCTGCAGAAGTGTATACTTTTTTACCCCATCTGTCCAGAGCTCTGGAATCCTTGTCAGAAGGAATAGGATTCTTGGCAGAACTAATCTTAGGTCCTTTAGGTCCCTGTGTAATGACCTCTGGGTCTGCAGCAGGATTTCTGTACAGGTATTTGTGAGAATCCCACAATGTGTAATTCCCGTCAGGTATACTGGGAGCAGGTGGGAGGGCATCGGGGCTAAGCTGGATTCATGGAAAACATCATCCACCACTTCTAAAATAGGTGGGATGACCAGGGGTCTTGTGCTGGAGCAGGTCCAGAAACTCTCTTTTCTTAGACTGGGGGAAATCTTGAGATTCCCATTGGAAATGTTCCCTGAGGGTGTCAAGGGTTTCCCCAAAGGAAAGGTCTTCTGGTGGGGAGGGAGAAGTAATGGATTCCTCTGCGTCTGAATCCTCATAAGCAGTCAAAGGCTGTTGTTCCTCTTCAAAATCTGAATAATCAGATTCCTGTTCTGTCATAATTTCTGGAGAAGGGTGTCTTTTCCTTTTAGAAGTTGTGGCCTGACTACCCCTGATAAGGGAGATGAGATCCTCCACCATTTTAAGCATTTGTGCTTGCGGTGGTGGAGCAGGAGGAAGATGGTGGCTAGAGGCAAATTTTCTAGGAGTGGCCTGGCTTCTAGGCCATGAGTATCCATCAGTCTGAGAGAAACAATAGTCGGATGAGAAGTCGTTTTTTGTCTAGATTCGGTAGTGCGAGAGGGCTCCTCAGAAGCCGGTGCCTGCATTGCGGCTCCGGACCCAACAGAGTCAGAGACAGCCAAAGGCTCGGAAGACGAAGATTTCTGTGACATACCGGGTCTCAGTAGAGGCCTGTGTAGATATCGAATCGGGCATCAGGGGCTGCGAAAGCGCCTCACTGAATTTGGGAGAACTGATGACCTGCTTAGCAGTAGAGTTGTTGGAAGGCTTAGCCTTGTGTGCTCTGTCTCTATCTTTATCTCTGCGTTTTTTCAGAATGCTCATGGATTGCTGGCTGACAGATGCCATTTCAGAATGCAAAGACGGAAGATGAAAATACCGGTCTACAATAACAGCTCTACGGCAAATGGTTCTCGCATTAAAGAGGGCACAGAACCGGCAACGGGGGACGTTGTGGTCTGGGCCTAAACAAGTGATGCAGTATGAATGGAAGTCTCGGTGTGGTATTTGCTTTCCACAGGCGAGATAATTGTTAACTTTTTCAGACATTGGTTAGTGCAAGAAAAAAGAATCCCCAACGGGGTACTTAGCTTTAGACGTTTTCAGCTGTAATTCAAACTCTGGTAGCTTCTGCTATGGGCTCCACGGCAAGAAAGACTGGTGTAATGGTGTCGGCTGCCTTGCTTTATAGTACTGACGACCTGACGTCAGACTACAGGCGACAGCTGCCGATGCAGAAAAACACTGACTCTGGTATACAGCAGGGATAACTCCACAGGTGATGACTGCAACAGTGAAACACGAAGAACATCTCAGTGGGGGCAAGGAGGAGATTTAAGCAAGGAAGGGAAGCCTGATCCCTGAATTGAAAGAGCACTCTCTTGAAGGCTTTGAATGCTGACATCAAGACAGGTCCTGATGCCACTCCCGTAGGATCCACGGAACCTGACAAGGCAGGCTGAGAGAAGCCATCCAGCTAGGCTCCAAAGCAGACACTGGAGCCGAACTGTTGAGAGGAAGGGCTGGTTCTAAAAGTTTTGGAGTCAACCACAACCTCATGAAGCCGACTCCAATACCCCCCCTCCCCCCAGCTCAGAGACCCACTGAGATCTGAAACACATGGAGTCAAGCGTGTTAGAGAAATAGTTGGCATTGATGAAGTCCAGTACTTTGGATCCAACATAGGCACTCCCCAGGAGCCACTCGGATCCAGATGCCCCAAATCCAAAGGTCAGATTGTGGAAAGAGTTATACTCATAGGGGAAGAAAGGGTAAGTTCTAACCTTCTCACAGAGGTCTGTGCTGGGAGAACACCCAGGTGGATCTGGGTCTTAAGTACTTCCTCATTATCCTGTCAATGTCTGCCTCAGAGAGGCTCCTGGAAAACCACAATGACCTCAAAAATGAAAGCATGGAAGAGGGTTTTGACACCCTGTGGAAAGACCTTTCCTGAAGAAAAGGTGATCTGAGCCTGGGGTTAACCAACTCAGGAGAGAATCTGAGGCCTGGAAATGGAGGGATACCTAAGCTTGACAGGCTTTAGAGCTGAGGCTGGATCCAAACACTTGGGTATTTTCGGTGCCAGACCAGATGGACCTAATCAGTCTGGGGAACATTTGCTACAGCGATTCTTTTCATTTTTTGCTACACTTTTTCTCATTCCTTATCCTTTTCTCTGTCCATTTCCTTATTCTTCTTCCTTTACCCTTTTAAGATGTCTTCCTCAACAAAGACGAAGATGATGATGACTGAGAAAATGGAACTTCTCCTGCTGTGGCAGGGAGGAGCCTCCTAACCACAAGTTTATTGTGCCTCTCAGTGCCCTGAACAGTCTTCATGTAAACGTGAGGCTCTGAATAACAGACACTTTGTAAGGGCATCCTGATTTGGGATTTTTTTGCCCACAAGCAATACATTTTTTAAATCCAGAGGGTTTATAAGTCATCCTGTCAGCAACTGGAAAGAACCTCAAGTAGAACATACGACAGCAAAGAGCAGCAATAATAACTATTATAGTAGTTAAAAATATTGAAAACCTCAAAAAACAAAACCAAGCAACTATAAAGAGAAAGAAGGGAATGGAAGTTGAACTATAAGTAAAAAGAACCCAAAATGTCACCTATCTGACCACCAAAAAAGCCTTCCTAATTTCTGAGCGAAGAGATGTGCATCCAAAGCAATCAAGCAGCAAATGGAGTTTGAGGTAATTCTATGTAAGGAGGGAATTATGAGTAAGGTGAGGAGCCCGAGACTGGACAAAGTCAGATCCAAAGAACCCATATGTTGAGGGCAGATGGAAGAGAAAATGTTGGATGATGAATGTTCCAGAGCAAAAGCTGTAACAATGGAACATGCTCATGTCTAGTGAAGTATGGCTTCTGGATTAAAATATGAAAAATATTTGTATCACTGCACTATCCTGACAACATTTTGTTTTACAAAGGTAACTTATCTACTTTTACATGAAGCTTTGAAAAAGGAGATTTGTAAATATCTTTGTTCACACTTTTCTGATTTGTGCATACTTTATTAACATTGCCCACAAAATAACCAGCTTCTGTGTTTTCTGGATCTTAAGTTACCACGTTCAACAGAGTGAGAAATCTTAATCTTCTCAACCCCTGCCAGCCAGACCCAAGCAATGTCCAAGGCAATAATAAAAACCTTCTTCAAACTAAAATATAAGGGACGGGACTGTGTGCCAAAATCAATGAACACTGCAAAAAACTGAGTGTACCTACCATCTACTGAAAAAAAAAAAAAAAAAACAAACAAACATGTTTTTACAGGGGACATCCCTAGTGTCCCCCCACCCCCCGCCCCAACTTAACATAAGCTAACTCTGAGATTGTACACTAGTGAGGACAAGGAAGAACTTCCTTAACCCCACCATCAGCTGATCTCACACTAAGACAGTGAACTTGCATTTACTACCTGTTAAACCTGCACACAAATACAAATTTCAACACAATCTCTCATACACACCAATTTCATCAGAACACACAATCTTCACCTGCATCTCTTTGATATTCACACACTTCACTTCCCTCAATGATCACTCACTCAGACACATTTCAACCAAGTTTTGTCACCTTCTTAGCTTAAACAATACTATAACAATGAAGAACTGACAAAATGGGAATCGATATACAAATTTGACATTTCCCAAGTTGATGAAACAACCACATGCCAAAAGAAACGGAATCCACCCATGGATATATACATGCCCATCTTACAGGGAACTCCAACAACTGCAGCTGGAGGAAAAAGCCAGTTATTTATATGGGGATGGAGGGAGGACAGTCTGACCCATGAAAGAGGTTCCACAAGCAGACCAACTGATAAAATAAGAACATAATTATATATAATTTTCAGAACCTGATAAGATGGGTTGAATCTAATGTGGTAACCCCCAGGGTGGAAAAACAAAAGACTCCAAAAGAAAAGAAACAAGATAACTTAGTCATGGAATACTGATTTCCAAAAGGTATCCTGGCTACTTGAGTCATAGTCAATACAATTCTCCAATGGGTGGTTAGCTGCCTGATGCTAAAAGACAAATACTGTTCATTACCTGATAGCAAAAGAAAATGCAGATGGCAGTCTACATGGAAAGTGTCTACTTGGCAACCATGACCCCTTCTTTCCCTGATCCAAAGGAGATGACTGATTGTTCTATCTTCGTACAGTCATACACCCAGTTAAGGTGAAATCCGAGCTGCCAGTGTTAATGCAGGCTGTGGAAGGTCATATATTCTCTGGTTTATGCTGCTGCAAAGAAAACCAGAAGATATAAAGACTGGTTTCCAGGACAATTTTGAAACCACCTATGGAAGAAAAATAGAAGTTATGTCCTTACCATAACGTTCCATGTGGAGTGTTCATCTCGCCTTTGTTCTTACACATGGGTTCGGAGCCGATCCTCGGCTCCGTGTCGGCCGCTTGCAAGCTCTGCATCGAGAAGAAGCTCGAGACAACCTAATACCCACAATCCCCCTCTGCCTTTACCTCAGATCTAGTTTGCAAGCAAACCAGCAGTATATATATATATATATATATATATATATATATATATATATATATATATACACACATGTACATCATACATATACAACCACTGCAAATGCAGAAGGAGAATACTCCAGACCAGGCACCAAATTGAACGTTCTTCCTGAGGGTGGGAGGGTGGGAATGTAAGAACAAAGGCGAGATGAACACTCCACATGGAACGTTATGGTAAGGATATAACTTCTATATGTGAGAGTGTTCAATCTCGCCGTTTGTTCTTACACATGGGTAGCGTCCCTAGCTCCATGTTCCTGAGGAACTCACGGGAGAACGTTCTTGAGCACAGTGGAACCAAAGGTTGCCCTATCCCTAGAAACCCTGTCCACTTTGTAATGAGATGAATGTATGTGGTTTAGCCCAAGTAGCAGCTGCACAAATCGTGTCTAATGGTAGGCGAGCTGCATGAGCCAGGGATGTAGACACTGATCTTGTAGAATGTCCTTTAGGTTTGACAGATAAGGTTTGATTTGAAGAATCGTAAACGTATATAATACAATCAGTTAGCCATTTGGAAAGAGTTCGTTTAGTAACCGCTACACCTTTCCTGCTGTCAGCAAAGGCTATAAAAAGTTGATCAGATTTCCTGTGATCCTTTGTTCTATCCAAATAAAATCTGAGTTGTCTATGGACATCCAATTTGTGTAACATATACTCTAACTTATTAGAGTGATTCTTGAAAAAGGTGGGTAATTCAATGGACTGATTAATGTTATTGGTAGAGCAAACTTTGGGGAGAAAGGATGGATTAGTGCGAAGAGATACTCTGTCAGAGTGAAAGATCAAATAAGGGTGTTTAATAGAAAGAGCCTGAAGCTCAGACACTCGCCTAGCGGATGTAATGGCTACCAAGAAGAGAGTCTTCCACGATAAATACTTCAATGGGCAAACGGAGGCTGGTTCAAAAGGGGGCAACATCAATTTAGATAGTAAAAGGTTCAGATTCCAAGGTGATGTAGGAGTTCTAACTGGTGGTCTAATATGGAAAGATCCTTTAGAAAAGGCCTTACAAAGTCTGTGAGCCATAATAGGTGCCCCACATTCTTCCACATGAAAGTTGGAAATGGCAGCCAATTGCACTCTTAAAGTGGCGGGAGAAGCTCCTTGATGGAACAATTCTGTTAAAAACTCCAAGATCTTGTTTAACGGAGCTATGACAGGGTCCAAATGATGTGAATTTGCCCAGAAGACAAAACGCTTCCATTTACTAGTGTAGGTCTTTGTAGTGGAAGCTTTATGAGAAGCCACTAGTATATTCTGAACTGCCGGTGTAAGAGAATCAGACCTGGCTAAAGGGAAGCGGAGCAGCCAAGCTGCTAGATGGAGTGATTCGAGAGAGGGGTGAGGAACTCCTGACGAGTGAGTCAGTAGATCTGGCTCTGGGTCCAGAATCCAAGGTCCCGAATGCGGTGTTGCAAAAGAAAGGGGAACCAAATTTGACGAGGCCAGAATGGGGCAATGAGGATTATCGTCCTTTGAAGGTTGTTGGCTTTCTGCAGAAACTTTGCAATCAGGGGAAAGGGAGGAAAAGCGTACAGGAGACCCGGGGGCCAATCGTGCACCAGCGTCCCTGAGGACATCCCCTAGAGGGAGTAATAGGGCAAAGTAGCTCCTGCATTTGGCGTTCATTGGAGATGCAAAAAGATCGCAGGAAGGCTGGCCCCACTTGCGAAAAATCGTCTTCGCAACTGACTGTTTGAGGGACCACTCGTGAGGCAACAGGATTGCTCTGCTCAGCCTGTCGGCTATGACGTTGGATGACCCCGGGATGTGCGTTGCGATCAGAAAGCGACCCATGGACTCTGCCCATTGCCAAATTCTCATGGCCTCTCTGCATAGCTGATAAGACCTGGTTCCCCCTTGCTTGTTTATGTACCAGACTACAGACATGTTGTCTGTCTGAACTGCAATAGTCCCTAGAAGAAGAAGGGGAGCAAAGTGTTGCAACGCTAGAAACACTGCCCGCAACTCTAGAACATTGATGTGCAGATTGTACTCTAAATTGGTCCATTCGCCTTGGACTGTCTGTCCCTGAAAGATGCCCCCCCACCCTATCAGGGAAGCGTCCGTGGTTACCGTAGCTGTCGGCGTGGGTAGCACAAATGGTCTTCCGCTGGAAAGGTTGCAAGTCTGAAGCCACCAGGCCAGATGTGATTTGCATGTGTTTGTAATCAGAATTTCGTGTGTCAGAGGTAGCTGTTGGAACAACCATTGTGCAAACAGTAGCCATTGTAGAACTCTCATGTGCAGTCTTCCCAATGGTATTGCAATGAGAGAAGCTGCCATGAGACCCAAGACCTTCAGAACCAGTTTTGCTGGGGATTTTCTGGATGACAGAAGGAGAGAAATGTGGCTTTGTAGTGAGGCTATCCTTTCTGGAGGGAGCCTTAAAATTAAATGATGCGTATCTAATTCCGCTCCTATGAATAAGATATGCTGTGATGGCTGTAGTAAAGATTTTTCGAAATTTACGGAAATTCCGAGGTGAACACAAAGTTGTAGAGTGTATTCCCTGGCCTGTATCAGTTGACGCCGGGTGGTGGCAGAAAGGAGCCAGTCGTCCAGATACGGAAACACCTGGAATCCTAGGCGTCTCAGATGAGACGCTACCACTGCCATGCATTTGGTGAAAACCCTGGGGGCTGAGGTCAGAACAAAGGGCAGGGCTCGAAACTGATAGTGACTGGCTCCCAGCCGGAAGCGCAAATGATCTCTGGATGCCCTGGCCATTTTGATGTGGTAGTATGCGTCCTTCAGATCTATTGAGCACATCCAGTCGTCCTTCTGTAAGAATGGAAGGATCGATTGAAGCGTGACCATTCGGAACTTTTCTTTCTTGACAAAGGTGTTGAGGTAGCTTAGGTCCAGAATCGGCCTCCAGTCCCCTGTCTTCTTTGGAACTAAAAAGAACCTTGAGTAAGTTCTGAATCCTATTTGGTCCGCTGGGACTGGTTGGATGACTCTTTTTTCTAGCAGCTTTGAAATATCTATAGCTGCTGGGTCTTGCAGATGGGGCGGCACATCTGGGAGTCTTCTCTTTGGAATGGGAGTGGATAGAAAGGGTATTCTGTAACCTCTGGTAACCACGCTTTTTACCCAGTTGTCTGTAGTAAGATTCTGCCAGGCCTGAGGGTATAAAGCTAAGCGACCCCTGACTGCCTCCAGAGCAGGACAGTCGGGCCTCCTCTCAGGAGTGCTGGAAAGGTTTTCCAGGGGGTTATCCCTGTCACCTTGGTTTTGCGGACCCCCTCTGCCGGGCGGCATCTTCCACCTCTGCCCCTCCTCTGCCTCTAGAGGGGGCATCACCCTGCGTGCCTGGGAAAGATCCTTGGGGTTTTCGAAACCACATTTTTCCACCGCGTTGCCCTTTGGGGTACGGTCTGGATGGGGTGGAAAAACGGACTCCGACAGCAGACAGAGTCTTTCCCTCCTGTTCACACCGGGTAAGGGTCTCCTTTACTTTGGGGCCAAAGAGAGTGGCACCATCAAATGGGGCGTTAGTAAAGGAAGACTTGAAGGCTTCCGCAAATGAACATAAGCGCATCCAGGATTGTCTACGAAGAGCAATCGCTGAAGCTGCTGCCCTACTCGATCCTTCGGCTGCGTATGAGATCAGCCTCATGGATGAGTTAACAATGGATGTAAGGGTATTGAGATGTGCTGTAACTTTCTCTGAAACAGCAGCATCTGTAGTACCCTGGAGGGTATCTCCCAACTCTTTGATTAGATCCCTCTGTAGACGTGTAAAGTGGGTCAAATAGTTCAGGGATCGCATAGAAAAAGCCGCTGAACTAAAAATGCGCTTCCCGTACCTGTCCATAGTCCTAGAATCTTTGTTAGGCGGATGGACAGATGAGGAAGATTCCGACATCTCCTTTTTCGTGGCCGCTGCCACCACCATAGCGTCCACTGGAACTCCCTTTGTGAGGTAAGCCTTGTTTTGGGGTGCAGTAATGTACTTATTAGGCTTTCTAGGGACTGGTTCCACCGTGTCAGGTGTCTCCCACGCCCTTCGAGCAATCAGCTCCATTAACTCATCGAAGGGCGGAGTGACCCAGGAGGAGGAAGGGCGAGCACCGAATGCCTTCAGCAAGACTGACTCATCCTCAGAAGGGGGAAGGGACTGCCAATCACCTCTCTGTTTTAGGATCTCCAAGATGTCAGCAAAAGAGACATCCTCTGAAGGTGACTTTGGGGACCCTTCTGACTCATCCAAGTCAGTGTCCGATGTCAATGATTCTTGTGGAGAATCTAAGTGTCTCCTCTTACACAATCTTTTCCTAGGGACTTCTTCGGGAGCATCCGAAGAAGCCTCCGAGGAAGAAGGGGCACCCTCCAGGGGTGGCTGAGACACCGGTGCTCGACGCTTGGATGTGACCGTTGGTGCAGAGGAGGATAACGGTCCTTTATGGGGAGGAGAGGCTGCTTCTACTGATGTGGTTGTCTGGGTAGACAACACCTTCCTCATGAGATTGAAGGCCCCCGGGTCCCGAGTCGAGGTATCTCCGGTTCAAGAAATGGGAAGAATCCCCGAAACAGGCACCGAAGGCATCGACCCCAAGGACGGAGCCGAGTCGATCTGAGCCGAGGCCCCGAGAGGGAGAGTCGGAACCGAAACATCGGTTCGACTCTCGGTCCCGGAACCAAATATGGATCTTCGGCTCCGAGACTCCGGTACCGGATCCGACGGAGTCGAGGTGAACAGAGCCGACCGAGAAAAGGACGGTTCTGGCACCGAGGGCTCCACAATCAGTAGATCAGCCTCTTCCGGCTCCAAAGACTGGACAGGTCTCGGAGGAGGAACAGATGGAGATAATGGAAGGCCTTCAAGTTTCGACACCAATTGGGTGGAAACCGAGATAAGTTTGGATAAGGCCGTATTCTCCAGTAATTTCTGCACCACGCGGTCAACATCGGTGTCGGAGAGGGGCCTGGAAGAACGGGTCGAAGGAATCGAAGACTGAGCCGACCTCAACAGTGTCGGGGGAGGGAGCTCCTTCACCGGTTCCAAGACTCGAGGCTCGGACACTGACAACAGTTGAACACTCGGCCCCGAGGTCTGTGGAACCGGTGATCGAACCTTAACCGAAGAGCTCGGAGCCGATGACTTGGGCTCCGACATCTTCGATTCCTTCGAGGATTTGGATGCCTGGTCTGAAGCATCCAGAGCCTCTTGAAAGGAAGGTTTCAATAAACCTCTATCCATGAGTTTCCTGCGCCTATCTGTCATGACCCTCCCACTGAAAGAATGACAAATAGAGCAGTCTTCTTGCAGATGGAGAGGGCCAAGACAGTAGACGCAGGAAGTATGATTGTCAGTAACTGACATTTTTTGCCCACATTGGCAACGCTTAAATCCAGATTTAGTCTTCTCAGACATCTTAAACCTATGTGGAAAAAAGGGTGAGAAGTCAAGTCCAGGCAGTAAGTCAAATCCGGTGAAATTGTCAAATCCAGTTAAAGAAAAAAAAATGTCTATCCAGTTGTCAATTCAGAAGGGGTGGTAGGCCCCGAGGGAAACTCTAATAAGTTTAAAATTAAACTTAAACGGAACCGAGAATTCCTCAACCGTACCACACACACACACTTAGTCACTAAACAAAGTTTACAGAAGAAATTTAGTTGAAATAACAAGAAAAAAATCTTAATCTTAGCTTTAGTTGTTCGAGCTCGACCCAGTGATGCGAACGCTGCAGCGGCAAACTAGATCTGGGGTAAAGGCAGAGGGGGATTGTGGGTATTAGGTTGTCTCAAGCTTCTTCTCGATGCAGAGCTTGCAAGCGGCCGACACGGAGCCGAGGATTGGCACCGAAACCATGTGTAAGAACAAACGGCAAGATTGAACACTCTCACATTGTAGGTTAATCCTGAGGGGCATCCTATCCTTGTGAAAAGCCATGATTCCCAGTACAAAAGATCCTGAAACTCAGAGCCTTAAAGCTGAGGAGATGGTCACTAGGAAGAGTCTTCTAAATATGATCTCCAATACTACTGAGTTAGCAGGTTCACACTGTGGACCTGCAAGTCTATCAGCCACAAAGTTCAGGCCCCTAACATGGGGAAGAGTTCTTTAAAGGAGGGCAAAGCTGAAGCACTCTTTTGAAGAGTTACCTAAGCAGCTAGTGCTGGGCCACAGTACTGCTCTCTACAAAACATGTAAATACATCTAGTATATGATCTATGACCAGGTCACACAGGTGTTGGAGATGCACCAGGATCACCTGCAAGCTGACTAAATGAATTAGTACTGAAGTACTGCACCAGCTGTACTGAGAACCATTTCAATGTGGAGGTACAGGCCTACCTAGTGGAGGACTGCTGCATACTTCAAGCACCTCTTAAACTCATGCAGGCAAACCCAGAAAGATAAGGGGTCGATGAGGTGGAACCAGATATCACCTCAATTGTGAGGAGGCATCTTTGGCTTGGATTGGGTGCTTCCTCTGTGACCAGAAATTTTACTACCTGAGACCATGCTATTTTCTGCCAAGCCAAAAGGATAAATTATCTGGCCACTATTAAGATGAGGACTCAATCTCCCTCAGAACTTGAAGAAGGTGGGGCATGGTATGGTGGAAGATTTAAGACGAGCTGGTGAGGATCAATAGGCCTGTACAGCAAGGCAAAATACTCTCAAGCAAATCTTTTACAGAAAAAAAACTGGGAGACACCTCAGATGTCCAACAGACCAGTACCTAATCCCTTGGCATATGGATACTGGGTATCCTTTTCAAATATACATTCAGCTTAGCTAGAGGCATTTTGCAAATGAATGCCTGCTCTCCAGATGCTCTATCACAAAATCTGAATAATGTCTATCTAGGAAGTGGCAGAAAATAGGAAAATCTCTGCATTCAAAATGGGAATCAGACCAACATCATGTTCTGCACTTGACAGCTGAATACTCATATATGTGGCTAGAGTTTTCTGTTTTGAAATACTGAAGCTTCCAGCATATTAAGCATTGCTTTAACTACAATTACTGCTACTGAAGTGGTCTGTCTCTTTACTAATAACCATCTTAGTGCCTCCTGTTGAAGAAGTGAGGTGATAAGGAGGAACAAAGTGTTGTTCACCCAGAGTTGTGGGGCATGAACCTCTACTTAAGCAAATGTATGAGGAGTGGTATTAACTGGTACAGTAGGCCTCGCTGTCTCTGTCAATCATAACTGCCCTTGTGCAGACCCAGATGAAGTTTCAATTTCTTAACCATTTTGGAAGGAAGTGTCCTTTTCTCTTTAGAAGAGTTTTCTTTAATTAAGGAGACAAAGACCTGCAAAAGAACAGAACTCGGATGACCAAGTCCTGAAGTACCAACTTTTAAAATGTGGCCCAAGTCATAGTTGAGACAATTTTGCCTGGTAAAAGTGCAACACAGGAGAACCAAGTGTCTGTGCCATAAATGTCCAGAGCTCACACATTCTTAAAGCAAGTACTGCAAGCAGCCACTGTCTAGTGAAGTGGACTAAGATCACAGTATTTTCTAATGGATGACCAGCCAACTGATAAAGATGATGCAGCCGGTAATTCACTCACTATCTGGTTAGCATCTGCCTCCCCAGAACAAAAAACACAAATGACTGTCCCAACTTCCTAAACTCATTTACTCTCCTGAGGTAACACCTGATCTACCAATGCATCTCCTGGATGTGAAGGATTCCTCTCTCTCCTTGTTCTGAAAATGAACAGCAGATGCACTGGTTCAGGGAACCTTCCAAGTCCACTTTCAGGATAAGGTGAGTGTTTGTACCAAGAAATACCCTATCTTTATGAAAGACCTGGATTCAGGGCTGCAGGGTGTGGGATACTCCATCACAAACATGTCATCTATAGGAAAGGAGAAAATGGCCCCATGTTGAACCTGCAGTGCTACAAATACAGAGATAAATGGAAATAAGGCTGGAATACCTAGTTGTCAATCTGTAGCAGTTTATAATGGAAATGACCACTACAACGACTGCCCATAACAACAAGGGAGCACCTGTAGCAACCAGTCAGGAGACACAGCAAATGCCAATGCTGATGACGATAAGGCAGCATTGTTTGCAACTTCCACTCATTGATGACATATGTGCCTGTGGATCTACTTCAAAACGTCACATTACCAGAATGTCAAATTGCACGTCATCGAGACAAGTAAATTAAAAGATCACAACAGTGAAACTTCACATGATCAAGTTTTACTTTACCGAATAGTCGCGTAAACAGTAACTCTTTACATAGGCTTCTATCCCTTTAAATATTTTTACAATTTATGTAACCAACACACTTGATCATGTGAAGTTTCAGTGTTGTGGTCTTTTGATTTACTGGTCTCGATGATGTGCAATTTGACATTCTTGTAATGAGATGTTTTCAAGTAGATCTGTTTCTGCATAAGATAATGTACAGTTTCTCTGGGATATTTTGACATCCAAGTAACTTACACTAACCATAGCTGCCTGTATGTGATAGTCTTCTTTGCTCAGCTATAGGCAGGTCAGTGAACATGCTGCACCCAAGTAGATTCGTAACTGACCGTTTGCCTGCAGATTTGCATCCCTTGATTCAAAGACTTAATACAGTTTGCTAGACATAAGGGCTTGAAGTTTCAAAATCAGCTGTAGAGAGGTGATGACCTCAAGGAATAGAAATTTCCAAAAAAACAGGCTTCAGTGCTGCTAAGGTAACAAACTGAAATGGTGGCTGGGCAAGGCTGTCCACCATGAAGTTCATTGATAGATGAATATGAACTAACTGAAGCCCAGGTCACAGAGGTATCCAAAATAAGTCACAGTCAGCTGCAGACTGATCACCCAGAATGGTACTTGCAGGCATAAGCCTACTGAATACAGGGATTGCTGGTGACTTCCTTCACATCTGAAACCGTTGACAGCAAGTCCACTGGAATGTGGTGCCAGTACATGCAGCCAAGCCCTGATGAGGAACCAGCTGTCCCCCCCCCCCCACAACCCTGTGGGACATTCTAGGCTAGGACCAGGAGGGTGTTACCGCTAGGTCCTTTTGAGCTAGAAACAGTGATATTCTTGGCCACCACAGGGTGACGGTAATGAGTTTTGCTCTTTCTTCCTTAAATGCTGTGATGATATGTAGTATTAGTGGGAATAGTGGGAATGCGTACCTCCTACAGGAAAAATCATTAATTCAACCACTACCCCTCTCTTGCCCTGCTGCATATAACAGAAGAGAAGGAGCACTGTATTCTCTTCAGAGTACTCAATTTCCAGAAGACCTGGAGTTAATTACAGGCAAGGACTGCAAACCTGGATCAGGGCATCCACCAACTTGAACTCCATGGGTATGTGAAATGCTGAATGAAATATGCTCCTGTCCACTGCCCAATATTATATAAGCACTGTTTTCCTTGCTCAGGAGGTAAAACCTTGTGCCTCTGCACTTGTGAAGATACCATGTAACAGTCAGATTATCTAGTCAGTGAAGGTAGGCCCCAGAGGAAGCATTTTCTCTAAGGTCTACATGATCAGGAGCACTACTCTTAGCTCCAAATGAATGATGTGGTAACAGGAGGAAATTACACACCTTGCATCAAGCAAGAGCCTACGTGTTTTACCAACCACACAAGTGAAGCATTCATCAAGACTGTGATGGCTTTAAGCCAATAACAGGGAAAACGTCACTCCTGTTGTAGAGGGTTAAGGCTCTGATAATGGCACAGGTAACCCAAGCTTGAACACTGGGTTATGAATCTGACAGAGCAAACAGAGAGGATGGGTATGCCTATCCTAAGGGGCAGGTGCCCGCACATGGGCCATGCTCATCTCCCTGGTGAAGACCAGAGAAAGAACAGCAGCACACAGTGCTGTCTGGGAGTGGGGGGTGCAGTTTGCTGATATCAACTCCTTTGCAGAAGGGAGTGAGGAGCTGGGCAGTATTGATGCCTTTTTCACATCCCAGCAATAGGGTGTTAGCAAGGTACACAAGGAGTGGAGAATTAAGAAAAAAAAATGTTCCCCAGCATCAGTATGACAAGGTGCTTTGATCTCCTCAATGGCCCCAAACATGGGTCACAGATAGTATAATGGCATAACTGGAGGATCAGTAAAGCTGCTAAACAGGGAGAGCTCCTGGGGGCAGCAGATATCAGTGAGGGAATGAAAAAATACACAAAAAATTGAAAAGAGTTTGGCTGCAGAAAGGGAAGACCCACCAAGAGATTCATGGGGACTGGCAAAAAAATCCAAACCTCAAATATTTCACTGCAACACCTTCATCCTCAGGTTTGCAAATGGAATTGTGAATTGCATGACAGCCATCAAGCCCCAGAAGGCATAGCAGACTGCAAGCCTGCATCCAGTGTCTTCATCCAAGAAGTTAACACTATGACCTCCTGTCAAGTCCTGTCCAAGGGCAGTAATGACATACAGTGGAGACTGTCCAATTTCAACTTGAAAACAATGATTTTTTGAGCTTGGTTTAATACAGACTTCCTGCAGTTTATGGTAAAAGGGCTTACATCTGTGGGGATTCCTAAAAGAGGGCTGTTTTTTTTTTGGGGGGGGGGGGGCTGGATGGGCATCCAAAAGCCAGAAGCCAGTCATTCAGGTAAGGGAACACAAGGCTTTGGCTGCAACAGCCAACAGCTTGAGAACTATGGAATCTGCAAAAGGCAATACTTTACACAGCATCTGATGACCACCCAGCATGTACTGGAGGATCATCTTGTGGGGACTCCAAATAGTGAAGTGTGAAGAAGTGTCCATCAGGTCTAGTAAGATTATCCAGGTCTCCTGCAGAAGCAAAATCATAACCCTACTGGGTGAGGTTTCTGAGATGCAGAATAGGACTAAAGTCACCTGTCCCCTTTAGGACGACGAAGAGACAGGCATAAAATCCAGGCCTCTCCTCCAACACTGAGACAGCCACTACAGCCATTTCAAAAGTAGAGTTCAGGCCTGAACCAAGAGCTTAATGGAAACAGGTTGATTAGCTAGCAAAGCTCTTTCTGAGTCAGGATCTGTGACCTATGCCGAACATATCTAAAACTCAAGTCTTTTAGTGTAGTCTGTCAGGTTGGGGTAACCTCAAAGAAGCTGCCTTTCCACTTTCCCAACTGCAGTCAAGACTGCAGCAGAGTCAGGGGAGTGCAGGGGGGGCTTGCTCCCTGCAAATACATTGCTTTGTTTGCTGGTGTTATTTGGATTGTTCAAGTTGATGGATGAAGTAAACTGTCGATCATGTGGTCTTGACCATTTGACAATTTAGTCTATCAAACAAATGAAATAGATCTGAGTAATTGCAGATCTATCAGCCGTACAAGCTTCATCTACAAAGCCATGAAACACACTATAACTGATCCCATAACCTGCAATATCAAGAATCTTATTAAACTTGATCACCAACAGTTTAGCTTTGTGAAGGGTACATCCTGTCTATTTAGTCTGGTAAACATTTCTGGATGGGTTATGGAAGTTGTTGATGGTGGCTAGGGCAGTGCGCACACACTGTATCTTGACTCAGCTAAGGCCTTCAACACCATTCCCCATATAGACATCATCCATCCATCGATCCTCAACCCCTTTTTCCCATTTTGCACATGGGGTCAGGGTGTCATTTCAACAGTGACAATCATCTAGAGCCACGGTTTACACCGCCAGGTGGCTAGCCCTGCCAGAGTAGTTCATCTGTACCACTCACTCGCACCTACGGCCAATTTACAGTGTCCAATCCACCAAGTGCAATGTCACTGGAATGTGGGAGCAAACTGGAGCATCTGGTGGAAATCCACACAACCACAGGGAGGACATGCAGACTCCACACAGAAGGCACCCTGGCTGAGAATCGATCCAGAGAACTTCTTGCTGTGAGAAGCGACAATCCTGACTAGTGCACCACTGCGGCCACTCACCATACAGGCATCACATAAAAGCTAAATGCTTTACAGTTAACTGGCTGAAAGACAGAACACAAACAGTGCAAGTTGCAAATGCCATGCCTCATCATAAATTATGAGTATGACCAGCAGTGTCCCTCAAGGCTCAATGCTGGGATCTCTCCTTTTTGGTATTTACTTCTCAAATCTCCAAGCAGAGAGCCAAAATCTCTGGCTAACGCGGTCTGCAGATGACTGCAAACTGGGAGTTGTTAAGTTGCCCTATGACATCCAAATCCTCCGGAGTTAACTCTCCTTAGTAAACTTTTGGTGTACTAAAATTAGACTTGACATAAATGCAAAAAAGTATAGTATCACCACTTCTGGTAGGCAACCTCAACCCTTATCCTACTGTATAGACAACACACCACTACAAAACAAAATTGTAATCAAGGAACTAGGTACTTCAATTGATAGCTTCATCTATTTTGATCATCATGTGACCATGGTTGTCAAAAAATCCTTTTGTTTAGCCTAGCTAATTGCCAAAGGAATATTATCAAGGTCTAAAAAAGTAATCAGTCCCTTAACTTCTGAAATTGATCAGGCCAGTTATCAAGTACAACATCCTCTAAACTTATCAAACAATTACAAAAGCCACAAAGGTTCCTAATCAAAAAGATCACAGGACTAAAGTCCGTGAACTACCAAGACAGGCTGAAAGCTCTCTCCCTTTACTTAGTGTCATATAAACTTTTGAGGAGAGATCTCGAACTTATTTACTGCACCATTACAGAAACAATTAATCTGGACCTCTGTAAGTTCAGTATCTCACAAGTACTAGAACCAGGAACCTAAATCTTCACGACAGATAAATACAACATGGTGGGTGCACAGGTTTATAACTCAGTACCCTCAAAACCTCTGAATATGCTTCCCTGCATGTTAATCAGTGAGACTCACTATCTTCCTTTAAACATAACCTAGATGAGTGGATGCGCATCCATAAATTTATTCTGGGATTCACTGGTATGACCCTCTTGTGGAAAGTACAAGTACAGTCGCATAACTCCTACTTACCTGAAACAGTAGTGGTTTGAATTCCTCACTGACTCAGTAGCATTTTGGGGTACTGGCCAAGGTATCCCAATACTGGCTACCTTTCAAAAGCTCAGACTCGCCTCCCTCTCTCTTACTGTGACAGCTGATTGGCTGGGCATATCCTGAGAGGGAAGCCTTTAGCTGTCACAGGAAGTAAGTGCCCAGGTTTTTTTGCTTCCACGCAAAAGGAGAGGAAGTACCTGAAGACAGAATAATCTAGCAAGAGTAAATTCACAGCCAATCACAATACTATACAAAAACCCTATCCAACAACAACCAAAGGTTGTTAAAGGTAAGTCAGACTTATGCAGCTGTACTATGTTCATCATTCCCACAAATTCAGTCAGTAACATATATTTTTTAAGCCTCAGAAGCATTTTGGTTAGATTTCCAAAGCTTACCTTACTTGAGACATGGAAGGGTAAGGATCCAGGAGCCCCAGGAGAATGGCCCTAGCAAAGCCTGCTCTGGACCTTGAAAAGGAATCCAGTTTGATGTGCTTTGTGAAGATATGAACAGATGACCAAATTACTGTCTTGAAATACTTCTAGAGTCCATCCCTTTCCAATATGCCATCGAAGAGGTTAAGGCCATAGTTCAGTGAGCCTTAACCTTGCCTGGAAAAGATTTACCAAAGTGGGAGTAACAGAAACAACACCAAAGGGCAATCATCAACAATGGTTTACTTAGAGACAGGTTGACCTTTCTTAGCCCCAATATAGGAGACAAACAACTGTTCAACATTCCTAAAGGGCTTTGGTCTCTCAATGTAGTACCTGAGCTTCCTGTGTGCATAGCTTCATAGGTTCATACTAGGCTATCTGCCCTGGGGCATTTATAAGCCTAGCCAGAATGTGTTTGGCTTTCACCACCCATTTTAAATTTATTTTGCTATGCCCTTTTTCGAGGTTAGTATACTGTGCCTCTGTCTAACAGTGACACAGAAGTGATACCCGGGGTAAACCTACGATCTCCCATCCACTCATCAAGATTCCTCTTGAAGAGAGTCAATGAGGGACTCTGCCTAACCTGGACTGGGATTTTATTCCAGAGTGAAGGGAGCCTCTGGGTTATGAATCTGTCCCTCCAGCATGTCCTACTTATTTCAGTGCTGAGGTTCAAGTCTCTCGAGCTCGTAGCTCGATGGGATTTGGATTTTCTGAGGTACAGCATGTCCATTAATTCCGGGTTGGACATGGCTTTATATGTTAGGCACAGATCGCCTCTGAACAGGCGGTATGCCACTGAGTAGAGCTGGAGTTTCTTTAACCGGGCAGCATATTGCATCTGTTTGAGCCCTTTGATCCTCTTGGTGAGGTACTTTTGGGGTCTTTCTAGTTGCTGCAGGTGTCTGGTAAGGTACATCCCAAAAGGGGCATTGTACTCAATTATGGGCCTGATGAGGGATGAGTAAAGAGGCACGATGACCTCCCCTGATCTAGATGTGAATCCCTTCATGATTAGGTGGGCTATATAAAATGTTTTTCTAACCACTTTGGCCACGTGGTTGTCAAATGAGAGATTGCTATCAACTTGGGTCCCCAGGTCCCTAATTACTTCTTCTGTACTTAATGGATTACCACCTATGTGGTAATTTGTGGGCACTTTGTTTTGCCAAAGGGATGACTATACACTTTTGGCATTTAGCTTGAGGCCATGGCTCTGGCACCAGTTGTCTGTTTCTATGAGGCCCTTTTGGAGGATGCTTGTGTCGGCTGGAGAGTCGATTATGGCGCCCAGTTTGCAGTCATCTGCGAACTTGGTCAGCCACAGTCCTTCCGTGTTGGCCTATACCTCCGAGAAATATATACCGAACAAGAGAGGTCCCAGGACTGAGCCTTGTGGGACACCACTTGTAACTCGTTTGGAGTCTGACATGGCTCCAGCAATTCTAACCATGTGGGTTCTGTCCTTGAGCCAGTTTGCAATCCATCTAGTGACATAGGGGTTTATATTTAAGCTGGTGAGCTTATCTATAATGCCCGAGTGGGGTATTGTATCGAAGGCTTTTGCGAGGTCCAGGTAGGCTGTATGGACCACCTTCCCCTCGTCAATGGCCTTGGTGACTGTTTCAAAGAAATCAACCAGGTTTAAGAGGCAGGATCTGCCCTTAACAAAGCCAAACTGGGTAGGATCCAGTGTCTGTAGGTCCCCAATATCTTTATTTATGAGGTCCATGATGATCCTTTCCATAGCTTTGCAGACCAAGCTAGTCAGGCTTATGGGGCGATAGTTTCCAGGATCCGTTGAGGCACCACCTTTATGGAGAGGGACCACTGTTGCTGTACGCCACTCTTTGGGCACATTTCCTGTAGTAAGGCTGAGATTGAACAGTAGTTTTATGTTTGGGTTTAGCTCTTCTGGGAGTTCATGTAGGACGTAGCCCGGGACACCGTCTGGTCCCACTGATGCTGTGTTTTTTGCTTTGGAGAGGGCGGCTCTTACCTGAGCATCTGAGACGTCAGGGGGGCAGCACTCTGCTGGGATACATATTTGCCCTTTTGGTGGGAGTTTGCGCTGAACCTGTCAGCTAGGATGTTGGCAATGTCTGGGGTTCAGTGTATTTTTTGTCATTTTGGACTAATTCTGAGCATATCTGGGAATTACCACCCAGGTTCCTAACATAACTAAAGAAAGCCTTGTGATTATCCTTGGTGTCCTGTGCAATTTTTCTCTCGAAGCTGGCCTTAGACAATTTTATGAGTGCCCGTAGTTTTTTGCTAATACTGATCAGTGATGCCTTCCCTTTTTGGGATTTTGCTCTATCATTTAGTAGTTTCCTCCTTCTATTGTATAGTTTGTTTATGGGTGGGGTCCACCAGACAGGACGTCTGCCTTTGGAGGATTGGGTCTTGGTTTTATTTGGGATCGCATGATCCATGCATTCCTGAAGGTGTTCATAGAATGTGTTTATAAAGAATTCTGGGGTCTGGGCCGTATTTTCCACAGGCCCAGAGGCTTTGAAGGATTCCACCTTGGTTTTGAGGAGTGTGAAATTTGCTTTAGAGAAGTTTTTCACTGTGGTTTTCTGGGCAGGGGGTGGGGTCGGGATGTGAATATCCAGTGAGATTAGTTTATGGTCTGATCTTACCAGTGAGGGATACACTTCTGGTCTGGAGCATGGAGTCCCCATGTTGGTGATGATCAGGTCCAGTATGTTTTCCCCTCTTGTGGGAGTGGTAACAAGTTGTTCCATAGCATTTGAGTTTATAAATTCTAGGAACCTTTGGGCTAGGGTATTGGAGCTAGAGTAATGCTCCCAGTCTATGTTTGGGTAGTTGAAGTCGCCCAATATAATGGTGTTTGGAGAGACCTTCATATTTTCCAGTGTTCTCAGGAAGGCCGAGTGGGGTTCCTGGGTTTGGGAGGGTGGTCTGTAGCAGGCTATAAACTGGAAGGCAGTTTTACCCACTGTTAGTTGCACATGGATAGTCTCTGATGCTTCGTGCTTTGCCACCAACCTGGAGGTGTGGGTATCTTTGATGAATATCGATACTCCCCCTCCTTTTGTGGTTTGGTCCAAGTTTTGCGGCCGAAAAGCATTGTATGAGGTATAACCTGGTAGTGCTGGGGTGCTCTCGGGAGCCCTGAACCAGGATTCTGTTACTGCACAGATATAGATGTTCTCCATGCTAAGGAGAGTTTCGAGTGCGTGCATCTTGAGGTCTAGACTTCTGGCGTTGAGTAGCATTACTCTTAGTTTCTTATCCCTTGTGATACCTATGGAGGTGGGTTTGTCTTTTGAGCCTTGCCTAAAAAAGGCACTATGCCGGTAGCAAGAGCCTTTGCCAATATCCGAAAGCCCAGGGGTGAAAGGTGCTTTTGACATCTGAAAGGTTTTGACATCCAAGGTTTTCTCCCGTGCTTTATCAGGGTAGAACACCGAGAGATTGATGGCTTGATTCAAGGTAAATTCAAAAACAACTTTAGACATGAACGGTGGATTACTGCGTAGCACAACCCTGTTCTTGTAAAAAATCAGATAGGCTGGCCCACCATGGGACCTTGCAACTCAGAGCCTTGCCTTTCAGATGTCAAGAGCAATGGGTAAAACAGTCTTCCAAGTAATGAACTGTAAATCAACTTGACAGGTAGGTTCAAAAGGACGCAAGATACATTTTTCAAGAAAAAAAGTTGAGATCCTAGAGAGAAGGAATTTGCTTTCAAGGGGCTCTCACATACAACACTCATTTCATAAACTTTGGCCACAAAACGAGACAAAAGAGGGTGAATCCATGGACAAACAAGCAGAGATGGACAGAAAATTTACACTGATAGAAGCATATGACTAATCATCTATAAGTAGCTTGCACAAATATTTCAAAATCAGAGGGGTCAAAACCCTTTCTGTTCTAGGCTAGGCACCACCTAGAAAAACTCTTCCACTTGTCAACATAACATTTTCTAGTTGCAGCACATAATCATGTAACAAGTGCCTAAAATGTATCAAAATAAAATCATCCAGGATGTCAGTTGCAACTGTTCTAAGCTGGAGAGTACCATTCGCCCTTGATGCTGTGTGAGTAAATCCAGTCTGTGAGGAACCTTGCAGTAATTGCCCTTGGCCTATTCAACTAAAAGGGAGAACCAACTCTGCCTGGGCAAAAAGGGGATTACCACAATGATCTTTGCTAATTCTTTCTGAATCTTTAGAAATACCTTGGGGTTCACTGGAAAGGGTGGAAATCCATATAGGAACATCCCCAACCTAGGAAATAATAGTGTCTGTCTTCCAAGCATGGCTGCAAGGATGTCTTGAACAGAGTTTTTTTTCATTTGTCTGTTTTGAAAGGAGTTGAACAGATTTAGTTGAGATGTTTCCCACATCTGGATCAAGTCCTGGAAGACATCTATATAGAGCTCTGTTTTGTGTGCCACTGTGTTTTGCTCTGATAGAATGTATTAGGCCTGAAGATTCAGATAATGCAGTAGAGCCAGCTCTCAGACCATCACTGCCATCTGGCAAAGAGAGTATAACCTTATATTCCCTTGCTTGTTCATGTACCATATCACAGTAGTGTTGTCTGTGACCACTAGGAGAGGACCCAGAATCCATAAGTGGTGAAGAACTTTTAAGACATGAATCACTGCCAACATCTCCTTTATGTTTATGTACTTTGGCATGTCCTGAGGAAACCACAAACCATGCACTTGAAAACCCCCATGGATACTGTTCCCCAATCAAAATCTGAAGAGTTTGTGTGGATAGACTGGACTTGGGTCTGAAGAGAGGAAAGGGAGTCCTAGATTCAGACACAGTTGATCGCTACACCACTGCAGTTCCTGTTTCACAAATCTAAGTACTGGTACCTGGAAGTCTAAGGAATTAAGGTGCTGAGTCCTACAATTCTTTAAGCTCTACTCATGTTTCCTTGTGTGTAGTCTTGCTAGAGGTATCATGAGGATCACTGATGTCATGAGACCTAGAAATCTGAGAAACACTCTTGCTGAGGCCATGTATAGAAAAGAAAAAGCCCTGAGAAGCCCGGACTTTTTTCTGTTAGGAAGGCCATCCTTTTTACTGTGTCTATCCAATACCACAGGAAAACAATTTGTTGAAAGACTGTGAGGAAGGACTTTTGAAGGTTCAGTTTGAAAACAGCTGGACAGAATCTGCACAAATCAGTAAGTCATCTAAATAAGGAAATATGCAGACGCCTAGAGTTCTGCAATAGGCAACCACTGAGCCCAGACACTTTGTGAACACTCAAGGTGCAGTAGAAGGCCCATAGGATAATGCAGAAGCCTGATAATATAATCCGAGCAAAGCAAGTCTCGAACATTTCCTGAAAATGGGAGCAATAGGAAAACAATGATGATGAAGTGGTCTGGAATGAAATGCTAGGACCAGCATTTGAATTTCAACACTTTTACAAAGGTGGTTAGAAAGGACTAATGTAGGATGGGTTCCTCCTTCTACCGTGTGAAGGAGCAATGGAGGGAATGGCTTCATCTGGTCTGGTGGGTAATGGAGAATTCCCTTAAGAGGGGACGATTTTCTTTCCACAGTCAGATGTATCCTCTCCAAATTATTCTCAGAACCCATCTGTCTGAGACTATTTGCAGCCAGGCTGCAGGGTTATAAGAAAGCCTGGGGGGAAGGAGGAAGAAAAGTAAAGGCAAGAGGGGAGGGGTGCTATGTGACTCATCACTGTCATTCCATGCAGGGGGTTGGTCATTTTTTGGAAATGAATCCCTCTTGTTTGGTTTTCAAAAAATATCCTCCTGCCATTTCTTTTTGAATCCCTGACTTTTGTATGGTTGGGATTTATGTTTTTTCTGCCCCTTGACGGAAGATGACTTCTTTGGGGAGAACTTGGGTACATGAAACATCCTATATACTCAATGAAATAATTTGCCTCTGTCATCCTACTGTTTGAGAATATGTGTAACAGAGGGGCCAAACACCAATTCAGAACTTAAGGTGATTGCAAAATTTTGTCATTTAAATCAACAGAAAAGTTCTGATTACGTAACCAGGCATACCATCTTAAAACAGAATCAGCAGCATTTCTTGAGACTATATCAGCAGTTAGAAACAATTTCATTCATATAAGGTTTTTGCTCTAAAGGTAAGGAGCAAACTCATACAAACTGTACACATACTGTGAAATACATTTTCACATATAGCCTTGATAATTTAATATTCTAAAGGCTCAATTACTAGAACAGGGACATCCTTTGCCCTGAAGATCTAACCATTCTTGGACTTCAAAGACGGCTGCACATTGAGTAACAGCTTAAATTCAGCTCTCCTAATGTGAAAACAGAAACTCAGAAGAGAAAGCCAGTACACTCGTATTTTTGGGTAAATTTCAGTAGCTGGCTAGTAAGTGCACTGTCTGGATGCCAGCAAAAAAGAAGTTCAGGGAACCTGAAAAAAAAATTAATCACAAACGTTGAGTAAAAAACACTGACTGGGAAGAATTCTGCAGCTGTTCAGCAAAAAGCAGTGGAAGCTCCAACTATGGTGAAAGACATGACTTTCAGTAACCTAGAGGAAAAAATAAATTAAATTTAGTCACAGCTGATTGAAATAAACAAAACCCTGATAACGTATATCAACTCAAATGACAAAAGGCTGGAAAAAATGGAAGAAGCTTGAAACATATTTAGATGAGGTGATAAAACTACAAAAATAAAAGGCTGAAATGAAGAAAATGCTGGCTGAATATGAGACTGCCCAATTCACATGAACCAGAGCTCCCTCAATAACCCAATTCAAGCACAACCTAGACAATTGGATGGGAGACCGTAAATTCATCCCTGGGGTGACACCTATGTCTCTCATGGACAGGAGCAGTTGGTGTCAATCATAGACTCGCTCCAAGAATGGCGACCATCTAACCAAGGTCAATTATGGAACATGGGTATAAAATTGCTAGGCTTGCAAAGGTCCTAGGGCCATTAGCCTAGTAACCTCCTATGAACCTATAAGAATAGATGTCTCAAAAAGTAATATAAATAGAGGACAGAGCACATAGGAAAAACCTGAGATTTTCTGCTGTACCAGAGAAGCTGGAAGGAACAGAATGTATTAATTTTATAAAAGCACAAATAAGCAACTAGCCTGGTATTCTACAGCAGGAGTTAATTGAAAGGGCACATTGTATGCATGCTCCAAACCTGGCCATGAGAAAGACCTAGACCTTTAATAGTAAAGATGCAGTCCTACCAGCAGAAGGGGTTGATTCTGACAAAAATGTAGGAGAAGGATAAAGTACTAAAAGTGGGAGACAGTAGAGTGTTTGTGGAAAATAATTACTCATTGTGCACCAGGCAGAAGAGGAGTAAATGTATTCCACTAATCAGGGAATGTACAGAAGCAGGAGTGAGATTCAAATTGCCATACCCAGCTATCTTTAGACTATTCTTTCCTGGAGGGACAGAATAATTTTTTGATACAGGACATGCTAGGGATGAAATACACAAGTCTGTCCAACAAAAAGTGAGCTGTGAAACAGAATGAGCTTCTGCTTCTTGTTCTTCCGGTAATAAAGACTAGAGAGAGACTGTATCCATGAAACTTTTTCTACTGTTTCAATGGAAAATGTTGGAGAGAAGGAAGGGAGCATGAGAGTTGACTAGAAGAATTGAGAGTAAGTTGGAAATGAAGCAGAGACAAAATTTCAGAGATGAACAGTAATAAAACCAGTAACTTAATATGGGATTATAATGCAATAATTATATTTGTGAAATATGACAGAACAAGAAAATCTGGAAATACTTAACTGTTTCAGAGCTTCTGGGGGACTGTAATGCATATACCCTACTTCATGCTATTAACGTTCAGAAAAGTGCTTTGGGGAGGGCAAGAGGAGGGAGAAAGTCAATGAAGTAAAGATTTGTTTCCTTAAATAGTATCAATTTTAATGTCTTTACATGCTATGAAGTAATTATTTTTCAGTCATTTTTAAGTGTAATGGGGACTGTAAACAGGTGCTGCTGTTCCTTTTTTTCTTTTCTTTCTCTCTTCTCTTTCTTCTTTTTCAGTTTTAGGAAATGTAGGCACTACAAAGCATAAAAAAGCCTGGTTAAAAAGCATGATAAAAGAGAGATTAATGTGCTTTTTCTTGTTCTTACATGGGGAAATTACTGCATTTAAGACCTTAGATTGATTTAGTAACATGTTTTAAGAGAGAGCAAGTAAATGAAAAAGAACACTGAATATTATGAGGCTTTTTTCTAGCAAATATATGCAAGCTCAGTAACAATTCTGCAGCTGGTCTTCATGTTTCTATGGAAACAATCTGATAAAGAGAAACTAGCTGTCTGGTTATCATGTCTCCATGCAGACAATCTGATAGACAGAAACTGGCTACAGTCTGGTGGAGAGTAACTGGCTGAAGAAAAAAAAAGAGAACTTGACTAAGAGATAATGTTCTCAGAAAACATTCAGGGGTTTTCCCAAAGTAGATAATGTTCTCTGAAAGCATTCAGGGGTTTTCCCAAGGTAGTTAATGTTCTCTGAAAACATTCAAGGGTTTTCCCAGCTGTGAGAGCTATAAAGACAAGATAAAACCAATCAGCACTTGGTAGAAGCACAGGCTGCACCATGCGTTTTAGCATGGATAACATTCCTTTTTGGTTAACTCAAGTCTGAGTGTGGCTGTCAGTTTGGGACTTTTGTTCACGTTAGGAGGTTAAAATTTCAATATTTAAAGATGTACACAGTTTTGTCTGTTAGTATTAAGTTAATATGTTTTAGGGGGTACTGGGGTGTTTTTTGAGGGCTTTCAGTAAAAGAAAAAGTTTTATAAGATGTGATATAGGCTCAAATGGATATGACAAGAAACTGTATAGAAGTTCAACCTGCCAAACAGCATATGCATGTAACACAAAAGCTGGAACTAGACATTTAAGAAAAAAGGTGTTGTATATAATAGGTGGGAATAATAACTTTTTAATACAGTGATGCTTTCTTTAATGTCTTTAAATGTAAATGGACTCACAGATAAATGCAAAGAAAGACTAGTGAACTATACTAAAAATGTAGAGTACAAATAGCTATGTTACAGGAGACACACTTAGAAAGAAATGAACATGTGAATTTGACAAAGAAAGGTTTTTAAGATGGTTATTCAGCAGAATACCTGGGACAAAGGGAAATAGGAGTACTTATATTAATTGCAAGAGAAGCTCCAATAGTGAAAGAAGAAGATAAAAAAGATAATAATGGCAGATTTGTAGTGCTAAGTGGCTAGTGGGCAATGGAGGAAGAGGATTACACTGGCATGTATTTACAGTCCATCTAAAACTGCTATAATGGAGCTTAAGAAAAATTTGGGAGAATTAATCAGTTTTCAGCAAGGAATATTACTTGTAGGTGGGGACTGGAACTTGATATGCAGCAGTGAGGATGTGTCTGGGGGGCCAAGAAGGGAAAATATAACAAAGGAGGGTATATTTTTTGAAGAAATTTATAAAAATATTTGACATGGAAAATGTGAATTCAGCAACAGGAGTTTGTAGTGAATTTACATATTACTTCCCAAGATATATAAACTGGGCTAGGCTAGACAGAATTTACATTTCACAGGAACATGTACATTAAATTGAAGGTCTTGATACCTACCCAATAACTATTTTAGATCATGCGCCAATAACAGCTAAAATAAAAACACAGGGTAATGAAATAAAAATGAGACATTGGCACTTTCCCACCTATCTGCTTGAAAAGAGAGGAATTTAAGGTATTGGTAGTGGAGATTATTCAGGAGCTGTTAGAGAGGTTCTGAGAATATAACTAGGGACTGGGATAAAAAAAAGGTGGAGTTTAAAAATAGGGTGGAAATAAGGGAAAGGGACCTATGGTTAAGAAGTAAGAAAAATTATTTAGAGGGACTAACAAATGTGAAAGTATTGCAGAATAGAGGGAATCTCACAGAACAAGAAGAGGATCAACAGCAGAATGCTGGCAGAAAATAAGGCATTACCTCAGTAAAATGCATGAGGTTAGAAAGATTGCTGTTCATAGGTAGGTACTAGGCTATCTGCCCAAAGGCATTTATAAGCCTAGCTGAAATTGTGTTGGCTTTCGCAGCCCCCTTAGATTAGTTCCCTGTGCCTCTGTCCAGCACAGCCATTGAAGTGATCCCCGGGGTAAACTTTCTATTTCCGATCCACTCATCAAGGTTTCTCTTGAAGAATTGTTAGTGAGGAGCTCTGCCTAATGTAGATTGGAATCTTGTTCCAAAGCATGGGAAGTCTCTGGGACAGGAATATATCCTTCCAGCATGTCCTATTTATGGTTGTGGTGAGGTTTAGATCCCTAGAGCGTGTGGCTCGAGGGGATATGGTTTTCTTTAGGTGGAGCATTTCCATCAATTCTGGGTTGGACATGGCCTTGTATGTCAGGCATAGATCACATCTGAATAGGCAGTATGCAACCGACTACAGCTGGAGTTTCTTCAGTCGAGCTTCATAGGGCATCTGTTTGAGGCCAGTGATCCTCTTAGTGAGGTACTTCTGTGGTCTTTCAGGCTGTTGCAGGTGTCTTGTAAGGTACATCCCAAATGGGGCATTGTACTCTATGATGGGTCTGATGAAAGATGCGTAAAGGGGCACAATGACCTCTTTTGATCTGGATGCAAACCCTTTTGTGATTAGGTGGGCCACATAGAAGGATTTTCTAACCACTTTGGCAATGTGATTATCAAAGGAGAAATTTCTATCTACATGGGTCCCCAGATCCCTTATTACGTCTTCTGTATTTAGGGGGCTACCACCTGTGTAGTAGTTTGTGGGTACTTTGTTTTTTCCGACGGGGATGACTCTGCACTTTTTGGCATTTAGCTTGAGGCCCTGGTTTTGACACCAGGTATTTGTCTCAGTGAAACCCTTTTGGAGGATGTCTGTGTCAGCCGGAGAGTCAATTACAGCCCCTAGTTTGCAGTATGTGAACTTGGTCAGCCATAGACCTCCTGTGCTTGCCTGTACCTCTGAGAAGTATATGCCGAACAGTAGGGGTCCTAGAACTGAGCCCTGGGGAACGCCACTTCTAACCAGTTTAGAGTCAGACCTAGCTCTCGTAACTCTTACCATGTGGGTTCTGCCAGTGAGCCCGTTTGCAACCCATCTCGTGACGTAGGAGTTTATGTTCAGGCTGGTGAGCTTGTCTATAATACCAGAATGAGGAATGGTGTCGAAGGCCTTTGCAAGGTCTAGGTAGGCTGTGTGGACCACCATTCCCTCATCTATAGCCTTGGTAACTGTCTCAAAGAAGTCCACCAGGTTTAGGAGGCATGATCTGCCCTTAAAGCCGAACTGGGTAGGGTCCAGTGTTTGGAAGTTCCCAATGTCTCTGTTAATGAGATCCATGATGATGCGCTTCATAGCCTTGTAGGCCAAGCTAGTCAGGCTTATATGGCAATAGTTCCCAGGGTCTGTTCTGGTTCCACCTTTGTGGAGTGGAATAACCGTAGCTGTGAGCCACTCTATGGGCACGTAGCCTGTGGAGAGGCGGAGTCTCAACAGTGTGTTTAGGTGAGGGGTTAATTCATCTTTGAGCTCGTGTAGGACGCAGCCTCGGACACCGTAACACCATCTGGTCCCATTGCTGCTGTGTTTTTGGCTTTGGAGAGGGCTGTTTTAAGCTGAATGTCTGTGATTTTAGGGGCACTACATTCTTCTGGCATGGTTATGGGCTCTTTTTGGGGTGAGAGGGGGGTGAAGTTTGCACTGAACCTGTCTGCCGGGATGTTTGCGACATTGGCCGGTTCAGTGTTTGTTGTGTCATTCTGCACTAACTCCGAGCAGATCTGAGAATTGCCACTTAGATTTTTGACATAGCTAAAGAATGCCTTGTGGTTAACTTTGGAGTCCTTGGCAATTTTTCTTTTGAAGCTAGCCTTGGATGATTTTATGAGGGATCGTAGTTTCTTGCTGATACTGATCAGGGATGTCTTACCTTCTTGGGATTTTACTCTTTTCTGTACTAGTTTCCTCCTTCTATTGTATAGCTTGTTTATGGCAGGGGTCCACCAGACTGGTTTCCTTTTCTTGGAGGAGTGAGTCTTGCTTTTGCTTGGGATAGAACGATCCATGCATTCTTGTAGGTGCCCTTAGAGTGCATTAGTAAAGGATTTTGCAACTTGGGCAGCATTATCCTTTAGCATGGGGCTTTGAAACTTTCCACCTTGGTCTTAAGTAACGTGAAGTTTGCTTTTGAAAAGTTCTTCATGGTGGTTTCTTTGACCGGGGGTGGGGGCGGAATGTGGATATCCAGAGTGATTATTTTATGGTCAGATCTAACCAGCGAGGGGTTGATCTCCGGTGTAGAACACCAGTCGCCCATGTTGGTGATGACCAGGTCCAATATGTTGTCACCTCTGGTGGGGGTGTTGACCAGTTGATCCAGGGCATTGGAGTTTATAAATAATAGGAAATGTTGGGCAAGGGAGTTAGTATTTCAGTAGTTCTCCCAGTTAATGTTTGGTTAATCGAAATCACCCAATATCAGGGTGTTTGGTAGGACTTTTATGTTTCCCAGTGTTTCCAGAAATGCGGAATGGGGGTCCTGGGAGATGGTGGGTGATCTACAATTTGAACTGTAGTTTTGCCTGTTGTTAGTTGCACGTGGATGATCTCTGAAGTATCATACTGTGCCACTACCCTGGAGGTGTGGGTATCCTTGATGAATATGGATACGACCCCGCCTTTTGTATTTTGGTCCGGGTTTTTTGGCCAAAATGTATGGTATGAGTTGTAGCCTGGTAGTGCTGGGGTGCTCTCTGGAGCCTTAAACCAGGTTTCTGTTACTGCACATATATCGATTTTCTCCATACTGAGGAGTGCCTCAAGTGCATGCATTTTGAGGTTTAGACTTCTGGCATTGAGCAGCATTACCGTCAGTTTTTTGTTACTTGTGCTATTTACGGCAGTGGGTTTGTCTTTTGAGCCTTGCCTAAAAAAGGCACTATGGGGGTGGCAAAAGCCTTGGCCAGTATTCGAAGGCCTAAGGGTGACAGGTGCAAGCCATCTCTAGCAAAGCAGCGTGGTTGTCGAGCATGTCATCTCTGGCTGACAGCCACTGGATCCCCTTTGAATGACACCAGAAGCTTAGCCAATTGTTGAAATTGATATTTTTTTCTTTATACTGTGGCATCATTCTTAGTGAGGGCAGGATGCTACTCAAGGTCAGGGTCATACCGGCTTGGGCTATGTGATCAGAGAGATCTTCCATGTCTCTTTTCATGTAGTCCAGGGAGGCACGGCTCAGGTCATTCAAACCAACATGGACAATGACAGAGTCATATTTGTACTTGTTCTGGAGTGACCTGAGTGCTTGTGTTGTGGCGAATCCTGACACCCGACAGGCAGCTAACAGTAACCTTCTTCTTGTTCAGCCTAGTGAGTGGGATGTCAGTGTGCCTGACTACAGAGTCACCTATTACTAGTGTGTTGGGTATGTTATTTTGCCTTAAGGGCTGTGATTGTGTGGCACACTCGTTTTGTGAAGTATGTGTTTCATGGTTTGTGTTGGGGGGTGGCGGTTGCTTGGGTGTCTGCTTTGGAGGTCTCTGTTGCTTTTGCAGATTTTTATTTAGAGCCTCAGAGTATGTTTTTGTGTATTTATGTGTTTTGTTTTGCCGGTGCTGGTTTCACGGGTCCATGTGAGACTGGTGGTGTGATGCAAGTAGTTCCCTTCTCCTCTTGATTGTCTGGTCCAGTCTGGGGTTGAGAGAGCTTAGCCTCCAGTTTGGCTGTATAATTGCATCTCGCATGTATTAGTGTTTGGTGGAAGGAGGAGAAGGTTGTCTGTGTACATGAGGCAGTTGTAACATTGCCTCAAAATGCCCAGACTCACCAGTTGGACCGGAGAGTACACCTGAAAATGCCATTTGGACATGCCTGGATAGGTACAGTGAACTGTTTTACTGATTGGCTGGTAAAGTCGAATAGAGAGCCTTGTCAATCTCTACAGTATGGGGGGGGGGTCTAGTGCTAAGGTTTATTAGTGCTTGCTTTGAGTTTTGAGCAAGTGCCAGGCTGAGAAGTGAATGGTTTGAGTGCTTAAGTTGAAAGTTTGTCTAGTTCCAAGGGAAAAACTGAAGAGTACACTTTTTGGAGCCGGGAATAGTTATACCCTAGCTAACCGGTGCTACCCGGTGTGCAAAACTGCGCAAATGCGGATTTTATAGCAGGGAAATGAAAGAGATAAAAATTAGCCCAAAATGGCCAATAAACTACTAATTTCTGGGCAGAAACCACTCCTCCAGGGACAGATAGGTTGCTCACAGCAACTTAAGCAACTGTTTTTGATAATGCTTGAGAATGAAAACTTTTAGCACAACGACTCTGGCAACAGAAAGTAGAAAGGGCTGTCGCCAGACTTAGGGAGCCTATAACAAAGAAGATAACAAGAGATCGGAAATTCTACGAAAGTCTCTATAAAGCAGAGAAATATGAAAATCAAGAAAATATACAAATGGAAATGTTTATGGAAGAATTATATATGCCAAAGTTAGAGGAAGATGAAGCTCAATTATTAACAGGTAGGACAGGAGGCGATGAAATAAAAATTGGGATGTATAACCAATCTACAGGAAAGTCCCCAGCAATAGATGGTATTCCTGCGGAAGTTTGGAAGCTGGGAGGAAAAGTTTGATAAAGATCTGGAAGATTTTGTTTTACAGTATCTTAAGAAGAGAAGTACCACCATCCAGGAAGAAAGGAGTGGTAGCTGTAATATCTAAAATAGTAAGCATCCATCAGATCCAGCTTCATACAGGCCCATTTCAATACTAAACCGTGATTATAAAGTGCTCATGTCTACAATAGCTAAAAGAATGGCAAAAGTAATGCCAAAACTGATAGATATGGATCAATGTGGTTTTGCAGAAGGGAGGCAAACATTTCACAACATTAAAAGAACTTTGAAGATCCAGAGGGAAGCAGAATGTAAAAAAATACCACTGTTGTTGATGGGCCTTGATGCAGAGAAAGCATTTGACAGAGTAAGCTGGGACTTTACAAGCAAGCAATAGAAGCATTTGCATTTCTTGAAAAAAACTGTAAGGTTGATTAGAAGAATAAATGAGGGATTGGAGGTGAAAATTAAAGTGGGTGGGGTCCTCTCTCACAACTTCTGGTTGAGCAGAGGAACCAGGCAGGGGTGTCCTCTTTCCTCTTTATTATTTGCATTACATTTAGAACCATTGGCAATGACAAAGAAAATGGGGGACTCAAAAATTCAAGGATAACTTGGTATGGTAGTCAAGAAAAGCTGGCTTTATCTGCAGATGGTATTATTTTGTACCTGACAAAACCAGAAAGAGACATTACAGGGCTGTGGAACATTTTGAGATAGTTTCAGATATTTTCAGGATACAAAATTAATGAAGCAAAAGCAGACAAAAGCAGTAAATTACATACCCACACATGAACTGGTTCAGGAATACCCACATTTATGGGGACATGATAAAATGAAATATTTAGGAGTATGCATTAAAATGATTCAAGTGTGGCAGCTTAGGATATGTGGGAAGAGACTAAAAAAAAAAAAAAACAACACAAGAACTGAGAAAACGGAAACTTTGTTATATGGATATAGATAGTAAGATACAAGCAGTTAAAATATTTTCAGTCCCTTTAGTCTTATACACAGGATTTTTTTTTATCAACATGAGGAGATGTTGTGGGTAGCAATTAACAAAGAGCGGAAGAACTTTATTTGGGAGGGGAAGATGGCAAGAGTCAAGTGGGATAATCTGATTCTTCCAGTAGACCAGGGCGAATTGGGATTACCCAATCTGAATGGGGTATTTCAGAGCTACACAGTTAAGACTCCTACACATAATACAAGCAGAAAACTATAATTTAAAGTGGAAAGGGATGATAATGAAACACGGGGGAAGCTCATGAGACAAGGAGAGACTGGGATTTTGGATGCAGGTCTTTAGGGAGAACAACAATAATCATGCAGAGTATTATATCCATAAAGTAGCAGAAAGTATTCTAAGAACTAAACCCATGCGGGGAATGGAGAAAGGAGATTCTGCCGATAGGGATGACTGCAATTAGGAATACAGACAACAGGCAAGAGAGGGCCAGAACTTATTGGAGAAAACTGGCAAAGGAACCAAAGTATTGGGAGCAAATAACTAGAGAGGGAAAGATGATAGAATGGGAAGATGCCAAGAAGTTATTTGGATTGCAGGTTAGAGATTAGGTGTCTGCAGGATTTTTTGCAGGGGGGTGCAGACCAAGAGGAGGGTAATGGATTGGGCCCCCCCCCATACAAAGCCCTCCCCCGGCAGTCATTCTAGTGTCCCATGACTTGGCTATTTCTCGCCCAGTTACCATAAACACTGTTCAAAACTGTCAGTGTACATACGGTTTTCTGCTTTACTTCTACAATGATTACAGACATTTGGATTTAATTTAAAACATTTATTTCAACTTTTATAGCACAAACTGACATTTGCTAAACAAAGCAATACAGTCTCACAATGAAAACAGACTTAGCATTAAAATTTATCTGCCCTTGAAACTCACATTTACTTAAACCCACATTCAAAGAAAATGTATCTGGCCAGTGGCAGTTTAAGTTTACCTTTGAGCGGTTTCAAATCACAGACCCCTTGCATGCATGTTCAGAAAAATGCAAGAGTTCTCTGATTCACCTTTCTGGTTGCATTAGATTATATCCCCTTGTATAATACACCACCACTTCACTTGTAAGAGTATGTTTTAAATGTATAGTTTTGAACATTTTCCAGTGAGCAATGAAACTAAATATATGAACCAATAATGACAAAACTGCCCAATTCAGAACATTTCAATGACAAAAGGCCACTCAAACTTCTGTTATTACAATCCACCAATATCAGTCAATATGCACAATATCTGCAATAGTAAAATAAATCTGAACAATTCCACATTAAACCGATCTGTAAATCTATCTATATGCTGTGGGAGTAGAACCCACAGCCTTCTGCATCAAAAGCAAGCATGCTACCCGTTGTGCTACTGACGGACTTAGCATGAGCAGTACTAAACTTCTCTTCCCTTGAAGCTTACAACTCTTTGAAAATGCTCTTGAAACTCATTTTCTTGAAAAATGCACCTGAAACTCAGTTCGCTGAAAAATGCAGCTTGGTAGTTCAGAAAGAGGATTCAGGTTCTTGTTTCCTGTAACTAAGACACAGGGCTTGAGCCTAAGAAAATTACTAACCACCTGCTATCCTTAAGTAGAGCATTTCACTCTCACACACAGACATCTCATCCTCTATGTGCAATAAATCTGGACAAAGCCTAAAATAAATAGGGACAGATTATAAATATTGCTCTCATGAATTTAGAAAATTGCTACAATAACCAGATTTCTGTTAGTATGCATTTCTCTACAGGGTATGAAGACAAACTCAAATGTCTGTCATTATTTAGTGACTAGTTCTTTTTATGAGGAGCAGACCAAACAATATGGGGCAAAAATCTGTACATTTTGCAAAAATCTGGACAGTAGAGAGGTATGCTACCTACCTACCTCTTACACACACACAAACACACCTCCCTCCCTCTTACACACACACACACACACACACACACACACACACACACACACACACACACACACACACACACACACACACACACCATGCCTCTCAAACTCGTAGCACAAAAAAATCTGGACAAACTTTAAATATTCCTCTCACAAACTTAAAAAGTTGCTAGAATAAAAAGTATTGTGTTATCGTAAATTTTCTGAAGGATATGAAGTCTGAAACTCAAACGACTCATTATTTAGTGAATTCTGTCCTCACTGATTTGTCACAATAAACCCAGTCCATCCATCCATCATCCCTTTTTCCCAATTTTGCACATGGGGTCAGTGTGTAACTTCAACAGTGACATTCATCTATCGCCAAGGTTCACACCACAGGGTGGCTAACCCTGCCACATTTGCGTGCACATGCACACACACAGTTTAGATTGTCCAGTTCACCTACTGCAGATTCTCTGGAATGGAATGTGAGAGGAAACCGGAACACTCAAAGTAAACCCAGGCAAATGGGGGGGGGGGCATGCAGATCCCACACAGAGGGCACCCCAGTCTAAAACTGAAGTGGGGAACCTTTTGTTATGAGTCAACAATGCCATCCGATGTGCCACTGTGCCACACTATCAATTGTCAAAGTCAAAATCAAACACATCAAACCACGTCTTCTTTCTTCTAGGTCTTGCTCTCTCATTGCCAAAATGAACAGCCAAAAAGTGTGAAAGGTCTCTGAGATACAGATTCCAATCAGAAAAATCAATCTGCAAGTTTCTAGATATTATACTCTTAAGTAACAGGACATCATTCTTTTTAGTCTAACAATAAACTTTCACAATCAGAAAAAAATAGCAGCTAAGACTCTTCCAAGTTCACAGTTATCAAGTGCCAGAATCTGAAGAAGAGTAATTTTAGACCACCACCACTATGCGAACTACATCTTTGTAACATTTCAGATTAAACAAATTTCTGGGATCAAACAACAGATTCATAGTTCAAGTAAACATTTATTCTCATTCAGGACATGACGTGGTTGAAGAATGTATGCAAAAGATCTGCTCATGTCACAGCTGTGATTTTTAAATTCCATCTAGAGTGGTTTTGCAATTTGACATGTTACATCATTTCAGATAATAACCAATTATACAGTGCCACAGCACCACTTTTTGGTCAAATGAATAAAGTGCAGAACTATGAGAGCTATTGTATTTAATTTTTCACCAGTGCCCTAAAATTGGTAACAAATAGGCCTCCCACTGAACCCTATATGATGTCTTCTTAATGGTAAAAAAAGTGCAAATACTTTCAGGGTCTCAGCATTCACAGAAGCAAAGATGTCATTAATATATCTACAAAAATCTACAAAATATCTATAAAAGGTCCCATGTTACTAGAAAGAAGATATTATTTCCTAAAAATAGGAACACTAAACAAGTCATCCACATGTACTCACTAAAACAACATAACCTACTTACAATTACACAAGGTGCGCGCAGCATTCCTACACTCTGACCTATTAAACCCTTTCTGTCATCAATATGCTTGTGCTACTTTTAAAATAGCACAGATAATGATCTGGGTTTGGGGAGCCTCCCACCCGAAAAACAACTGTTAAAAGAGTGTTACATAGTGTTTTGAGGTCCACAGCTTTCTGTAACTTTAGATACTTTTGGACGATTAATCACAAGTCTAGTACACTAGATAAAACTAAGCATAGTAAACCCTCCAAAATACTATACTTACTGAAAGCCAATAAGCCAAGAAAACCTATTAATGAGGAATGACAATTCACTATCCAAAATGTATTACACAATAAATTAACAGTTAAATGAAATTGTATAGACTTATAACAGTCTAACTTTCCAGAGGGTGTATGCAAACTGTGAACCATGCTTTCTACTATTTTTACAGTAATAAGAATAGCCTGATATTTTGGTAGTCCAAACATACTGAAAGCCTTAATAGTGGTAACAAAAGGAGTTTGTATACAGAAAGCAACTTCTTTTCTACCATATGGTAGAGGACTTTCTCAATGAGAGGGTCTAAGGTAAAAGACAGAAGTTACTTTAATGACCAAGCTAGTGCAAATAAAGAATGGGTTATCCATAATACTCCAAGACAGAGCCATTAAAATTTGATAGCTAACAGATTACATCCATAATGCACTTCATGTGGAAGTAAAACATGCAATGTTAATGTCTTTAGCCAGAGAGGAAATAATACTTTAAATTACCACATGTATTTACATATAGGATAATTTTCAATTATATTTCATAACGTACTGTATGTATTACATTGCAAGACCATCGGGTCCTCCTCTAATAATGCTATTTTCTGTTGATTGATTGATACATGTGGTTGCTTTCAAGACAAACTGACAAGTAATATAATGCACTGGCCTTGCCTTTTGAAGGCTAGCTTCAAAGGTAATGATGTGAACAACATGCATTACTTCAAGCTACAGGAGTATCACCGAACTGATCTCAATTAAATTGTCAGTTTGGCTCAACAACAGGAAAGGAAAATGAAAGTTTTATGTGCAACTAACTCCAAAGTATGGTGACCTTTTCAATAGCCACCACAAATTCAGTTTGAATAGCCCACTTCTCCCAGTCAATGAAAAATTAACCTAAATTTGAAATTCAACTCACTTAGCTTTTCTTTACATTTAGTATAAGACTTTCCTGACTTTTTCCATCTGCAGATATCACCTACATATTTGTTTAGGTCAAAGTTAGTTAAGGGAACTAGTCTCTAGTAGGAAGAAACTTATGATTTCTAATATGATCAAAAGACCCAGTATATACCCAGCTAAAATTAGGAATTCGAGCAAGTTCCTGTGAATGTATTTAAAAAATCTCTTTCAACAAATCAAAAGCTATAAGTATCAGTGTAGGGCCTTAGACCTCATAGCTTACTTGGTGTAAGCAAAAGGATGAAATAAAATATATGTGATATGCTGTTAACTACTTCCAGTACAAGGAGACCTCTACCCACGTCAAGAATAATGATAGTTTTAAGAAATGCCATGGTTGATACATCAGTCTAGAAAGCAACATGCTAGACACTGAAACGACATCTGTACTCATCTGTGAGTGTTTGTTCAACAAGTTCTCTGTGTACAATCATTGAGATCTTACTAAATGGACAACCACATTAAAAGGGTATTGCAAGCTTTCTTAAAACTAGAACCACACTGTGACATCCATGTAAATGTGAGAAGACTAGGGAACAAGAAGAGGCAAATACACTGGGTCTAGTATTTACAGCAATAGCCAATACACATTCTCTCACACACACACACACACACACACACACACACACACACACACACACACACACACACACACACACACACACACACACACACACACACACACACAAACTATTCTTGCTAGGACTACATGAATTTGGAAGATGACAAAGCAAATCCATACCACGGAAACAACAGCATAGTTAAAAGAAAAGCAAGGTGATATTGAGAATTCACAATTTAATCCTGGTGACTCATGCTGAGCTGAGTGCTAACAAAGTGTACTTCATATTACCAAAGTACTCTGCTGAGATTACTTTTGAATCTCTTGTTTAGAAGCTCAACTGCTATGTTATTTTTTTCTAGTAAGTCATGTAATAGTACTAATATCCTAGAATCGATGGCAGTACAACTGTGCCTATTTGAAAAGGTGAAGATATATTGGCACAATTGTTACTGCTGCTGTAGTAGGAGCTTTGTTTAATTTTTATAGGATTTAACTTGTTTCACATCTCCAAACTCTGTAATCTTTATTATATTTTCTAGCTAACATCAGTATCCTAACACCTGCAGCAAGAGACTTTAACAGTGATTCCAGTATTCAGCTTGCCCTACAAAAGAAAAGTACAGTTGTGTACCTACCATAAATGTAGATGTTCGAGTGTATTCACTGTTGCAGTCATTACTCTTGGGTTATCCTGCTGGCAGGCTACCCGCAGTCGGCCTGAATTCCAAAGTCCTGGTCCGGCGTCGGTTGCTGTCGCCTCTTCCCTGACGTCAGTGCCAGGGTATAAAAGATGCAGCAGACGCCATTTTCTTCAGTTTTTCTTGCCCCAGATGTCAGGTGCCCCCAAAAGGGTAGGCTAAAAAAAATTATGCCAATAAACATGCATGCACTAAAGTAAACATTTCCTTCAATTACAAGCAAATACACCACATAGGTTGTATAGATTAGAGAAGTACAGATAAGACCCAGCAAAAGAAAGGGGGATGGTGGGAGGGTAACCTGGACTGCAACAGTGAATACACTCGAACATCTACATTTATGGCAGGTACACAACTGTATTATGTTCATCGTGTTTCACTGTTGCAGTCATTACTCTTGGGTTGAATCCCAAAGCTCAGGATGGGTGGCTGGGGCTAAATAGGATTAGGAGAGGCTATGAGGCCCTGCAGAACTGCAGTGGCAAAGCCTGCTCTGGATTTAGAGTAGAGTGGTAAGTGGTAGTGCTTTGTAAAAGTGTGCACTGAACTCCAAGTTGTAGCCTCTAAGATGTCTTTCGTTGGTACTCCTCTGAGGAAGGCTGCTGAAGTGTCTGCTGCTCTGGTTGAATGTGGCCTAATGCCCTTAGGTACTGATTTGCCATGTTGTGAGTAGCAGAAATGAATGCAGTGGCCTATCCATTTTGAAATAGTCTGTTTTGAGATAGCATTTCCTTGTGATCCTGCAGCATATGCCACTAAAAGTTGCTCAGTCTTTCTGAAAGCTTTAGTTCTGTCCAAGTAGAAGCGTAGCTGTCTGTGTATGTCCAAAGAATGCAGAAGTCTCTCACCCTTGTTCTGTGGGTTTGAATAAAAGGTAGGCAAGTGAATGGTTTGGTTAAGGGCCACACTGGACACCACCTTAGACGTAAATGTCGGGTTTGTCCTCAGAGAAACCCTGTCTGGATGGAAAATTATAAAAGGTTCCACAGCCATGAGTGCCTGTAACTCTGAGACTCGTCTTGCAAAGGTTATTGCTAGGAGCAGAGCTGTTTTCCAAGATAAGAATTTTATATCAGCTATTGAGGCTGGCTCAAAAGGAGGCAGTGTGAGTTTTTCCAAGACATAATTGAGGTCTCATGCAGGTATTGGTGCTCTCCTTGGAGGTCTTATGTTTTTGGTCCCTCTGAGGTACTGCCTTATTAAAGGATGAGAAAAGATAGGTGTTTCCGTATTGTAATGGGCTGAAATGGCAGAGGCATGGATCTTAATTGATGAAAAGGATAGGCCTTTGTCCAGCATCTCAATTAAGTATTGTAAAATCTGAGGAATATTTGGTACAAACGTGTCAATTCCTTGTGCCTGGTTCCAAGCACAGAATCTCTTCCATTTTTCTGCATAAGATTTTCTGGTACTGGGCCTCCTGGCCTCCAAAATAACATCCATCACAGCTTTGGAGAGAGGAGTGTTCTGAATGGCTACATTATCCGCCATGCTGCCAGATTTAAAGTCTGGAGTTGGCTGTGCAGGATCTGATTGCTTTGTTGGGTCAGTAAGTGAGAAATTTGAGGCAATATCCAGGCTGGACCTTGAGACAAGTTCTTTAGGATTGGGTACCAGTGCTGGCGTGGCCAGTCTGGGGCAATCAGTATCATTTTTGGCTTCTCTTGTCTGACCTTTAGGAGTACCTTGGGGAGGAGAGGCAGTGGAGGAAAGGCATATACTGTTAGGTTTTTCCAGCTGAAGGATAAGGCATCCACTTTCCCTGCTTGCTTGTGATAAGTCCTTGTGCAGAATCTCTATAGTTGGCAGTTGTGAGGGGAGGCAAATAGATCTATGTCTGGGCATCCCCATTTCCTTGTTATCATGCTGAAAACTTGTGGATCCAGTTTCCACTCGTGGGGATCCATGAGGTTTCTGCTTAGTTCGTCTGCCAGAGTATTTATCTTTCCTGGCAGGAATTGTGCTTGCAGGTGAACTTGATAAGTCAATGCTGTGTCCCACAAAGTCATGGCTTGTCTGCAGAGGGGGTAGGAATGTGTGCCTCCCTGCTTGTTTATGTACCACACATGACTGTAGTATTGTCCATCTTTATCAGTAATTGTCCTGGATGAAGTACATCCTTGAAAGCTGTCAGGGCATTCTGAACAGCTAGCATCTCTTTTTGATTGATATGAAGATGCATCTGGCTTGCGGGCCATGTGCCCTGAATACATTTTCCTGCCATGCTGGCCCCCCAGGCATAATCTGATGCATCCGTTGTTAGTGTCTGCCTGGCTATGGGTAAAGTGAATAGCTGTCCCTTGTTGTGGTGACAGGCCTGTGCCCACCATCGAAACTCCTGTTGCAGGCCGGGAATGAGGGTAATTAATGTTTTCAGGCTGTGGCAATGTTAAGTCCAAACACTTTTTAGGTACCACTGTAGTTTCCTCATATGCAGTCTGGCATATGGAATTAGCAGAATGCAGGATGCCATGAAGCCCAAAAAGCCTGCAGAATTTTTCTTGCAGATAACTGGGTCTTTGTTGCCAACATTTTGAAGTAAGAAGTCAGTTGCCTTTGTTTGTCTGGTGTGAGATAAGCCATCTGGGCAGTTATATTTAAGCTTGCACCCAGGAATATTCTCTCTTGAGAGGGTACTAGTTTTGATTTCTTTTCGTTTACTGTGTACCCTAGGCAAATTAGTAATCTTTTTACAAACACCAGATGCTTTAGTAGAATGTCCTTGTTCTCTGCTTGAATAAGGCAGTCGTCCAAGTAAGGATATATTTGAATTCCTCTTTGTCTGCAAAATGCAATTACTGGTGCCAGGCATTTTGTGAAGACCCTAGGCGCAGCAGATAAGCCAAAGGGCAGTGCAGAGAATAGGTAGTGCATTGAGCCAGCTATGAATCTGAGGTATCTTCTGCAAGATTGTCTGATTGGGACATGCAAGTATGCCTCTTTTAGGTCCAACGTTACAAGCCAAGCCTTCTTGCCCAGCATGGGCAGAAGCTGCTGCAGAGTCAACATTTTGAATTTTGGAACGTCCAGAAATGTGTTTAGAATAGACAGGTCCAGTATTGGTCTCCAGGCTTTGTCCTTTCTGGGCACCAAGAAAAGTCTTGAGTAAAATCCTTGTCCCTGCTCTTGCTGTGGTTCTTGCTGAATGGCCCTCATGTCCATGAGGGATGAAACTTGCTGTGCCTCTGCCCATTGATTGTGTGGCAGGTCTGGCATACCTTTTGCCCTTGGCAGGGTGTGAAAGTGGAACCTGTAGCCCTGAAACACTATGTTCAAGACCCATTTGCCCTGGGTGATCATGTGCCAATTTTGTGAAAAAAGTGCTAGTTTTCCCCCTAAGGGGGCTGCCAAAAGATAAGTGCTTGGTGCTGGCAGAGGAAAGTCATTGGGACTGTTTCCTGTATGGCTGTGACTTGTCTTCTCCGCTTTTGGAGGTAGAAGCACCCCATTGTTTAGGTCTGTATGAGCCTTGGGGCTGGCATCTGCCTCTGGGGCGTCTGTATCTGCCTCTTTGTGGCCTGCCTGACACTGGAAAGGACCAATGCTAAATCTGGGTGGCTGCACCTGTAAGAAATCCTTAACTGTCTGCATAGATTTCACTTTGTCCTCCATTTTCTTCAACACCTCTTCTGCTTTAACACCAAACAAAGTATCATGTTGTAATGGAACATCTAATAATTTAGCTTTAACATAATCAGGCAGATTCTGTTCCTTTAACCAAGCATGCCTCCTACTGACAGAGCCCTGCAAGAGGCCTCCAGAGAATCAAAACCACATTGCAAAGTATGCTTTCCCAGTTGTTCAGTTGCATGCAATAAATCCTGCATTTCCTTGTTTTCTGCACATTCAGAATTTAACATTTTCTGTTTAAGCAGTGACATTAAGTATTGCTGATATTTAAGCATATGAAATTGACAATTTAAAACCCTCACAGCCAAGGTAGCAGAAGTGTAAACCTTTTTCCCCCATCTGTCCAGTGCCCTTGAATCCCCATCAGAGGGGATAGGGTTTTTTGCAGTGGAAGCCTTGACCCCTTTGGGACCCTGAGAAATAGTTTCTGGGTCAGCAGCAGGGTTTTTATAAAGAAATTTATGTGAATCTGGAACCTTGTAGTATCTGTCTGGCTTAACAGGTGCAGGGGGTAAAGAGTGAGGAGACAGGATACATCTACAATGTCTAAAACAGGAGGGATAGCAAGAGGCCTGTGCACACTTGCCCACAATCTGACATGGACACAAAATGCTTCTCTTGCCAAGTACAAGGCACCAGCCAATGTCTTGCCATCTTGCTCAAATAAATAAAGTCACATTGCATGAAGTTAAGTCAGGACAAGACCACCACTGCCACTTACTTCACTGACTTTAACCCTGAACAGACTTCCTGAATATAATACAGAATGTTTATACATGCATACCTGCAAATGTACGTACATGCGTACACACACCCATACCTACCTACCTATCTACCACTTACACACATTACACACACACTTACCCTTCACTTGTCGGTTTGTGGTCCACATTTCAAGTCTTCCAGCTTTCAAATTCTGCACATGCAGAAGATGAATACGTAAACATCAGGTCACAAAGGCATGACGTGTCTGTGCGACCAGACGCAAAGGGCATTCTGTGTTCTTCTTAAAAGAAGAACGCCCTTAAAAAACGTTTTTTTTTTTTTTTTTGTTAATTAAAAAAACAAATTCATCCAGAAGCTCCCTTCCTAGCCAGTGGGGGCCCTTTCCCAGCCAGCTGCCTAGTGCTGGATCGAGCTCTGCCAGGGATACAATGGTATTACGCTGCAAAATGTTTTAAGTCAAATTCCACCTGCCTGCAGGTGCTCTTGATTGCCTTCCCTATCAGGGATTGATATCAAAGTACAGGCAAAGAGAAAGAAATAGGGGGGTCCTAAATGAAAGACCAGCACTGGTAGAGTTTTTAATACAATCAAGAACAGAAGCTGCCATTAAAAAAGGAATAATTAGTACAGCATATAAAATATTGCACGATAACTATAAGAATCAATCAGAGCAGGTTAGAAAGGATTGGGATGAGGGATTGGATAAGCAATTCACAGAGAAACAATGGGAGGATATATGTATATCTCTAAACATGCAACAAAATCTAGAAGATTTAGGATTTTTGCTTGGAAATGTTTACATAGATATTTTTATACCCAAAGTAGACTCCAGAGAATTTTTCCTGAGGTAGGCAGTAAATGTTGGAGGTGTGAAGAGGAAAAAAGTGGGACATATTTTCTGGGAATGTGGTGAGTTGGCGGACTTTAAGGATTCCCTGCGGGATGCACTGTCAGAGATGCTGGCTGGGCAGATTGATCTGATGAGGGAAGATGACTTTTCTGAGCTATGAAACAGAATCAGAACTACTTACATGTTAAGGCCTTGCTGTGTCTAATAATGGTGGCTGCCAAAAAAAACAATTACTAGAAAATGAAAATCAAAATCTAAACCAACTATACTGGATGTAGTGAATATAGTAACAGATATAAAGCAACTGGAACTGAGATCTTTAGAAAAGGGTAGGAGCAAACTGCAAAGCAAAAAATGGGAATTGTGTGAACAATACATACAAGGCAGGAATGAGGCCTAAAAGACAGGACTTAAATGAGCGATGTAATGTTTGAGTGAGAAAGATTGGGTATATTATATGTGATGTATAATGTTTGCACTGGGAGTGTGTCAGTATGGTATGTGATGTAAAATGCTTGCGACTAGGATTGTGTTGATGTGGTTTATTTTCATTTACACAAAAGCCTACGTACTAAGTGATGGTTTAATGAAGATGTTTCTTGTTTAAAAAAAGCAAGGAATGAATAACTTGTATAATATTGCTTAGGTTATATGATATATAGTAATAGATGTGAAGTATAACGTTATGTTAATATAGTTTGATTATTTTTATATGAATGTAAATTTGCTAACATCATAAATGATAATTCAATAAAGGTGAGTGAAAGAAAAAAATATATAAGGAGAGACTGGGATTTTGGATGCAGACTCTTAAGGAGATCAACAAAAATCATACAGAGTATTATATTCATAAAATAGCAGGGAGTATTCTAAGAGCTAAACTAGCACAAGAATGGAGAAAAGAGATTCTGGCAATAGGGATGACTGTGATTAGGGATACAGATAATAGGCAAGAGGGGGATGGAATATATTGGAGAAAAATGTCTAAGAAACCAAGGTATTGGGAACAAATAACTAGAAAGGGAAAGGTAACTGAATGGGAAGAGGCCAAGAATTTATTTGGACTGCAGGTTAGAGACTGCCTTCCCTATCAAGGACTGACATCAGAGTATAGGCAAAGAGAAAGAAATAGGGGGCTTCTAAATGAAAGCCAAGCACTGGTAGAGTTTTTAATAGAATCTAGAACATAAGCTGCCATTAAAAAAGGAATAATTAGTAAAGCATATAAAATATTACATGATAATTATAAGAATCAAGCAGAGACCCTTAGAAAGGATTGGGAAGAGAGATTGGATAAGTAAATCACAGAGACGATGGGGGATAAATGTATATCTCCCAAATATGCAACAAAGTCTAGAAGATTTAGGATCTTTGCCTGGGAGTGTTTACAGAGGTATTTTTATAGCCCCAAGTAGACTCCACAGCATTTTTCCTAAGGTGGATAGTAAATGTTGGAGATGTGATGGGCAAGAAAGAGGTGGCTGGGAACATATTTTTTGGGAGTGTAGTGAGCTGGCAGACTTTAGGGATTCCTTGCAGACCGCTCTGTCAGAGATGCTGGGTGAGCGGACTGAATTGACTGGGAAGATGATTTTTTTTTTGAGCTGTGATACAAAAGCGGAATTGCCTAGACATACTAAAGCCCTGCTGGGTCTAATTATGGTGGCTGCCAGAAAAGCAATTACTAGAAAACAGAAAAAGTCTACACCAACTTTACTAGAATTAGTGAATACAGTAACAGAGATAAAACAACTGGAATTGGGGTCTTTGGAAAAGGGAAGGATCAAACTACATAGGAAAAAATGGGAATTGTGGGAACAATATAGGCAGAGAAGGACTGAGGTTTAAGAGGCAGGATTTGAATAAGCCATATAATGCTAAACAATGACTGGATAGATTATAAGTGATGTATTATGTTTGCAACTACAGTTGTTTCAATGGTGTCTGTTATGTATAATGTTTGCAACTAAAGTGGAGTCATTTTGTTTGTTTTTCATTTATATAAATGTAAGATTGCCTATGTCATATGTGATAATTTAATAAAGATGTTTATTTGAAAAAAATTATACACAATAACTGTAAAAAAAACAAACAAAGGAGAATAACCAAAGATCGATCAGAATGACAACTTACAAAAGAGATTTAAGAGGAAATTTGTGAGACCTCCAGGTACGCTACGAAGCCCAGAAGATTTAGGATTACTTGCATGGAAATATTTATTCAGGTACTTCTAAACTTCAAGTAGACGTCATAAGATTTTCCTTCAAGCAGAGAGCAGATGTTGGAGGTGCGAAAGGAATGAGAAAGAAAACTGGGAACTCATTTTCTTGGAATGTGTAGAATTAAAAGTTTACGGACTCCATATACAATGTCCTAACACAGCTGTTGGAGGAATATACTGTGGGATTCATAAAGAATTATATACCAGGCAGTAAGAGCTATGACCAAAAAGGGACTGTTTCTGTCACTGTAGGAAATGCATTTTAGAGACTTGTTCGCCACAATGAAGAAATACCTAATTATCAGCTAATCTGCATGTCTAAATTGCTGGTAAAAAGAAGTTATGTTCTTACCATAACGTTCCATCTGTGTTGTTGATCTTCATTCATTCTTTACTGTTGGGTCTTGGTTCCGGCCTCGGAACCAACTCAGCCACTGTAAAAAGTTCGTGTCAGCCAGAAACTCTCGAGCTAAGGCTACCCATAGCGCCTCTCTTCCCTTCTCCTCAGATCGAGTTTTGCCAGTAGAAATAAAATGTAAAAGCTTTGTTTGAGCAATTACCCTACTACAAAACCAGGACTAGACGCGAACCTCCAGGAGTCTTTGGAGTGGGTTGGAGAGTGGGATGTCAAGAATGAATGAAGATCGACAACACAGATGGAACGCTATGGTAAGAACATAACTTCTTTATCTGATGTCGATCTTCATTCATTCTTGACTGTTGGGACAGAGTCCCTAGCTACTTTATGTCCCAGAAAGTCCTATGGAAGGATATTCCTGAGCATCATAGAGCCAAAGGATGCTCTTCCCCTGGAGACCATGTCCAATTTGTAATGAGTGATAAAGGTATGCGGGGTTGCCCAAGTTGCCGCTCCACAAATGTCATCCATAAAGGCTCTAGAATGAAAGGCTACTGAAGTGGAAACTGATTTGCCACAATAAGCCTTGACCTTAGTTGATAGGTTTAGTTTATTCTGGTCATAAACCAAGGTGATGCAATCTCAACCATTTTAATAAGGTAGCTTTGGAAACTGGTTTGCCCAGTCGAGTGCCTGAAAAGGACAAAAACAACTGGTCGGATATTCTAACTGATTTTGTTCTATTCAAATAGAAACGTAATTGTCTGTGTACATTCAATAAGTGTAATCGATATTCTCTCTTGTTTGGGAAGAAAACTGGGAGGTCTATAGATTGATTAATATTTGAGTCCGATACAACCTTGGGAAGGAAAGAGGGGTTAGTCCTAAGTGATACTATCTATGTTAAAAATGATATATGGAAGTTTCACACACAAAGCCTGTAATTCTGATATTCTCCTGGATGATGTGATAGCCACCAGGAAAAGGGTCTTCCAAGATAAGAATGTGATATCATAGGTGGCTGCTGGCTCAAAGGGCTGACAGGTTAAACTTTGCAAAACTAATGTTAAATTCCAAGGTTCAATGGGTTCTTTAAAGGGTAGTTTCAAATGCATAACACCTTTCTGGAAGGTTTTGCAAAAGCGATGAGACATTAAGGAAAGGTCATGAAAACCATTTGTTAAATGAACTCTAACAGTAGATGCTGAGGCTCCTGATTGGAATATAGTTGATAAATATGCCAATACCTTGTTAATCGAGGCTGAAAAAGGGTCAATTCTTTCTGCAGGAGACCAAAACACAAATATGTTCCATTTACTAAGATAAAGTCTTCTGGTGGATGGTTTATGGGAAGCCAGAAGTATTTTCCCTACTGGGGAAGCTAGACTGTTCTGCCTGGCAATTACTGGAAGTGGAGGTACCCAAGCTATCAGCTTGAGACTGTATAGGTTGGGATGGACCAACCCTTGTGGATGAGGCAACAGGTCAGGGGTTGGGTCCAGAGTCCACAGATGGTGAACTAGGTGAGGCCAGGAAAAGGGGTACCAGACTTGGCGGGGCCAATAAGGTGCAATGAGGATCACTTTGGTTCTCAACCGTTGGGCCTTCTTCAAAAACTGGGGGATCAGTGGGAAAGGAGAAAAGGTGTAAAGCAGTCCCGGGGGGCCAGTCATGTAGAAGAGCATCTCTTGGGGTCTCCCCTGGGGGGAAGGGGACAGGGCAAAGTAGCTGCTGCCCTTGTGGTTTATGGGAGATGCAAAGAGGTCGCAGCAAGGCTGATCCCATCGACGAAATATCTTCGTCGCTACATTGGGATTGAGAGACCACTCATGAGGCTGGAGGATACATCTGCTCAGTTTCACGTGAAAAAAAACAAAAGCTGGATAAACACCTGGTATACACCTCAAGCGAAAAAAAATGAAAAGACCAATGGTTAGACCACAGCTGAAGATAAAAATGGAATAATCCAAGTCAGGAAATAAATCACTTAATCCACGTCAGGAAATAAATCCTGACGTGGATTATTCCATTTTTATCTTCAGCTGTGGTCTAACCATACATCTGCTCAGTTTGTCTGCAATCAGGTTGGAATTCCTCGGAATGTGCATTGCTATCAGAAAGCAGTTGGATGCTATCACCCATTGCCACACTCTTAGGGCTTCCCAACATAATGGGTAGGATCTGGTTCCTTCCTGTTTGTTGATGTACAAGACCACCGACATGTTGTCTGACTGGATATGAATTGTCCCTGAAGGGAGGGCCGACTGAAATGTCTGCAATGCTAGAAGCATGGCCCTCAGTTCTAGGATGTTGATATGCAAATTGGCCTCTGAGGGGGACCAAGTGCCTTGGACTGTCTTTCCCTGAAATTGCCCCACCCCATCAGGGATGCATCCATGGTCACTACAGCCTTGGGATGAGTGGGGGTGAAATGGCGACTCCATAATTCCCCTTCTGACTTCATCCACCAATTTATGTCCTGCTTGCATCGGTTGGTTATGCGGATTAGGTAAGACATCGAGTGCATTAAAAGGGACCACTGTGATTCCAGGAGCCACTGAAGTAGCCTCATATGGTACCTTGCCAGGGGAACTAGAGTGATCGTGGCAGCCATTGACCCTAAAAGTTGTAAGACTAAGTGAGCCGGGATTTTTGTCTTGAAAGAGCATCACTTAAAGCTGAGATCATAACCTCTGCAGCCTGTGATGAGGTACAGCAGCCATACAGGAGCTAGTGTTGAATGTTGCTCCTATGAATTCTAACTTTTGCGTGGGTGGCAGCTTTAACTTTTCCCTGTTTATTAAAATGTCTAAGGACTCTGCAAGGTATAGGATGGAGTCCAGGCATGAAGAAGTAGATGCCTGGTGGGGGCGGTGAGGAGCCAGTCATCGAGATACTGCAACACAATGAATCCTTGTAGTCTTAGGTAAGCTGCTACCACTGCCATGCATCTGGTGAACACCCTGGGGGCTGTGGTGAGACCAAAGGGCAGTGCTCAAAATTGTTAGTGACTAGCTCCCAGTTGGAAGCAGAAGTATCTTCTGGAGTGCTTGTCCATCTTTATGTGGTAATACACGTCCTGAAGATCTAAAGAGCACATCCAATCATCTTTCTCCACAAACAGAAGGATAGGCTGTACCGTGACCATCCAGAATTTTGTCCGTCGAACAAACTTCTTCAAGACACTGAGGTCTAGAATTGGCCTCCAGTCCCCTGTCTTTTTCGGCACTAAAGTTGAGTAAAAACCCGATCCTATTTGATCTAGTGGGACTGTTAGCTTGACTCTTTTTTTTGAAGCAACTTTTCAATTTCTTGTGCTGCTGTATCCCTCTGACTGGGTGGAACATCAGGGATTCACCTTTGCAGTCTTGGAAAAAGATCGAACCGGATATGGTAACCTCTGGTAACTACCGTCTGCACCCAGGAATCTGATGTTACTGAGTGCCAGGCTATGTGGTGCAGAGAGAATCTTCCCCCAACTGCTTCCAGTACAGTTGTCCAGTCAAGGAATCTCTGGAGCCCTGGTTATGCGGGCTCACTCTGCCACAGGAGGGGTGTCTTCCTGACGAGTTCCCCCTTCTGCCCAGGGGGAAAACTCAGCACACGTGTCCTGAAAAGGCCCTTGGGACTTCCTGAACCACATTTTCCACTCCTCTGATTCCTGGAGTAAGGTCGTTGAGGAGCAGAAAAATGCACGCCCACAGCAGACAGGGTCTTTCCATCCTTCTCACACCTGGCTAGTGTGTCTCTGACTTTTGGGCCAAAAAGCGAGGTAGCATCAACTGGAGTATTGACAAAGAAGACTTGAAAGGGTCCGCTAAATCACACAAATGCATCCAGGTGTGGCACCTGATGGCAACTCCTGTACCCGCTGCCCTGGCCGTCCCTTCGACTGTGTGTGCAATAAGTCACATGGACGAGTTTGAGATCAATTCTAGTTCTAGGGTCACAAGCTGGGAGGCAACTTTATCGCGTACCTCGTCAGACACTGCCTCTGCCAAGGTGCCGGAGAGCTCAGTGATCAGGTCTCTTTGAAGATGGGTAAAATGTGCCAAGAAATTCAATGACCATATGGCAAAGGTCATTGAAGCATAGAACTGCTTCCTGAATCTGTCCATTGTCTGAGACTCTCAGTTTGAAGGATGAACATTTGGACTCTCCTCTGCGAGTACCTTCTTTGTGGTAGCTGCCACCACTATAGGATCTACCGTTAAGCTTTAAGACCAGTGGGGTTAGTCTTCTGGTGCATTAAGAATTCTGTCCAGTCTCCAGGGAATTGGCTCTATAGTGTCAGGGGCCTTCCAAGCACACTGCACGATGAGTCTGATCAATTCATCGGCAGGTGGGGGTCACCCAAGAAGTAGAAGGTCAGGTGCAAAAAGCCTGCAAGAACACAGATTCCTCAGAGGAAGGGTTGGTGGGCTTCCAATCACCCTTTTGTTTCAAGACTTCAGGGAATGACCGTGGGGACCCTTCCCCTTCATTACAGTCTGTACCCTCAGTGAGAGATTCTTCCTGAGAATCTTGGTGCTTCCTCTTGCATGATCTCTTACGGTACGGCTCCTCAGGGGGAAGGCCTGAGAAGGACTCTGAAGAGAAGATACCCTGCAGCAGGGTGTCTTGCTGCTCTTGTTCCCACTCGCCCGATGTAGCAGATTATGACAGCTACAAGCCAGAGGATACGTAGATGTGACACTTCGATGGAGATGGTGCCAACTGCGTGCCTGCTGAGTTAAGAGCCCTCTCTATAATTTGGAAGGCAGGCCCGCCTGAAGAGGGATGAGAGCCCAGAACAGAGAAAGACAACCTCAGAACCGAGGTCACACCCTGCTCAGACGAGCCACCTCCAGAGCACCTCTACAGGAGGAGCCCCGAGACAGCCTAGAACTGTCAAAGCACCCAGAACTGTAGATGGCGCCGTGGGAAGAAAACCCTTGCAGAGCTCACACGGCGGTTGGACTTTCAAATGCTGCACCCCCAAACAATATACGCAAGAAAGATGCTCATCCGAGTTGGGCATCTTTCTGCCACATTACTTGCATTGCTTAAAAGAAGATATTAAGAGACTACAGCAGTGGTGATGTAGCAGTAATAGTATATGAGAGGAAAAGGATGATGAGTATGGAAAGAAACAAGTAGAAGATGTGAGAGATACCAGTGGAAGTCAGGTAGGAATGATAGAGATGGAGGTTGGGAGAGAAGGTCAATGGTAGTAAAATATAAATATGAGTACAAAGGACAAAAAGGGAGTAGGATTTAGGTAATGCCTGGAGGAGACTTAGTACAGTTACAGTTCTATATGGAGCATAGGTGGGTATGTAGGATGGTTTTGAAGGAAGCAGAACATTGCATTGTCCAAATGACTGAGGGAAGGCTGTTCCAGGTTTTAGCTATTACTTAGGAGTATAGTACCTGACCAGCAGGTAGTTTAGGTTTCCGAGTTTGGAGGAGGTGTTGGTTTTCTGATTTTAGGGATCTATTGGGATTAAAGTGGGAGAATAAGGAATTTAGGGCAGGGCAGTCCTGTGGTTTAGTAAGTATTTTGTGTGTAGTGATTAGTTGAAGAGAAGTAAGATAGTGTGGGAAGTCTAGCCAATTTAGTGTTTAAGAGCTATAGAGTGGTAGGTGGAGTGGTGGCTGTTTGTTGCAAATTTGAAGATCTTGTAGCATATTTCTAGTTTAGTTTTGAGGGAGGAGTGGAGGCTGGTTAGTAATGGGGCACCATAGACTAGAGAAGGAAGTAGATAGGTGGAAGCAAGTACTTGTCTTGTGGGGAGGGAGAGGAATTTTTTGTGTCTCTAGAGTATTCCTAGTTTTCTGTGAGTCTTGCTGATGTTATTTTGTACGTGCAGGTCAAATTTAAGGTTTTCATCAGCTGTGACACCCAGCAGTTTGGTTTGGGTGACTAATTCAGTTTGTGTTGTTTATAGAGAATATGTGGAATTGAGATTTGTTAATGGGAGTGCTTTTCTTTGGTTGGGGTGAATATTATGAGCTTGGTTTTATTAGGGTTTAAAGACAGGTGGTTATTGTGGAGCCAAGTCTCAATGACGGCAAATGCAGATTGAATAATTTGCTGTAGTTGAGTTGAGTTTTCAGAACAGCAGATAAGAGTAGAGTCATCTGTGTACTTAACAAGTGACCCCTGATGGAGTGTTAGATGAAGGTTGTTGATGAAAATATTAAAACAGTAAGGGTCCTAGTATGGAGCCTTGGGGAACAATGGTAGGTTTATGAATATATGGGGGATATAGACTGTTGCCATTTTACAGCTTGTTCTCTATCAAATAGGTAGCTTTTGAATCAGTTTAGTGATGAAAAAGAAAGTCTAATGTTAGAAAGTCGGCTCTCCCTGATGTGCCCTCTTATTTTTCTTTGTTCTTCATGAATCACAAATGATTACAGCCCATAATGCCAGACATTAGAGTTTCATTCTTCATATTGGTAAGAAAGTGCATTATGATGCTACACACCTGTTGCTTTATTAATATTTTAACTGCTTCAAAGCAATAGTTAAAGTCTCCCTGATATCACCTAATGCTCCCCCAGTTTAGTCCTGAAGGTATTGCACATCCCAATCAGGCACACCTCCACCCTTCACAACTGTTCCCGATTTTGTACCTGTTCTGTTCCTTGTACCTCACAAACTATTACTGCCAATATTGCCAGATTAAGAGAGTGATACTTCTTATAGTTTTCAAACTACATCCCAAAACAAGCTCATTCAGTGTGGAGCAGACATTAAAGCTCTGAGTTGCTAAGGAGCTGCTTTCCATGCTAAAGGGTACAGGAAGTGAAGCTTTTCCCCCAGGTTTTGATGCAAAGTTTTTTCAATGACTTAAGGTACAATGTAAAAAGTATCCTTGGTGTGTAGTGGTTGTGCAGAGAACTAAAGCCTTGCATTGTTGGCAAGTTACTTTTTGTGAGGAAGGTACTGGGTTCCGAGTTTTCCCTCTCTTTTAAATCATTGTGTCTAATGTCCACCCTGTCCATACATCTTCTGTGTTGTAAAACTGATGTTCCATTACATTTTTAAGTGATACTAGTTTAATACAAAATTTCTGAATCCCAGTTGTGTATTAACTAAGGAGAAGATGCTACTGGTTTGGTGTCTAGGTTTAGAAATGTCAAGACATAGCAAGGCCTTATTAAGTTTTACTGTAATTAGCAGTCAAAAAAGAAACTACGCGAAAGTGGAAATCAAAGATTAAACCAGTTGTAAATGAAATACTTAATACTGCAAAGGAAATAAAAAACTTACAGAGATGGGATCATTAAAAGATGGAAGAAGTAATTTTCATAAGAATAAATGGTGCATTTGGGAGCAATATATACAAATTAATTAATACAAATTAATAAATAAAGGACTAAAATAAGTAAATTAGCTGGAACTGAAAAAATATATGAGTAAGTTTCAATGCACAGGAACAGAAAATACAGCTATAATGGAAACTATGTACAATGCATGTATGCGATATTGGAGAGTGTCATTGTGATCTTTTTTCATAGGTATTAATATATGGAAGTTCACTTTACAAACTAGTAATATGATGAATAAATAAAGTTATTTATAAAACACATTCAAAATACTATTGAAATTTAGGTAACTCTTAGAATAATCAAAAGTAAAACCTATATGCCAGTGTTGTTGGTGAGGTGTCTCATTAATCTTAAAGGTGTACAACAAAAATACTGGTAAACAAAAGTAAATCCTGGCAGAAGTAAAGCCAAAACCATGTCAAAGAACCAAACCCAGGAACCATGTAGACATGAACCATTTCATTTGTTTGGTTCTGATTGTTTGCTTCTAATGAAGATCATGTTTGCTTGGTTCCTGGTTTTGATTCATTTACAAAACTTAAAAAGTTGTGCTTGTGATGGTAGGGGATAAGTTCATAAGTCATATTGACAGTTTTCAGGCCTGAAGGCCAACTAGGAACCCTGATTCATTCAAATATGGAATACATACTCTTTTCCCATCCAATTATCTAAAGACTTCTTAAATATTTCCAAATTACTACTTAATTGTATATTAATGTTATAATATTCCATAGCCTTACCGTAACATTAATTACATAAAAGTGTTTGCTCTTTGTTTTACATAACTGAACTTGAAAATTCACATTACTATGCTTCAATTTCTTAACGCACATAAAAATTTCCATGTTAAACATTGCTTGCAAAACAGGTTGATGAAACATGTTAAAAGCAAGTATTAACTTTCCTCTTACTAATTTATAACTAAAAAATAAAGCTTTAATTTTTATCTGTGTTTATAACCCATATTTTAACAGAGATTATTCTTTTTGTAAACTTTCTTTGTGTATCTCCAGAATGTTTTAATTGGTCCTTTGTATACGCACAGCACTATTATACTATAATACTGGTCTAATAAAAAATGTAAATACAGTAGTTAAACACTCTTCCTTACATGTTGTTAAAATTCTTAAATATCCCATTTTCCTCACTGTCTGACTAGCTGTCTGACTACAAATTATTCTACTGTGCTCTTAGATAAATTTGAAGAAATTCTAATTCCCAAGTCTGTATAATGGTATACTTCCTTCAACAGTGATGTTGATAAATAGACTGTATAATGTATTAAAGCATTAGTAAAATGTGTAATACTACATTTTTCATTATTAAACTGAAGTCCCACAGGAATTGACCAGTCAATGTTTACATATAGCAATTTAATGCCAAACAATCTTTCTTTCCTTGTATAATAAAGCCAATTTACAATCATCCAAAATATTTACATATCCAAAATACTTTACTCTTTAGGATTGTAGAAAAGACTATATTAAATAATATTGATCTTAATACACAACCCTGAGGTACTCTAGATTGTACAACAAATGGTTTAGATAACACATCTAAATTTTAAATAATGTACCTTGTTACAAACACAAATCATAATCCATTTTGCTATGTATTCATTAACTTTTAATGTTTTGAGACATGTTTTTATCACATCAAAAGATGAGCTGTCAAATGCTTTTGAGAGATCTAAAAATATTACCTCAGGCAACAGACCCAAATCCAATGCTTCAATAACAGTATCATAAAAACTGATTCAATTTGCTAACCTAGATCAGCCTTTAATAAAATCATGGTGCTCCATGCCAATTCAAAAAGATCTGTTCCTGTTATTCTCAAAAATTCAGTTAAGCATTTCTTGAAACATTATACTTATATGTCTGTACTTTGTTCCTCCTTTTTTTATAAACTGAAGTTATGTGAGAAATTTTCCACCCACTGTGTACATTACATTCATATAAAGATGTATGCAATACAGGAAGTATAATGTCTTAATGTTACTTAACTGTATTCCTGGAATCCAGTTTAGTCCCATTGTTGACATCTAAGATTAGTTGCTTTGAAATTACAAAGCATCTGTCATTCATATCCCAATGCCAACAATCAATTGCATAAAAAGTCCCAACGTTAAAACTGGAAGCAAAAAATGTATTAAACTCATTAGAAATTATACTAGGATCACTAATAGCAATGTCATTTATTTTAAATATTCTAGGAATATCAGAATTTATCTTCGGAGAATTTATATAGTTATAAAAAGATTTTTTGTTTATATCACTTTAGCGGATCCCCACCAAAGACAACAAGTTAACAGTCAGAGACCAAAAGGGTCCGAGCAGTACAAATAAATCAACAGGAGCCCCTGTTGATTAAGAGCGGAAAAAAAATGCCAAAACTAACTCTCTACCTAGGCAAAATGCACAACGACGCCTAACTAACTGGCACACAGGATACTAATACTACTACAGTCAAAAAAGTCCACAAGGACAACTTAGGCAAAAGCCTATAAGATAACACTAAATAACACAAAATATGCAATATCCACTATGAATGTAAAGAATTTGAAAAGGACTTAGCCAGAGCCAAGAGAAACACATCCAAACTCGTCGAAGTGGCAAACGAGATCTAGGGATTGCACTGGTGCACCATGGGATACCTGCTAAGCCAAGAGCCAACCAGAAGTCTTCCAGCTTGTAAATCGGCTGAGTCAGAGCCGAGGTTCAGCTCTGAACCCATATGTAAAAATGAAGGTGCGACTGGACTAACATCTGAGATTATGTGAGAAATTTTCCACCCACTGTGTACATTACATTCATATAAAGATATATTACAAAATGTATGCAATACAGGAAGTATAATGTCTTAATGTTTCTTAACAGTATTCCTGGAATCCAGTTTGGTCCCATTGTTGACATCTAAGATTAGTTGCTTTGAAATTACAAAGCATCTGTCATTCATATCCCAATGCCAACAACCAGTTCCATAAAACGTCCCAACGTTAAAACTGAAAGCAAAAAATTTATTAAACTCATTAGAAATTATAGGTCACTAATAGCAGTCATTTATTTTAAATATTCTAGGAATATCAGAATTTATCTTTAGAGAATTTATATAGTTATAAAAAGAATTTTTGTTTACTGTATCATGAACCAATCTTGATTCATATTTAATTTTTGCATCTCTTATCCTAAGTTTTAAATCTTTTAATGTACGACTATACATTTTCTTATTCTTAGAAGGATTAAATTCTCTCTTCTTTTTTTTCTAAACAATCTATGTATGTTCTTATTCCACCAAAAAGAATAAGATCCTTTGTTATTCACTGTCAGAGATGCTCGGTGGGCGGATTGGTGTGACAAGGGAGATGATTTTTCTGAGCTATGATACAAAATCGGAATTGCCTTGACATGGTAAGGCCTTGCTGTGTCTAATTATGCTGGCGGCCAAAAAAAAAAAATTACTAGAAAATGGAAATCAGAATCTAAAGCAACTATATAGAAGTAGTGAATATAGTAACAGAGATAAAACAACTGGAATTGAGATCTTTAGAAAAGGGTAGGAGCAAACTACATAGGAAACAATGGGAATTGTGGGAACAATACATACAGGGGAGGAATGAGGTTTAAAAGAAGGCAGGACTTAAGCGTGCTATGTAATGTTTGAATGAAAATGATTGGGTAAATTATAAGTGATGTATTATGTTTGCAACTGGGAGTGTGCCAGTATGGTTTGTGATGTAAAATGCTTACAACTAGGATTGTCTTGGTGTGGTTTGTTTTCATTTATATAAATGTATGATTGCTTATGTCATAAGTGATGGTCTAATAAAGATGTTTCTTGTTTAAAAAAGGGGCAGGAATTGAATAATTTATATAATGTTGCTTAGATTATATGATTATATGACATATAGCAGTATATGTGAAGTATAATGTTTGTTAATGTTATTACTTCTGTATAAATGTAATTTTGTCTGTGTCACAAGTGATGACTCAATAAAGGTGTTTAAGAAAAGATCCTTTGTTATTCCTTATACAGGATGTAATTTAACACTGAAAGAATATTCTGGAATTGATCATATGCATTAAAGACTGTGATACAACAATATAAGTCCAGTCTTTACTATCAATACTACCTATTAAATGACTGTAATCAATATGATTAAAATTAAATTTTTGCCTGTGTTTACTAGTAATAATCTTAAACTTAAGATCAAATCGTATAGCTCTATGATCTGACTGGCCAAGAGGAGTTGTTGTTTTAACATCTTGGAAAAACTGAGGATTGCTGGTAAATACATAATCAAGCATATTATCTCCTCTAGAGTTAAGGAATAACGCACACAACTGATTCATTCTGTGCTCCAGTAACACTTGCTAACATCTGTTCCCCCAGGCCTATACAATACTACAGATGAACATAGCTTTTATGGAACCCATGAGTGAGAAAACGTGTTGGAAAAGGTTCCAGATCATATTTACCTAAAAAGCTAGAAGAAGAATATTAAACAAAACAATTATGGTTTTATGCGTACATGCTGAAATAATAATAATAATTTACATACTGAAGTAAGCCATAGGCCATGTATGAAATAAAGATATCTCTTGCGCTGCATCTCCATGATGGTATGCTTCTAAATCACATATCCCTTTTACAGCAGAGCATAGCTTTTCCATTTTTGAAACAAGTTTTGCCTGCAAAATGTGAAAAAAGAAAAAATGAACAAAAAGTTATTTCATGACAATTCAAAAATGACTATATTTTTAATATTGTGCATCACCAAAAGGATCTTACATAACAAAAATATTATTATAAATAAATACATACATGTGCTAAACGTATTTGACAAATATTAAAAGAAAATCCCCAAGGGAGAAAAGACACTAAAACAGACTTACTTTGTTAGTTTGACTGCCCATCTAGCTACCCATTCTTCTGGACCTTTTACCTAGATAAAGGGGCATGATAAAATAAGATACCCTAGTTAAATAATAAGACGTGTTATCAGCCAATATTGTCACAAATCTGTCCATACTTTATCAGTATCACTAGTTGCTAAGAAAAGAACAGTTTACTATTTGTAGTTAGAGCAACACCAGTCAATATAGTTACAGTCAATTAACTTAAAGCAGATACAGCCAGCTAAGTTGGCATTCAGAAATAAATCCCTGACTATGACCCAGGCAACCTAAGTTTACAGAGTAACTCCGGCAACTGCTGTTAGTGTGGGAGGAAAGAGTAATGATGAGGCTTTTTATGCTTTCTCTTTTTAGGGGGACAGAAAAGGTTCATAGTTTGTTACTAGGCAATTTATTAGGTAGATCATTTGTTGCTGAGCCACTGCAATTCCCACTACTTGCTACCTTTTCCATGAGGATTTTTGGGGCGAGAACAGTGATGTATTTATGGTCATCTGTCTATCTGAGTGAGTGGACTACTTTGCTTAACATAAAGGGGGAATCTATTCCAGCGACGAGAAATTCTTTGAGAGGTACATCTATCACTCCAGCACATTCAGTTTATTTTACAGTGAAGGTTACATTTTTCAGTATAAGTGTTTGTGATATTGCAGGATTCACTTAGGACAGGATCAATTGAGGCCTTGTAGGCCAGGCAGAGATCATTTGTGTCTTCGATTAAATAATAGGAACCCGGAATTTTACACCTCCAAGACTGCCTTTCTGTTCATAGGTAGGTACCTCCAAGACTGCCTTTAGGTTCATAGGTAGGTAACTAGGCTATTGGCCCAAGGGCCTAAGTAAGCCTAGCCAAGGTTCCCTGGCGTACGCCACCCAAGAAAGTTATTTTCCTGTGCCCCTGTTGAGTAGAGCCACAGAAATGATCCCTGGGGTGTATTTCCTATTTCCCATCCACTCATCAAGATTTTTCTTGAAGAGTGCTAATGAGGAACTTTGCTTGACATAGATGGGTAGCTTGTTCCAGAGTATGGGAAGTCTCTGGGACAGAATCTATCCCTCCAGCATGTCCTGTTTATTGCGGTGATAAGGTTTAGGTCCCTAGAGCGTATAGCTTGGAAGGATTGGGATTTCTTTAGGTGAAGCATGTCCAACAGCTCTGGGTTTGACATAGCTTTATATGTTAGGCAGAGATTACCTCGGAGTAGGCGATATGCTACTGAGTAAAGCTGGAGTTTTTTGAGATGGTCAGTGTAGGGCATCTGTTTGAGGCTAGTAATCCTCTTTGTGAGGTACTTCTATGGCCATTCCAGCTGCTGCAGATGTCTTGTGAGGTACATTCCAAAAGGGGCATTGTACTCTAAAATGGGTCTAATGAGTGTCAAGTAGAGGGGAACAATGACCTCTTTGTTCCTAGACGAGAACCCTCTTGTGATGAGGTGTGTCACATAGAGGGATTTCCTGACTACTGTGGTGATGTGATTATCAAAGGAGAGACTACTGTCCACCTAGGTCCCAAGGTCTCTTATCACACATTAGGCGTTAAGTAGACTGCCATCTATGTGGTAGTTCATGGGTACAGAGTTTTTACCAAAGGGGATGACAATGCACTTTTTGGCATGGAGCTTGAGGCCATGGCTCTGACACCAGGCATCTGTCTCAGTGAGGCCCTTCTGTAGGATGTCTACATCATTTGGGGACTCGACTATGGCTCCTAGTTTGCAGTCATCTGCGAACTTCGTAAGCCAAAGGCCTTCTGTGTTAGCCTGTACTTCAGAGAAGTAGATACCAAACAGGAGAGGGCCCAGGACTGAACCCTGTGGTACTCCACTTGTCACTGGTTTGGAGTCTGCAACTTTTACAGTGTGGGTTCTGTCAGAGAGACAGTTGGCAACCCATCTTGTGACGTAGGGATTTATACCTAGTTTAGTGAATTTAGCTACAATTCCAGAATGGGTAATGGTGTCAAAAGCCTTGACGAGGTCAAGATAGGCTGTGTGAACCACCTTACCCTCATCTATGGTTTTGGTGACTGCCTCAAAGAAGTCGATCAGGTTCAAGAGGCATGATCTGCCTTTCACAAACCCGAACTGGGTGGGGTCCAGAGTTTGGAGGTTACTAATGTCTTTGTTCATGAGTTCCATGATTATACGTTTCATGGCCTTACAGACCAGACTCGTCAGGCTAATAGGGTGATAGTTCCTGGGATTAGTGGTGGCTTCCCCTTTGTGGAGTGGGATAACTGTTGCTGTGTGCTATTCAGCAGGCACAAAGCCTGACGTGAGGCTATGACTGAACATGGTGCTTAGGTGGGGAGCCAGTTTGTTCTCAAGTGCATGTAAAACGCAGGCTGGGATGTTGCCCGGTCCCATGGATGCTGTCTTTTTGGCTTTAGAAAGTGCAGCTTTTACCTGCGTAGTTGTGATGAGTGCAGCTTTTACCTGCGTAGTTGTGATTACAGGGACTCTGCATTCTTCCTATATAGATATGGGCCCTTTAGTAGGTGAGAGGGGGGTAAAGTTAGCACTGAACCTATCTGCCAGGATGTTGGCAATATCAGTTGGTTCTGTAATTTTCGTGCCATTGTGCTGTAACTCAGAGCAGAGCTGGACGTTGCCATTGAGATTCTTGACATAGCTATAGAATGCTTTGTGGTTGTCCCTAGAATCAGTGGCGATTTTGTTTTCATAGCTCGCTTTGGAGGATCTTATAAGGGATCTCAGCTTCTTACCGAGGCTGACCAGGGAATTCCTCCACTCATGGGATTTTACTCTCTTTTGCAAAAGTTTCTTCCTTCTGTTGTAGAGTTTGTTTATGGCAGGGGATCACCAGATTGCCTTCCTTTTTATGGAGAACAGCTTCTTGGTTCTGTATGGGATAACACGATCCATGCACTCATGTAAGTGCTTATACAGTGCATTTGTGTAGGATTCAGCAGTCGTAACTGTATTGTCCATCTGCATGGGTGTCATGAAGTTCGCCACTTCTGTCTTAAGAAGCATGAAGTTGGCTTTGGAGAAATTTTTTTTCTGTGGTTTCCTTAATGGGGGGCGGGGGCGGGATGTGGATATCTAGGGTGATTAGCTTATGGTCGGATCTGACCAATGAGGAGTTGACTTCAGGTGTGGAACACCGGCCACTCATGTTGGTAATGACTAGGTCTAGGATACTGTTGCCCCTGGTGGGGGTGTGGATAAGCTGATCCAGGGCATTGGAATTTATAAACCCCAGAAAGCGTTGAGCGAAGGAGTTGTTACATGAGTAGTTTTCCCAGTTAATGGTGAGGTAGTTGAAATCGCCCATTATTATGGTGTTTGGTTAAACCCTGATATTTTCCAGTATATCAAGAAAAGAGGAGTGGGAATCCTGGGGCATAGTGGGGGATCTGTAGCAAGCTACAATTTGGATTGCAGTTTTGCCCATAGTTAGTTGCACTTGGCTAACTTCGGATGCATTATGCTGAGCAACTAGCCTGGAGGTGTGGATATTCTTAATGAATATGGACACACCTCTGCCTTTGGTGTTCCGGTCCAGGTTAGGTGGCCGAAAAGTGTGGTATGAGTTATAGCCTGGTAATGCAGGGGTACTCTCTGAAGACTTGAACCAGGTCTCAGTCACTGCACAGATACTGATGTTCTCCATTTTAAGGAGTGCCTCGAGGGAGTGCATTTTGAGATTTAGACTTATAGCATTGAGTAGCACTGCCCTCAGTTTTTACTTGCCTGTTCCTGTTATGGTGGTGAATTTGTCATTTCAACCTTGCCTAAAAAAGGCACTACAGGGGCGGCAAGAGCCTTAGCCAGTATCCGGAATCCCAGGGGTGACAGGTGCAGGCCATCTCTGGCAAAGCATTGTGGTCTGTTGACTATGTTGTCCCAGGCAGACAGATACTGGATCCCCTTAGACTGACACCAGAAGCTTAGCCAATTGTTGAAGTCAATCATTTTGTCCTTGTACTGCGGTGTCATTCTGGGCGATGGCAGGATGCTACTCAGGGCTAGATTCACACCTGCCTGGGCTACAAGATCGGAGAGCGCTTCCATGTCTCTTTTCAGGTAGTCCAGGGAGGTACATCTCAGGTCATTCACACCAACATGAACAATGACAGAGTCATATTTATATTTGTATTTGTTGTGGAGTGACCTGAGTGCGTGGGTTATGTGGCGTATCCTGGCACCTGACAGTAACCTTCTCCTTGTTTAGCCTGGTGAGTGGGACATCAGTGTGCCTGACTATAGAGTCACCTATGAGTAGTGTGTTGGGTACATTGTTTTGCCTTACGGGCTGTGGTTGAGTGGCATACTGAGTCTGTGGGCTATGTGTCATTTGGGTTGTGCTGGGGGGGGGTGGAGGTTGCTTGCGTTCCTGCTTTGGAGGTCTCTGTTGCTTGAGCAGATTATTATTGAGGGTCTCCGCAAATGTTTTTGTGTTTCTATGTGTGGATTTTTTGTGGCGTAGATTTGCTGGGACTATGTGATGAGTGTGGTGTGGTGTAAGTGTTTACCTTCTCCCTCTTGACTGTCAAGTTCAGTCTTGGTTGGAGAGAGCTTTACCTCCAAGTTTGGCTAGATAAGTGCATCTCTTACAGGTTGTAGTGTTGGGTGGTAGGAGGAGAGGGTTGTCTGTGCACATGAGGCAATTGCTACATTGCCCCAAGATGCCCAGATTCATCAGATAGACAGGAGATAACACTGGGAGCTGACCCTTGGGCATGCCTGAATAAAAAAAATATTTTCCTCTAGACAAGTGAAGAAAGTGAGTACAAGAGTTGTTATTCTCTAAGCAAGTGAGGAAAGGAAGTACAAAAGCTGAACTTGTTCCTGGGAAATGAGGGAGAGGCTGACAAAGGGTCAAGAAAAAGGGACATTGTTTTGTTCAAGACAAGTTTGGTTGGACATTTGTTTTGCAGCATTTGACTGAGATGAATTTGATTAAATGGCACAGCTGGAGGATGTTCTGTATGCCAGTGTACTTCAAAAGTGAAAGAGTTTGTTTTGTTCGGCTAGTAAGTGCTCTGCCTGAATGCCGGCAAAGAAGAAATTTAGAGAACCTGAAAGAAAATCAACATCAAAAGGGGAGGAAGAAGCACTGGCTGGGAAGAGTCTTGCAACTGTTCAGCAAACTGCAGTTCACGCTTCAACTTTGCTGCAAGACATGACTTCTAGTAATCTATAAATCAAGTGTGCCTAGAGTTAATTAAAATAAAGGAAAGACTGAAGGAGTATATCAACTCAAACACCAAAAGGCTGGAAAAATGGAAGAAGCTTTAAACAGGTATTCAGATGAGCTGATAAAACTGCAATAATATGAGGCAGAAGTGAAGGAAATCCTAGTTTAGTATGAGACTGTATACATCAAAAAGGTGAGGCAAATGATGAAGTGGAGTATAGCAAAAACAGTCCAAATACAGAAGAAAAAAGCAAACTCCAGTCTTAGTATGAGGTTGCCCAAGAAGAGATGTTTTCAAAAAATGGCAGAAATAGAGGTCAGAGCAAGTAAGAAATACTTAAGATGTTCTGCCATACCAGAGAAACTGGAAGGAACAAACTGTATTAATTTTATGAAAGCACAAACAAGTAACTGGACTGGTATTCCACAGCAAGAGTTAACTGAAAGGGCAAATTGTGTGTAGGCTGCAAACCTGGCCATGAGGAAAGGAAGTACAAAAACTGAACTTGTTCCTGGGAGATGAGGGAGAGGCTGACAAATGATCAAGAAAAAGGGACATTGTTTTGTTCAAGACAAGTTTGGTTGGATATTTGTTTTGCAGCATTTGACTGAGATGAATTTGATTAAACGGCACAGCTGGAGGATGTTCTGTATGCCAGTGTACTTCAAAAGTGAAAGAGTTTGTTTTGTTCGGTTGCATTGCTTTTATTGTGTGCAGTTTGCATTTTCTGTAAAACTAGTGCACAGTGGGATAAGGGTATTTTTCCTTTTCCCCACTAATGTGCTAACTTGGAGTTGCTATATTTAACACTGCAGTGGTGTGGGAGGTGTGCCCAGCAAACACACTGATTTTTAATAATTTATTTATTTAACTTTATTTATTTGAGGCAGTTGTAACAGTTTAGTTCCAGTGACTTGCATCAGTGGTGTACACTTTTGGTCATTCTGCATTTTGCAGAAGACCATCTCTCTATATGCAGCATATAGGCAAGACTGATACCATAAAATATAGACATACAACTGATCCCTCAAAAATATCTGCTGGACGAAATTCCAAGATAGGTATATACTAACAGTTTAATTTCAGCTCTCATGGTATGAAAACAGAAACTCAGAAAAGAGAGTCGATGAAGTTGTCTTTTTGGGTAAATTTCAGTTACTGGCTAGTACGTGCTCTGCCTGAATGCTGACAAAGAAGAAATTTAGAGAACCTGAAAGAAAATCAAACTCAAAAGGGGAGGAGAAAACACTGGCTGGGAAGAGTCTTGCAACTGTTCAGCAAACTGCAGTTCACGCTTCAACTTTGGTGCAAGACATGACTTCCAGTAATCTATAAATCAAGTGTGCCTAGAGTTAATTAAAATAAAGGAAAGACTGAAGGAGTATATCAACTCAAACACCAAAAGGCTGGAAAAATGGAAGAAGCTTTAAACAGGTATTCAGATGAGCTGATAAAACTGCAAAAATATTACGCATTAGTGAAGGAAATCCTAGTTTAGTATGAGACTGTATACACCAAAAAGGTGAGGCAAATGATGAAGTGGAGTATAGCAAAAACAGTCCAAATACAGAAGAAAAAAGCAGACTCCAGTCTTAGTATGAGGCTGACCAAAAGAGATGTTTTCAAAAAATGGCAGAAATAGAGGTCAGAGCAAGTAAGAAATACTTAAGATGTTCTGCCATACCAGAGAAACTGGATGGAACAAACTGTATTAATTTTATGAAACCACAAACAAGTAACTGGACTGGTATTCCACAGCAAGAGTTAATTGAAAGGGCACATTGTGTGTAGGCTGTAAACCTGGCCATGAGAAAGCAGCCAATACCTCTAGTAGTACTGATGGAACCTTGCCAGCAGAAAGATTAGATTCTGACAACACTGTGGTAGAAGGACAAAGTATTAAAATTTGGAGACAGTATAGTGTTTATGGAAAATGATTAATCACTGTACATCAGGCAGAAGAGCAAATTTATTGCAGCAATTGGAATTGTTGAGAAACAGGTGTGAGATTCAAACTGCTATATCTAGTTATCTTCTGAATACTTTTCCTGGAGGGTCAAAATAATTTTTGGATGCAGAACATGCTAAGGAGGAAACATAAAAGTTTGTCCAACAAAATGTGAGCTATCAAACAGAAGGGGATTCTGTTTCTTATTCTTCTGATAATAAAGCTTATAGACAGATTATGCCAGTAAAACCTTTTCCAGTGTTCCAAAGGAAAATGCTTGACAGAGACAGAAAAAAGCACAGGAATTGACTAGAAGAACCAGGAAAATGTTGGAAATGAATCAGATACTGTAGTTGGGAGATGGAGATCAACAGGAAGAAAAACAGCAACTTAGAAATTAATGAATAAATGTGGGATTACAAAGCATCGGTGGCATTTGTGAAATATGGTAGAACAAGAAAACTTGGAAATATTGGACTTTTTTGACTATGTTAAACTTGTAGGGGACTCCAAAGCATATGCCCTACTTCATACCATGAATATTTGGAAAAACATTAAGGAGAGGGGAAGATGAAGGAAAGAGGTAACTAAGAAAAGCAGTTTTTGTTCTTAACACTATTTTTATGAAACATGACAAATACTACAAGTTATAAAGTAAAGTTTGTTTCAGTTATTTTTGTGTGTAACACGGATACTAAAGTAAACAGGTGTCCTTTTCCTTCTTCTTTCTTCTTTCTTTTTGTTCAGTGTTAAGAAATGTAGGCGCTGCAATCTAAAAAAGAGAAGAAAGCCTGGACAAAAGCATAATATAAATAAAACAAACATGTTTTGTCTTACTTTGCATAGAGGAACGCCCGGATTAAGGCTCTTGGCTTGATCTAACAACAAGTTTTAAGTGGAAGCAACTAAATAAAAGAACAATGAACGTAATGACAAGTTTTCTTTTAAAAAATAAATTTTCACAATGCAACATGAGAAGCTTGTAGCTGAAGGCAACTATGTATCTGGTTCTTATTATTTTTTGGAGACGAGCCATCAAGGGCAATAAAAATAGAACATTTTTTTATCTCAGTGGCTAAAAGAGGTTTCATGAAAGTATTTGAAATGTTTTCTACATCTGGGAGAAGAATAAAGACAAGACAGACAGAACGTCATATAAATAGAAGCACATGCTCTACCATGTGTCTCACCATGGATAACCTTCATTATAGGTCATTTCAAGCCTGTACATGCAGCTGTCAGTCTGTGACAATTATTCATATTAGGAGGGTTAAACTTCCTTACTTGAAGATGTACATTGTTTTGTGTGTTTATATTAAGTTAATAGGTTATGGGGGTGTTCTGGGGTGTTGTTTTTTTTTTGTTTGAGTGTTTTCATTAAAACAAAAAGTCTTGTAAGATTTGACATAGGTTCAAGTGGATATGCCAAGAAACAACTGTATAAAAGTTCAACCTGCCAAACATTAGTGTATGCATGTAACACAAAAACTGAAACTAGACATTTAAAATAAGCTGTTATATATAACAGGTGGGAATAACTCATCATAATGGCAACACTTTCCCTACTATCTTTTAATGTGAATGGTCTCACGGGTATATACAAAAAAGAAAGTAGTGTTATATTAAAAATGAAGAGTGCAAAGAGCTATGCTGCAGGAGATACATTTGGAAAGAACTGAGTATGTGAATTTGATAAAGAAAGGATTTCAGGATGGTTACTCATAAAAACATCTGGGACAAAGGAAAAGGGGAGTACTACATTAATTACTAGGGAGGGCTCCAAGAGCGAAAAATTAATAATGGTAGAGTTGTAGTAGTAAGGGGCTACTGGCAAGGGAGGATGATTACGCGGATGTGTATTTATATTCAACTTAAAACTGCTACAGTGAAGCTTAAGAAAATTCTGGGAGAAATAATTAGATTTCAGCAGGGAATATTACTTATAGGTGGGGAGTGAAATTTGATCTGCAACCATGAGAAGATATCTGGTGGGCCTTAAGGGTCAATATAACAAAACAGGGTAGATTTTTGAAGAAATGTATGAAAAAAATTGCTATGAAAGATGTGAATTCAGTAGTAGGAGCTCACAGTGAATTTGTACATTATTCCCCCAAGGTACAAAAACTAGGCTAGGCTACAAAGAAATTAAATTTCACAGGATCATGTGCATTTAATTGAAAGTTTTGATATGCATCCAATAACTATTTCAGATCATGAGCCAGTAACAACTAAAATAAAAATGCAGGGTAAAGAAATACAAATGAGACACTGGGTAGTGGAAATTATTCATGAGTTATTAGAGAAGATAGAAATTTCTTCAGAAAAATATAGCTAGGTTTTGGGATAAAATTAAAGTGGACTTTAAAAACAGGATAGAAATAAAAAAGAAGAGATGTGGTTAAGAAAAAAAAATAATTGTTTATAGGGACTGACAAAGGTTAAGAAAAAGTATTACAGAATAAGGAGCATTTCATGGAAGAAGAAAAGCAAATGTAAAAGTGCTAAATAGAAAATATGGGAATACCTGGATAATATGCAGGAGTTTAGAAGACTGCTGTTAAGTGAATACACTCGAACATCTACATTTATGGTAAGCGTACACAACTGTACTATGTTCTTCGTATTTCACTGTTGCAGTCCTCACATATGGGTTGATTCCCAAAGCCCAGTACGAAGACAATGGGGGGAGGAAGTATCACAGATTAAGGGTTGGTAAGGAGGCTCTGCAAAACTGCAGAGGCAAAACCAGCTCTGGATTTAGAAAACAAAGGTAGATTGTAATGCTTTGTGAAAGTACGGACAGAAGACCAAGTAGCTGCTTCTAGAATGTCCTTAGTAAGCACACCTCTCAGAAAGGCTGCAGAGGTAGAGGCTGCTCTAGTAGAATGGGTCCTAATACCCTGAGGGAGAACCTTTCCATGCTGCAGATAACAAAAATGAATACAATGAGCAATCCATTTGGAGATGGATTGTTTTGAAATAGCTTTACCCTGAGCCCCAGGAGCAAAACTAACCAATAACTGTTCATATTTTCAAAAGGATTTAGTCATAAGTAAAAACTCAGCTGTCTATGTACATCAAGAGAGTGCAGAATCCTTTCCCCTTTATTTTGGGGATTGTTGAAAAACGTAAGTAGGTGAATAGACTGGTTAAGGGTTAAACTGGAAACTAACTTAGGCATAAAGGAGAGATTGGTTCTCAGAGAAACCCGATCTGAGTCAAAAATAATGAAAGGTTCTATTACCAATAAGGCTTGCAGCTCAGATACCCTTCTATCTGAAGTGATAGCTAAAAGGAAAGCAGTCTTCCAGGACAGAAACTTCAAATCTGCAGATGCAGCTGGGTTCAAAGGGAGTCAGAGTAAGTTTTTCCAGGACAAACTTAAGATCCCAAGCAGGAGTAGGAGCTCTTCTGGGAGGTCTAAGATTACTAGCTCCCCTCAGGAACTGTTTCATCAAGGGGTGAGAAAAATGGGTTGCTCAAAAGAACAATGAGCCAAAATTGCTGAAGCGTGAATTTTGATTGAAGAAAAAGAAAGTCCACCATTAAGCAATTCTGCTAGGTAGTCAAGAATGAGTGAAAGAGAAGGATGAGAAGAGTCTTCTCCTTTACATAGCATCCAAGAGCAAAATCTCTTCCATTTATCTGCATAGTATTTTCTTGTGCTGTTGGGAAAGATTTAAGGTATTAACCAGGCAGCTAAATGCAGAATTTGAAGATGAGGATGAAGGAACTTTCCCCCTCCCTGAACCAACAGATCTGGTACCAGGGGAAGATGCCAAGGCTGAGCCTGGGAAAGGCTGCGAAGGAGGGGATATCACTGCTGCCTGGGCCAATCTGGAGCTATCAGAATAGTCTTTGGTTTTTCGTCCCTTATCTTTAGCAGCACTCTGGGAAGAAGAGGCAGAGGAGGGAATGCATAAACTGAGAGACGTGTCCATGGGAAGGACAACACATCCACCCTCCAAACTTTGTTGTGAAACTCCCTGGTGCAGAAGGTTGGAAGGAGATGACTGGTGTGAGAGAAGAAAAGATCCACTTGTGGGGTGCCCCAATGATGAGTGATGTGATGGAAAATGTCCCTGTTCTGTTGCCACTCGTGAGGATCCAGAACAGGTTTGCTCAAATGATCCGCCAAGGAGTTTAGCCTCACTGGAAGATAGTGGGCTATTAGATGTAAGCCCATGGATGCTGCTATGGACCACAGTCTCATGCTTTGTCTGCACAAGGGGTAAGAGTGAGTCCCCCCTTGCTTGTTGATATACCACATGACTGTGGTACTGTCTGTCCTGATTAGCATAGTCCCAGGGTTGAATAGGTCCTTGAAAGCCATCAAGGCCTGCTGCACTGCCATCAATTCTTTTAAGTTTATGTGCAGATGAAACTGCTGGGTGCTCCAAGTCCCCTGTATGCCCCTTCCCTCCAGATGAGCCCACCATACAACATCTGAGGCGCCTGTGCTGAGAGTCTGGCTGGCAAGCGGTGGGCAGAATGGCAGACCCTTGTTCTGAAAACAGACTGTCGCCCACCAGAGGAACTCCATTTGTAGACAGGGAATCAGGGGAAGAATCAAGTCTAAGTCCTTTGTGTGTTGACACCAAAGATTTTTGAGGTACCACTGAAGTTTTCTCATATGCAGCCTTGCATATGGGATCATCAAAATACATGAAGCCATGAACCCCAGTGCTTGCAGGAATTGCCTTGCAGAGAGCTGGGTCATGCTTGCCAAGTTCATGAAGTAAGCTGAAAGATATTCTTGCTTCTGTTGAGGGAGGAATACCATCTGGGTGGCTGTATTCAGACTCACTCCCAGGAAAACAATCTCCCTTGAAGGAACCAACTTTGACTTCTTTAAGTTGAGAGTGTAACCCAAAGAAGTGAGAATGTTCTTCACGAAATCCAAATCCTTTTCTAATTGTTCTGGGGAGTTTGCTTGAATGAGACAGTCGTTCAGGTAAGGATAAATTTGAATGTTTCTCTGCCTGCAAAAAGCAATGGCTGGAGCCAGGCACTTTGTAAAAACACTGGGAGCAGTAGATAAGCCAAAAGGCAATGCAGAGAATTGAAAGTGTTGCTCCCCAGCCCTGAAGCAAAGGAACTGCCTGCAACTTTCCCTTATTGGGATGTGCAGATAAGCCTCCTTGAGATCTAAAGTTACCAGCCATGAATCCTTGCCCAGCACTGGTAGTAACTGTTGAAGGGTGAGCATCTTGAATTTGGGAATCATCAGAAAAGTGTTTAAAATGGACAGATCCGGAATAGGGTGCCCCCTTTCTTGGTTACCAGAAAAAGCCTTGAACAAAAACCTAGGCCTGCCTGATTTGCAGGAACTGGCTCTATGGCCCCCATAGTCAGTAGAGAAGAAATCTGAGTTTCTACCTCTGCCTTGAGAGTTTTGGGTATGTCTGGGTACCCTTGTAAAACAGGGAAGGTGTGAAAGTAAAACTTGTAACCTTGGTTTACTATACTGAGCACCCATTTGTCGTCTGTGATGGTAGACCATACCTCTGCGAACCTGGCTAACCTTCCCCCTCAAAGGAAACCCAGGGTCCATAGAGGTAGGCACAAGAAGGCTAGAGTCATTGAGAATGCTTGCTTTGGGAAGCTGGCGTAGAACTCCCCAAGTTAGCAGAAGAAGAATGCCATTGTTTAGCCCTTTGAGGGGCACAAGCCTGCCCTCTGGAAGATCTGAAACCCCTATGCTTAGAGCGAACATGCTTGCCAGGATCAGGGAAAAGACCAATTCTTGGAAGGATAATGCCTACTAAACCGAGGAGGCTGTACCTGAAGAAAATCTTTTACAGCTTGCATAGATTTTGCCTTATCCTCCAACGTTTTCAGTACCTTCTCAGCCTTATTACCAAAAAGATTATCCTTGTGCAAAGGAACATCCAGCAATTTAGACTTAATTGGTTCAGAAAGAGGCTGCTCCCTGAGCCAAGCATGCCTTCTAATTACGGAACCAGTGGCTGCTGCTCTGCAGGAAGCCTCCAAAGTGTCAAAACTACAATGAAGTGAATGCTTATTAACTAAAGTGGCAGAATTCATTAAGTCTTGTAAATCTTTGTTTTCAGTCATGGAAGGAATATATCCAAGTTTAGCCTTAATAGCCTCCAACGTATGCTTCTGATACTTAAGCATGTGAAAAAGACAATTCATGGATCTAATGGCAAGAGTTCCAGAAGTACAGACTTTTTTACCCCACCTGTCCAAGGCCCTAGATTCCTTATCAGAAGGGACAGGGTTTCTAGCAATAGTAGCCTTAACACCCTTGGGGCCTTGAGAAATAATTTCTGGATCAGCACTAGGGTTTCTAAAAAGGAATTGATGAGATTCAGGAACCCTGTAATATCTATCCGATTTTCTGGGGGCAGGAGGAACAGAATTAGGAGTTAAAGAATTTTCCATGAAGACATCATCCGTGACTTCCAATACTGGAGGTATAGCCAGAGGCTTATACTGTTGCAAATCTAAAAATTCCCTAATTCTTTTCTTACACTGTGGAAAATCCTGACATTCCCATTTAAAATTCTCCCTAAGAGTATTCAAAGTATCCCCAAAGGAAAAATCTTCTGGAGGGGAGGCAGAAGGGATAGAGTCCTCAGCATCAGAATCCTCAATGCCAGAAAAAAGTTGAGAATTTCCTTCTTCACCAGCAGACATACTGGAAATCTCAGAATCTGAGCCAGACAAAACACCAGGAGATAATTCCATAGCCCTCTTTGAAGGGGGGGTGAGAGCCCCTAATCAGGGAAAGAAGATCACCAGCCATCTTTACCAACTGGGACTGAGGTACAGGAGGGGAGGCAGATGCCTGCTTGCGAATAGGTTTATGGCTGGAAGGTTTACTAGCAATCCGGAGGGACTCGGGAGGCCTAGCAACTGCAGATGCCTGAGCTAAGGTAGTCGGTCTGGTTCTGGTCTCATGTCGAAAAGAAGAGGCGTCAGAAGCCTGCAAAGCGGCCCTGGACCCATATGAGGCGGTGACAGGCGGAGAGTCTGAAGACAAAATAGCAGCAGTCTCGGCAGAGGCTTGCAGCTGAAAATCTGCAGACTGCAGGGGCTGCGAAAGTGCCTCACTGACTACTGCTGTGCTGACGACCAATTTCACCGCTGCGTCGTCAGTAGATTTAACCCTAGGTATGTCGCAGTCATTGTCTTTGCGTTTCCTAGGAAGATCCAAAGTCAAGGGACCAGAAGACGCCATACCGACGAACTTAGGCCAGACTCTGAAATGCTTATACAAAATCTTAGCTCTTCGGTGTATGGTACGTGGGTTAAAGGAAGCACAGAGATTGCAGTTCGGGACGTCGTGCTCAAGGCCCAAACAAGTTATACAATAGGAATGGAAATCACGGTGCAGAATCTGTTTTCCACAGGCAAGACAGTTATTAACTTTATCTGACATTCGTTAAAGCAAGAAAAGAGGATCCCCAACAGGGTACTTATCTGAAGGCGTCTTCAACTTGGTAGTCGGAAAGCAAAACGAAGTTAAACGGCCAACCGGCACTAGTGCGAATTGCATCTGCTTCTGGCTCCACGGCAAGCAAAACTGAGGAAATGGTGTTGCCTGCCTCCCTTTATACCCAACGTACTGACATCAGTTTTACAACAGGTGGCAGCAGATGTCATATACCAAAGACTCTGGTATTTGGGCCGACTGAGGGCTACTGGGAGCCGGATAACCCATATGTGAGGACTGCAACAGTGAAACACAAAGAACATTAGCAATTATGCAGAATATTATATTCGTTAAAGTAGCAGAAAGTACACTAAGAACTAAGCCAACATGGGAATGGGGAAAGGAGATTCTGCCGATAGGGACAACTGCAATTAGAGATGCACAGATTAGGCAAGAGGGGGCTGGAATTTACAGGAGGAAACTGGCAAAGGAATCAAGTTGTTGGGAACAAATTATTAGAGAAGGAAATGGCCAAGAAGACATTTGGACTGAAAGCTAGAGACTGCCCTCCCTATCAGAGATTAATATCAGACTAAAGGCAAAGAGAAAGGGATAGTGGAATCCTGAATGAAATACCTGCACTGGTTGAGTTTTTAGTTGAATCTAGAACAGAAACTGTTATTAAAAAGGGATAATTAATATGGCATATAAAATATTGCAAGATAACTACAGGAATCAATCAGAGGAGGTCAGAAAATGCTGAGAAGAGAGATTAGATAAGCAATTTATACAATCAATGGAACATATGTATGGCTCCCAAATATACAGCACAATCTAGAATACTTAGGATTTTTGTCTAGAAGTGTTTGCATAAATATTTTTTATATCCCAAGCAGATTCCAAAGAATTCTTCCTCAGGTAGACGGCAAATGTTAGAGATGTAATGGGAAAGAAAGAGGTACTTGGGATCATATGTTCTCTCGGGTGTAAAATTACCTATAGAGTGCTCTGTCAGCAATACTGGGTAAGCAAAGTGTGTAACTATGGGAATGATTTTTTTTGAGATGGGATACTGGATCTGAATTGCCCAGACATAGTAAGGCCTTGTTAAGTTTAACTCTGGTGGCTGCCAAAAAAGCAATTACTAGAAAATGGAAATCAAAGTCTAAACCAACCATACTTGAAGTAGTTAATATTGCAACAGAGATAAAGGAACAGAAGTGGGATCTTTAGAAAAGGGTAGGAGTAAATTACACAGAAAAGATGGAGATTATGGGAACAATACATGCAGAAAAATATTTTTGAGGAAGAACAAAGTTGGTTTAACAGATAGCAGGAATTGAACATTTCATATAATGTTGGATCGAGTATAATGTATCTGTGTGTATAATGTTTGCAAATGCAAACTTATTAGTATGGTTTGATTACTTTTATATAACTGTAAGTTTGCCACAAGTGATAATTCAATACTGGGGTTTTTGAAAGAAAAAATTGGAAGCAAGTTTGTACTGGCCAGAACCGGAATAATACTAAGGTAACTTACAATATCTGTAAGTAACTGAGCTGAGGACTTCTGCAGCAGCTAATGATGATCAAACTCACTACTAGGAGGCATCATGTAAAGGGAATTAATAAAGATGGAAAATACCAATCAATGACAAGTCTTCTAGAGAAATAAGGTGTGTCTTGTGTGAGAGATTACAAAGGAGAAAACAGGATGTTTTCAAGAGAGGTGACACTTGGCCAGTAACAGTCAATCTTTTATCAATCACCACACCAAGAATATTGGTCTTCACAAAACCCAACCATTCACCATTATTTATGACAAAGTTTTACAGATGGACAATTAGAATCTCAATATGATGTGGATGCCATGACAAAAGTGTTGGCAGTGTTAAGCCTCATGTGTTTGGCCATCATTCAGTCTTAGTCGCATTCCAAGTCTTTATCCAGTGAGTTTAACACAAAACACACTGTTATGAGGAAAATAGTGATAAAAATGAGTATCATCAACATAACAATAAACATCTATAAAAACTATACGAACATTCTCTAATGGAGTCATAAGGAAATGTACACCTACTATACTACCAAAACACTCACTCACCATCAAGGACTATTTATCCCTTACTCATTGGATGTATCAGTTTCTCATTCCATTCATCAATTTTACACATCTATTGTACAGTAATATTATGGGTGCATACTATATCATTTCACTGGTAACTTCAGTGAGACTTTACATATAGTCATGACTTAACTCAAAAAGATATTTTACATGTCACTGACTACTATTACAGATTATTAGAACTGGATGACTATTCATCTTGCAGTAATTTTATCTTTTTTAACGCTGTATAATCTGATTATAATATGCAGCACAGTGGCACAGCGGTTAGCATTGTTGCCTCATAGCAAGAGGTTCTTCAGTTTGATTCTCTGCTGTGATACCTTCTGCTTTCTGCTTTCTTTCCACATTCCAAAAATATGCAGTTGGTAGATTGGAAATAGGTGCAAATGTGCGTATATGTAGTATGGAAAAACAACCATGGCAGGGCTAGCCACCCAGTGGTATGAACATTGGATCTAGATGGTTGTTGATGTGGCACACCAACCACAAGTGCAAAAATGGGAAAAGGGCGTTGTGGAAGGATGGAATGTTCCAAACTACTATAATAGCTCAAATAGTTAACTATGTCAGAAAAGACAACATTTCTTCTTGCCTGACAGGACACACATATAATGAACACACAATCCTCCCATTCAAACAATAAACTTTAAAAACAGTATTACACTGCTTAACAATTTACAAAAAAAAAAAAATCACAAATATTTTTTCCAACAAAAGAAGCAACAAGCCCCTATTAAAATGATCAGCCATGAAGCACACAAGATATAGTCCACTATGCTAACTAGCATCATAAGTTTCGTGCATCACCACCACGTCTAGGTGGCTCTTTTGCAAATACAAAGAAGTGTTTACAGTCCATGCCAGTTGCATCAGCTGTCCCATTTAATGTGATTAGAAAATGTACAATTAGAGAAGCCAACACTGGCAATTGCAGATGTCTTACCAAATGCCAGAGTACCTTCAATTGTAAACTGCTCCCAGCCCCACAAGACCATTTCTTATATTATGGGAAATCAAACAGTAGAATACTATGCAGCAGTCATAATACATCGACCATGTCAAAACATCCTGACACTGACTGTTAAGAGTGCTGATGTCTCTTTAATATCATCTATTTTCACACTTGCCATTCAGAAATCCAGCTCAATTTGTCTAACACATCAGCTGCATCAAATCCCCATCACAGAAGACACACTTTTCACATTGTCACTAGCTCCACCTATGCAACCCAACTCAGTGGGGGTTTAAAATGGAACTACTACAAACTGCTGCAAATCACGTCTATATTAATTAAGACCACTTCTATCCAGTTTGTTTTAACAATCAAGAAAAATACAAGGGAGATTAACTCTTAAAATCAAGAATAAACCATTATACCTCCTCATAGTTCACATTATGCTTAGCCCTTTCATACAATAGGCACTCATCATGCAGGCATGACACAGCCAGGCATCCCATATAAACCAACCAATTAATAGACTGCTAGACATGCTATTAAAATAAGCATGCTGATCTTTCTCCCTCAAAACTGCCTCATATTTAGTCCTGCTTGCAGCCTATCAGAGCACACCTTTATCATTCATTTCTAAGGACTCAAACAATATCTATTCAAAGCCATACTGCCCATTCAAAATAATACTACTGTCTGAGCAGCACCAAACTGCTGAGTGTCCATCACTGGCAACAGAAAAGTCATTTGAGATGTGGCAAAATAATCTAGTCCACTTAGCTCATGGGACTATTCTACCACTAGCTACTAACTAAATATAACTGCCCTACTTTTTTAAATGTACAATGTGCCCCTCAGGCAACAAAATCCTTGTTCACCTCATGGAGTATAGTGCAGGATTTGCACTTCCAGATTCACAGACATACAGATTCAGATAGTTTACAAGGCAAAATTAGTTCATGGTACATAATAACCTTGCCACTGCCCACAGAAGGGAAAAATGAGTCCATACTAGGATGAATTTTAAGGGGGCCCATCAAGTCATCAAAGTTTGCCTTAAAGGAAACAAAGGAATCATTTGCTTTTTATGTAATTAAAGCTCATTTCAGAGATGAAGACGTGCTGAATACCAGATCTGTTCTTCCTTTTAATTTCTCCAAATCCTTTGGGTTTCTAATACCATGATGGAAATGGATCCCATTCCTAAGTCGAAGTATGATTAAAGTTCATCAAATTAGTATTGTTTCAGTCTTTGATGTCAGCCATGCTCTTCGCAGCGCCCGCAGTGTGCCCAGTAATGACGACTACTGCAGTTCGTATGGAGTTACATGTATTGGTAACATATCTAAATATGATTGTAAATTATTTTTTATAAGACCCATTGCTCCTACTACTATTGGTAACTGTCTGGGTATGTTTCTTCCACATTGCTCTTGTTTCTCCCTGCAAATCCTGATTTTTTTGACTTTGTGTCTCTTTGTACGCAAGAAACTATAGTCACTAGGTGTGGCAAATTCAATGATCAATGCTACTTTTGTCTTGTTTTCATGGACCACTACATCTAATTTTCTAGCATCTATCTTTTGAACTGTTGGTAATGGATGATCCCATGTAATGTATACCATCATTTTCTAGGATGCTTTGTGGCTCATGTTTCCAGTATTTTTTAGCCACTTCAATACCAAAATGTTTGCACAATCCCTAGTGCAACAGTCTTGCCAAGTTATTATGCCATTCAGTACATAGTCCCTCTGCTATTAGTATGTCACAGCCAGCAACGAGGCATGCAACTGTTTCCAATTCTGTTTTATAAAGCCTACATTTGTATGTTTCTCCCACATGTTCAATGGACGTTGTAAAACAATATGTACGTAGTCCACTACCTTGTGTCGTCAATATTAACATTTTATCTCTTGGTTTGAATTTGCCTCTCCTTAACCATTCTTGCATTCATTCCTGATCAATATGAGGTTCTTCCAGAAGTTTTCTATACTTGCAACTATATTTAGGCATTTTCCACATTTCTTGCCTTCTCATCTGGTCCTTCACCTTATATTCTTTTTGTTTTTTTTTGTACATTCAGTTGCTGCCTGAGTTTTATCTACTTGTGGTTTGATTTCCATTCCTGCTTGATGCCGATATGCTTCTGCTAGACTAAGCAGGGAAATAATCTTAGATAAATTCTCCTCATGCTTCAAAACTTTCTCTACATTTGGGTCTTGTGAGGTCAGCAGATATGTGTGGAGTCCTATGATTGCAGATCTATACATGTAATCAATTTCAAGGAGGCCCACCACTCCTTCGGAACGGGGAACATATAATCTTGGTATGCAATGATTTTTATAAATCATTCTGTGTGCCTAAAGGATCCTTCTTGTTTTCCTATCTAATCTATTCTACATGTTTTGGGGCCAGTCAATCACTCCAAAACTGTAAGTTAGGACAGGAAGAACAAATTGGTTTATAGCTTGGATCTTGTTCCTAGATGTCAACGCTGTTGTCAGGATTAATTTAAGTCTTCTAAAGTATTCCTTACTAAGTTTTACTCGCATTTGTTCATGTTATATTGTTGATCCTTCATCAATTCCCATATATTTATACAATCCCTCTTGCTCAAGTTCTTTTATATCACATTCTTGTCCCAAACTGATGTTTTCTTGGTGCTGCAGTTTTCCTGCTTTAAAGGTTGCTTTTGCACATTTATCAAGACCAAATGACATTCTTATATCATCTGTAAAAGTTTTGGCAACTTGCAGTTGTGCTTTCACTTCCACATCCGTTGAGCTATACAGTTTTAAATCATCAACAGAGAAGATGAGAAGGCTTTACACTTTTTGTTGTTTTCTATGAGCCAAATGATAGCCATGGCCTAAGCTTTTAAGTACACAGCTTAATGGGTTAAATTACAAGAATAGCAGTGGTGACAGACAATCACTCTGGAATATCCCCCTTTGAATTTTTATCCCTGGAATAATAATCTGTGCTTTATCATGGCTTGATTGCAAAGCGGTCTGCCACGGTTTCATGGTCACTGTAATGTAGTTGATCAGTGCAGGGTGTATTTTATGTGTTTAAGCACTCTTTTATCCATGAATGTGGGATACTATCAAATGCTTTTTTGTAGTCAATCAATGCCATACTTAATTTGTTTCTCCTTTTTACAGTTCTCCACTATGAACAGCAAATGATCATTTGTTCTATATGACTTTCTTTTATTGCCCTTTTGTTCTATTGCCATAATTGAGTTTTCTTCTAAATGACTATAAACTCTGTCGGCATCGTTTCCAGTGCATAGTTTATACGTTTTCAGAAGGCAAGTTATTGGTCTATAATTTTAGGGGAGCTAGAAGGTTCGCTCTTAAGTAGGAACATTGTTTTTCACTGTTAGCCAGGTTGGCGTCTGTTCTGGGTGTGCATATAAATAGTTCTTGCACATGGCTAAATCTTTGTGCAAAGATGTTGATACTTTTAACTAGAAGTTAGGTACTGCATCTGGGCCTGGGATTTTCCAATTAGAGGCTTTTCTTAACTTTGTTTCAATCTCTCTGGCTGTTACTTCATCCCATTTCATATCCCATACCTTTAAACTTCTTATTCTTTCTTTTACTTCTTCTATCCATTCAGCACTCTTCGTTATGTTCCACAGGATATTCATAGGTACGTCTCTAAAATGCATCTATTTCTTTTGTTTTTGGTCGTCTTTCAATAAATTTTACCTTGTTTCCCAGTTCACTATAAAACTTATTTGAGTCATCAATAAATTGCTTATTTTATACTTTTCCTTTATATTTAGCTGCGTATCTTCTACGTTTTTCGGCCTGTGCTGAGATTTTTAGTTTATTTGTGATAGTGCATGAGAGATCCTGATCTGTTCTAGTACTGCGCATTGCTCTTATCTCGTCTAAGTACTTGTTGATTTGTTTCCTTGTTCCCTCTTCTATACTCTTCTGACAGAGACACTTCTTGTCTTAACTGCTTTATAGTTTTCTCTGTTCAATACTTTCATGATGGTATTTGATTTCTCCTTCCTTTCCCTCACTACCCTGTGTTCTTGTAGTAGAACTTTATCAGTTATTAATTTAGCTGCACAGTCATATATCCTGTTTACGTCCGCTATATCACATGTATCTCTATGGACAGTCCTAATTACTGTGTTCATTTGTTTCATCAAACTTCTGACTTTTTGGGTTTTATTGACCTTCTGCAGTGTATTTATTTCAGTGATCTTAATATGTCTATCTAGCTCTTTTAAATGAAACATCTCTTCTCTTAGCTCATTTTCTTCTATACTGATGGCACATTTTTTCTTTTCCATTTCCTGTGGGTATTCCACAGAAAGTGCATTCTCTTCAATTTCATCCTGTGCCATCTGTTGCTCTGTCATACGGGAACTCACTGGCCTAACACTCCTCAACACTGACTGCGTCAGAGTTTCCACAGTTTCCTATTCCTTCCCTTGCTGTCCAGCTTCAAGTGAACATTTATACTGGTTTCCTGTGGAAGACTCCAAAACATCTTCATATGGCACCTGACCAATTGCCTCCTGTTCCACTGTTTTCCCCTTAATTTGGAGGTCCATTGTTCTATTCTGTTGTGGTGCTTTCTAAATTAGATTTTCTACACTGAATCCTTCACTTCAGAGGTACTCCATAACCTCAGTTTCTATTTCTTTAACTTCTCCATTACTAATCTCCTTTTCCTATTTGTCGTCTTCTTAAGTTTTCCATGTCCAATTTCTTTGCCTGTATCTCTCTTCAAATATCTTTGGTGCTGCTCTTTTTGTATTGATTAGTTTTGCAATCTCCTTTGCATAGATATTACACCATATTAAATCTCTTTTCTTTCACATGTCCATATTTCTTCTTCAGATGTCTCTAGATCTTCCTGTTTCTCCTTACTTTGGGGACTCGTTCCATCATGCTGTAATGTAACCTTCTTCACTTTGCAGGCACTCCATAACTTAATTTTCTATTTTTTAACTTCTACTTTACTAATCTTTTCTACACTCCCTCTTTGTGTTTTTTTTTATTGTGAAAATGTCCATGTCTGGATGCCTTTGCCTGTATTTCTCTTCAAATATCTTTGGGGCTGCCTTCTTTATGTTGATTAATTTGGCTTTCATCTTTGCATAACTATTGCACCATATCAATTCTCTCTTTCTTTCCCATGTCCATATTTCTTTTTTATACTTTTCAAAAATATCTAGGTTTTGTTGTTTATATTTTTGTACTTCCTCAGATGCTTCTTCTTCCAAACAGATCAAAGTTTCTTGGTCTATATACTGTTTTTCACAAATCTGTTATATTAATGACCACTATTTTTTATTTGAAGCTTCTGACAGTTTTTCTTGTGGAAGTATTTTTCTTTCCTCTAATTTCTCTCTTAATTATTTTATCATGTGTCTGGAAATTCTGGGCTTTTTGCATAATAGTAACAATACATAATTTCTTTCTTATCCTCAATAGTCCACTTTGTCATTTTTATGGCTCTTCTTTGGCCTATCGGTTTTTGTGGACTGTTACTTCCTTCTACAACAGGGGGGCCCATCCTCCCCCTGGGCCTGGCCTGGCCCCATTGTAAGAATGTTGCTGTAGTTTGAGGATTCTGTCATTTCTTCCAGTCCAGGCACAGGTGCGCCTACCAGGATCGGGCACTTTTTTACTCTGGGTCTTGTGCACCCAGCTATATATTTTTTTTAAATTTTTGACTGTCTTTTGTCCATGATATATGCTATATAAATAAAGTCTATATATCAGTGTCATCTTGGTGAGATTTTGTGAAAAACAGGGTCCACCTCGTGAAGGTACTCAACAAGACTTGAGGATGAATTCAATTTCAGCAGTACTACTCTCCTTTGCTTGCTGACTTATCTCTCCAATCGGACCCCTTCCATTTCTTCCAGTACATCAAGTGTCTGTGGAGTTGTTTCATTTATTTGTTTATTCATTTTGAAGGGATAGGGGAGCAACAGCATGTTAGAAATCATTATGAAAGAATATGGGGATACAGCTTCAAGCTTGACTTGGTAGCCGAGGGTCTTTAGTCTGGTGATCTTTTTAGTTGTGAATGTCTTGTTTTTTTTCCTAGCTGTGTGATGTCTTTAGATATATACTAAAAGAGGCATTGCATTCTATTACTGTTCTGATTAACTCAGCATATAGTGGAATGACGACTACTTTTGATTTGGATGAGATACCTTTAGTTATTAAATAGGGTAGATAGTAAGAGTCCCGATTACTGCTGCAACATGGTGGTCAAAGGATAAGAGAGTTGTTTAAGAAGTTGCTTTGATCTCTGATGACCATATAAATCTGGTCTGGGGTGCTGTTTATACACTTCTTTGCATTTAATTTAAACTAATTTCTAATACACTGTTGATTCACATGGCTTAGCCTTTGTTGTAGTAACAGGAACAGATGCTAAGTAAACAGCACTCAATTTGCAGTAATCAGTAAATTTAGTTAGACATATGTCTGAGTTAGTGGCCTGCAGATCTGAGAAACAGATGCTGAATAGAAGGGGTCCCACTACTGAGCTCTGAAGAATGCCTCTAATCATCTTTTTGTCTTCTGATGTGAAACCTGATACCTGACTACTTGATTTCCATCTTACAACACAATTGTCTAAAATATTTAGGTTTTTAAGCTTATTTACCATTCCAGCTTGGGAAATACCTTGGCCAGATCAAGATACTTTGTATGAACTGCATGGTTGCCATCTACAACTTCAGTGACTTTCTCAAATGTATTTACTACATTAAGTAGATAACGATTTCCTTTTGACAAAACTATACTGTTGTGGCTTCACAACAATACAATATTTTATATTGGAGCTTGTAAAAACAGATGCAGCAACTTCCATGGTTTTACAAATCAAGTTTGTTAGGCTGATGGGCCTACAGTTCCTAGGACCCGAAGCGGGGTCTCCCTTTATGGTTTGGCAATATATTTTTCATACCTTGGGAATGTAACCTGTGGCTATACTTGAGCTGAACAATTTTAAGAAGGGTTCAGAAAGTATGTGCTTGGCGCTGTTGATTTAGCAACCAGGTATATTAGGGCCAAGGATGTGTTTTTTAGCTTTAGAGACAGCAGTTAGGACAAGTTCCATAATAATCTTAGGAGAAAGAAAGGATTCAGGAATTTGTGTAACCTCAGTGATTGCTTCTGGTATGAAGTTGACACTGCATTTATCTATAAGTATACTAGCACTATCTTTAGGGTACCACCATTATGAATCAATTCTGAGCATCGTTGACTGTTATTTTTTTAACTGCCTGATACAGTTAAAGAAGGTTTTATTATTATCCTTAGCTTCGAATACCAATTTTGCGTTTCACTTTGATTTTACTTATTGAAGCTTTTAGATTGTTGATCTTTTCAAAAGCATCTTTAATGTGGGTAGATTTTGGTTTTCAGTAGGTCCCAATTAGCTTTTTTCCCCTTTTATTATATTGTTTATTAATGCTGACATTCCAGCAAGGTGAGTTGTTTTTACATTCTCTAATATATCTGGCACTGATTAGGACAGCTGGTTTATGCTGTTTGTTAGAGGGCAGTAAAATTTATTGGCATAAATGGCAGCCGAGACTACATGGGGGTTGGAATAACTGCAGTTGAATTTTGATAGGTCAGCTGTAATATTTTTTTGTTTTTAAAGTCCCTGAATTCTGAGGTGCTTGTTGTGGTGGGTTTAGATGTCCTAAAGGAGAAAATGACTGAGCTGTTTTCAGATTTGACCGGAAATGACACTACTATATTTGTAGAGCAAATATATGTAATATTTGTAAAGAAGAGGCCAAGAAGATTTTGAGCCATGGTGAGATTGTTAACTATTTGTAAAAGGAAGTTAGCATTTACTAAGTCTAGGAATCTTTTGCATGCCAAACCTTTCTGGTGCAGGTGCTCCACTTAATAAATGGATATATGAAGTTATCCATTAAAAACTTATTTTCATTTATGGCAGCCTTTCATGGTCCTATGTGGGCATGGATGGTGAGTTATAGCAGAATATGAACTAATAATGTGTCTTAATAACAAATAGGTGACAAAAACAGCACTTGATGACACTTCACTTCTTGCGCTTCAACATAAAATGCCTTAAAAGGAAGTAAAAAGATAAAAACGCAGATGTAATTTAAAGTAACAAACCTCTCCTAAAATTTTAAAAAGATCAACAGAAAGCAATCATCTGTTAAACCACAACATACAAGTTTAATTCCCTGTTTAGCCCATCAGGTTGTAAGGCATTATACAGCAAAATAAGACACATTCCTTATAATGCAGGGTGTTTTTTGTATGTCACCATCTATACATTCTTCATTTCTGTAATGGTATAAAACTCCTGAAGTAAAAATCAAAGTAGCACAATCCACATGGGAAATGTACAACAAACACTACATTCTGACTGCTACAAAAATTAATATCACATATTTTAACCTTGTTGCTATTAATATTAAAATAATCCTCCTGAAACATAAATTTATACATACTGCAGGCATTGCAGTTCACCTTAATATTTTGGAATATTAAAGCCTGGATGCATAAAATGACTATGTATCAATACATTTTGCAAACGGGCACCATTAGAAAAAGAGGCTATAATTCTTGGTGTTAACTTCATCTTCAATATTTAATATGAATAAAGCACAGACCAGAATTTATTAATGCCCCAAACAAATCTTCTGAACATGTGATCTGATATTAATAAAAATGACGAATGGCAAGCAATGAGAATAATCCGTTTATTGAGTATAGAACTAAAGCGCTTTTCGTACGTAGCATGTACGAACTTCTTCAGACAAGGAAACAGAAAGTTAAAGAGCTATATAAATACTAAAATCTCAGAGTCAGCTGATGCATCAATTAGAATACTAAGTTCATTAAAGACATATTACAAAATCAAAAAATCTAGTTAAATAATAAAATTAAAACAGTATAATAAAATAAAATATTAAATGCAACACAAATATACTCAGGCATATTAATATGCACCACCTATAAAAGCAATTTATAGTAAAAATAACTACATAAATACATTGCAAAAATAAATGCAAATATAAAACTGCAACAACATATTACTTATACATGATATAACCTAAATTCTGAATATGTGTAAGTAAATAAATAAGTAGATAGTTTAATAAATGAATAAATTAATACTAATACTACTATGTAATATTAATACTAAAAAGTCCTATCTACTAAGGCTTTTAAGTTTTAGTAGGGCCATAATTGAACACATGTCATTTAACCCTGGCCAATTATATGAATACAGTCTAATCTGCCAAAGTAGTTCTAACTTCTCTAATTCAATTTCTATAGGGCCACCCCTAATACTGGGTATTAATTGATCTAATATCCAAAATTTGAAAGTGTGTGCGGGATATTCTGAAACATGCTTAGCCAATGCATTATCTAATTTAGATTTTTTTATATTATAAATATGTTCGTAGATTCTATCTCTTAATCTACGAACAGTTTTACCCACATGATAGCATGGGCAAAACTGGCATATGGCTAAATAAATGACCATTTTAGAGTTACAATTATTTCTATACTTACTTTTTATATCAAAATTGTTAATGGCAATAGAATTACTCACTAGAATAAATTTACAATAAGGACAGGAACCACAACTGTGCGTTCCTTTATAAGTAACCTTGTGCTTGGTGTTATTAATGCCCTCCAGTAGTTGTTTGAAATTTCTATCTCTTCTTAATGTAAATCTTGGTACTTTACCTACTTTTTCTACTAACTCTTTGTTTTCTCGTATTATATCCCAATTCTTGGATACAATTCCCTTTATGAAATAAAAATCAGAATTAAAGGTTAGAATCAAATTATATTCAAAAGAAGACGTTATTCCCTTCTCCTTACTGTTAGTTGTTAAATTAACTGTATCACAAAGGGAATTCTCTAATCCATTAATTGATATCTCCGAGGTTTGAATTCCACTAAGTCCTTTAACAATTGGTTTATAAATACCTCTATGTCTCTTATCATAAATTTCATCTAGTATATTATCAAGGAATCCCGTTGGGTATGCTCTTCTAAGGAACATGTCCTTTAAATTCCTACATTCCTCATAAAAGTCATCATCTCTTGTGATCATCCGTGCAGCCCTTACTAACTGTCCTTTCACCACTGACTTTTTTTGAAACATGGGGTGAGCACTGGAAAAGTGTAGGAAAGTATTAGAGTAGGATGGTTTTCTATATATCTTAGTTTCATATGTTTTTATCCTGATTGTTTTTAATTAGGAGCACATCCAAGTAGGCAATCTGTTTTTCCTCAAAATCGAATGTAAAATGAAGAAAATCAGTACTGATGTTGAAATATTTAACAAGATTTTCTGCTATACTGAGATCTCCTTTCAAAAGAATGAATATGTCATCTAGGTATTGGGTATAATAGGTAATTTGGGAATTAATGTGCTCATTACCAAACACAAAATTCTTTTCCCAATAACTCATAACTAAATTAGAGAAGCTTGACCCACAGGGTGAGCCCATAGCCACTCCACTCTTTTGGTGAAAAAAATTATTATTAAAGGTGATATAATTGTGTGTTAGAACTATATTCAATAGTTCTTCAACTAGAAATAGTTCCGATATAGGTGCACCTTTATCTTTTAGAGTCAAAATTACCCATTCAATACCTAGATCTTGTGGTATAGAGGTCTTTCACATCAACCGTGAGCAAATTAAGCTGTTCATTAAACTCAATATCATTGATTTTCTGTAAAAAGGACCAGGAATCTTTACATATACAAGATTCAAGATTAACATATTTTTTTAAGTTTTCCATCAACTACTTTCGCACAAGCATATGTTGCATTATTCCTACCATTAACTATGGGCCTAAAAGGTGGATTAATAAGGTCCTTATGAATTTTTGGCACACCGAAAATAACTGGAGCTATAGGAGAAGGCATAATTAAATAATTATATAAATCCATATCTATCCTCTGTTCGATAAAGAGATCGTTTATATAAATTTTAATTCTATTAATAGCCTGATTATATTCATTCAAAGAGGCTTGTGTATAAGACTCAGATGACAACATTAATTAAATTTTATTTTCATAGTCTATCTGGTCCATGAAGACCAGACCGCCACCCTTATCTGGCTTCATAATACGCACTCTAGCCTCTTTCAAGTATTGTATCCATTTAAGTTCATCATCTGTAAGATTATTACTGCCACCATTATTTCTTCTTATATGCTGCATATATCTAAAATCAAGCTCACATATCTTTTCAAATGTGTGCAATGAATTATGTAATGGTGGATTATAAGTGCTAGTAATTTTATACTGGTTCCCATTCATTCTATCAGCATCCCCTAATAGGAATGCCAAATTAAGTTTCCGTACATACATTTTCAAATCTACAATACAGTTTGTAATGTCCAAATTCTTCGTAGGTATAAAGGTGAGGCCCTTTGCCAGAAGGTTAGCCAAATCCACAGGAGCAAAAACAGAAGAGTAATTATAAATGGAAAAGTCACCCTCAGAGTTCTTAATAATCAGAGGAAGTGATTCTGGAACACCAAATTCTATTTCCATTTGTTGTATTTCTTCTTCTGGTTCCATTTGCCATGTGTTCTCCCCCTCGGAAAACCCTGTTGTTTAGATCCACCTTGGTTGTTATTATTTTGGGGATTAGCTTTAAATTGATTTTGTAAGCGTTCACTTCTCCGAGGACCCTCTTCATTAATAATAACAGTATCACCGCCATTACTAGAGTTAATTGTAAGAGGTACTTCCTGCAGATTATCCATAACCTGCCCATCAGAATTGGTACGACTTTGCGTATTAGATGATTGGGAAGGGGATACAGCTTCCCCTTCCCTACTATACTTAAACATATTCCATTGTTGTGCAGGAGGTGGACATGGATAAGTTATACCTTGTTCACACTGTTGACGATCTCTTAATAGTTTCTTACATTTAATTGATCTTGCTTTATTAATAAATGAATCAATAGTTCGGAAAATATGTGAATACTCAAATTTATATCTGAAAAAATCAGGATGTGTCCTAATTTGAGTATCCAATAAATTGATATGATCTTTCAGATCATTAGTCATTAAAGTGTAATTCGCTTTCATAATTTCTAATAATTCTAGACCTTGTTTATTAAATAATTTGATCAGGTCTAAATGAAATTGAGAATTAGGAATTAGTCCAGTTGGATATTGCCATATCCTGAGACCCTTCGGCACTAGTTGTTGTCTTAGGCATTCATTAAAATAATCTATTTCCAAAGATAGTTTTTTATATTTTAACATAATGTGATCAAAGGAATTCAGCAACATGGTTATATTAGACTCTTCTCTAGCCAGACTCACCAGACCTGCTGTAGGATTCTGTTGATTCCAACCCGTAGTCGTATTCAGCCATTCATTCAGGTTAGGTAGTCCAATAAGCCCTGGGCTAGAGCTCCCGCTGTTGCCGATAGTTACAGATTGACCAGCTGTTCCGTTAGACATTATATTAGAAGTGTTAGTGCCATACGATTGTTCTTGCCTATGTAATCCACTTACATTCCCCGAAGCCACATCAGAAAACAAATGTTGACCTTGGCCACATGGAATAGAGTCAGAAGGAGTGAATGGAATACTAGAATCAAAGTTAGTTAATAGAACGCCATTAGAACTATTGGCGCCAAAATTTGAATTCGCCGGTGTTTCACTGTTACCGGCCATACCAGAATGCTGCCGCTGTTGTTGTAGTAAATGCGAACCAGAGAGCTGATCCACTTTCTCGGACAGCTTCTCTACTTGTTGTGCCAAGGTTTGCACCAAACATAAGAGATTGTTGTTACTGCACATATCTCCTACTGTTCCTCCAGCTTGAGACCTCATAGGTAACGGAGATAAATCCACGGAATTATCAGAAACACTGCTTGCCATTTTACCAGACGAAAAACGTAAATCACAAAAAACTATCGAAAATGACGAATGGCAAGCAATGAGAATAATCCGTTTATTGAGTATAGAACTAAAGCGCCTTTCGTACGTAGCATGTACGAACTTCTTCAGACAAGGGAACAGAAAGTTAAAGTGCTATATAAATACTAAAATCTCAGAGTCAGCTGATGCATCAATTAGAATACTAAGTTCATTAAAGACATATTACAAAATCAAAAATTCTAGTTAAATAATAAAATTAAAACAGTATAATAAAATAAAATATTCATTCATTCCTTACGCATGGGTATCAGTTCCAACATCGTAACCGAGCCGGCCATTTTCCAAGCTCGCGCCAGCTTCAAACTCTCGAGCTAAACTCCTACCCACAATCCCCCTCTCCCTGTTACCTCAGATTTTGTTTGCCGCGTTGCCATTCGGTCGTGTCAAGCTACTTCTCTTGAGCTAAGTGCAGTTATTTGTTGTTTAATAGTCTTTCAGATTACTTTTCTGTCAGAAAAGTTTAAATTTCATTGTCTCTTACCCTATCGCATCTAGCATACATATTTTCTTCAGGTTTTTCTGCTCTTTTCTTTACCACTTTTGCCGCAAGGTATTCTCTCTTTACCATCGTTTGTAATCCTTTCCCTCTTTCTCATACCTTCGGGTATTCTCTTGTGCCATTGCTGGTACCATTTCTATTAATTATTTTGCTGTCATGGCAGATAAGAAAGGTAGTCCGGGGTTTAAGCGGTGTTCCGATTGTGGACACAAACTACCTACTTCTGATGCACACTCTTTGTGTGTTTATTGTTTGGGGGTGTCCCACTTGTCTGTTGATCCACCCTGTACTATTTGTGACAACTTTTCGAATAGAACCTTGTTGGAAAGGAAAAACAAGCTGTTACTGAAGGGACTCCTTAAATCTCCCTTTTCAGAGGCTATTTCTGGGTCGGAGGCCTCAACCCCTCCTAGAGCCCATAAGAAAATCTTGGATGTTCCTACCAAGGCTAAATCTTTGCCTTCGTCCCCAGCTGGGGTCTCCCGCCAACCAAAACCTAAAAAAAATAAGAAGTTATGTACTCACCATAACGTTCCATCTGAGTAGGTAAACTTCATTTGTTAGCAACCTTTGGGAATCGGATCCGACCTCGGATCCGAGCTGGCAGTTTTCAACAGCTTTAGATCCGAGCTCCAAGCTCCTCCCCCTACCCATAATCCCCTGCCAAACCTGACTGACCCCAGATCAAGTTTACCCAACAGCAGAAACTAATAGTACAATCTGTTCCCTCTGGCTCGGATTTGAAATACTGGCACTCGAAAGTAGTGTAAAAAAACTTCTTTTATTCAAACATTAGTTAAGTGCTTTCATCTAAAACACTTAGACTTCCTCAGAACAAAGTCTTTCTAATTAATTAATCATTTGATTGAAGATGAATGTATATAAACTTAATGGGTATGGAAAGACTTTGTTCTGAGGAAGTCTAAGTGTTTTAGATGAAAGCGCTTAACTAATGTTTGAATAAAGGAAGTTTTTTTACACTACTTTCGAGTGCCAGTATTTCGAATCCGAGCCAGAGGGAACAGATTGTACTATTGGTTTATTGAGTTGACTGTTTCCTGAGTTCATTTAGTTTCTAAGAAACTGCTAGCAATGATTAATCCCAAGATAAGTGGGTAAAACCCATGGACCTGAGTACGAGAACATTCGCAAGTGAGGGGGCAGGAGGGAGAGACGGTTGCTGACAAATGAAGTTTACCTACTCAGATGGAACGTTATAGTGAGTACATAACTTCTTAATCTGAAGTAGTTAACTTCATTTGTGCAGCAACCTTTGGGACAGAGTCCCCAGCTACCTGAATCTTGGGCGGCCTTCATGGAAGGATGTTCCGGAGCACTGCAGAGCCAAATGATGCTCTCCCTCTGGAGATAATGTCCAATTTGTAGTGATTGATAAAAGTATGAGATGAAGCCCAAGTGGCTGCCGAGCAAATATCATCCAAAGAAACTCTAGCTCTAAAATCCGCAGAGGTAGACATAGATAGAGTAGAGTGGGCATGGACTCCCTGAGGTGCGGGCCTGCCCAAACGTTCATGTGCTAAAAGGATACACTGTGAAATCCATCTAGAGAGTGTGACTTTAGACACAGATTTACCCAAGTTAAATTTGGCAAAGGAGACGAACAATTGGTCGGATTTCCTATGACCAGATGTCCTGTGGATGTAGAAGCGAAGTTGTCTATGCACATCCAATGAGTGTAATTTGTATTTCCCTTTGTTATGGAAGTTAGGAAAAAAGACCGGCAAGTTGATGGACTGGTTAATATTTGACTCAGAGGCAACCTTGGGAAGAAAGGAGGGATTGGTCCTGAGGTAAACTCTATCCTTGTGAAAGATCAAGTATGGGGGTTTTACACAGAGGGCCTGTAGTTCAGAGACCCTTCGAGCCGAGGTGATAGCGACAAGAAAGGCCGTTTTCCATGATAAGAATTTCAGATCTATGGAAGCTGCAGGCTCAAATGGGGGAGCTGTCAAGGCCTGAAGCACCAGCATTAAATCCCAAGGAGGGACTACATCCTTCACTGGGGGTCTAAGCAGAAAGGTGCCCTTCAAAAAGGTCTTACACAATTTTGTGGTGATCAAAGGGCCCAATTCTTTTCCAACGTGATAATGAGAGATAGCTGCTAGCTGGACCTTGACTGTGGAGGAACTAGCTCCTTGATGAAACAGTCCTGACAGAAAGTCTAATACAGCGGGCAGAGGAGCTGTAAAAGGATCCAAATTTTTGCGTTCCGCCCAAATGGAGAAACGTTTCCATTTGCTGTTATAGATCTTCTAGTAGAAGGCTTGCGCGCAGCTACTAGAATGGTTTTAACTGGGGAAGAGATACCGGGAGTCCTAGCTATGAGTGGAACTGGAGCAGCCAAGCTGTGAGCTTGAGGTTGTCCAGGTTCGGGACTGGGAGATCTAGGGGGTGGGATATTAGATCCGGACAGGGATCCAGAATCCAAGGAGGATTCACCAGATGAGACCAAAGGTAAGGGAACCAGGTTTGATGAGGCCAAAATGGGGCAATGAGGATTATCCTGCTCCCCAACCGACTGGCTTTCTGAAGAAACTTCAGCATTAGAGGAAGAGGAGGGTAAGCATAAAGAAGACCGGGAGGCCAAGCATGCACCAGAGTGTCTCTCGGGGGTTCCCCGGAGGGGGAAATGAGAGCGAAGTAGTCATAACATTTTGTGTTCGAGGGAGAGGCAAAGAGATTGCAACAGGGTTGACCCCATTAGGCGAAGATCCGATTCGCTATCTCGGGATTCAGAGACCACTCGTATGGCAACAGGATGGTGCGACTTAGTCTGTCCACTAGGATGTTGGACCGTCCCAGAATGTGCGTTGCTATGAGAAAGCGGTTGGTGGAGATCGCCCATTCCCACAACCTCATGGCCTCTCGACAGAGAGGGTAAGACCTGGTTCCCCCCTGTTTGTTGATGTACCAGACAACTGACATGTTGTCTGTCTGAATCCCAATCGTTCCTACAGGAAGAAGGTCCTGAAGTGCTTGCAACGCTAACAGCACTGCCCTCATCTCCAGGACGTTGATATGCAGTGAGGTCTCCATGAGGTCCCATGTGCCTTGGACTGTCCTGCCCGAACAATGCCCCCCCCCGCCTGAGGCGGGAGGCGTCCGTGGTCACCATGGCTAGTGGAGGGGTCATAGAAAAGGGGCGTCCTTGCTGAAGGTCCGGAGATTGGAGTCACCATAGGAGGGCCCTCTTGCAGGCCCTGCTGAGGGGAACGGGATGGCTCAGAGGGTAGTGAAGAAAGGACCACTGGACCTGGAGGGTCCATTGTAAGACCCTCATGTTCAAACGTGTCATTGGCAATAGGTTGATCGCTGCCGCCATCGAGCCAAGAGCCCTCAGGACCAATTTCGCCGGTGGAGCTGGAGATTGTAGAATGGCCTGCACATGTAGCCTCAGGGATAGTAGCCGGTCTGTGGTCAAGAAAGCTAGGAGCATGTTTGTGTCCAATCTGGCCCCTATGAAGTCTATAGTCTTGAGTCAGAGTAAGAGACGACTTCTCTATGTTGACAGTGATCCCCAGCCGGGGAAGCCAGACGAAGAAAATAGCTTCTGGCTGCACAGAGTAGATGCCTTGTTGGGGCGGTCAGGAGCCAGTCGTCCAGGTACGGGAAGACCTGAATTCCCTGGAGCCTCAGGTGGGCCGCTATCACTGCTAACACTTTGGTGAACACCCTGGGGGCTGTGGTGAGACCAAAGGGGAGGACCCTGAATTGGAAATGACTGGCTCCCAGACGGAAGTGGAGGAACCTCCTGGATCACCTGTCCATCAGAATGTGGTAGTATGCATCCTTGAGGTCTATAGAGCACATCCAATCATTCTCCCGCAAAAGGGGGAGAATGGATTGAAGAGTGACCATGCGGAAATTCTCTTTGGTTACTGACAGGTCCAGGGAAGAGAGGTCGAGGATCGGGCTTAAGTCCCCCGTCTTTTTTGGCACCAAGAAGAACCTGGAGTCAAACCCGGACCCACACTGGTCTGGGGGGACGTGTTGGATGCCTCTTTTTTCCAGCAAATGTTGGATTTCCATTGCTGCGGCCTCCCTCTGCTCGGGTGGGACATCGGGGAGGTATCTGGGGCTGTGTGGGTAATGAGAAAAGGGAATTTGGTATCCTCTGGATATGATGCGAAGCACCCAGCGGTCTGTCGTGATGGACTCCCAAGCTGCTGGGTGCTTCGATAAACGCCCCCCGACTGCCTCCAGAGTGGAGCAGTTGGGCAACCCCTCAGGGGTGTTGCGTGGGTTGGTCCGAAAAGGGTTCTCTGGAATCAAAGTTCCACGGGCCCCCTCTGCCTCTAGGGCGGCGTCCACCCTGCCCTCCTCTGCCACGGAAGGGCTGGGAGTCCGGAGCGGGACAGGACTGTTACGACTTCCAGAACCACATCTTCTTCTGTCCCTTTTGGTTCTTAGAAAAGGACATCTGGGGAGCAGAGAAGCGGATTCCGACGGCAGATGTCTTCCTGTCCTTTTCGCTCTGGACCAAGGTATCTCGCACGGTTTTGCCGAAGAGGGCAGAACCATCAAATGGGGCATTAGCGAACGACGCCTTAAAGGGTTCCGTGAAATCACAGTGTCGGAGCCAGGCCTGAAGTCTCATAACGAGGCCCGCTCCACCGGCTCTAGCGGCTCCTTCCATGGCATGAGACAGAAGCCGCATAGAGGTGTTAGATATGGATCGTAGAGTGGCCATCCAGGTAGAGTGCAATTGTTTGTCCTCCGCCGACATGGACTCGGGGGGCGACGCAGCGTACTCTTTGATAAGGTCCCGCTGCAGTCGGAGCATGTGTGCCATGTAGTTTCAGCGACCTCACAGAGAAGGTCACTGAACTAAACACCCGCTTCCCTAGGCGGTCCATCGACTGAGACTCCTTGCTCGGGGGATGAACCGAGGGACTCTCCTGAGCAAGTTCCCTCTTGGTGGCCACCGCCACCAACATGGCATCTACAGGGCGACCCTTACTCCAGTGGGACTTGTCAGAGGGTGGGCTAAGGATCTTGTCCAGGCGCTTGGGGACTGGCTCCACAGTGTCCGGCTCCTTCCACGCCCTGGTAGTGATCAAGTCTACCAGGGAGTCGGCCGGAGGGGACACCCAAGAGGTAGACGGGCCTGCTTCAAATGCCTCCAGGAACACAGAGTCGTCCGAGGTAGGCTTTGGGGCAGACACCCCCCCTTATTCTGAGCATCTCCATGATGTCACCAAATGAGACACCTTCGGGGGGTGATCTTGGGGAGCCTTCCCCTTCCTCCAAATCCGTGTCCTCAGTCAAGGACTCGGGGGAGTCCAGGTGCCTCCTCTTGCACCTTCGCTTGTGAGGGACCTCCTCGGGGGGGGGGGGCTGTCCAAGGAGGACTCACCAGCAACGTCTTGTTCCAATGGAACTACCTGGGATGTCAAAGCAGGCTGTCCCTGGGGCCAGGTGATGGAAGCCGGGCCCAACTGAGAAGGAGTGCAGGGTGGAGCCGTGGAAGGGTCTGGGGCCTGGAATCCCTCGACAGAACCCTCTCCACCACGTCGAATGACGAGGGAGAGCTGCTCTCTCTGGGATCCGAAAGCAGACTCTCCCTCGGATCCGACAGATGGATCGGGGCCGGCGCCAAAGCAATCGGATCCGATGGACCAGTATATTCTGACCCGGATGGAGCCGAAGGCATACTGATACCGCCGGATCCGAAGCTCAGCCCTCGGGTCAGAGAGCTCAGATCCGAAGAAAATGGACCCAACAGACTTGAGGGAAGTGTCGGCGCCAAAGTACCCGAGACCATCGCCACCGACACACCCCCGGCTCCAAGGCTGCCTGGCTCCGAAGACTCTCAACCCAGGAAATGGGACGGAGAAGGAGCTATCGGGGCAAAGAAGGGGGTCGAGCTCCCCCCCCCCGGGGGGGGGGTAGGAGCACTCCCATCTGCAGTTGGGCCTGGAGGAATCTTCTCATCATCCGGTCCAAATCTGCATCTGTGAGACTTCTCGTAGATCTCGACGAGGCCACCGAGGCGGGGCGGGGCGGGAGTGCCACCTTGATGACGTTGAAGGAGATCGGGTCTCCTCCTCCTCAGGACCTGGTGAAAAGCACGGGGACCGGATCCGAGAAGGAGGAGAACCAGAAGACCTGGAGGGAGAAGACCGCTTAGCCGGGGGGGGGGGGGGCGAAGCGGAGGCCTCGGCTCGCCGCTTGTGGTGCTTCTTCCTCCTCCTTCCTTTCCTAGCCTCCCTCTCCTCCGAGCCTAAGGCGGGAGGTTGAGTCCCGGCCGGGGGGAGGGAAGCAGGAGTGGCAGCCGTCGCAGCCACTGCGGGAGCCACGGAAGGACCGGAGGTAGAAGCCGAGTCCAGGGGCAGAAGACCTGCCAGAATCAGCTTAGACCTCCGGTCCTTAAGTGCCCTGGGGTTGAACGCTGACCAAATGGTACAACCAGAGGACAGGTGTTCAACCCCAAGGCACAATACACACTTAGAAAATATTATCTTTGGGGCCTCAGACATACTCAAGAAAGTAACTCACACACACAAGGCCCCAAACACACAAACACAACACTGACGGAACCACGAAGGTAGGGGAAAGATAACTAGAAATAAAATAAACTAAGAGAGTTTAGACTAAAGAGGGGGCTAAACACACTCTCACACCAAAGATTAAAGAAAAGTTGTAAAAAGTTAAATTTTTTCTCACAAAGCGAACGAGAACGCCAGGAGACTCTGGATCAAGCTGCTGAACGAAACCGCGGCAAACTAGATCTGGGGTCAGTCAGGGTTGGCAGGGGATTATGGGTAGGGGGAGGAGCTTGGAGCTCGGATCGAAAGTTGTTGAAAACTGCCAGCTCGGATCCGATTCCCAAAGGTTGCTGCACAAATGAAGTTAACTACTTCAGATCTAAAGTTTCGGCTCCGGAGCTCATTCAGTCAGCCCCAGTGCTTTTGGTGCCTAGACCTTCGGCATTGAGGCCTTTGGATCCATTAATGATCTCGGCTCCGTCATCTCCTGCAGCCTTCACTATATCGGCACCGAGGGGCTCCTCGGTTCAAACTATTACCACTGTATTGGCACCGACCATTCAGTCAGCACAGACCTTGACCTCTTCGGCTCAGAGATCTTCCTCGGAACCGATGCCTTTATTGCTGACTCCAGTTTTGTCGGTTCCAGATTCGATACCGACAACCACTTCGGCACCGATCCCTGTGTCGGTGCAGATCATGACCTCGGCACCGATAACTTCTTCGGTGCAGACACCCGTAGTCCAGTCTGTCTCAGCACCGTTGTCCTTGGTGTGGATGGGTGAGATGGGCATAGAGTTTGCCTCTTCTGTGGACAGGTCTGTTTCTCCCTCAGTCTTCGTGACATCCACTAGAAGCCTTTCTGAACATGATGTGTTGTGTCTTGTGGATCAGGTGCTCTTGGCCAGAGGTATCCCACCCCTCAGGAGCTATCCTTCCTTGGGAGGTGATCACCCATCTCCAAAGACCCCTTTTTATTCTCCTCCTTCATTGCCTTTGAAGTCCATGGATATAACACAGTCTTCCCCTTCTGCGGTCCCCTTTATGGATCTCACTAAAGAATCACAGTTGCCTTCATGGCAGGAAAGTTTTGCTATGACGCAGGATGTCAGTTGTGACACGCATAGTTTGCTGCTCCACAGCCATCCAGGGACTCCGGCTTGGCAGGCTGAGCCACTTAGGGGAGGAGTGACCCCTGTCCTAGACATGCACTCCTCTTCAGGTGGAACAACCTTCCAACTGATGGAGAAGGCTTTCGCTGCTGCTTGCGATACTGGACTGTCTATACCTCCCACCCTCCTCTGGTACACTGGTTTCACAAGTCGCACCTAGCGGACACAGAGAGCCTCAGGGCATATTCCCACAGGAATCCCCTTTTCCGCTGTCTTCTCCAGCTTCTCCCACTGAGGAGGTCCACCAGAAAAGTTTGTGTAAGAGGAAGCACACGTACTCCACAGAGGAGTCCCTCACTGAAGACACAGATTTCGATGAGGGGGAAGGATCCCCCCGGTCACCCTCTGAGGTATCCTTTGGTGATATCCTCGAAATCCTGAAACAGAGAGGTGACTGTCAGTCCTCTAATCCAACCTCTGTGGAATCTGTGTTCCTGCAGGCCTTTCGTGCTCGGCCTCCTACCTCCTGGGTTATTCCGCCTGCCGATGAACTTGTCCGACTCATTGTGCAGCGTGCTTGGAAGGCTCCTGATACCACTGAAGCTATTCCCCGGAGGCCAGATAAGATTTTGTCCCCTCCTGCTTCGGATCCCCATTGGTCCAAAGGTCTTCCTGTGGATGCTTTGGTGTTGGCGGCCGCAACAAAAAAGGATCTGGCAGAAGAAGAAATTCAGACTGTCCATCCACCTAACAAAGAGTCCTGGGCCCTGGACAGGATAGGGAAGCGCACCTTTGCTATCAGGTCCCTGAATTACACGGCACACTTTACCAGGCTTCAAAGGGATCTGATTTCTGAGCTCTCTGAAACCTTGGCTGGTGCCATGTCTGATGAGGTCCATGACAAAGTGGCCTCTCAGCTGGCCACCACTGAATCAATATCTAATTCATCTATGCGACTGATATCTCACGCATCAGAAGGAGCAGCTAGAGCAGCGGGTTCAGCTGCGGTTTTGAGACGACACGCCTGGATGTGCTTGTGCAATTTCGCAGAACCCTTTAAGGCTTCCTTTCTTAACGCTCCCATTAAGGCCTCCTTGTTGTTTGGGCCCAAAGTTCAAAGCACACTGGCCAGATGTGAACAGGTTGGTAAGACCCTTTCTGCCGTAGGTGTCCGTTATTCTTCCCCTCAACGTGCTTTCTCCCAAAACCAAAAGAGTGGGAAGATATGGTTCAAATAATCTCAGGGTCCTTTCCGTGACACACAGGCAGAGTTCTCCCCTAGAGGCAGAGGGGGAAACTCACAGGGAAGACGCTCCTTTCGGGGCAGAGGCGGTCCACGTAACCAGGGTTCCAGGGATTCTTTCTCTGGTCAATCCTACCAGCGCTCCTGAAGAGCAGCCCAACTACTTTACTCTGGAGGTGGTTGGGGGACGTTTCTCCTTGCACCCTTCTGCCTGGCTAACCATCACCACCGATTCTTGGGTACAAAGGATTATAACCAGAGGTTATCATATCCCCTTCGATCTTTGTCCTGCACCTTCAAAAAACCTTCCCGACGTTCCACCCAGTCAAAGGGAAGAAGCAGCACTAGAGATAGAAAAGCTGCTAAGAAAGAGAGTCATCCAAATAGCCCCTCCAGACCAGATAGGATCCGGATTCTACTCAAGACTATTTTTGGTGCCAAAGAAAACCGTGGACTGGAGACCAATTTTCGATCTCAGTGTATTGAACAAGTTTGTGACCGTACAAAAATTCTGGATGGTGACAATACAGTCTATCCTCCTGCTTTTGGAAAAAGATGATTGAATGTGCTCGATAGATCTTCAAGATGCGTACTACCACATAAAAGTGGACAGACCCTCAAGAAGATTTCTGCGCTTCCATACGGGAGCCAGTCACTACCAGTTCAGAGCACTGCCCTTCGGACTCTCTACAGCCCCCAGAGTGTTCACAAAGTGCATGGCAGTTGTCACAGCTCACTTGCGACTTCAAGGATTCCAAGTGTTTCCATACCTAGACGATTGGCTCATTTCTGCCTCCACCAGATTTCTACTGGAAAAAGCTCTGTCATACTCTCTCCTCGCTGCTCAAAGGCTAGGCATAACCATAATCTGGCACAAATCCAATCTTACCCCATCTCAGTCGACAGAATTCATAGGGGTTATCTTGGACACAAAAAAATGCAGAGCTGCTATTCCAGAGCACAGAATTCTAAGGATAAAGCAACAACTGATTCCGATCCTTTCAAGGGAGAAATCCACGGCTCACTCGGTTCTACAGCTGTTGGGTTCCATGGCAGCTTCCATCACCATTGTTCCCCTGGCCAGGTTTCACATAAGGCTTCTACAATGGCTACTGCGTACCCAATGGTATCCTTTTCAACATCCTCTTCTAGCCATGATTCGAGTAACCCACAGGTGCAAACAGGATTTAAATTGGTGGATGACACAATCTCTCACAATGGTCTCGCCCCTTCTCCCCCCAGCAACCCAAGGCCACAGTGACCACGGATGCCTCCCTGATGGGGTGGAGGGGGGCTATGTCAGGGACAGACAGTCCAAGGCACTTGGTCCGAACTGGAGGCTCATCTGCATATAAACATTCTAGAGCTGAGGGCGGTGCTTCTAGCATTGCAAGCATTCCATCCCCTGCTGCCATCTGGGACAATTGTGATTCAATCAGACAACATGGCGGTGGTCTGGTACATCAACAAGCAAGGTGGAACCAAATCTTACCCCCTTTGTCGAGAGGCCATGAGAATATGGCAATGGGCGATGGCTACCAACCGTTTTCTTCTAGCAACGCATATTCCCGGGAGTTCCAATGTGATAGCAGACAGACTCAGCAGGTGCATTCTTCAAGCTCACAAGTGGTCCCCGAATCCCTTGATAGCGGCGGAGATCTTCTACTGCTGGGGCCGTCCTTGCTGAGACCTCTTTGCATCCCTAACCAACTACAAATGCAGCAACTACTTTGCCCTGATTCCCCCTCTGGGACAGTCACCCAGGGACGGTCTAGTCCACGATTGGCCCTTGGGTCACCTTTATGCATTTTCACCCTTTCCCCTCATTCCCCAGTTTCTGAAGACAGCCCGTTGGTTGAAGAGCAAGGTGATCCTCGTAGCACCATACTGGCCTCGACAGATTTGGTTCCCCTTCCTTTGGCCTCACCTACTAGATCGACCATGGATTCTCCATCCAACCCCATAGTTGATCTCACATCCACAAAACCTGATTCATCCCAACTTGAGGAGCCTGAAGCTCATGGCTTGGCTACTCCAATTCCCTTGACTGCCAGGCAGAATGATCTTTCTTTACAAGTACATGATATTCTCATTACATCTCATAGGTCTTCCACTAGAATTACTTATCTGAGCAAGTGGAAAAGATTTACCTGTTGGCTGAATGATAAACAAGTAGATCCCTTCTCAGCACCAGTGTTGATAATACTAGACTATCTGGCCGACCTCTTTCAATTGGGGTCTATCGGCCTCTACCATTAGAGTTCATTTGGCTGCAATTTCTAATTTTCATGAGGGTGTAACAAGATTCCTCTCTTATGTCCCACAAGTTGTGCAAGACCTTCATACAAGGTGTGAATCATCTGAAGCCACCTTTTAGAGAACCTATTCAACCATGGGATTTATCATTAGTTCTACAAGCTCTGACAATGCCACCTTTTGAACCTGCCTCTTCTTGCGACCTCAAATATTTGTCATGGAAAACCTTGTTTTTGGTCGCCATTACTTCGGCCAGATGTATTTCTGAGCTTTAAGCTCAAGCTCTATGTATCAGGAGTCCTTACTTGATTTTTCATAGAGACAGAGTGCGTCTGAGAACTAATCCAGCTTTACTGCCTAAAGTGATCTCTGAAATGTCCATTAATCAAGCCATTGAATTGCCAGTTTTCTTTCCCAATCATTCAAAGAGGAGAGTATAACCTACATACCCTAGATATCCACAGGCAAATTAGTTTTTACTTAAACAGGACTAGGCCCTTTCGTAAATCTGACAAGTTATTTTTGGCTTTTTCTGGACCTAGATCAGGATCTGCTGTTGCTAAGGTCACATTAGCTAGATGGTTGAAGGACTGTGTGACCTTCATTTATACACAACGCAATATCTCGTTGCCTACTACCATGAAAGCTCATTCAACACGGTCGGTGTCAACTTCTGCTGCCTTCCATGCCAGAGCTTCCTTACATGACATCAGTGCAGCTGCAACTTGGGCTACGCCTCAAACCTTCATCAATCATTACAAATTGGACTTGGCCTCCAGGGGAAGAGCATCTTTCGGTTCTATGGTGCTCAGGAATGTCCTTCCATGAGAGCCTCCCAGGAATAGAGATAGCTGGGGACTCTGTCCCATGCGTAAGGAATGAACGAGGATTAACAATATCAGATTAAGAAGGTATGTCTTACCATAACGTTCCATCTGTATTGTTGATCCTCCTTCAGTCATTACGACCCTCCCTCCTTCCCCCTCCTGTGGTTTCCTCGTGGATCTCACCATCCGGTTCCTTTAGGTTATTTGACCAGAGGTAGCCTCTACCTTCTTTGACTTGCAAACTCAATCTGAGGTAACAGGGAGAGGGGGATTGTGGGTAAGTGTTTAGCTCGAGAGTTTGAAGCTGATGCGTGCTTGGAAAATGGCCGACTCGGTACAGAAGTCAGAACCGATATCCATCGTAATGACTGAACGAGGATCAACAATACAGATGGAACGTTATGGTAAGACTTCTTTTTATACTGCATCACTAAATATGAATTATTCATTTTCTTCTTTATTTTGCATTTGAATTTAAATTTCCTTCTCTAATACTTCACCCCTATTAATACCACCTGCTCAACAGTAAGTCTTATTAATATCATATACAGTATAGCCTCTACATTTAAATAAATGAGGTAAAGTAATAAAAAAGTACAAGCATGTCTAAGTTTTCTGTAGAATTTACATTTTTTTCATTCTTGTAACCAAAGAATTCTAAATCTCCCCCAAAATACTATACTTATTTAATAAATAAGAAAATGATAAATTAAACCTATTAATCAAACTATTAAAAAATAAATAAAATACAAACAGTCGCCATTACAAACTCATAATAAATCATCTGTGTAACATGTATATAAAACAACACATTTCTGAAAGAACATGCTTCTATAACAGTATTCAATTTCAAATTAATCCATTATGAAATTAGCATAAGAGGGGGCAAAACCCATACCCGTTGCTGTACCTTGCTTTTGTTTGATAGACTTCCATCAGGGAGGGGGGGGTTAATCAGACAATAACTAACCATTTTTGAAACATAAGCTGAAGGAGGTCCCAAACCCCAGAAGTAATCCAATGCCTTTAGACCTGCAGCATTACTATTACTGGTATACAATGACTTCAAGTCTGTCATTACCCAGTCATAATCATCTTTCCATATCACTTCCTTAACTCTTTTCAGCACTGCTCCAGTGCCTTGAACATAGCCCAATTTTTTGTATAAACCTCATCAAATAATAATTATATGTTCTATATTATCCAAAAAAAATTATGGATATAGATAACAAGATACAAGCAGTAAAAATGTTTTTAGTCCCTTTAGTTTTATACACAGATTAGGCATATTTTTACAACCAGAGGAGAACTTGTGGATAGTAATTAATTACGAACTGAAGGATTTCATTTGGGAGGGAATAGGGCAAGAGTCAAGTGGGGTAAGGTGATCAGACCAATAGAACAATGATGTTTTGGATTACCTAATTTGAAGGGATATTTTAGAGCTACACATTTAACGACCTTATGCATAACCCAAGTGGAAAGCTACAATTCAAAATGGATAGAGATGGTGACATAACTCTCAACCATACCAAATTCCTTGGTATTTACTGGTTTTGGGTGCCATGAATTCCTGAGTGGCTCCTTCAATTCCCAATTTTTTTTTTTATTTATAATTATAAATTATGGCTGAAGTCATCATGCATCCACCAGCATATCCTGCAATATCATCAATGTGCAGGGGTTTTCATGATGACTTCAGCTTCGTGAGGCAGTGCCTGATTGCCTGTCGAACTCGGAGACTCAGGAGTTTTAAAAAAAATAAAAACAAAGTTAAGTTGTTTACAGCCACAGCACATCCCGCCCATGAGGACTTGCGGCACAGCCAACCAGCGAGTCAGGAAATGGAAAATGTGAAATAGCATATATTTTCATAAGTTAAAGACATCTGTAACTGTACACTAATTACCAATTTATTTACCAATTGTAATCCACCTCTTTTTCTCAAAAAGAATAAAAAAAATACTTTTTTGGAGCCACAATTAGGGACAGCTGCAAAAATGTTAGAGAGTTGCAAGGTAATGTGCATTTGCGTGTATATATATATATATGACTGTATGTTTAGAGATGGGGGCGACTGCCATTGCGTATGCAGTATTATGAATTTTAGAATTTTTCATGCAACAAAACTGGGACATGTATGCCATTCAGACATCCTTTCGGGCCACAAATCTATGGAAGACAATGAAAAGGAGGCAGATGCGGATGAGAGAGCAGTGAATGAAGGGGAGACACCTCGGAAAACCAATAGCTATTACTGCCTCTATTTTTGCAGCTGCAACAGGTACAAGGTTCTATTTTTGGGGTCTTTGGTTATACATCACCATTTTTATCTCATCTCCTGTCCTGTTAGTAACTGAGCATTACCTACTTCTAACTTTGGCATATTTAATTCTTCCATAAACATTTCCATTTGTACCTTTTCTTGACTTCCATATTTCTCTGCTTTATACAGTCCTTCATAGAATTTCTAAAATATTTTTATACCTCTACCAGATCTCTTGTTACCTTTATTGTTATAGGCTTCCTAATCCTGGCAACAGCCCTTTCTACTTTGTTACCCAAGTTGTGCTAAAAGTTTTTGTGCTCTGGAGTTACTACCAAAAAACAGCTGCTTAACAGCAATCTTTCTAAACCCATATATATTATCAAGGTAATACCTTACTTTCTGTGGCTCCTCTTCTTGTTCTGCGAGATTTCCCATTTTCTGCAATGATTTGATATTTGTTAGTCCCTCTAAATAATTCTTATTTCTTAACCATATCTCGCTTTTTTCCCCACCCTATTTTTAAACTCCACTTTAATTATATCCCACTCCCTAGCTGTATTCTCAGAAGAAATTTCCATCTTCTCTAAGAATTAATTTCCACTACTCATTCCTTAAATTCATCACTTTTCAACAGACAGGAGGGGAAGCACCAGTGTCTCATTTTTATTGCATTACCATGTGTTTTTATTTTAGTTCTTATTGGTGCATGAGCTGAAATAGTTACTGGGTTCGTATCAAGACCTTCACTTAATTGCAAATGTTCCTGTGAAATGTAAATTAATAGCTTAACCCAGATTTGTATCTTGGGGAATAATATGTAAATTCAATCCGAACTGCTAGTACCGAATTCACATCTTCCATGCCAAATATCTTCATAAATTTCTTCAGAAGTCTACACTCCTTTGTTATACTTTCCCGTATCTGTTCTCCAGATACATATTCACTGCAGCAAATCAAATTCCATTTCCCGTCTATAAGTAATATTCCTTACTGAAAGCTGATTATTTCTCCCAGAATTTTCTTAAGCTCCATTATAGCAGTTTTAGGTGGAATATAAATACATGCTAATGTAATCCTCCTCCCTTGCCCATAGCCCTTTAGTACTACAAATCTACCACTATCTTGTTTTATCCTCTGCTATCACTACTGGAGCTCCTCTTACGATTAATATAAGTACTCCTTTTTTCTATGTCCCAGGTATTCTGCTAAATAACCATCCTGAAAAACTTTCTTTATCAAATTCACGTATTCAGTTCTATCCAAGTGTGTCTCCTGTAGCATGGCTATTTGCACTCTACATTTTTAATATAGTTCACTACTCTTTCTTTTTTGTATTTATCTGTGATACCATTGACATTTAAAGATATTACAGAAAGCTTCATTGTATTAAACAGTTATTATTCCCACCTTTTATGTTTAACAGTTTTTTTGTTAAATGTCTAGTTCCAGCTTTTGTGATACATGCCTACACGGTTTCGTAGGCTGAACTTTTATACAGTTGCTTCTTGTCATATTGGTTTGATCCTATGTTATATCTTACAAAACTTTTTGTTTTATTGAAAGCCTCAAAACACAAAAAAACCCCACACTTCAATACCACCTAAAACCTATTAATACTAACACACAGAACTATGTAACATCTTCAAATATTGAAGTTTTACTCTCCTAACAGGAACAAATGTCCCAAACTGACAGTTACAATCACAAAATTGAGTTAACCTAAAAGAAAGGTTACCCATGCTAAGACACATGGTGCAGTCTGTGCTTCTGCCAAGTTCTGTTTGGTTTTGTCTTATCTGCTTTTAGAGAACATTACCTCCTAGCCAATTTCTTTTTTTTTCTAGCCAGTTTCTCTATCAGATTGTCTCCATGGAGACATGAGGGCCAGATACAGAATTGCTACAAAGCATACATTTGCTAGGAAAAAAGGTCTTATAATATTCAATATTTTTTTCATGTACTTGCTTCCTCTTAAAATTTTTTACTAGATCAAGCTAAGGGCCTTAATCCAGTCATTCCTCCGTGCAAGAATGAGAAATTTTTTTTCTTTTGTCATGCTGTTTTTACACTGCAATCCCTACATTTCTTATATCTGAACAAGGAGAAAGAGGGAATAAGAGAGAAAGAAAAAGGAGTACCTATTTACAATAGTATTCCCATTATACTTAAAACAACTGAGAAAACTGTACTTTATAGCATGAAAAGAAAATAATACACTACAAAAATAGTACTATTTAAAAAATGTTTGTTTTACTTAAAGTTAACTTTCTCCCTCCTCTTCCCCTCTCCTAAGTATTTTTTTGAACATTAATGACAGGAAGTAGGGCATATACTTTAAGAGCCCCCCACAAGTCCAACAAAGTCCAAAAAGTCCAATATTTCCAGATTTTGTTGCTCTATCATATTTCACAAATATAATTATTGCTTTGTAATCCCACATTTGTCAATTTCCAAGTTACCGGTAATATACTTGTTCAGCTCCCAAATCCTGTCTCTGCTTAATTCCAACGTATTGTTCCGTTTCACAGCTCACTTTTTGTTGGACAAACTTTTGTATTTCCTCTTTAGCATGAGCTTCATCAAAAATGATTTTGTCCCACCAGGGAAAAATATTTTAAAGATAGCTGGGTACAGTTTGAATCTCGTGCCTGATTCTCCACATTCCCCGAACAGTGGAATAAATTTACTCATTTTCTGCCTGGTGTACGAGTGATCATTCTCCACAAACACTCTGCTGTCTCCCACTATTAATACTTTGTCCTTTTTCTACAGTTTTGTCAGAATCAACTCCTTCTGTTGGTAGGATTGCATCTTTACTATTAAAGGTCTAGGTTGCTTTCTCATAGCCAGGTTTGGAGCATACAGGCAATTTGCCCTTTCAATTAACAAATCCTGCTGTCCAGTTATTATTTATGCTTTCATACAATTAATACAGTCTGTTCCTTCAAGCTTCTCTGGTACAACTGAAAATCTCAGGTTTTTCCTGTGTGCTCTCTCCTCTACTTTTATTACATTTTGAAACATTTCTTCTTGAGCAGTCTCATATTTAGCTAGACTTTTCTTAATTCTAACCTCTGATTTTTGCAGTTTTATCATCTCATCTGAATATCTGTTTGAAGTTTCTTCAATTTTTTCCAGCCTTTTGTTATTTGAGTTGATGTACTCCATTAGTGTTTTGTTTATTTTAACCAGGTCTGTGTATAGTTGTTTTATGCTTTCCTCTAGGTTACTGGAAGCCTTTTCTGAAGCTTGTGCTGCTTTTTGCTGTACAGCTACAGTGTTTTTCCTCCTCTGTTGTAGCCGATTTTCCTTCAGGTTTCTCTGTATTTCCTTTTTCCTGTTATCCAGGCACTGCACTTTCTATCCAGTTACTGAAATTTGCCCAGAAACACAAAAGTCCACTGGCCTTCTCTGCTGGATTTCTGTTTTCACACTGGTACAGGTAGAATTAAGCTGTTACTCAATTTGCAGCCATTGTGGAAGTCCGGATTGCAGGCTAGTAATTGTCTATATTCTAATATCAATCCCAGATATGGAAAGCAAACAGAAAGAGACAGACAAATCCTAAATGAAAGACCTGCACTGGTTGAATTTGCAACTGTATCTAGAACAGTAGCTGCTGTTAAAAGAGGAATAATTAGTGGGGCATATAAAATATTGCACAAGTATAGCAATCAAATGTGAAGACATCAGAAAAGATTGGAAAGACAGATTAGATTTGCAATTTGTAAAGATACAATGGGAGGACGCATGTATGTCTCCTATACATTCAACAGAATCTAGAAGATTAAGGATTTTTGCCTGGAAGTGTTTGCAAAGATACTGTTATACCCAAAGCACACTCCAAAGAATTCTTCCTCAGGTAGATGACAAATGTTGGCGGTGTAATGGGGAAGAAAGAAGTAACTGGAAGCATATGTTTTGGAAGTCTAATGAGTTTGCATACTTAAAAAATTCCCTACAGAGTACTCTTCTCAGGAATACTAGGTGAGCAAAGGACTATAAGGAATATTTTTTTCTTGAGCTGGGATACAGGATCTGAATTGCTTAGACATGGTAAGGCCTTGCTAAGTTTAATTCTGGTGGCTGCTAAAAAAGCAGTTCCCAGAAAACAGAAATTAAAATCTAAACCAACTATAACAGAAGTAGTGAATATTTTAACAGAGATTAAAGAATAGGCGGTGGGATCTTTAGAAAAGGGTAGGAGTAAATTACATAGAAAAAAAAGGGAAATTGTGGGAACAATACATGCAGAAGAATGTTCTGGGGGAGGAATGAAGTTTAAGAGAAGGCAGGAACTGAATAATTTACGTAATGTTTCTAAGCTTATATGGTATACAACAACAGATATGAATTATAATGTCTGTAAATGTGAACTTGTCAACATTGCTTGATTACTTTTATATAAAAACAGGTTTGTTTGTGTCACAAGCGATAATTCAGTAATGGTATGTTAAAAAAATACTACCCAAAAACTTTGGCATCCACTAATTATTGGCCTGCCTGGAGGATTAGGACTATCTTTATGAACTTCAGGAATACAATAAAAAGTGGGAATATTTTTTTTTTTATTAACATCCTATGTGTATGCATAGTAAATAAATCCTAAAAGTAACCCCTTATAAACTAGTAACATATTGTAATGATTGTGATTATATACTGTTTTTGCACCTGTTTGTTTTATTAATATATTTTTATTGTATTTATTATTATTAATTTGTATTGTCTATGGTAATATTAAGATCAACACGTTCAGTCTGTGGGACTTCCAAGATGTCTGCTCAATGAACAACAGGTTGATTAGAACTCTCCCAGTGTGAAATAGAAACTTTCCAAAACAGGCAGCGAATCTCGACTCTTTAGTCAGCAACTAAGAAACCTGAAGAAAATAAGACAAAATCAACTAGAAAATGAGAAGAAAACTGTTAGGGAACAGCCTTGCAGCTGATCAGAAATAAAAAAAAGATTGGATTTTAGCCTTAATGCAGGAGATGACTTCCAGTAATTTAGAGGAAAGGGTTAATCAAATGCATTCAAAGTTGTTAAAGATAAAGAAGACACTGGAGAAATATTCACAGTCAAATGACAAGATGCTGAGAATAATAGAAAGGGCTTTGGATGGCATTTCAGATGAGCCAGAGGTTTTGGTTGAGAGAAAGGCTGGATGGGTGTGAGGCTTCTCAGGAAGAACTGTTTCAAAAATATAGGAGAGCTACAAGACAGAGCACAGGGAAAATCTAAGATATTCTGGTGTACCATAGAGATGGGTGGACTGGTGTTCTACAGCAGAATTTGTTGGTGGAAAGGGCATATTGCGTTTGTGCTCCAGATTTAGGCATGGGAAGGAGGCAAGGATCTAGCTGTGAAGATGTAGTCATATTAGAATGGGGAACTGCCCCAGACAGAATTGTGGCAGAAGACAAAACTGTGTTGGAGGGATAAGGTATTGTCAACTCAAAACACCAAAATGTTTGAGGAGAATAACTGTTCGCTGTACACCGGGCAGAACAAAATAGCATTTATCCATCGGAGGATGTAGAGGACAGAGGGTGGGATTCAGGTTGATGCGTCCGGCTGTCTTCAAAATATTTTTTTTAGCAGAGGGAGGGGCATTCTTTGATGCAGAACAGGCGAGGGAGAAAATACAAAAAAGTTTGTCCAGCAGGGATTAGGCCAGTTGGCTGGGAGGGATTCTGCTTTTTATTCATCTGACAAAAACACAGTCCGGAGACAGAACTTGCCAGTTTAACCTTTTCCAGTATTTCAAGGGAAGGTGATTGAGTGACAAAGAAAAGCACAAGAGCTGATGGGAAAAACAAGGGGTGCAATAGATTTGAACCACAGACCAATGTTGGGTGATTAAGAAGAGGAGGAGGAAGAAAGTTTGCAGAAGTAGAAGTTATGTACTCATCATAACGTTCCATCTGAGTAGGTAACTTCATTTGTCAGCAACCTGTGGGTTACGGATCCGAGCCGGCAGCATAACAAGCTAAAGATCCGAGCTCCAAGTTCCACCCCCTTACCCATACTACCCTGCAATCTCCTTCCAATCCTCAGATCGCGTTTGCCACCTGCACAAACAACAAAACAAACTAACAACCTGAGAAAAACCTGACTCGGAAACAAACAAAACTCGAGCATCCAAACCATGAGTTCAGCTAAATAACTAGTTAGGTTAGGGGGAAGGAGGGGGGACGGTTGCTGACAAATGAAGTTACCTACTCAGATGGAACATTATGGTGAGTACATAACTTCTATATCTGAAGTAGTTAACTTCATTTGATCAGCAACCTGTGGGACAGAGTCCCCAGCTAACCAAAATCTTGGGAGGTCCTCAAGGAAGAATATTTCGGAGCACTGCAGAGCCAAACCACCTTCCTCTAGACACCAAATCTTGCTTATAATGAGAAATAAAGGTGTGAGAGGACGCCCAGGTAGCCACCGAACAAATGTCATCTAGGGAAACTCTAGACCAGAATGCAGCATACGTTGCCATAGAACGCATAGAATGGGCATGAACTCCCATTGGTTCTGGCAAGCCAGATTCTCTATAAGCTAAGAGAATACAACTTGAAATCCATCTGGCGAGAGTTACTTTAGAAATCGGTTTCCCTAGAAAGGGTTTTGCAAAGGAGACGAAAAGTTGGTCAGATTTAAGAAAGACAGCCGTCCTGTGTAAATAAAAATGTAACGGTCTGTGAACATCCAGTAAATGAAGTTTATACTCTCCCTTGTTCTGGTAACTGGGGAAAAAAACTGGCAAATAAATGGATTCATTAATGTTCATCTCGGAAGCCACTTTGGGAAGAAAAGGGATTAGTCCTGAGAGATACTCTGTCCTTGTGAAATACAAGGTATGGAGGTTTGATAGAAAGAGCCTAAGCTCCGACACTCTCCTGGCTGAGGTAATGGCTACCAAAAAAGCCATCTTCCTTGATAAGAACTTCAGATCAACAGAAGCTGCAGGTTCAAACGGAGGCGATACTAACGCCTGAAGAACTAAGGTCAGGTCCCACAGTGGGGATGAATTTCTGACAGGAGGTCTCAACAGAAAGGTACCTTCTAGAAAGGCCTTACAAATTCTGGTAGCAAGAGAACCAAAGTTGTCCCCAATATGAAAATGGGAAATAGCAGCCAGCTGAACCTTTACAGTAGATGTACTGGCCCCCTGCTGAAAAATATGAGACAAGAATTCTAGAACCGCTGGAATAGGAGCAGTAAAAGGATCCAAGTTCTTATGTGAAACCCAAATGGAAAAAACTTTTCCATTTACTATTGTAAATCTTCCTGGTAGAGGGCTTATGTGCCGCCACCAGAATGGACTTGACTAGAGAAGAGATACTGGGAGTCCTGGCAATTAAGGGAACTGGATCAGCCAAGCTGCGAGCTTGAGCTTGTCCATATTCAGAGGGTCCATTCCCGAGGGGTGAGAGATCAGATCCGGAATGGGATTCAAGATCCAGAGAGGAGTTATGAGATGAGACCATAGGCAGGGGAACCAGACCGGACGAGGCCAGAAAGGGGCTATGAGGATAATATCTTGATCCCCAACTGACGAGCTTTCTGCAAAAGTTTTGTCATCAGCGGAAGTGGTGGATACGCATAAAGAAGACCAGGCGGCCAAGCATAGACTAGAGCGTCTCTGGGGGCTTCTCCTAAAGGAGAAATTACAGTGAAAAACTCACTGCACTTCGCGTTGGAAGGCGATGCGAAGAGATCGCAGCAAGGCTAACCCCACTTGAGGAAGATCTGTTCCGCTATGGAAAAGTTCAGAGACCACTCGTATGGGGAGAGAATATTGTCAGCCAGAACGTTAGACCGACCCAGAATGTGCATCGCTAACAGGAAGCAGTTGGTGGAGATCGCCCATTTCCAAACTCTCATGGCCTCTCGGCAAAGAGGTTAAGACCTGGCCCCCCCCCCATTTGTTGATATACCAGACCACTGACATATTGTCTGAATGGATCGCAATAATCCCCGAAGGAAGGAAGGCACAAAGAGCCTGCAATGCTAACAGGACCGCCCTCATCTCCAGTACACTTATATGCAGAATGGTCTCTGTATGAGTCCACGTGCCTTGGACAGTCCTGCCCGCACAATGCCCCCCCACCCTAGGCAGGAGGCATCCGAGGTCACTGTGGCCTGGGTTAGGGGCATAACAAATGGTCGTCCTTTTCGAAGGTCTCGGGATTGGAGCCACCACATGAGGGAGTTCCTGCAAACCCTGCTGAGGGGGATCAGCAAGTTTAGTAGATGATGTAGAATGGACCACTGGACTTGCAAAGTCCACTGTAAAACCCTCATGTGCAGCGTAAGGGATCAAATTGATTGCTGCCGCCATGGACCCCAAAGCTCTCAGGACTAACTCTGCTGGGGGAGCAGGAGACTGAAGAAGAGCTATTACATGTAGATTCATGCTGTGAAGTCTGACTGGTGTTAGGAAAGCCTTCACCTGAAGGGAATATATCCTGGCCCCTATAAAGTCTATAACTTGAACAGATTGAAGGAACGACTTCTTGACATTTATAGTGATTCCCAACTGGGGTGATAAATGGAGGAAGAAGTCCCTGGCTAGAGAGAGTAGACGCCTGGTGGGGGCGGTGAGGAGCCAGTCGTCTAGGTATGGGAAGACCTGTATGCCCTGGAGCCTCAGGTAGGCCGCTACAACTGCCATGACCTTGGTTAACACCCTCAGGGCTGAGGTGAGACCGAAGGGTGGGACCCTGAACTGGTAATGACTGGCCCCTAGCCGAAAGCAGAGAAACTTCTTGGATAGTCTGTCCATGAGTATATGGTAGTACGCATCCTTGAGGTCTATGGAGCACATACAGTCCTCCTCCTGCAAGAGGGGCAGGATGGACTGGAGCGTGACCATCCGGAATTTCTCCTTGGCAACGAAGAGGTTCATTGCTGACAGGTCGAGAATCGGCCTTAAGTCCCCTGTCTTTTTTGGCACCAAAAAGAACCTGGAGTAGATGCCTGATCCGGACTGGTCTGAGGGCACATGCTGGATGGCTCTTTTTTCTAACTTTTCTATTTCCAAAGCCGTGGCCTCCCTTTGAGTGGGTGGAACATCTGGGAGGCGCCTTGAGTAAGGGGGCTTGTTTATGAAGGGAATTTAATAGCCTCTGGATATTATCTGAAGCACCCAGCGATCTGTCGTGATGGACTCCCATTGAGCCAGGTGCCTCGAGAAACGTCCCCCGACTGCCTCCAGAGGGGAGCAGTCGGGCAACTCCTCAGGGCTACTGCGCAGGTCGGTCAGAAAAAGGTTCCTGTGACCCAAAGTTCTTCGGACCCCCTCTGCCTACTGGGCCGGCGTCCACCTTGTCCCCCTCTGCTTCTAGGGGAAAAGGAGTCCTGAGCATTCCGGGCCTGCTGAGATTTCCGGAACCACATCTTCTTCTGCTCTCGCTGGTTCCTGGAGAAGGACCTTTGAGGGGTAGAGAAGCGGATTCCGACGGCTGACAGCATTTTCCTATCTTTCTCACTCTGGACCAGCATCTCGTGGACGGTCTTCCCGAACACAGTAGAACCGTCAAAGGGTGCATTCGCGAAGGACGCCTTGAAAGGTTCTGAGAAATCACAAAGCTGAAGCCAGGCATGATGCCTTAAGGCGATACTGGACCCGCTAGCTCTAGCGGCTCCTTCCGTGGCGTGGGAGAGTAGCTGCATAAATGTATTTGACACTGATTTGAAAGTGGCCATACACGCCGAGAAAGTCCGTTTATACTTGGCCGACATGGACTCTGGGGGAGACTCAGCGTACTCTTTAACCAGGTCACGCTGCAGTCTAATAACATGGACCAAGTAATTCAGCGCCCTAATAGAAAAGGTAGCTGAATCAAACATCCTTTTTCCAATATGGTCCATTGCTCGTGACTCCTTGTCGGGGGGATGGACTGAGGAACTGTCCTGAGCTAGTTCCTTTTTGGTGGCTGCCGCCACCACCATGGCATCTACAGGGGAACTCTTGCTCCATGAAGCTTTGTCAATAGGGGGGCTCAAAATCTTGTCGGGCCTCCTGGGGATTGGCTCTACAGTGTCTGGTTCCTTCCATGCCCTGGTGGTAATCAGGTCGACCAGAGGGTTGGCCGAGGGGGACACCCAAGAGGTAGATGGGCCTGTGTCGAATGCTTCCAGGAATACCCACTCTTCCGAGGAAGGCTTTTTGGCGGACCCCCCCCCTTTGGCGGAGCATTTCCATAATGTCTCCGAAAGAGACGTCGTCGGGGGGTGACTTGGGGAACCTTCCCCTTCCTCCAAATCAGTATCCTCAGTAAGGGACTCAGGGGAGTCCAAGTGCCTTCTTTTGCACAGGTGTTTGTGAGGAATCTCCTCGGGGGGGACTGTCTGAGGGGGGCTCACCAACGGATTTGTGTTCCTCCAGGGGAACTGGCTGGGGCATCAATGACACAGGCTGTCCCTGGGACTGGATGATGGAGGACAAACCAAGATGCAAGGGAGTGGGGGCGCATCCTGAGGACAGAGCGAGGGGTCTCAATCCTCTAGAGAGAACCTTCTCCACAACATCGAATGCCAAAGGGGAACCAGTCTGTCAGGTGGCCGGCACCCTCGGATCCAACGAAGGGATTGGAGTCACAGCCGAAGCGCTCAGATCAAAGTGGATGGTGTGCTCTGACCGCACCGGAGCTGAAGACACACACGCCCCCTCGGATCCGATGCCCGGCTCTCGGCTCAGAGAGCTCGGATCCGATAGGCTCAAGGGCATGGCCGGCGTCAAGGTAGCGATAACCATCAGCGCCGACTCTCTGACTCCGAGGCTCCTCGGATCCGAAGACTCCAAAACCCAGTAGTGGATCGGAGAAGGAGCTATCGGGGCAAACAGAGGAGCTGAACTCCCCCCCCCCCCAGAGGGGGGAGGCAGCAACACTCCCATCTGCAGCTGAGTCTGTAAAAAGCGACGCATCATCCGTTCCATATCTGCCTCCAAGAGGCTTCTAGTAGATCTGGACGAGGCCGTCGAAGCCGGATGGGAGGGCCAACGCGACCACCTCGAAGATGGTCGGGCCTCCTCTTCCGGCTCTGGAGAAAAGCATGGAGAACGGAGATGTGGGGAGGAAGGCTTGGAAGTCCTAGATGGGGAAGGGAGAACCTTGGTGGGAGGGGCCTAGGAGTCCAATTCAGCCCATCACTTGTGGCTTCTCTCTCGGTCCCTTTCTCTCTCTTTCCTGTCTTTTTTTGCCTCTCTATCTCCCTGGGACGAAGTGGGAGGGTGAGACCCAGCCAGGGGAGGAGGGTCAGATGGTTGGGCAACCGCAGCCACGGTTGTCTCTACCAAGGGAGGGGCGGAAGAAGCCGACTCGGCGGGTAGAAGGCCCGCCAGAATCAGCTTATTCTTCCTGTCTCTCAAAGCCCGGGGGTTAAAGGCTGCACAAATTTGGCAGCCTGTGTAAAGATGGGCCACCCCCAAGCAAAGAACACACTTAGTGTGACCATCTGCTGGTGACAGCTTATGGCCACACTCAGTGCACTTAGAAAAGGTAAGTTTTTGGTTATCAGCCATACCACACACTCACACGCACACCTGAAGGGAAAGGGGCCTACTGGTGATAGAGCTACGAAGAATAAGGGGAATACAGAGACAGTAATAAGAAAATGAGTATCTACCCCAAGGGAAAAATAACACACACACACACACACCCCCCCACGCGCACACACAAAACTCAGAACCCAAAGTTTTAGCTATAAAACTGTAAAATACTTAACTCGCCTGGAGCTCGAGGAATCCCGTGCTTGGCAAAGCCGCGGCAAATGAGATCTGGGGATTGGAAGGAGGTTGCAGGGTAGTATGGGTAAGGGGGTGGAGCTTGGAGTTTGGATCTTTAGCTTGGTATGCTGCCGGCTCGGATCCGTAACACACCAGTTGCTGATCAAATGAAGTTAACTACTTCAGATGTATTATTATACCCCAAGCAGACTCCAAAGAATTTTTCCTCAGGTAGATGGCAAATGTTGGAGGTATGATGGAGAAGAAAGAGGTAAGTGAGTACATACGTTTTGGGAGTGTAATGAGTTGGCTTACTTTAAAAATTCTCTACAGAGTACTCAGTCAGAAATAATACGCAAGTAAATGGGTGCAACTAAGGAAATTATTTTTTAAGCTGAGACATAGGATCTGAATTGCCTAGTTAAAGCAAGGCCTTGTTGAATTTAATTCTGGTGTCTGCCAAAAAACAATTACTAGAAAACTGAAATCAAAGTCTAAACCAACCGTATCTGACTTAGTTAATATTATAATAGAGATAAAAGAACTGGAAATTGTGGGAATACATGCAGAAAAATGTTTTGGAGGATGAATGAGATTTCAGGGGGTGGCAGAAATTGACCAAATTATGTAATGTTGAAATGATTATACTGTACAGAAGAATATATGTGATATATAATGTTTGTAACTGAACACGTTAATATGGTTGGTTTTCTTTTACATAAATGTAAGTCTAGCTCTGTCAAAATGATAATCCAATAAAAATGTTTAAAAAAAGAAAGAGAAACAGCAATAATTCGAAAGTAGGAAATAAGCACATAAAACTATACAGAAATGTCTCTGTAAAATGCAATTTGGACACATAACTTTGTTACTGCAAGGACCGAAGAGAAGAAAGAAAGGAAGAAAAAAAGAGAATCGAAGTTTGTGAATTATTTTAAACTGGTTGTGGACTGAAAATTATATTTTTTACACTGTTATCAATGAGTAGAAGCATAATAAAGGAATTGAAAAAGAAACTGTAAATAAAAAAGCCCCCATTCTTTCTTAGTGACCCGTATAAACTTAAGTAAAAAAAAGTTCATTTTCTTTTAGTAATATGTATACTGTGATGATGTAAGGTAGTGACAGCTATGCCACAGAGAGTAGGGCAGTGCAAGTGCAACATATGCCAGCATAGCTAGCTGGAGTTTTATAAAGAATTTTATGTCATCTGTATATCATAGGTTCATAGGTTTATAGGTTTATAGGTAGGTACTAGGCTATCGGCCCTAGGGCCTATAGGAGCCTAGCCAAAAAGGTACCCTGGATTTCGCCACCCAAGAAAATGATGTTCCTGTGCCCCTGTCAAGCAGAGCCACAGAGTAAATCCCCAGGGTGAATTTCCTATTTCCCATCCAATCATCAAGATTTTTCTTGAAGAGTGCTAATGAGGAGCTTTGTTTGATACAGATAGTTTGTTCCAGAGTAGGGGAAGTCTCTGGGACAGGAATCTATCCCTTCAGCATGTTCTATTTATTGTGGTGACAAGGTTTAGGTCCCTAGAGCGTATGGCTTGGAGGGATTGGGATTTCTTTAAGTGGAGCATGTCCAACAGCTCTGGGTTTGTTATAGCTTTGTATGTTAGGCAGAGATCGCCTCTGAGTAGGCGATATGCAGCGGAGTAAAGCTTGAGATTTTTGAGACAGTTTGCGTAGGGCATCTGTTTGAGGCCGGTAATCCTCTTTGTGAGGTATTTCTGTGGCCTTTCCAGTTGTTGTAGATGTCTTGTGAGGTACATACCAAAAGGGGCGTTGTACTCTATAATGGATCTAATAAGTGACAAGTAGAGGGGAACAATGACCTCTTTTTTTCCTGTATGAGAAACCTTTTGTGATGAGGTGTGCCACCAAGAAGGATTTCCTGGCTATTGTGGCGATGTGATTATCAAAGGAGAGACTACTGTCCACCTGTATCCCAAAGGGGATGACAATGCACTTTTTGGCACTGGGCTTGAGGTCATGGCTTTGATACCAGGCATCTGTCTTAGTGCAGTGAGGCCCTTTTGTAGGATGTCCACATAGTTAGGTGTTTCAATTATGGCTCCTAGTCATCTGTGAACTTTGTTAGCCAAAGACCTTCTGTGTTAGCCTGTACTTCAGAAAAGTAGATATCAAACAGGAGATAACCCAGGACTGAACCCTGTGGTACTCCACTTGTCACTGGTCTGAAGTCAGATTTGGAATCTGCTACTTTCACAGTGTGGGTTCTGTCAGTGAGCCAGTTGGCAACCCATCTTGTGACATAGGGATTTATACCTAGTTTAGTGAGTTTATCTACAATTCCAGCATGGGGGATGGTGTCAAAAGCCTTGGCGAGACACAGACAGGCTGTGTGAACCACCTTACCCTCATCTACGGCTTTGGTGACTGCTTCAAAGAAGTCTTTCATGTTTAGGAGACATGACCTGCCTTTTACAAACCCGAACTGGGTGGGGTCCAGAGTTTGGAGGTTACCAATGTCTTTGTTTACAACTTCCATGATGATACGTTCCATGGCCTTGCAGACCAGGCTCGTTAGGCTAAAGGGGTGTTAGTTTCCGGGGTCAGTGGTGGCTCCCCCTTTGTGGAGTGGGATAACCGTCGCTGTGCACCATTCAGTGGGCACAAAGCCTAAGGTGAGGATATGATTGAACATGATGCTTAGGTGGGGGTGCCAGTTTATTCTGTAGTTCATGTAGAACAATGCCTGGGATGTTGTCAGGTCCCATGGATGCTTTGTTCTTGGGTTTGGAAAGTGTGGTTTTTATCTGTGCACCTATGATTACAGGAACCTTGCATTCTTCCGGTATAGAGATGGGCCCTTTAGGGGGTGAGGGGCGGGTAAAGTTAGCACTGAACCTATCTGCCAGGATGTTGGCGATATCAGTTGGTTCTGTATATTTAGTGCCATTGTGCTGTGACTCAGAGCAGATCTGAGTGTTGCTATTGAGATTCTTGACACAGCTATAGAATGTTTTGTGGTTGTCTTTAGAATCAGTGGCGATTTTCATAACTAGCTTTGGAGGATTTTATGAGGGATTTTGGCTTCTTACTGAGGCTGACCAGGGAGTTCTTCCAGTCATGGGATTTTACTCTTTTTTGCAACAGTTTCTTTCTTCTGTTGTAGTGTTTGTTTATGGCAGGGGGCCACCAGACTGTCTTCCTTTTTTTAGAGGATAGCATCTTGGTTCTGTTAGGGATAACACGATCCATGCACTTGTGTAAGCGCTTATAAAGTGCATTTGTGTAGGATTCAGCAGTCGTACCTCTAGTGTCTGTCTGCATCGGTGTTGTGAAGTTTGCCACTTCTATCTTAAGAAGTGTGAAGTTGGCTTTGGAGAAATTTTTACGGTGGTTTCCCTAATGTGGGATGGGGGCAGGATGTGGATGCCCAGGCTGATTAGCTTGTGGTCGGATCTGACCAATAAGGAATTGACCTCTGGTGTGGAACAACGGTCATCCATGTTGGTAATGACCAGGTCTAGGATATTGCTGCCCCTGGTGGAGGTGTGGATAAGTTGATCCAAGGCGTTGAAATTTATGAATTCCAGAAAACGTTGAGCAAAAGTGTTGGTACATGAGTAGTTTTCCCAGTTACTGGTGGGGTAGTTGAAATCGCCCATCATTATGGTGTTGGGTTATACCCTAATATTTTCCAGTGTATCAAGAAATGAGGAGTGGGAATCCTGGGGCATGGTGGAGGATCTGTAGTAAGTTACAATTTGGATTGCGGTCTTGCCGAGAGTTAGTTGCACTTGGATAATCTCGGATGCATTATGCTGAGCAACTAACCTGGAGGTGTTGATATCCTTAATGACTATGGACACGCCTCCACCTTTAGTGTTTCAGTCAAGGTTAGGTGGCCAAAAGGTGTGGTATGAATTATAGCCTGGTAATGCAGGGGTGCTCTCTGGAGCCTTGAACCAGGTCTCTGTCACTGCACAGATGTCGATGTTCTCCATTTTAAAGGAGTGCCTTGAGTGAATGCATTGTGAGGTTTAGACTTCTAGCATAGAGTAGCATTACCCTCAGATTTTGCTTGTTTGTACCCGTTACAGTGGTGAACTTGTCATTTGAACCTTGCCTAAAAAAGGCACTATAGGGGTGGCAAGAGCCTTAGCTAGTATCCGGAATCCCAATGGCAACAGGTGCAGGCCATCTCTGGGAAAGCATTGTGGTCTGTCGATCATGTCTTCCCAGGCAGACAGATACTAGATCCCCTTAGAATGACACCAGAAGCTTAGCCAATTGTTGAAGTCAATCATTTTTGTCCTTGTACTGTGGTATAATTCTGGATGATGGCAGGTGCTACTCAGGGCTAGGGTCATACCTGCCTGGACTACAAGATCGGAGAGCTCCTCCATGTCTCCTTTCATGTAGTCCAGGGAGGTAAGTCTCAGGTCATTCACACCAACATGGACAATGACAGAGTCATATATGTACTTGTTGTGGAGTGACATGAGTGTGTGCGTTATGTGGCGGATCCTGGCACCCGACAGGCAGCTGACAGTAACTTTCTCCTGGTTTAGCCTGGTGAGTGGAACATCAGTGTGTCTGACTATAGAGTCAACTATAACTAGAGTGTTGGGTATGTTGTTATGCCTTATGGGCTGTGGTTGAGTGGCATACTGAGTTTGTGGGCTATGTGTCACTTGGGTTGTGTTGGGGGGGGTGGAGGTTGCATGCGTTTCTGCTTTGGAGGTCTCTGTTGCTTGAGCAGATTTTTATTGAGAGCCTCCGTGAATGTAGGTGTGTGTTTTGTGTTGCTATGTGTGTGTTTTGGTGGTGGTGGTTTTGAGGGACTATGTGATGAGTGTGGTGTGGTGCAAGTGTTTACCTTCTCCTCTTGATTGTCTATTCCAGCCTTGGGTGAAGAGAGCTTTGCATCCAGTTTGGCTATACAAGTCCATCTCTCACAGGCAGTAGTGTTGGGTGGTATGAGGAGAGAGTTGTCTGTGTACATGAGGCAATTGCTGCATTGCCCCAAGATACTCAGATCCATCCAGTAGACAGGAGAAAACACTAGGAGCTGACCCTTGGACATGCCTGGATAGGTGCTTATTTACTAAGTACTAAAAATTGTTTCCTCTAGACAAGTGAGGAAAGTTGAGTGCTGTAGTAATTTGTAGCTTTAGTGCTTACAACGAGTTCTGAACAAGTGCTGAGCTCAAAGATTTAAGTGCTAAAACTAATATCAAATTGATATGTACAGATGCTTGTGTTAAAAATCTATTTGTAAAGCTGCTCATGTTAAAAATGTATCAACAGTGGGTCCCGCTGGACAGAAAAGAAATATACATTTATATCAGATTATACTAATGTAACGGAGGAAATGAGTATATGTTAACAGAGTATGCTGGAAGGGAAGGAGTTAAACTCAACTCAGCTTACCTTACAAAAAATAGAAAGTAAATGACTTGGTTTAGGCCATAAATATATCGTCTCACAGGCCTGAATGGATCCAGTGATGCAATGGCTGGGAAAGGCTTAGGCTATTATTGTCTTTAGTAGTGAACTAATTGCTACCCTGGGGTGCCAGGGAATGGCTGGTTAGTCTCTCCAGGAAGGATGAAAGAGTTGAAATTGTTTTACAGTCTCCAGCTGCCTTAGCAAAGCTTTAGGTGTGGTACTGTGATACATCTGTGCTAGATCCTGGTTCAGTTTCTAGTCAGGGGGTAGTGTGGGAACCACAGAATCAGGTGGCCAGATGTGATGTCAGTCTATAGCCAGCACTGAAATTATATTTAGATAGTAGTGAGAGATGTGATAGTGACACTCAGCACTCTGTCTTGGACCAGACAACAAGACCGTTCACCCACTTCATCTTGCCTTGCTTTTAGAAGTAACTTAACTAGGGAACAGGAATGCTTCAGTTAGTTAGAAAATATACTGAAATTAGTTAAATACTGTTTTTCTGTATCTGTCTGAGTCTTTCCATCTGTGTTATTTTTTTATATTTCCTGTGAACTAAAACTCTGGTATTTATTGTAAAGTAGATACTCAGTATTTTCATATTTTTATTATTTATTATTAAAAATATCTACACCTTTCAGTGTGGTTGGTCTTTTAGAAAATATTTTAACCCTTGAGAGTACCTGCATTTACTTGGTGGCACTGTGGCATCATGCTCCTGAAAGTCTTGCTGTTTGGCTTGGAAATGCTACCATTTGTGTAAGTATTAATTTTAGTGAGTGTAACTGGGTACCTTGGTAAGAGCCTTAAAGTAGCTGGCTGGTGGCATTAAATCTATCTTGTAGTCTGGATGAAGGTGGTATAGCAGGTAAATCTGTGCCGGCCTTTCCCACATGTGTGTGTGTGAAAATCAAATATCAAAGAATGCGTGTGTCAGCTACTTGGAAATGCGACACAGAGAACCGATTTCTGCAGAGAGAAAAATTAAGTCTTGTTTGGGGCCTGGAAAGGAAAACCCAGCCCTAGGTCTAGAGTGTGCTCCCTGTGTGCTCTTAACGGAAACTGTGCTTGGTGCAGAGCTGCATCTGAAATTACTGTGCATCTATTTTTGTTCTAAGTGAACGTTCCCCATCGGTGTTAGTGGTGAGGATTGAGGCTCCTTGATTACTGGCCCACAGGAGGGACATTGCATATACAACACATTTCCTGAAGTGGACTGCAGATTACATTTTAAAGTAATTACTTACAGAACATACAGGCATTTTAAATGTAAAGGTGGAAGGGTCTCAGGGACTGTTTTGTTAATGTGAGAGATAAAGTAGGAATGAATCCTTTTTTATCTGCCAGCAGAGCTCTGGAAATGTCTGAAGACATAGTTCACAGTTTAATCAATTTTAATTTATGACCCAAGAGGTGTGTAAGAAAAACAATAAAATTATCACTTAAGGAAGAGACGGGCAGCTCAGTGTAAATAAATGAAGTCTGTGACACTGAAGAGAATTCAAGCAGATGCAGCCCTACTAGTAATAACCACAGTATTATGAGTAACAGATATGTAAAATCTATTTATTTAATGAAAACCAGACCTCTTTTTCTCAAGGTTAATTAACTTAAGAGTATACAATTTGTTTTGTACACCTGGGAGAGATGTTGAAAAGGGACAAAACAGGATGTCAGGGGTGCAGAGTAGAAAACAGATTCCAAAATGTATTGTTAGCATGATTAAACCTGACTTCAGAATGTGTGAAGCCTGTGGGTGCTGTTTGTCTGGGGCATCCGCCCAAATACGGAGGTGTAATTTTCCATGTGCGTTTGTTGCAAATTAAAATGATTGAGCAGTTAAACATAAAAATGTATAGTTTGTTTTCTTGAATGTTTTTATTGAAATAAAAAGTGTGGGAAAATGTGACATGGGTCTAAACAGAGACAAGCAGCAGCAACTGTATGCAAGTTCAAGCTTGCCAGAAAATAATGCCTACATGTAACTTGGAAATGTGTATTAAAACAAGTGTTATGTAGAAATGTTAAAGCAAACTATCTTATCAGAATAACAGCCTTATCATTCAGATCACAGAATGTGAATAGCATTGTAGGTATACACAATAAGCAAACCGTATTGAATTATATTAAGAAGTGTAGGGTATAAATAGCAATGTTACAGGAGAAGCATTTAGATAAAAAGCATCTGAATTTGAAAAGGGAAGCATTCTAGAAAATCTATTCAGGGAAAGGTAATGCTGCTTGCAAGAAGGGCTCCAACAGTTACAGAGGAGAAGAAAGACAGCAAGGATACATTTGTGGTAATAATGTATTTTTGGCAGAAAAAGAGAATAGCACTGGCTTGTATTAATATTCCACCTAAAACTACTACTAAGAAGTTTAAGAGAATTATGGGAGAGGGTAATTAGTTTCCAGCAGGGAATATTACTCAAGGGTGGGGAATGGAAGAGACATAGAAAGGAAAATATAACAAAATAGGTTAGATCCCTGAAGAACTCACAAAGAATTTACATTTTTTTTTACAAAAACATCTTTATTAAATTATTACTTATGGCATAACGAATCATACATTTATAAAAATGAAAACAAATCATACTAACATATTTTCAGTTACAAACATTATACATCATTTATAATCTATCAAGTCATAGTCAGTCAAACTTTACATAGCTCATTCAATTCCTGCCATCCCTTAAACCTCATTCCTTCTCCAAAACATTATTCTGCATGTGTTGTTCCCACAATTATCATTTTTTTTCTATGTAATGTGTTCCTACCGTAAAGATCTCACTTCTAGTTGTTTTATCTCTGTTACTATATTCACTTCTTCTAGAAAAGTTGGTTTAGACTTCAATTTCCATTTTCTAGTAATTGCTTTTTTTGGCAGCCACTAGAATTAAACTCAACAATGCCTTAATATGTCTAGGCAATTTCAGATTCTGTATCACATCTCAAAAAAATAATTTCCTTGGTTACACCAATTTGCTCACCAAGTACTTTTGATAAAGTAATCTGCTGGGAATTTGTAAAGTCTGCCAACTCATTAAACTCCCAAAAAATATGTTGCCAATTACCTCTTTCTTCCCCATCACACTTCAAAGAATTTTTCCTCAGGTAGATTGCAAATGTTGGAAGTCTGCTTGGGGTCTAAAATACCTATGAAAACACTTCCTAAAAGATCCTAAAATCTTCTAGACTTTATAGCATATTTGGGAGCAATACATATACCCCCATTGTTTCTTTTTGAATTGCTTATCCAATCTGTCTTCCCAATGCTTTCTAACCTCCTTTGATGGATTCCGATAGTTATCATGCAATACGTTGTATGCCCTATTGAATATTACTATTTTACCAGTGCTGGTCTTTTGCTTAGGATCCTCTATTTCTTCCTCTGTCTACATTCTGATATTAATCCTTGATAGGGAAGGTAACCTCTAGACTGCAGTCCAAATGAATTATGGGCCTCTTCCCATTCTATTACCTTTCCCTCTCTAATTATTTGCTCCCAATACCTTGGTTACTTTGCCAGTTTTCTCCAGTAAATTCCAGCCCCCTCCTGCCTCTTGCCTGTACTCCTAAATGCAGCAATCCCTATCAGCAGAATCTCTTTTCCCCATCCCTGTACTGGCTTAGTTCTTAGAATACAGTTTGCTATTTAATAATTATACAGAATATTATATTCATAATTATTCTCCTTAAGAATCTGCAAACAAAATCCCACACACTTGTTTCTTGAGAGTTCCCCATTTCCATCATCATCACTCTCCACTTTGAATTATAGCTTTCTGCTTTTACTTTGTATAGGAGCCTTAACTATGGAGCTCTGAATTAACTCTTTAAATCTAGTAATCCCAAACCATCTTGTTCCATTGGAAGGATCAATTTATCCCACTAAAAACAAACCATATTTACATTTTTAGTTGCAAACATTATACATCACTTACAATCGTATCTAGTCATTGTCAGTCAAGCATTACATAACTCAATCAAAGCCTGCCTTCTTTTAAACCTCACTCCTCCTCCAAAGCATGTACTGGTCCCTTAATTCCCATTTTTCCTATGTAGTTTGCTCTTACCCTTTTCTAATGATCCATTTCCAGTTGTTTTATCTCTGTTACTATAGAAAGAATTTACATGTTATTCACTAAGGTAAAATAACTGGGCTAGATTGTATAGAAATTACATTTCACAAGAGAATCAGTAGTTTGAAACACATCTGGTGACTTCTTCAGGCCATACACCAATAGAGACTAAAATAAAGATCCAGAGTAATCAACTAAAATGAGACATTGGCACTTTCCCACTTCCCTATTAAAAATAAGGATGTTAAGAAAATCATTTTGAGAGCTGCGAGGGAATAAACTTCTTCAGAAGGGGAAGCTGAGGAGTGGAATAGAATGAAGAAATGTGAAAATATGGCAGAAATCAACAGTCTCCAACCTTTTTTTGCACCAAGGATCAGTTTCATTCAAGACAATTTTCTATGGATCGGGTATTGCGCGCACATAATAAAGTACATAATATTTACTTATTTGAGATTTATTTACTGGGGAGCCCCGACTGGACTAGAGGTCCATTTTCAGCAGACACTGGGGAGAAAAGCCCCAAAGTACAACTAAAATACAATTGGCAAGAATTCTGAAACTGTACATCTTAACAGCATAACACTGATCTATTGTCGAGAGGTATCTAAACCTAATGGCAACTTTATTGACTTTCTAAGTTTATAAGAGCAATATTTACAATCTGTCCCTACTGTTTGGCTCTGTCAGCATACCTCCAAACTATACAGATTTTTGCAGAATGTGCAGAATTTTGCCGCATATTTTTTTGTCTATTTCTCATAAAATTGTTTTCTGGCAAATCACTGGCAGATCATTTAGGTGTGAAGTTAGAAAATAATGACAGACAGTTGAGATTCAGACTTCATACCCTTCAGAAAATACATGCTAATGCAAAACCTGTATTTCTATCTACTTTTTAACTTTGTAAGAGCAGTACTTAAAAGTGTCCCTATTTTTGGGTCTTTGCACCCCCCCCCATTATTTTTGGCTTTGTCCAGATTTCTGGCTCTAGAGAGGTTGAGAAGTATGCAAAACCTCATTGCTGCTGCCGGGGTCACTCTCACTCTTCTCCCTCTGTTACACACAGACACACACACACACACACACACACACACACACACACACACACACACACACACACACACACACACACACACACACACTCTCTCTGCTTTCATCAGAAAACACATACACTTTTCTCTTTCGCTCGATCTTTGTCTTACTCACATACACGTATAGACTCACACACGCTTTATTTTAATTTTCTTTTTTTATTTTACACTCACTAAGCAGCAAAAGCACTGCTTAGTGAGTGCAAACTAATGGCTCACTCGCTCTCACTTTCACTGACATGCATGGTATGCATGGATTTGGTCGTACAGCCAATTGTTGAACACATGTCGAACTGCAGAACGCCAGTTCAGCATAATTATGTCAAAACTCCAAACACCCCCCTTTTTGACCCATGGTAGTGCTTGTTTAGGTGGTAGAGCGGTCGGAAATGTTGAATTTTAAATTTTATATGACATTCCGACTGTTCGACATCTAAATCTTTGACATATAAGTTCGAATAAACCACATGCGCACACATATTCACACACAGACACACATACACAGTCTCTTTTGCTTTCATACACACTCACTCACACATGCAGACAGAAACACACACGCACACACACACACACGCTTTTTTCAGTTTCCCTGATTTTTATTTTACACTCATTACACAGCAAAAGCGCTGTTTAGCAAGTGTAAAATAACGGCTCAATCAATCTCACCGTTCACTCTCTCTCATACACACAGTCTCTTCTTTCATACACACATACAGTCTGCTTTCATGTACGCATTCACTCAAGCATGCAGACACACAAACACACTCATACAAATATTCACTTTTTGTCTCACTCTATGCTTGGCGGCCCAGTACCAAATGATCCAAGGCCCGGAGGATGGGGACTGCTGTTGGAGACAATGGGAAATCTTATGAAACAAGAAGAGTAAATGACGAGTGCTATAGGAAAAATAAAGGAGCATTAGGATAATATGCATGAAGACAGAAAGATATCTGCTAAGCAAGTATTTTTAATAACAACCTGAGAGCACAAAATCTATTAGCACAACAACTTAGGCAATAGTAAACAGAAAGGGTGCATTCCCAAGCTAATGGAGCATATGACTACAAAAATAACCACAGACCCTAAAGCAGTGTTAGAAAGATTTCAGAATTTCTATGACAAAATGCAAAGAGCAGAGAAATCGGGAAACCAAGTAAATACACAAATGGAAACATTTAAGATGTAAATATACCAATATTAGAGAATAATGAGGCTCAGTGAACATAATCTTAGGAACAGCTATGATGGAAAATAAAGATAAAAATTGTGATGCACAGTCAATCAGCAGGGAAGTCATCAGGAACAGAGGGTATTCCTGTGTAAATCTAGAAATTAGGAGGGAACAAAGGTGATAAAGATCTAGAAGATTTTGTTTAACAATATCTTAAAAGAAGGTATAGTGCTGGCATCTTGGAAGACAACTGTGATGGTTGTACTGCTCAAAGATGGTAAATGCCCTTTAAATCAGACTTTATATAGACCATTTTCAATTTTGAACCATAATTATACAGCATTTATATTTATACTAGCTAAGAGAATGGCTAGGGTGTTGCCAAAACTGACAAATATGGATCAATGTGGTTTTTGTGGAGGGAGACAAACATTTGATAACATTAACAGAACAATGAGGACTCAAATGGAAGCAGAGTGCAAGAGCCTGTTGCTGTTGGTGGGTATTGATGTGATTTTATTATTAGGGTGATGGCAGCATTTGTATTTTTTGATGGAATAATGGACTTATTTGGGCAGATATATGAAGGATCAGATAAGAATCATCGAGAAAGGGTTCCTGCCTGACAAGATAAGCTTGAACAGAGGAACCAGGAAAGGGTGTTCTCTTTTCCCTTTATTTACCATTTTCCTTGGTTATTTACCTTACACTTTGGGCCACTGGCAAAGAAAATAAGGCACTCACAAATTCAAGGGTATAACTTATATGGCACTCAAGAAAAAAAACAGCCTTATTTGCAAGATGGTGTTGATAAAATCCAGAAAACAACACTTCGGTGTTGTGGAGTATCTTGAGACAGTTTCAAGTTTTTTTTTTCAGGATATAAAATGAGGATAAAACAAAGATTATACCAGTAAACTACGTTCCTACACATGAACTGGTTCAGCAATACCCATATTTACTGGGACGTGGGAAGATGAAGTATTTAAGGGTTTAGATTAAAAGGGATTCTATTATGCCAGTTATGGATATGTAGGAAGAGAGTAAGAAAAAAGATAAAACAAAAGTGAAAAGCTGGAAGTTCTTGACACTGGATAAAGACAGTTAGGTACAAGCAGTGAAAACATTTCTAGTCCCCTTAGTGTTGTATACAGGTCAGACATATTTTTTTATCAACCAGAGGAAAAGCTGTGGACCACAATTAATAATATCAGATGTGAAGGGATAATTTAGAGCTAAACAGTTAAGGCTGTCATATATATTATACACTTAAGAATCCCAAATATATTCTCCACGGATACTGCTGCTGCTGCTGCCTAGTTGTGCCCCAACTAGGTTTCAAACCCTGGTCTACCCGTTGGTAATCTTGCACCTTAACCTTTAAGCTATCAGTCTAAGCAGCAACAAACATCCAGAATATTATATGAAGAAAGTTGGAGAAAATATTTTGAGAACTAAGCAAATACAGAAATGGAAAAAAAAAGTTATACCAATAACGATAATTGTAAGTAGGATCACAGAAAATAGGCAAGAGGAAACTAGAATTTAGTGGAAAATATTAGCAAAGGAACCAAGGTATTAAGAGCAAATAACTAAAGGGGGATCTTACAGTGGAAAGGAGCCAAACAGAAGTTTGGACTGTGGGGTGGAGACGGTCTTCCCTACCAAGGACTAATAAGAGTACAGGCACAGGTAAAGGGAAATAGAAGTGCTAAATGAAAGGCCAGCTCTGGCTGAACTTATAGTTGAGTCTAGAACAGAAGTTGCAGGAAAAAATGGATAATTAGCAGGGCCTATAAAATAATGCTTGATAAGTAAGAATTAATAAGGGAATGTTAGACAAGAATGGTAAATAAAAGGACTTCCAAGCTGGATGCACATTGAGTAACAGCTTAATTTCAGCTCTCACATTGTGAAAACAGAAACTCAGAAGAGAGAGTCAGTAAACTCATATTTTTGGGAAAATGTCAGTAACTGGCTAGTGCACTGCCTGGATGCCAGCAAAAATAGAAATTCAGAGAACCTGAAAGAAAATCAATCACAAAAGGTGAGGAAAAAAACACTGACTGGGAAGAATTCTGCAGCAGTTCAGCAAAAAGCAGTACAAGCTTGAGCTTTCGTGCAAGACATGACTTCAAGTAACCTAGAGGAAAAAAATAAGTTGAATGTACTCAGAGCTGATTATAAGAAACAATACACTGATGGAGTACATCAACTCAAACAGCAAAAGACTGGAAAAACTGGAAGAAGCTTTAAACAGATATTCAGATGAGGTGATAAAAATGAAAAAAAAAAAAGAGAGGTCAAAATGAAAAAAAGGCTGGCTGAATGGGACTTCTCAAGAAAAGACGTTTAAAAATTAATAGAATTAGAGGACAGAACACATAAGGAAAACCTGAGATTTTCTGCAGGACCAGAGAAGCTGGAAGGAACAGACTGTATTAATTTTATGAAAGCACAAATAAGCAACTGGACTGGTATTCCACAGCAGGAGTTTCTAACTGAAAGGGCACATTGTGTGTATGCTTCAAACCCGGCTATAAGAAAGCAACCTAGACCTTTATTAGTAAAGATGCAATCCTACCAGCAGAAGGAGCTGATTCTGACAAAACTGGGGCAGAAGGACAAAATACTAAAAGTGGGAGACAGACTGTTTGTGGAAAATGAAAGGCAGGCTTTCTAGGGGAATGTGGTGAACTCCCTCATATATGCAAGTTGTGATTCATGATATAACACTGATTACAACTTAATCTACAGTAGCAACTACAGCTTTTTGAATTGCTATACAGGACATTGCAACTCTGTTTTTCCTTTTTATCAAAGCTATATGTATGTGTCCTGGATTTTATATGATAGGATATAAGTGTTGTTGTTGGGAACACGCATCTTTAGTAAATCGATAATCCTCGGACGTTGCTTTTCCCTCATTTAATAATTATTTGGGAACTGTGTGTTAGTTTGTTTGGGCTTCTCTGCATCATCCATTTTTCTATAGACAGAGGGTTATATTACTTGGATAGTTGCATACACACAAGGGACCTATCTAAATCTCTCTGACCTAAATATCTTTTCATTTCTAATCTGACTTCATCTACTATGCTCACGTTTCCTACTATAATCCTTACCCCTACATCTATCCTAATCCTCATTCTACTTCCTTTGTATCACGCCTACTCTTATACCAACTTCCACCTACACTCTATACCTCCTCCTCCCCCATCTCACAAATCAGTTCCACAATATCTCTGCCTCTATCTCCCTCTGACCGCATCCTTCTCTTAAAAGTAAAACTCTTCTGAATCCCTACTAAATTCTACAAATCCAAACCCACCCCCTACCATCCATTCCTAACCAAACACAATCCTCACAAACTTATTCCTCTTCTCTCTTACCTCTGCTTAGCAAGCGACATTCATCCCAACCCAGGACCAAACATTTCTCTAAGAGACAATCCTAGCTCCAACAACAAATCCACCAGTAAATACCTTAAATTCCTCACCATCAATGCTCAAAGCTTAGCAAATAAGCTTACCCTCTTTCATGCCTGGCTCAATCATAATATACCTGACATTGTAACCCTCTCTGAAACCTGGCTAAAACCACACATAACTACTCCGAATTCCTTCCCCCCAGCTATCAATCTCTCTGATCCGACCGCCTAAGTAGAAGAGGTGGTGGTGTAGCTATAATCTACTCCAATCATTTGTCCATCACTCCCTACCCTAACCCTATCCCTTCCTTTAATAATGCTGAACTTGTAACTGGCCTTCTAAAATTAAACGACCATAAAAATACCTGCATAATCTCCCTCTATATTCCTCCTGGTAACAACACCAATACCCTGGAAGACATGCTCTCCTGGACCTCCTCTAATATTAAACTTGAAACCTACATTATGGGTGATGTAAATATTGACTGGCAAAAAAATCATCAACCCTAATCCTACCATTTCAATCAATCTCTTCACTTTCACTCAACTCACTAACAACATTACTAGGCCCAACAAAACCAACCCCCCAGGCTCCATCCTACACTGGATCCTGGTATCTCACCCTAACAAAATAACAAAATTTGGTATCACTCCTGACACATTAGGAGACCACCTCCCTGTCTTCACCCATAGAGCTACACCCTCTTTCTCACATTCCCACCAACTCTTACATACTCGCAACCTCGCTAACTTTAACCCTTCTACCTTTTCTGACTCCCTTAAGTTCACTAAATGGAACCCACTAAAAACCCTACCTTTAGACGATGCCGTTGACTATTTCAACTCTACATTCTTAACTGTCATAAACTCCCTAGCTCCTATAAAAACAAAGAGAGTTAAAGCTAAAACCAACCCATGGCTTACCAAAGAAACCAAAAAAATTATGCTACAAAGAGACAAAACCTGAAAAAGTTATCTCAAACATAAACAGCCTGTATTGTTACTTAAATACAAACAGCTGCGAAACCAAGCTAAAAAAACAAGCCATTAAATATAAAAAATCCTACTACATCAAACTCAAAATAAATCATGCAAAAAACCCCAAACAATTCTGAAGCTCTATTAATTCCCTCCTCAAGCCTGGTACAAAAAACAACCCATGTCCTGATACTAGTAAATCTGAACAAGAAATCTCCAAACTATTCAACACCTTCTTCACCTCTTCTATTGCTGATCTAATCAAGACCTTCCCCATCAATAACCCTCCACCCCCTCTCTGCTCAAGCTTCCTCCTCCTCCTCTCCTACACCCCCTACTTTTGAACTTAAACCTGTATCCACCTACCTTATAAAAAAAGCTTCTCTTATAACTTAAACCTTGCACCAATGCCGCCGACAACATTCCTTCCTCCTCCTTAAAAATTGCCTCAGATGGTATTGCTCTCCCTATCAGCATCCTGATAAATAGATCACTATTCAAGTCCTATGTACCCATACTATGGAGTTCTGCATTTATTCTACCACTCCACAAGGGTGGTAAAAACTGTAATGCTTCCAATTTCCGCCCTATAGCCATCCTCTCACCAATATCTAAACTTCTTGAAAAATGCAGCTCATGCCATTCCTTACTGAACACCAGCTACTCTCTCCTACCTAACACAGCTTCCACCCTGGACACAGTACTAACACAGCCCTTCTATCCATCTTACATTCTGTCAATCTAGGTCGAGACTCTGGTAACATAGTTTCAGCTGTTCTACTAGACTTATCTAAAGCTTTCAATACCATCTCCCACACCCATCTATTAAATCCTCTATCGAATCTCTACATCTCCCAAAAAACTCTTTCCTGGTTATCCAGCTATCTTTCTGACAGGTCCCAAGCTGTCAAATAGGGCCAGGCCTTCTCCATTTTCCTCCCCACCCCTGCAGGAGTACCTCAAGGTTCCATACTAGGCCCTTTGCTATTTAACATCTTTATTAATGATTTCTACAAAGCCATACCCAATATCAAAATTGTCCAATACGCAGACGATTCCACTTTGATCTGCTGTGCCTCTAACCTATCTGATATTCAGTCTCTAACTCAAACTCCCTTTCTCAACTACTGAAAACTGGATGCACCAAAACCACTTCTCACTAACTGCTAACAAAACTAAGATTCTTCTATTCACTCCCTCAAAATCCGCTCCCATTTATAAAAACTCACTTCAAATTACCAGCCTTAACAATTCCATTATCAAAGTCGTTCCCTCTGCCAAACTCCTGGAGGTCACCATTGACGAACATTTAAAATTCAATACTCACATCCAACTTAACATCAAGAAAACCCACATAAAACTCTGCCTGCACTACAGAAACAACCACTTCCTCACTCCCTCCACCAGACAAACTTTGGCCACTACCTATCTCCTCCCCTCTCTTTTGTATGGCGCTCCTCTGCTTACCAATCTATCTTCCACACTCACCTTCAAACTGGAAGTGTGTTACAACAAAATCTCCAGATTCGCTACCAAGGCAAAATCCTCCTCCCATCACTGCACCTCCCTACACTCTTTAAATTGGCTTGAACTCCCTACTCAACTTGACTTACCCCAAATTGTCACAGCCCACAAATTATTATTCCAACCTACTAGCTGCCCTGCATTATCTAATATCCTACAACCATATACCCCCCTTAGACCCCTTAGATCTACTCACCAAAACCTTATAATCGTTCAAAAACCCAAGCTCCCAGCTGGTCAGCTTCTACTCTCCTTTTCCCTAACCAAAAAATGGAATGCCCTGCCCTCTACTCTGAGGACCTGTGACAATCCACACACCTTCAAAACACAACTTCATTCTTACCTGTTTCTTCACAGGAAATGTAACTGCACTCCAACTCATACCTCCCAAGCTCTGCTCCTCCTTCTCTCTTGGCTAACCTTCATACCTTCCTAATTTTTCTCATATACTTAGATTATAAATGTAACTAAACATAACATCCAGCCATTATGCTGTATGCCTGTCTTTCTTTTGAAACATTTTTAATAGTTTTGCTGTCTTTACTGAATGATACCTGTTTTGACTGTAATACTACCTGTTGATTGTTATACTACCTGTTGATTGCAATGTAAATATTTTTCTTGTAATTCTCTATGTAATGTAACTTTGTATTGTGGAGCTTTTCTCCCCGGACCTCCACTGAAAATGGGATCTCGAGCCGAGTGGACCTCCCTTATCACCAAACTGAAATAAATAAATAAATAATGAGGGGTAAATATATTCCATTAATCAAGGAATGTAGACAAGCAGGTGTGAGACTCAAAGTGCTATACCCAGCTATCTTCAAAATAGTCTTTCCTGGAGGGACAAAATCATTTTTGATGAAGTTCATGCTAAGGAGGAAAAACAAGTTTGTCCAACAAAAAGTGATTTGTGAAACAGAAGGAGATTCTGCTTCTTGTTCTTCTGGTAATAAAGACCACAGAGAGACTGTGCCACTGAAACCTTTTCCAGTGTTCAAAGGAAAATGTTTGAGCACAAGAGTTGACTAGAAGAACCAAGAGTATGTTGGAAATGAAGCAGACACTAGATTTGGGAGATGGAGATAAACAGGAATAAAACCAACCTGGAAACTGACAAAGAAATTTTTGATTACAAAACATTAATTATATTTGCGAAACATGAGAGAACAAGAAAACCTGGAAATATTGGACTTTTTGACTTTGTTAAACTTATAGGGGAATCTAAAGCATATGTATACAAAACAAACCGATAGGCAGGTAGGTAGAGGTCGGAATGTCAAGCCAAATGAACTCAAAGAAAAAGCAAACACAACTCACCACGGGAGAAGGCAAACAACCACTGTTTAATAAAGAAAAAGAAAAATTACGCAAATCAGATAAATACAAAACAGACAGATAAGCGCTTTCATGGAAACTCCACTTCTTCAGACCATTGTAAAAAAAATGCCTACTACAAAACCATACAGAACATAAAGACACCAATCCAAAGCAAGAATTATATCACATGTCCACATCTCGTTCACAAGCTTCATTCATATGAAGCCCATTCCTATTGGATAGTGTTTCTGAATTTGCATGGTATTATTTATTTTTTTATTAAAATAGTGATTGTTTGTCTTCTCCCATGGTGAGTTGTATTTGCTTTTTCTTTGAGGACTCTAAAGCATATGCCATAATTCATGTCATTAATGTTTGGAAGAACACTTAGGAGACGGGAAGAGGAGAGAGAGATTTAACCAAGTAAAACAAAATGTTGTTCTTAACAGTAGTATTTTTATAATGCATGATATAATCTGCATGCTATAAAGTAAAGTCTTCTCAGTTATTTTAAAGTGTAATGGGGATACTAAATTAAAGAGATAACCCTATTCTTTTTTTCCCTTCTTTTCTCTTTCTCCTTGTTCAGTTTTAAGAAATGTAGGCACAGCAACAACAAAAAAAAGAAATGTCTAGTCAAAAGAGCAACATAAAAGAAACAGTGATGTGCCTTCTCTCATTCTTTCACAGGGAAATGACTAGATTAAGGCCTTTAGCTTGATCTAGTACCACATTTTAAAAGAAAGCAAATAAATAAAAAAATAACATTGAATATAATAAAGTTTTCCTCTAGCAAATAAATGATTGCAGAAGCAACACTGCATCTGGTTCTCATGTCTCCATGGAGAAAATTTGATAAAGAGCAGTAAAAACAGAATATGTCTTTCTTTCAACGGCTATGAGATACATTTTTTTTAACTGCATTCAAGTGTTTTCCCAATCTGGGACAGCAATAAAGATAAGACAAAACCAACAGCACTTAGTAAAAGCACAGGCTGTACCATGCTTCTTAGCATGGATAACAGTCTTTTAGGTTAAACCAAGGCTCTGAGTGCGGCTGTCAGTTTGGGACAATTGTTTCTATTAAAAGGGCAATCCTTCAATATTTGAAAACGTACACAGTTTTGTGTGTAAGTATTAAGTTAATAGGTTTTAGGGGTATAGTGTGGGAGCATTTGTTTTTTTGATTTCAGGGCTTTCAATAAAACAAAAAGTTTTGTAAGATGTGACATAGGCTGAAATGGATATGACAAGAAACAACTGTGCCTTTTTTAGGCAAGGTTCAAATGACAAATTCATCATCTTAACAGGGACAAGAAAGCAAAATCTGACGGTAATGCTACTCTATGCTAGAAGTCTAAACCTCAAAATGCATTCACTTGAGGCACTCCTTAATATGGAGAACATCGACATCTGTGCAGTGACAACCTGGTTCAAGGCTCCAGAGAGCACCCCTGCATTACCAGGCTATAATTCATACCACACCTTTCGGCCACCTAACCTGGACCGAAACACTAAAGGCAGAGGCATGTCCATATTCATTAAGGATATCCACACCTCCAGGCTAGTTGCTCAACATAATGCATCCGAGATTATCCAAGTGCAACTAACTCTGGGCAAGACTACAATCCAAATTGCAACTTGCTACAGATCCCACACCATGCCCCAGGATTCCCACTCCCTAATTTCTTGATACACTGGAAAATATTAGGGTGCAACCCAACACCCTAATAATGGGTGAGTTCAACTACCCCACCATTAACTGGGAAAACTACTCATGTGCCAACTCTTTTGCTCAATGTTTTCTGGAATTCATAAATTCCAAAGCCTTGGATCAACGTATCTACACCCCCACCAGGGGCAGTAATATCCTAGACCTGGTCATTACCAAAATGGGCGACCGGTGTTCCACACCAGAGGTGAATTCCTCGTTGGTCAGATCCGACCACAGGCTAATCACCCTAGACATCCACATACTACCCCCACTAAGGAAATCACCGTAAAAAAATTCTCCAAAGCCAGCTTCACGCTTCTTAAGACAGAAGTGGCAAACTTCAAGACACCCATGCAGACGGACAATAAAGGTACGACTGCTGAATCCTACACAAATGCACTTTATAAGCACTTACAAGAGTGCATGGATCGTGCTATCCCTAACAGAACCAAGATGCTATCCTCCAAAAAAAGGAAGACAATCTGGTGGTTCCCTGCCATAAACAAACTCTACAACAGAAGAAAGAAACTGTTGCAAAAAAGAGTAAAATCCCATGATTGGAGGAACTCCCTTGTCAGCCTCAATAAGAAGCTGCGAGCCCTCATAAATCCTCCAAAGCTAGTTACGAAAACAAAATTGCCACTGATTCTAAAGACAACCACAAAACATTCTATAGCTATGTCAAGAATCTCAATGGCAACACTCAGATCTGCTCTGAGGTACAGCACAATAGCACTAAATATACAGAACCAACTGATATTGCCAACATCCTGGCAGATAGGTTCAGTGCTAACTTTACCCCCCTCTCACCCCCCCTGAAGGGCCCATCTCTATACCGGAAGAATGCAAAGCTCCTGTAATCACAGCTGCACAGGTAAAAACCACACTCTCCAAAGCCAAGCACACAGCATCCATGGGACCTAACAACATCCCAGGCTGCGTTCTACACAAACTGCAGAATGAACTGGCACACCACCTAAGCACCATGTTCAATCATAGCTTCACCTCAGGCTTTGTGCCCAGTGAATGGCGCTCACAGACGGTTATCCCACTCCACAAAGGGGGAGCCACCACGGACCTCTGGAACTACTGCCCCATTAGCCTAAGGAGCCTGGTCTGCAAGGCCATGGAACATATCATCATGGATCTTATAAACAAAGACATTGGTAATCTCCAAACTCTGGACCCCACCCAGTTCAGGTTTCTAAAAGGCAGATTATGTCTACTAAACCTGATAGACTTCTTTGAAGCAGTCACCAAAGCTGTAGATGAGGGTAAGGTGGTTCACACAGCCTATCTAGATCTCGCCAAGGCTTTTGACACCATCCACCACTCTGGAATTATAGATAAACTCACTAAACTAGGTATAAATCCCTATGTCACACGATGGGTTGCCAACTGGCTCACTGACAGAACTCACACTGTGAAAGTAGCAGACTCCAAATCTGACTTCAGACCAGTGACAAGTGGAGTACCACAGGGTTCGGTCCTGGGTCCTCTCCTGTTTGGTATCTACTTTTCTGAAGTACAGGCTAGCACAGAAGGTCTTTGGCTAACAAAGTTCGCAGATGACTGCAAACTAGGAGCCACAATCGAAACTTCTAATGATGTGGACATCCTACAAAAGGGCCGCACTGAGACAGATGCCTGGTGTCAAAGCCATGGCCTCAAGCTCAATGCCAAAAAGTGCACTGTCATCCCCTTTTGTAAAAACTCTGTACCCATGAGCTACCACATAGGTGGTAGTCTACTTAACACTGAAAGTATGACAAGAGACCTTGGGATACAGGTGGACAGTAGTCTCTCCTTTGATAATCACATTGCCACAGTAGTCAGGAAATCCTTCTACATGGCACACCTCATCACGAAAGGTTTCTCATCCAGAAAAAAAAGAGGTCATCGTTCCCCTCTACTCGTCACTCATTAGACCCATTATAGAGTACAATGCCCCTTTTGGTACGTACCTCACAAGACATCTACAACAACTGGAAAGGCCGCAGAAATACCTCACAAAGAGTATTACCGGCCTCAAACAGATGCCCTATGCAGACGGTCTCAAAAAAACTCCAACTTTACTCCGTCGCATATCACCTACTCAGAGGTAATCTCTGCCTAACATACAAAGCTATGTCAAACCCAGAGCTGTTGGACATGCTCCACTTAAAGAAACCCAATCCCTCCAAGCTACATGCTCTAGGGACCTAAAGCTTGTCACCACAATAAACACAACATGCTGGAGGGATAGATTCTTGTCCCAGAGACTTCCCATACTCTGGAACAAACTACCTATCTTTATCAAACAAAGCTCCTCATTAGCACTGTTCAAGAAAAATATTGATGATTGGATGGGAAATAGGAAATTTACCCCAGGATCACCTCTGTGGCTCTGCTCAACAGGGGCACAGGAAAATAATTTCCTTGGGTGGCGAAAGCCAGGGTACCTTTTTGGCTAGGCTTATATAGGCCCTAGGGCCAATAGCCTAGTACCTACCTATGAACCTAGTAACCTGCCAAATATTAGTGTATGCATATAACACAAAAGCTGGAAATGCAAAATTACACATAAAAGGTGGGAATAACTTAACATAATGATGCTTTCTATATTATCTTTAAATATCAATGGTTTCACAGATATACAAAAAAGATTACTGCAATATATTAAAAATGTAGAGTGCAAATAGCTATGCTACAAGACACACATTTGGAAATAAATGACCATATAAATTTGATAAAGAAAGAATTTCAGGACGGTTATTCAGTGGAACACCTGGGACAAAGGAAAAGAGGAGTGCGTATGTTAATTGCAAGAGGAGGTCCAATAGTGATAGAAGAGGATAAAAAAGATTACAATGGTAGATTTGTAGTACTAAGGGGCTACTGTCAAGGAAGGAGGATTACACTGGAATGTATTTATATTCCACCTAAAACTGCTATAGTGGAGCTTATAAAATTCCAGGAGAAATAATCAGCTTTCAAGAGGGAATATTATTTCTAGGTGGGGACTGGAATTTGATTTTCAGCAGTGAAGATGCATTGGGGGGGGGGGGGGGCAGAAGGGAAAATATAACAAAGTAAGGTAGATTTTTCAAGACATTTATGAAAATATTTGGCATGGAAGATGTGACTTCAGTACTAGGAGTTTTGTGTAAATTTCCGTATTATTCCCCAAGATATAAAAATTGGGCTAGGCTAGACAGAACTTGTATTTCACAGGAACATGTGCATTTAATTGAAGATCTTGATAAGCACACAATAAATATTTCAGATCATGCGAATAAACATGAAATACTGGTGTTTTCCCACCTATCTCCTGAAAAGAGAGGAATTTAACAAATGGGTAGTGGAGAATATACAGGAGTTATTAGAGGTCAGAAATTTCTTCTGAAAATGTAGCTAGGGGGTGGGATAAAAGTAAAGTGGAGTTTAAAAATAGTCTGGAAATAACAGAAAGAGAGATGGTTAAAAAGTAACAGGAATTATTTAAAAGGACTCACAAATGCTAAAGTATTGCAGAATAGGGGGAATCTCACTGAACAAGATGAGGAGCAATTGCAGAATGGGACACAGAAAATAAGGGATTACCTTGATAATATGCACGAGTTTAGAAAGATTGCTGTTAAGCAACTGTTTTTTGATAACTTCAGAGCACAAAAACATTTAGCACATCTCTGGCAACAGAAAGTAGAAAGGGTTGTTGCCAAGCTTAGGGAGCTTATAATAAGGGAGATAACAAGAGATGCTGTAGATGTACTAGAACGATTTCAGAAATTTTATGAAAGTCTGTATAAAGCAGAGAAATCAAGAAAAGCTACAGATGGAAATGTTTATGGAAGAATTAAGTACGCCAAGGTTAGAGGTAGATGAGGCTCAAGTACCAACAGGATAGGAGGAGAGGATAAATATGGTGATGTATACAAATCCACAGGAAAGTCCCCAGGAATACATGGCATTCCTGTGGAAGTTTGGAAGCTAGGAGGGAAAAAAAATGATAAAAGATCTGGAAAGTTTTAACAGTATTTTAAGAGGAGAAGCACAAATATCCTGGAAGAAAGAGGTGGTCGCTGTAATAACTAAAAAGGGTAAAGCTACATCAGATCCAGCTTCATACAGGCCCATTTCTATCCTAAACCATGATTATAAAGTAACAGAAGTTATGTTCTTACCATAACGTTCCATGTTAGTTGTCTTCTTCTCGCCTTCTTCTTGCTGGATGGGTTCCCACTCTAAAGCTCGAGAGTTGGTTCCACCGGCTCGAGGCTCCCCTTATATCCCACAATGCTAGGCGAGAGTTACCTCAGATCTCGTTTGTAAGCTAACCCCAGCTTATGATAGTAACAGTATAACTGTAAACAGAGTCCACCTCTAACAACAGGAAGAAAGAAGGGTGACCTACATCCTGAACCAGGAAATATGCATAAAAGCATATGTCTAAGAAAGAGGTGGTAGAAAGAGAGGTCACAATCACAACTCCTCTAGGTCTGTCCAGGCCAGGGGAAGGAGGAAGAAGAAGAGAAGAAGACACATGGGCGTTATGGTAAGAACATAACTTCTATATGTTGTTGTCTATCTCATTCTGCTGGGACGTCCCTAGCACCTTGTCCCGGGTGGCCTAACGAACAGACTCCTGAGAACAGTGGAACCAAAGTTAGCTCTATGCCTAGAAGCTAAATCCAACTTATAATGAGAAATGAAAGTGTGAGGAGTAGCCCCGCTGCACAAATGGTGTCAATAGGCAGTCTGTCTTGGAAGGCTAAAGAAGTAGCCAAAGCTCTGGTGGAATGGGCCTTAGGTTTATCAGGCAGCTTTTGATGTCTAATTTCATATACAAGGGAAATCAAAGATGTTAGCCATCTGGATAATGATACCTTTGAAACTGAAAGTCCCTTTCTGCTTTCATAGGAGACAAACAGCTGATCAGATTTTCTGAACTGTTTTGTTCTATCCAAGTAGTACCTCAATTGACGGTGAACATCCAGGCAGTGTAATTTTTGTTCAGACCTATTGGAGTATTCTGGAAAAAGACACAGGTAGATCAATGCTTTGATTTAGATTTGACGTCGAGACCACCTTAGGCAAAAAGGACGGGTTAGTTCGTAAAGATACTCTGTCCTTATGAAACAAAAGATAAGGAGGAGCTGAGTGCTTGAAGCTCTGAAACTCTTCTAGCTGATGTAATAGCTACCAGAAAAAGAGTCTTCCATGATAATAATTTTAAAGAACAGGAGACTGCAGGTTCGAAAGGTTTGAGAATCAAAGAAGCATGAACTAAATTTAGGTCCCAAGGAGAAGGAGGATTTCTTATAGGAGGTCTGAGAAGAAAAACCCTTTCAAAAAGGCTTTGCAAAGCTTGTGGGACATTAAGGCAGATTCAGAAATACCCACATGAAAGTTAGAAATAGCTGCCAATTGAACTTTAAGTGTAGAGGGAGATGAACCTGCATGGAAGAGTTCAGCTAGAAAATCAAGGACTAATTGGATGGAAGCAGTGAAGGGATCTATGTCCTTTCCTTGAGCCCAATATGTGAAGCGTTTCCACTTACTCAAATAAATCTTCCGAGTGGAAGATTTATGGGAAGTTATAAAAAAATCTCAACCAGAGTGAGAAAATGGGGGAAGCCTGGCAAGGGTGGGAACTGTAGGAACCAACCAGTGAGGTTCAGAGAGCGGAGGAGGCGATGAAACTGACCCGACTGATGGATCAAAAGATCTGGAACTAGGTCCAGATTCCACGGTCGCAAAAGAAAGCGATGTAGAAAGGGGAACCACACTTGTCGAGGCCAGTAAGGAGCAATGAGGATCAATGAGGCCTTCTGAGCGATAGCTTTCTGTATCACTTGAGAGATTAGTGGGAAGGGAGGAAATGCATACAGAAGTCCCCGGGGCCAAACTTGGACTAGAGCGTCTCTGCTGGGTTGGTCTGGTAAAGGAATAGAGTGAAATATTCTCTGCACTTGCTGTTTTGGGGAGTAGCAAAAGATCGCAGCAAGGCTGACCCCACTTGAGAAAAATTTCTCTCACTACAGAGTCTTTCAGAGACCACTCGTGAGGCATGAGTATAGCTCTGCTCAACTTGTCCGCAATTTGATTGGACTTTCCGGAGATGTGCGTTGCTATCAGAAACCGCTGAGAAGAAATCGCCCATTGCCACAGTCTGAGTGCTTCTCGACACAGGGGTATGACCTGGTTCCGCCTTGTTTGTTGATGTACCACACTACAGACATATTGTCTGTTTGGATTTCCCAAGGAAGAGAGTCTTGAAGGGCTTGCAACGCTAAAAGCACTGCTCTCATCTCCAGAACATTTATGTGCAAGTGGCATTCGCTTGGTTGCCATGTGCCCTGGACCGTCCTGCCCTGATAATGCCCCCCAGATCAGGGAGGCATCCGTTGTCAGAGCAGCAACCGGAGGAGGTGGAACAAAGGGTCTTCCCAACAAGAGCTGAGGAAGACATCCACCACATGAGATGATTTACATTGGAAGTTGCTGGTATGACCATTGAGTAAAGAGCATCCATTGAAGGATTCGCATGTGGAATCTGGCTAATGGAAGCAGAGGTATGGCAGCTGCCATAATTCCCAACACTTTCAGAACTAACCTGGCTTTGATTCTGTTGTTGTTGAAAGGAGTGATACCAGTTTGTGAATGTCTGTTATTCTCTGATGTGTTAGTCTCGCAGACATGTTTACTGTATCTAGATTGCCTATGTAGGTAATATGCGACAAGGCGACAAAACAGACTTTTCGCTATTTATTGAAATACCCAGCTTTTGACAAACGCGAAAAGTGTAATCCCTGGCCATCAGAAGGAGATGCTTGGTGGGAGCTGTGAGGAGCCAGTCATCCAAATATGGAAACACCTGGAATCCTTGTCGTCTCAGGTGAGAAGCTACCACTGCCATGCATTTGGTAAACACCTGGGGGGCAGTGGTGAGACCAAAGGGCAGGGCCCTGAACTGAAAATGACTGGTTCCCAGCCTGAAGCGGAGGAATCTTCTGGGCGTCTGTTCATTTTATGTGATAGTACGCATCCTGAAGGTCTATAGAGCACATCCAGTTTCCTTTGCCCAAAAGGGGAAGGATGGATTGCAGCGTGACCATCCGAAATCTTGTTTTCTTGACTGATCTGTTCAAGACACTGAGATCCAAAATTGGTCTCCAGTCCCCTGTTTTCTTTGGAACTAAAAAGAACCTTGAGTAGATTCCGGATCCTTGCTGGTCTGCTGGAACTGGATGAATTGCTCTTTTTGCAAGCAGTTTTGAAATCTCCAAAACCGCTAGATCCCTTTGAGCGGGTGGAACATCTGGAAGGGATTTTGTTGACTGATTTGGAATGAAGAAAGGGGATAGAATAGCCTTCGGAAATGATGGACTGTACCCATTTGTCTTGAGTCAGGGATAGCCAGGCTTCTGGGTACAGTGACAATCTTCCCCGACTGCCTCGAAGATGGGCAGTCGGGCAACACCTCAGGGATGCTGAAAGGGCTTGTCAGGAAGGCTTCCGATTGCCCTGGTTCTGCAGACCCCCTGCCCCTAGGCGTCTACCATTGTTATTCCCGCCTCTGCCTCTGGCAGGAACCACATCTTTCCACCCCTCTGGCCTTTGGGGTAAGGCCTAGAAGGAGTAGAAAAACGGACTCCGACGGCAGAAAGGGTCTTGCCATCAGTTTCGCACCTAGTCAAGGTTTCTTTCACTTGAGGACCAAAGAGGGATGATCCATCAAGGGGGAGTTAGTGAAAGATTGCATAGCCGCATCCAGGCATGCCTGCGCCTTGATCAAGTCCCTTTGAAGGCTAAAATGGCACAGGTAGTTCAGCTTAACGCATGGTAAATGTCACTGACGGAACATCCGCTTCCACCTGTCCATGGACCTAGATTCCTTGTTAGGTGGATGGACAGGTACTGAAGGATCAGCTAGCTCCTTCTTAGTGGCAGCAGCTACCACCATAGCATCCACAGAAACTCCTTTTGTTAAGAACTGTTTGTCTGCTGGTGCCGTTATGAACTTGGAGGGTCTCCTGGGAGTGGGGTCCACTGAATCAGGAGCCGTCCATGCCTTCTTAGCAACCACCTGCATGGGGGTCAAAGGGGACACCCAGGAGGTGGAAAGCCAAACGCCTCAAGATACACAGATTCGTCCTCCGAAGGGTTGAGGGCTGGCCAATTTCCCTCTGTTTCAGGATCTCCAGAATGTCTGCAAATGAGACATCTTCAGAAGGGGACGGGGGAACCTCAGAATCATCCAAATCTGTGTCTGGCGTGATGGACTCAGGTGAGTCAATGTGTTTCCTCTTACACTTCCTCTTCCGAGGGGCTCTTCTGCCAAATCAGGAGAGGCCTCGAAGAGGATGAAATCCCACAGGGGGTTCCTGAGGAGCTGGCTCTCTGCGGTCCGGGATGAGGGAGTGAGTCGACTTAACCTGAGGCACTGTAGGAGGGGGACGGAGCCGACTGTGGAGTAGAGCCAGGCTCTAACACACTCCGCATGACCTCGAATGCACCCCTGTCAGGCAGAGCCAGAGGTCCCCGCCCGAGAGCTAAGAACCCCCTCGGCACCGACAGTGATGGCTCGAGGCTGATGTCGGACCATCGGACAAGGGTCCGATGTCACTCACCCCTCGAGCCGAGATTCTTCCAAGGAAGAAAAGCGGAGCCGACAACAATTGTATCGGCTCGACGCTATCACAGTCTCGGTTCCGACGCGGCGCCGAGCGCAAGAGAGTCGAAGGAGGAATATGTTGATGGACGGGGCAGGCATCGACTGATGAGTCGGGCTCTGAAGCATCTGGGCCAGTGCCTCGGACTTAAGAAGTCGACTCACTACCCTCTGAAGGTCATGATCCGACAGCCTCGGCGACCTAGAGGAGTGAGATCTTTGGCTCGTTCAGATAGCAGGGGAGATCCTGGGGTGACCTGGACCTCTTCTAGTTGTCGGCTCCGAAGGTCTGGTCGGAGCCGACACGGGCAATCTACTACCTCGGCTCCGGCCGAGGGAGCCACAGAAACTGTGGACTGAGACTTATCGGCTCCAGCCGGAGCCGATGAAGGCAGAGGTTGAGAAACCTTAGGTCTCGGCTCAGTTGTCGGAGCCAAGACCTAGATGCCTTAGAGGGCTTCCTGTTGAAACAGATAGGGAATCCTCTGGCTTGAGTAAGCCTCTTAATATCAATTTATTTTTCTTTCCTGCAGGACCCTGGGGCTGAAGCCATGGCACACAGCACAGGAGTCCTGCAGGTGCAAACCCCAGACAGTAGACACAAGAAGTGTGGCGTCTGTCAGAGACATTTTCTGACAGCATGCATCACACTTCTTGAATCGAGACCTTTGCTTCCTTAGACATTTTTAACAGGTGTAACAAACACACACACAAACACACTAATTACACCCTGTCAAGTTTAAATTATAATAAAACCACTAACTAGGATTTTAAAATAATACACACACTCCACTAGAAGAGAAAGGCCTGTAGGCCCAAGGGAAGAACCTAAAGTTCTTGAGGAAAAAACGAAATTTTTAGAAGGGGATAAAAATTTCTCTAAACTAAGGGAAATAAGTAAAAATATTAAAATTAATGGGGTTTTGATAGACTAAATTACACAAGAAACAGTCACTTACCAAGCCCCGGTAGAAAACCAACCTCGCTAGCTGTAGGGGCACACGAGATATGAGGTAACTCTCGCCTAGCATTGTGGGATATAAGGGGAGCCTCGAGCCGGTGGAACCAACTCTCGAGCTTTAGAGTGGCCGAGTCGGAGCCGAGGTCGGCTCCGAACCCATCCAGCAAGAATGAAGGCGAGATAGACAACTTAACATTTTATGTTTATAATGGCTAAAAGAATGGCAAAGGTAAAGCCAACATTGATAGATATGGATCAGTGTGGTTCTGTGGAGGGAAGGCAAACATTTGACAACATTAACAGGAAACTGATGAGCGAGAGGGAAGCAGAATGTAAGAAAATACCACTGTTGTTGGTGGGTCTTGATGCAGACAAAGCATTTGGTAGAGTAAGCTGGGAGTTTATGAGCACAGCAAGGGAAGCATTTGCATTCCCCTGATAAAATTATAAGGTTGATTAGGAGGATATATGAGGGATTGGAGGCGAAAATTAAAGAGGTGGGCTCCTCTCTGATAATTTCTGTTTGAGCAGAAAAACCAGGGAGGGGTGTCCTCTTTCTCTTTACTATTTGCATTATATTTAAAACCACTGGCAAAGAAAAAAAAGGTACTCCGAAATTCAGGGAAATAACTGGTATAGTAGTCAAGAAAAGCTGGCTCTGTTAACAGAGGATATTATTTTATACCTGATAAAACCAGAAAAGAACATTTCAGTGCTGTGGAACATTTTGAGACAGTTTTAAATCTTTTTGGGATACAAAATGAATGAAGCTAAAATAAAGCCGATAGCTGTAAATTATGCACCCACACACACACACACATGTTCAGCAATATCCATACTTATGGGGACATGACATAATGAAGTACTTAGGAGCATGGATTAAAAAGGATTCTGGTTTGGCAGTTTAAGATATGTGGAAAGAGACTAAACAAAAGATAATACAAAAAAATGAAACTTTGGAAGCTCTGTTACATGGATATGAATAGCAAGAGACGAGCAGTTAAAATGTTTTTAGTCCCTTTAGTTTTATACACAGTTCAGGCTTATTTTTTTTTTTTTATCAACCAGAGGAGAAGTTGTGAATTGCAATTAATAAAGAGCTGAAAGATTTCATCTGGGAGGGGAAGACAGCAAGACTTAAGTGGGATAAAGCTGATTCTTCCAATTGAACAAGGCGGTTTAAGATTACCCAATTTGAAGGGGATTTCAGAGCGAATATTTAAGGCTTCTATACATAGCATAAGCAGAAACCTAGAATTCAAAGTCGAAAGGTATGATGACGATGATGAAACAGCGGGGAAACAAGAAACAAGGAGAAACTTGGGGTTTTGGATGCGGATCCTTAAGGAGAATAATAATAACCATGCAGAATATTACATTCGTAAATTAGCAGAAACTATTCTAAGAAGTAAACCAACACAGGAATGCAGAAAGGAGATTCTGCTAATAGGAATGCAATTAGGGATACAGACAACAAGCAAGAGGGGGCTGGAATTTATTAGAAAAAAATGGCAAAACAACCAAGGTATTAAGAGCAAATAATTAGACAGGGGAAAGGTAACAGAATGAGAAAAGGGCAAGAATTTATTTGGACTGCAGGCTAGAGACTGCCTTACCTATCAAGGAATTCACTTATGTAATAAGGCCACAAATGTTTCTAATCCACATTATGTTTACATAAACAAATGCCATTTGGCTGTTCTTTGCTTTATTTTTTCAGTGGTATTTATCAAGCTGCAAGTGTACTTGCTATTAATAGGCGACTGACTTCCAATATGTGATTTTTATTTGTCTGCTTGATATCATATAAAAAAGATTTGCCTTTTTTTTTTTTTTATCAAGAATAAAATAAATCATGCAATAAAAAGTATGCTGATAGCCATGGCCACAGACAAGAGAGCAAGAGGAGCATGGCTGCTCTAAGGAAGCAGCCTCAGGAACACATTCATTAAGTACATCATTAAAATGTGCATCGTTGCACAAAGGGAAACAATGACAAGAATCCAGCACTACTCTAAACAGTGCAATAAGCTAGGGAAGGAATTCACAAAAGGAGTGGGCCAGGAATTGTGTACTTAGTGTAAAGCCTGTTACACAAGAGGAAGCTCAGTTCTTCAAGTACATACAATAAAGTTAATGTTTTAAAGTTATTTTACCATCAGTTCCCTGAGGAGTATCGATACTTCCCTCTGGTTGCTAAAGACCAAATTCATTTTATCCCTGAGGACAGCCCTTTGCCTTGTTCATTCTCCATGGTGAGAGTCAAGTACACTGGGAGCATGTTGCTGTCAACCACTCTGAAGGATGGGGTTTTTCTTTGGGCCCTATGTCTTCTTCACTCACTTTCTTACATCTAGCAGTTTCTTTCCCCTGCTTTCTCTCTAAACATACCATAAGCCTGCTTTTCTCTCACTTAGTATTGCGATTCCTGTTTGTATTATACTAATTTATCTTTAATTTCACTATAAACTGGCTAAAAAGTATCTAGCTGTTAAATCATTATCATATAACTTCTATCTACCCTTAATCAATGTTTACATATTAAGTATAATTTGGTATAATTATTTAAATGTTATTTCATGCATTATTTTTAAAGACTGTAAAATTATTATTCCTAAAACATTTTGTATTACTTTTGAGCTTTTCTCCCTGGGCCTCTGTTGAAAAGGGTTCCTACCCAGTCATACTTTCCTGGTAATCAAATGTTAATCAATCAATAAATAAATAAAATGTTCCCAGCAAGCATGTGCCTGTAGCATTCAAAAGGATGTGCAGTGGGCTCCCACAAGATAAATCTATGCTGCTGTGAGAAGCACTCACAGGCCTCCCATGATAATACTTTCTGTACTACCCTCAGTCTCCACTGGCAATTCCAGCATGGAACATGTCCCTGAACACACATATGGCCGATTACCCCAACACGAAGACAGGGGGAGGAGGCAATGCCTCATCATTCCTCTCCTCTCCCAAGCCAGGTCCGCCAAGGTCCTGACCGGTTAGTTGAACTTGGGTCACTTCAGCCACAGTCAGGGTTTTTTTTCAATTCTTTTTTTTTTTTTTTTTAACCAAATAAATTTAAAATTTATTACTATAAAAATCTTATAAATAATAAAGCTACAAACATGCATGCTTCTAGCTTTATACAATGACCAAACTGTTAAGATTTCTGTATACATTTTGCAGTGACGAATATTACCATGCTGTCCTGTATTGCAAGCAACTCTGTGCAACAATCATCAAGCTCCTTGTTGAACATCAAAGGTGCTTTTGTAGACTCTACAGTGATGCTGCTCATTTCCAACTCCAGCTTGGACTCTTGTTCCAATCTAAAGAAAAAATACATCATTTAACAAAATAATAACAAAATAAATTTAATTTAAACTCAAACATGTGCAGATTAACATACTTTACCTTTACAAAGGACCAAGGGACAGTTACATTAAAGTTGTTTAAACTAAGATAATGAATTTTTTAAATGCTAATGGCTGGACTTCAGAAAACACCACCTCAACTCATTTTAGCAAAGTAATTGAATACAGACATTTATGGTATCATATAGCCTCTTTATAATGAAATCAGATGTCTACAAGAGCCTTCAGCCTATATTCAACATGAAGGTGAATTGTGCCTGCATATTCAACTGCATTTAATTTTATGTAAAGCACTAAAAAATCAAGAACCCTACTTGCCTTGGGGTCCCCAATAGCCCTTTGACCACTTTTAAGGGAAGGAAATAGTTAATCTGAATTTGCATTGCAAAACCATTTAACTGATATGTTCTGCCCATGAGATGCATTGTGATTCAGGTCATAAGATCATAATGGTGCTGAAAAGCTGTGCAAATTTTTTTTTACATTAAACTTAATTACAGCTAAGCAAAGAAGTAAAACCCATGAGGTTGCATGTAAACCTACATTGCATGTTAACAATCAGTGTAATCTTAAAATGGAAGTGCACACAGATAACCAAAGAAAATGCAGCAAAAGTTCAAAATGTTACCACATTCCCTTTAACTGTGTGTGCTAAAAAGCAGCTAGCTCCCACTGGACCCATGGGTAAGTTCAAGAATAATGTCCTTCTGCATCCTGTAATGGAGGAGGAACTGCACACTTTAGGAAGGCAGAATCACTTGCCCAAGCTTGCTGAAGGAAACACTGACAATGGTAGTTAACATTATATAAAAAGGTAGAGCAAAACTTACTGGAATGGTAAATTAATTAGGCATTTGAATGAGAAGTGGTAATTTTCAACTAAAGTATTACAGCAGGTGCCATTTCTAACAGATACTTGATTAAGTTGGAAGATATTGTTAAACTATTAAAATGTTGGCAAATATGATATTAATTGTAAAAAAATATTTAGACAACTTCAGCAAGTAGAATAAAATCATGAAAAAAACACTACCTATAAATAAAAAGTAGAATATTAAAGCTATATAATAAAGTGGCAGTTTGGATTTTAGTTACTCAGCAAAATGTTCTCAATGGAGATCCGGCTATTAAAAATGTTAGTGAAAATCAAAGGTGAAAAAAACGTCTCTCCACCCTTAGAAAACTGTCTGTTCTTATTTTGGGTTGAGTACAAACACAGATGAATCTGTACTGCAACCTGATATTTGTAAGCCAGCAGTCTAGGAGAAGGACTATACAGCAGAAACAATAAAATAACTTGCATCCAAAGCAAATAATATTTTCCACTCACTCATTTAACATTTTACTCAGTCTGAGTCGTATCTGAACAGGCTGTGATTGACTATAGCATTACAGGGCTGTTACTTGCCAGTCAGAGTTGCACAACTGTGGAGTATACTAAATAAGGGGGTATGGGGACACAGCCTCCAATTTACGGGTACACCCACATAACTACTTAGGAGGAAGTAAGTGTGGTTCTTATTTAGACTACTGTGTTTGTGTGCTGAAGAGATTTTTGGCTAATATTTATTAGACAAAGATGAAGCATACACAATTGTTTAGTAAGTATCACTGTTGAATGCAGGGGGATGATATACTGCAGCAATGCTGTATCTTAATTTGTGCAACATACTTGTTCTGTGCATTCAATGACTAAACAGAAACTGATGAGGTTTTCTTTCGAGATTGTGTCTGACTCAGTGAATATGCTGTTTGACTACAGTCGAGGTCTCTGGAATACATTTTCTTATATGAGGGGTGACTGCTGTGTCAGCTTGTCTCTCTCTCGAGCTTCTACTCCATCTCCTATTAACATTTCCCACTACCCCCTCTTTCTCCAACATCTTTTAATTCACAACCCTAGTTATTCTATATTTACTCGTGTACTCTCTAGTCACTCTCACCATCTCTACTTGTGCTGTTACTCAAAGCCTTTCTAATTCCCAAGTCCTATTCACTCCAACACTGTTGACTCCCCCCACCCCCATCTTCTGTTATGCCTCCTACCTTCTTCACTTATCTTTTTCTTTCTTGGACTGCTCTTTTTCTGAGCTACTTAATTTCAACACAGTCAGTCTGGCAGTCTGCTTTGCTTTACGTACACTAGATTTACCTTTAGCAAGCATGTGTGTCAAATTCTAAAAAGAAGTTATGTACTCACCATAACGTTCCATCTGAGTAGGTAACTTCATTTGTCAGCAACCTGTGGGTATCGGATCCGACGTGGATCCAAGCCGGCAGCTTTCCAAGCTAGAGATCCGAGCTCCAAGCTCCTCCCCTTACCCATAATGCCCTACCACCTCCTTCCAATCCCCAGATCGCGTCTGCCCATCTACATAATCTCACCATAACAAAGCAACAACCTGGAGAATCCTAACCTAAGGATTAACAAATGACATGGATAAACCATCCTAGTGATCAGGAAACCAAAGAACCAGGTTAGGGGGAAGGAGGGAGGGTCGGTTGCTGACAAATGAAATTACCTACTCAGATGGAATGTTACGGTGAGTACATAACTTCTTTATCTGAAGTAGGAAACGTCATTTGACCATCAACCTGTGGGACAGAGTCTCCAGCTACCAAAAAACTTGGGAGGTCCTTAAGGAAGGATATTCCGGAGCACTGCAGAGCCAAAAGCTGCCCTTCCTCTAGACAATAAATCCAATTTATAGTGAGAGATAAAGGTATGAGAGGATGCCAAAGTAGCCGCAGAACAAATGTCATCCAAGGGAATTCTTGACCAGAATGCAGCTGATGTAGCCACAGAATGGGTAGAGTGAGCATGACCCCCAGTATGTTCTGGCGGGCCAGATAGTTTATATATGAACAAAATGCAATTCTAAATCCATCTGGCCAGAGTCACCTTCGATACAGGCTTACCCAAGAAGGGTTTAGCAAAAGAGACTAATAGCTAATCAGACTTGCAGAAGGCCGCTGTTCTGTGTAAATAAAACCGGAACTGCCTATGAACATCTAACAAATGAAGTTTGTACTCCCCATTATTTTGATAGTTAAGGAAGAAAACTGGGAAATTAATGGACTGATTGATGTTTGTCTCGGAGGCCACTTTAGGTAGGAAAGCTGGGTTAGTCCTGAGAGAGACCCTGTCCTTATGGAAAACCAGATACGGGGCCTTAATACAGAGAGCTTGAAGCTCCGACACTCTTTTAGCTGAGGTAATGGCTACCAAAAAGGCAGTTTTCCAGAACAACAATTTCAAATCAACAGAGGCTGCAGGTTCAAAAGGAGGTCCAGTTAGAGCTTGAAGGACCAAGGTTAGATCCCAAGAAGGGACGGGGTTCCTAACTGGAGGTCTCAAGAGAAATGTACCTTTCAGAAAGGCCTTACAAATTTTGGTGGAAGCGAGGGGACTGAGATTATCTCCAATGTGAAAATGCGAGATGGCAGCCATTTGAACCTTTACAGTAGAGGAACTGGCCCCTTGCTGAAAAATATGCAATAGAAAATCGAGCACAGCTGGGATGGGAGCAGTGAAAGGGTTCAATTTCCTATGAGACACCCAAATAGAAAACTGCTTCCATTTACTATTGTAAACCTTCCTGGAAGATGGCTTATGCGCCGTTACCAGGATAGATCTAACTGCAGACGAGATACCGGGAGTCCTAGCAACTAATGGAACTGGATCAACCACACTGAGAGCTTGAGATCGACCAGGTTTGGGGGCTTCAATCCCAAAAGATGAGATATTATATCCAGGATGGAATCCAAGATCCAGAGAGGAGCTATAAGATGAGACCGCAAGCACGGGAACCAGGTTTGACGAGGCCAGAATGGGGCTATGAGGATAATCTTGTTCCCCAACCGACGAGCTTTCTGTATGAATTTTGTTATCAATGGAAGAGGAGGATAAGCATACAGAAGACCGGGTGGACAAGCATGAACTAGAGCATCTCTGGGGCTCTCCCCCGGAGGGGGAATTAGAGCAAAAATCTCGCTGCACTTCGCATTGGAAGGAGACACGAAGAGTTCGCAGCAAGGCTGACCCCACTTGCAGAAGATCTGTTTCGCTACTAAGGGATTCAGAGACCACTCGTAAGGCGAGAGGGTGGTTCGACTCAGTTTGTCCGCTAGGATGTTGGACCGACCCGGAATGTGCATTGCTAACAGAAAACAGTTGGTGGATCTCACCCAATCCCAAACTCTCATGGCTTCTTGACAAAGAGGGTAAGATCTGGTCCCCCCCTGTTTGTTGATGTACCAGACCACCGACATGTTGTCTGACTGAATCGCAATAGTCCCTGGAGGGAGAAAGGCATGAAGGGCTTGCAACGCTAGAAGCACCGCTCTCATCTCCAGGACATTGATATGCAGAATGGTCTCTGTCTGAGTCCATGTACCTTGAACAGTTCTGCCCTTGTAATGCCCCCCCACCCAAGCGAGAAGCATCTGTGGTCACCGTGGCTTGGGGTTGCTGCATAACAAATGGTCGCCCTTCCCGAAGATCTCGGGAGTGGAGCCACCACAAGAAAGAATTTCTGCACACACTGCTGAGAGGAATCGGCAAGTCCAACAGATGGTGAAGGATGGACTACTGAACCTGTAATGTCCACTGGAGAATCCTCATGTGCAAGCGGGCTAGGGGCGCGAGGTCGATTGCCGCTGCCATGGACCCTGGAGCTCTCAGGACTAACTCCACTGAAGGGGCAGGTGACGGGAGAAGGGTTACAAAGTGTAAGGTCAAACTGCGTAGTCTGTCTCACGTCAAGAAGGCCTTGGTCTGAAGTGTGTCTATCCTGGCCCCTATGAACTCCAAGAATTGAACTGGTTGGAGGGATGACTTCTTCAAGTTTATGGTGATCCCCAAATGGGATGCTAGAAGTAGGAAACAATCCCTGGCTAAGCAGAGCAGATGCCTGGTGGAGGCAGTCAGGAGCCAGTCGTCTAGGTAAGGAAAAAACCTGTATTCCCTGAAGCCTCAGGTGGGCCTCTACAACTGCTATGACCTTGGTGAACACCCTGGGGGCTGTGGTGAGACCGAAGGGTAGGACCCTGAACTGGTAATGACTGGCCCCTAGCCAGAAGCAGAGAAACCTCCTGGAATGCCTGTCCATGAGAATGTGATAGTACGCATACTTGAGGTCTATGGAGCACATCCAGTCCTTCTCCTGCAGCAAGAGCAGAATGGATTGAAGCGTGACCATCCGGAATTTTTTCTTGGCAATGAAGAGGTTCATTGTTGAAAGGTCGAGGATTGGCCTTAAGTCCCCCGTCTTCTTTGGCACCAAAAAGAACCTGGAGTAATTGCCTAATCCGGATTGTCCTGGGGGGAACGTGCTGGATGGCTCTTTTTTTCTAGCAGCTTTTTTACCTATAAAGCTGCAGCCTCCCTCTGACTGGGTGGTACATCGGGGAGGCGCCTCGACTGAGGAGGCAGATATATGAAAGGGATAGAGTAACCTCTGGATATTATTCGAAGCACCCAGCGATCTAATGTTATGGACGCCCATTTGGCCAAGTGCTTCAAAAAACACCCCCCGACTGCCTCCAGAGAGGAACAGTTGGACAACCCCTCAGGGCTGCTGCGTGGGTCGATCAGAAAAGGGTTCCGTGACCCAAAATTTTTCAGCCCCTCTTTGCCTCTGGGCCAGCGTCTACCTTGTCCCCCTCTACCTCTGAAGGACGAAGGGTCTGGAGCGTAACGGGACTGCTGAGACTTCTAGAACCACATCTTCTTTTGTCCTCTCTGGTTCCTAGAAAAGGACCTTTGAAGAGCCGAGAAGTGGACTCCGACAACAAACACGTCTTCCCATCTTTTTCGCTCTGAACCAATGTGTCGCGGACGGTCTTCCCAAACAGAGTAGAACCGAAGGGTGCGTTCGCGAAGGACGCCTTGAAAGGTCCCGGAAAGTCATAAAGCCGGAGCCAGGTGTTGTGACGCCTTAAGGCGATACTGGACCCGCTGGCTCTAGCGGCTCCTTCCGTGGCATGGGAAAGTAGTCGCACAGACGTGTTCGAAACAGATTTGAGAGTGGCCATGTGAGTTGAGAAGGTCCGTTTGTCCTTGGCCGACATGGACTCAGGGGGAGACTCAGCATATTCTTTCACCAGATCCCGCTGAAGTCTAATTACATGGGCCAACTAATTCAGTGCCCTTATAGAAAAGGTAGCTGAAGCAAACATCCGCTTCCCGATATGATCCATAGTCCGAGACTCCTTATCAGGGGGATGGCTCGAGGAACTATCCTGAGTGAGTTCCCTCTTGGTGGCTGCCGCCACCACCATGGCATCTACTGGGGAACCCTTACTCCAACCCGTCCTATCCATGGGGGGACTGAGAATCCTGACACACTAACGGATAAACCAATGAACTCCACAAAACCACGAACCAGCAAGCAGGAACACTATCAGAGACGGCTTTGTAATATAGAATGGTTTAATAAATCCAAGTAAAGTTAGCGCTTTCGGCCAAACCAATGTTCAGCCTTCATCAGACAAACAGCAAAATGCATAGTGAAAGAACTTTTTATGTTGTTAACATATGCTTGGTACCAATCAGAAACAAGTGCATTCACTAATTACATATAGCTATGGTAACCTTAAAGAAATGCATCGCATAGCTTATAGGAAACACTGAATAGTGTTTCTTAAGACAGTTACTTAATACAATACATAATCTTTGGAATTACTTAGACTTGAATTTTGAAATGTAAAATGTGCTAAAAAGCACATCCAATGTTATATAATAATAAACATAAACTGTACATAAAACATTTAAAATACAAGTAAAAATTGAACCTTGCATGTCACATTCTTTAAACAAAAGTCGGACCCCTAGGATGTTAACTTCTCAATGTGTCATATACACCTAGCGTTACCGGAAAAACGATAGACCTGGATATACATACCTATTGAAAATAAGGTTCATGTTGCCAATTCTATTCAAAAAGTAGATCCCATGTGAATACGTCTAATCGTAAAAAATCGTAAAAATATATATTACATATTTTCAAATTGAATGTAACAAATTAAAAAGCATGTTTTCATCTAGAGGGTACCCACTTAATTTAATTAACAATATTATTTTGGAGGTATCTAGCAAACGTAAAGAAGGCTATTTCGTCTCCCTACTTTTTACCAACAACAACAATGAAGAGAATGCAAACACAGAAAACCCATTAATATCAGTAGGGCTCTCTAGGGACAATAGGTTGGAAAACAATAATTATTGTATTTCCTTTTTACACACCTTTTCATTGGACTTTTATAAAATCAGAGAAATTGTCAATAAAAACTGGGATGTAATAAAACATGACAATACTCTTTCCAATATATTGGGTGAAAAACCAAAACTAACTTATAGGAGGGGACAAAATCTAAAAGCCATTTTAGAGAGACCAAAGAAAAAAATTACCTCTAACCGGCCACATGGCATGTACAAGTGTGGTGCATGTGCGCAGTGTAAGTTCCTTAAAGTTGGAACACAATTTACCATTAACGATGAGGTATATAAAGTGAATAACCATTTTAACTGTGATTCTAAATCTGTGGTTTATGTCGCTCTGTGTAACCACTGTAAAGCTTTTTACATTGGTAAAACGGAGCGTAGGATAAAAACCAGGATTTACGAACACATGTATGCTGTTAGTAGACATGATGAAAATAATGCCTTAGCTAAGCACATTCTACACAACAGTGGGCATGCGTTTAGCTTTGTTGTATTGCAACAAAGAACCCCAGATATAAGAGGGGGCCCGTGGCAAATAAGATTAGAGATTGACGAACTCATGTGGCAGATTCGAACTAGAGCCCATCTTACACCAGGAATTAACGACAATCTCTCTATAAAATGTGTTCTTAAGTGGTTATCCTACAATAGGTAATTAAACCAAACAACTCAGAAGTAGGTTTGTGAATAGTTAATACTAAATTATTACCTAAACAGATCTTTTCACTAAAGATGTAACATGATTGATTACATCATCAATTTTGAGTTTAATATTATTCATTTACCATCACCTTCATGTATTTACTTAAAGGTGATTAGTAAGGGGTCTATAGGAACCACATGTCAAAACACCTATGTAATACATATTTTTACGATTTTTCACGATTAGACGTATTCACATGGGATCTACTTTTTGAATAGAATTGGCAACATGAACCTTATTTTCAAAAGGTATGTATATCCAGGTCTATCGTTTTTCCGGTAACGCTAGGTGTATATGACAAATTGAGAAGTTAACATCCTAGGGGTCCGACTTTTGTTTAAAGAATGTGACATGCAAGTTTGTCTGTTTGTCTGATGAAGGCTGAACATTGGTTTGGCCGAAAGCGCTAACTTTACTTGGATTTATTAAACCATTCTATATTACAAAGCCATCTCTGATAGTGTTCCTGCTTGCTGGTTCGTGGTTTTGTGGACTGAGAATCCTGTCTAGCCTCCTGGGGATCGGCTCTACAGTGTCCGGTTCCTTCCACACCCTGGTAGTGATGAGATCAACCAGGGGGTCGGCCGGAGGGGACACCCAAGAGGTAGACGGGCCTGCGAACGCCTCCAGAAACACCAACTCGTCCGAGGAAGGCTTTTGGGCTGACCACCCCCCTTTCAGGCGAAGTATTTCCATAATGTCTCCAAAGGAGACGTCATCGGGGGGGTAACCTGGGGGAACCTTCCCCTTCTTCCAAATCGGTGTCCTCTGTGAGGGACTCAGGGGTGTCCAAGTGCCTCCTCTTACACTTACTTTTGTGAGGGACCTCCTCGGTGGGACTGTCCGAGGAAGGCTCACTAACAGGGCCGTGTTCCTCCAGTGGAATGGGCTGGGGCATCAACGCAGGCTGTCCCTGGGACTGGATGATGGAAGACAAGCCCAGCTGCAAGGGAGTGGGGGCTGGATCCAAAGAGGAAGGGGTCTGGAACCTCTCGAGAGAACCCTCTCCACCACATCATAAGCCGAGGGTGAACCAATCTCTCTGGGCTCCGTGGTTAACACCCTCGGATCCGGCATGGGGATCGGTGTCGGAGCCGAAGCGCTCGGACCTGAGAGGGAAGTGTGCTCCGACCAAAAGGAACCAAAGACACACTGCCCCCCCCCCCCGGATCCGATGCACGGCTCACAGCTCCGAGAGCTCAGATCCGAAAGGGAATCTGACAAATTCAAGGGCATGGCCGGCGTTGAGGTAACTATAACCGTCGGTGCAGACACCCTGGCCCCGGGACTCCTTGGATCCGACGGCTCCGAAACCAGATAATGGATCGGAGAAGGAGCTATCGGGGCAAAAAGTGGGGCTGAACTCCCCCCCCCCCGGAGGGGGGGGAGGGGAGGCAGTAGCACTCCCATCTGCATCTGGGTTTGGAGAAAATGATGCATCATCCGGTCCATATCAGCATCAGAGAGACTGCGGGTCGACTTAGAAGAGGCCGCTGAAGCTGGCCGGGAGGGCCGTCGCGACAACCTCGAAGATGGTCGGGTCTCCTCCTCTGGCTCCGGTGAGAAGCGTGGAGAACGGAGCCGAGGGGAGGAAGGCCCGGAAATCTTCTGAGGTGAGGAGAGCAGCTTGGCAGGTGGGCCGAGGGGGCAGAGTCGGCCCGCCGCTTGTGGCTCCTATGCCTATCTTTCTCCCTCCCTCTCTCTCTCTCTCTCTCTCTCTCTCCTTCTTCTCCTTCCTACAGTCCCTCTCTCCCTGAGAAGAAATGGGAGGTTTGAGTCCCAGCCAGGGGAGAGGGAACAACAGGCTGAACAGCCGCAGCCATGGCTGTAGCCACTGAAGGAGAGGAGGAGGAAGCAGACTCCGAGGGTAGAAGACCCGCCAGAATCAGCTTATTCCTCCTATCTCTCAGGGCCCGGGGGTTAAAAGCTGCACAAATTTGGCAGCCCGAAGACAAATGTGGAGAGGGAACAACAGGCTGAACAGCCGCAGCCATGGCTGTAGCCACTGAAGGAGAGGAGGAGGAAGCAGACTCCGAGGGTAGAAGACCCGCCAGAATCAGCTTATTCCTCCTATCTCTCAGGGCCCGGGGGTTAAAAGCTGCACAAATTTGGCAGCCCGAAGACAAATGTGATACCCCCAGGCAGAGGACGCACTGAGTGTGGCCATCCACTGGGGAAAGCTTATGACCACACTCAGTGCACTTAGAAAAAATGGCCTTAGAGGCCTCGGCCATTATCCCAAAAGAAAACACACACACATCTCACACAAACACCTAAGGGGAAGAAGGGGGAAGTACTAGGCTTTAAATTAAGAGGAACGGCAAAGGGGTTTAAACTAAGGAGTTAACTGTTCACACACACAAAAACTAATAAGATTTTTATAAACTTTTCCTACTCACAGATTGCCTAAAGCTAGGAGCTCGAGAAACCCGTGCTTGACAAAGTCGCGGCAAATGAGATCTGGGGATTGGAAGGAGGTGGCAGGGCATTATGGGTAAGGGGGAGGAGCTTGGAGCTCAGATCTCTAGCTTGGAAAGCTGCCTGCTTGGATCCAGGTCGGATCCGATACACACAGGTTGATGATCAAATGAAGTTTCCTACTTCAGATCACTTATTTTTACTTACTTAGTATTTGTTGACTGAGACAGTCCAATTGGTTAGAGACTAATAGAAAAAAAAACAGGCAGAAAAGTTGCATGTTAAACAGAAGAATATTTACATATACACAGTCATCCTTATGGAAGACTTCAGATAAAAAAAGATATGTAAAAACAAAAAAGTGAGATAAAGAGATGCAGCAGTACAATATGAACTAACTGTTTAATAAGCGCTTTCGGAGTGGACAATACCTCTCCTTCTTCAGACAAGGTAAACACTAATTAAGCTTCATTTTATATAAAAAGTATATAAACAACCTAATTATTCAATTAAAACCATTCCAGAATGAATATATTTAAAGGACTATTACACAAAATAAAACCAAAAATTAAGAATATCAAATATTCAAAAAAGTTCAAATATAAATACGAGCAAATAACTTTTTTGAAGAAATTCCAAATAGAAATACATGAAAGGCTTTTTTAAAAATACTTTAAATCTTTAAACCCAGAGTAAAAAACTTTATCTAATATTTATGCAATTGAGCCCAATGTATAAAACCCTTCATTTAATTGTGTATTAAAGCCATAGTTGTATTCATAAAATTAAAAAAAAAGGGGGGGGGGGCAAAATAAAAATCAGTAGGGGAATAAACTACAAGAGTGTTAATATTGTGTAATCTAAGGTAGTGTTACAAACCTATGTGCTTAGACCACCTACACCAAGCATTAAGCATCAACTTCTAAAAGAACTAACTGTTATGTACCTAAAATGCTTTATTAGGTTAAAGTAATACAATATACTTAAGGGATATATACCAATTTACATATATTGTAGTAAAAGAAATTCACATTTCAATAATGGGGAACATACCAATATTCATTAATGAGTAAGAGCTAAAAACCAGAACTTGTAAGTTAACATGCCAAGAACCTACCTCTTCAGGGCCAGGTATTTAAGTATGAATTTAACAGAGACATACTTATTAAGCCCTGGAGGTATACAAGATGCAGTCCTTTTGTTCCGCAGGTATACCTGCCATGAATTTTGTAATTCCTATCTCTAATTTTTACCTGGCTTTCAGTACTTAAATGCCTACACTGTTGGCATGCCCCACATCTAAACATACCTTTAGTTCTACTTTGTGAAACCTTGTTTGGATATTCAAGAAGCGCTTTAAGATTAGCACCTCGCCTATAAGTTATTTTAGGTTTATCTCCAAGGGCTTAATGAGTATGTCTCTGTTAAATGCATACTTAAATACCTGGCTCTGAAGAGGTAGGCATCGGGCGCCTTAACCCGGCGTTCGGTTCATCCCGCAGCGCATTTAACAGAGTATGTCTCTGTTAAATTCATACTTAAATACCTGGCCCTGAAGAGGTAGGTTCTTGGTATGTTAACTTACAAGTTCTGGTTTTTAGCTCTTACTCATTAATGAATATTGGTATGTTCTCCATTATTAGAATATGAATTTCTTTAATTACAATATATGTAAATTGGTATATATCCCCTCAGTATATTGTATTACTTTATTTAACCTAATAAAGCATTTTAGGTACATACTAGTTAGTTCTTTTAGAAGTTGTTGCTTAATGCTTGGTGTAGGTGGTCTAAGCACATAGGTTTGTAACACTACCTTACGTTACACAATATTAACACTCGACTGATTTTTATTTTGCCCACCCCCCTTTTTTGAATTTTACGAATACAACTATCACTTTAATACACAATTAAATTAAGGATTTTACACATTGGGCTCGATTGCATAAATATTAGATAAAGTTTTTTACTCTGGGTTTAAAGATTTAAAGTTTTTTTAAAAAAGCCGTTCACTTGTATTTCTATTTGGAATTTCTTCAAAAAAGTTATTTGTTTGTATTTATATTTGAACTTTTTTGAATATTTGATATTCTTGATTTTTGGTATTATTTTTGTGTAATAGTTCTTTAAATATATTCATTCTGGAATGGTTTTAATTGAATAATTAGGTTGTTTATATACTTTTTATATAAAATGAAGCTTAATTGGCATTTACCTTGTCTGAAGAAGGAGAGGTATTGTCCACTCTGAAAGAGCTTATTAAACGGTTAGTTCATATTGTACTGCTCCGTCTCTTTATCTCGCTTTTTTGTTTTTAAAAAAAGATATGTGAAATATGTATATGGTGCACTATGGAGATATTTCTCTTTTGTTAAATAGTGGAGCATGCACACATATATAGTTACCATACTGTAAAACCTAAGATAAAGTGTGTACACATATCTGGTACATTTGGATAATTACCTTTTATCTTCACTTCTGGCACATCATCAAAAGTTTAATCACATCCTTGGAGTATCATCAACCCTACTAACATTTCCCTAAACGTACTACATTCATGCTATTCAATAAAAACTAAAGTTCACACAACACAGAAACAAAACTCAAAGATACATACACAAGCTAACCAAAAACAACCCCCCAAATCCAGATCTATTGCTACTTTTAAAGAAAAAAAAACAGTAGAACATGGACTGCATCTCTCACTCACTTCACTATAAAAAAGTGACTTTACACCCTACACATACAGTACCCTAAAACAGCACTGTCTACCAATATCAGCTCTTTAGAAATGAAATGTGTTTGTATCAGAATAATAAATGTTTTAAATAAAAGAATAAAAAATAAAATACCAATCCCAACAAACCAATCAGAAATCAGCATTAGTGGCAAAACACAAGTACATTACAGGATTAATAAACCCTAACATAACTGTTACTATACTAGTAAAATAAACTAAACACTTAACTGACACTACAAGAATAAAGATTAAAAAGTTCCTGAGGACAGGTCAGCAGTATTGCATACAGTAATAAAGCTTTGACTATAATCAGACCATTAGATTTCAGGCTAGTTCGGGTGCTGGGAGAGTAGAGTAGGAATGAGCAGTTCAGCCATTCTGGGGGAGAGAGAAGGTGGTCACTGTTGGTCATCGAATTGTCACATAAGTGGAGGCCTGCATGCCACTGGTGGCCTTAGGGGTCAGGGAATGTTTGGTAGCTCTTGCAGGTGTATTTGTGGGAGCTTACATGTAAAGGTCACATGACAGCCCTGTGGGGACACAGGTGATCACATTAGTCACCAGGGGTTGAGGGTTAGGCTATGTAAACATCCCTCACTGGCAAGAAGACATCAAGGACACAAACTGCCACCAAAGCTCCCAGTAAACCCTTTTTCATTCCCCACGAGGTAATACACAGGGCAGGGAAACAAATGGGCTGGCTTCATGGGGGGAGATTAAGTGGTTAGCAAGCATGATGGGAAATAGCACCTAGAAAAAAATACTTCGAACTACAGAAGAAAACCACTCAAAAGACACAATTTATAATATCCTACACAAACTACTGAAACTTTGCAGTACAGCTCACTGAAGTCGATGAGAAAAGTTACTTGACCTAAAAACACAGGAAGAATGGATAGATACATGGAATATGTGGGAGCATGTTTTGTGTGATAAATTAAATAGTTTGTACACCAGTATTCAAAACTGAATTTGATACACAGATATTTTATACTGCAGAAATACACACCTGGGTTTATGATGAGTGGCAACTCATTCCCTAAACCTACAATACAAATGATTTCATGCATCACTCATGAGGCCTCCATGTATCTACATATTTATAATCACATATTTGTATGTGTGTATACATACATACATATATATATATATATATATATATATATATATATATATGGGTCTATATTAGTTCATCGAAGTATGTATTTGTCGAATACGTATTCATCGACAGCTAAACAGCGAAATTCATTACAGCGAAGCACAGAATTTTTCCCAGGGTTAAGAGCCACTGGTCCATCAGCACAACTTTGCCCTTTTCCCTACCACAGTGCGGAGTTAGTATATACAGTTGGGAGGGGGTGTATGGGGTGAAGCCCCTACTTGAGTGGGTTTGATTCAGGGCAGTGCATGTTTCGGAGTGCTAGAGGGCGAGTAGTTCCCAACCCTGGGAAAAATTCCATGCTTCGTTGTAATTAAATTCGCAGTTTAGCCCTCACTGAATATGTATTCGACAAACATGTATTTCGATGAATTAATACAGACCCATATATATATGTTGTTGTGTCTTTCGGCTTTTCCCGGTTAGGGGTTGCCACAGCGGAACTCCGGTCTGCTAATGATTGGTAGTTGATTTTTATGTGCCGAGTTACCAGCCGTGACGCACAACCTTCAACGAAGGTACACCCATTCACGCATGTCTCCACGCAGAAGACGCTCTAGCTGAGAATAGAACCGGACAGCGTCTTCCTGTGAGGCGACAATGCTACTGCACCACCACCACCGTGGGTTATATATATATATACACACACACACACACACACACACACATACACACACACACACACACACACACACACACATACACACGTATATATTATTACACATACAAATATATCCATAAATTTACACATTCACAACACATACACAGGTAGTGTTTGCGAGTTAGGGTTAAAACAAAGGCTATGCAGCGGGATAGATTTAGTGTTGTGTGTTATTGCATGTGATGTGCATCTGGGTCTCTTCCGTAGTGGTAGTTTTTTGGAAAGGGTTTTTTTATGATAAAGTGTAAGGTAACAATTAGAGCAAAGACAATGGTCTCAGATTAAATGTAAAAAATGTGACATAGTTCACTTTGGTAAAAAACAGTTTAACTTACCATAGAAGTGATGCACCCCTCAAATCAGACACTGCTGTGAGAGATTTAGGCACTCTTTTTGAGAATTCCCTACTTGACCATCATGTCCCTGACAGCAGACTGGAAAGCCTTTTTTAATCTGGTTCATCTAATTTCCAATGGCATGTCTACTATAGCCACGGAAGCCTCAACTACCCTTTACTCAAATTACATCAGATCCATTACTGAATATAATGCACCTTTTGGCATGTATTTGTCTAAATGTCTGACACAACTTGAGAGACCTCAAAGACTCATTACTAAAAACATCAGTGGCCTCAAAAATCTTAGTGATCAGGAGAGACTGTCCTTACTCTATATTCAGCTGGTTTACAGAAAGATCCAACCCTATTTAACCCCCTACTCTTTCGCAGAACTAATGATACTTTACATATTTGGTTGAAGGAATTAAGCCTTCATCAGCAGATAGACAAGATGTGCTTGTGTGATAGATTCATATCCCAACATGTACCTCGGCTCTGGAACAAACTTCCACTACATGTCAAGCAGTAGCACCCTTCCCACCTTCAAGGTAAATCTAGATAACTGGATGGGCAGCCTCAAACGCACTCTTGCCTTCCTTGAGGCTACAGGTAACTTTTTAAGCAGGGCTTTTTGGCTAGGGTTGTAATGTTTTGCAGACTGATTGCCTAGTACTTATCTATGAACTTATGAACATAAATAGGGGCTCACCCCATGACTGTCCCCTCACTCCATGACTGTCCCCCTGCACTTGCAATAAACATTCTCCCTCATAACAATTAACATTGTTAGTTACAATATGTGCTGTTAAACACAAAAAAATGTTAAAACCTGGTTTATACAAATTAATCTTGGTTAATCAACAGTCTAACTCATCAAGACTAGTGTAATGGGGTATGTGGGTGTTTATCTTTCATCAATTTAAGAACCTAGGTGGTGCCTTTAACTCTAGCTCCTACTACATCTACAAAAAGTGCTAAATAAAAAGTAAAAAAATCTAACAATGGTTCAGTAAGTGATCCAATAACTGTAACAACAGATCTTCTGGGCATTTATTGGCATTTATATGAAATTTAGGCAAGATATAAAAAGTCTGAATCCACAACCACCATCTCTTTTTCTGTTTTCTTTCCTTAATGATATCCACTGAGATGGCAATATTTAAAAAATGGTCAATTATCCACGTAATGTTCAAATGTATTACAAAAACATACTGCCGGATTCAAGATGGCTTGCACGGAGTGTACGAGTAGAGTAAGACTCCATGCAGCCATCATGTCCGACGAGTGATCCGGGAACAGCTTGTAGGGGTGTGTAAGAGAGCTCCTAAAACGTCTCCTACACGGACAGGGCTGGGATATGCAAATTACCTCACTTGCAGCCGGAAGGAATGCAAATGAGGCAAATTTGCGATCCAGGAAGCACAAACCTGTCCGAGTAGGAGCCGTGTTAGCTGCAGAAATGTACTCAGTTGACAACTGAGTACTGTTCTGCAAATAGCACAATGGAGCCTTGTCAGCTCCAAATAAAGGTTGCATATGGTTGAGGAAGCATGCCATTGGCCAAATATATGGCCATTGTAAAAGTTCCCAGATGCAAAATTAAAATAAAAATACTTTCCCCCCCCGGCGATTTCCGATTTTTAAGCATAGCGCAGTGCCGCGCAAACGGGGTGCGCTAAAAAAAATCATAAAATAAGAAAATAAAAGCCACAAATGTAGAATCTATGAAAACTGTTAAATTACAATGTAAGGGAATAGCAGCCTGAAGACAACATGGCAATCGAGTAGGGGTTGCTAAGGGGAGAAGCCCAGTCTAAGACATGTAACCAAGCATTAGTAGGCAATCCTATGTAAATGAGTGTTATGATAGTGAATCGCACTTTTACACAGCAAATAAGCACAGTCAGTGGAGTGTAGGAGTAGGATATGGGAAGTAACAGAGTAGGAGATAGGTGACATCACAAGGGGGGTATGTATTAAAGTAGTGAAGCTCATAGGAGCAGAGTGGCATGTGTCAGCTGTCAGTTAGACATCATGGAAAGAGGTGTGTCAACAGGTAGGCCAGTGAAAGCCAAGAAATGGAAGGTGTATACTGTGGATAACAACAAAGTTTCTTGCTGAGTGGGTATGCGCGCGTATGCGCGCCTGTAAACCCGAGTAAGACAGAGTGTGCGCGTGGAAGAGTGAGTGGGCGCGTTTAAGCCGGAGTAAGCATGTATAAGGCTGTTTAAAGACCTGTAAGTGCGTTTGTGCTGGTGTGTGTGCGTTTTAACCCAAATAAGCAAGTTTTAGTCCGTCTAAGCATGTGTGTGCGTGTGTGAGCTGCTGGGAGCATGTTTGCGCTTGTATGCGCGTCGCTCCCCCCTGAGGAAACAGAAAGGAAAAAGGAAGCACAACAAATAGTAGGAAGCTACCAGGGAATACTAGTAGAGCTGGCAGATGAAAACAATCAGAATCAGGCAATTACACAGGCAGAACACTAGCCCAGCCCAGCACTTAAAACTCTGCAAACAACAGTGCAGTTTGTTTCTCTCAAGAGACACTGCAACACTAGAGTAAGCTACTAGAAGTGAAACCTGAAAAACCTTCACTCAGACAAAAAATGCTAGGGGCTGCCATTGCTGTTATAAGGCGACATATGCAACATACGGAGGGTGGTGACAATGCAAATGCTGCCGGACAACCCACAGTGAGGAGACTGAGAAGAGTGTACAGGCCCAGGGTCACCTACCAGGGGTTACATGAGCTGGAGATAGTGGAGCGCTATAGAGTGGACAGAGACCTCCTGCAGCAAATTGTTGAGCTGTGCAGGCCACGCCTCACACAGAACCAACAGAGGGGAACCCATCCCAGTGGAAACCAAGATACGTGTTGGCCTACGAATACTAGCAACAGGTACCTTCCAGAGACCAACTGGTGATATGATGGGGATATCACAGGCATCAGCATCCAGGGTACTGCACCAGTTCCTGGATGCCATGTCAGCACATGTCGGTGATCATGTATATTTCCCCAATTCCCGTGAGGTATTGGCCAGCAATATGCATCTCTTCCAGCAAATAGCAGAATACCCTGAGGTAGTGGGTGCAATAGACTGCACGCATATACGCATCAAAGCACCAGCCGGTGAGCGGGGTAGGGCCTACATTAACTGCAAGGGCTTCCCCTCCATCAACTGCCAGGTCGTGTGTGATGCCCAGGGCATAATAATGAATGTGTGTGCTGGCTGCCCTGGAAGCTACCATGATTCCCATATCTGGCATCTGACGCAACTGTACCAGACATTTGCCAATGGGGACATCCCACATGGTCACTTAGTGGGGGATGCTGGCTATGCACTGGAGCCGTGGCTGATGACACCCATCAGAAACGCACACACACCTGAACAGGAACGCCATGAGGCACATGCACAAACACGAAATGTAATTGAGCGTGTGTTTGGGCTGCTCAAGTCACGGTTCCGGTGCCTGGACACATCTGGTGGAGCCTTGCAATACTCACCAACTACATGTACCCAAATTGTCATGGTATGTGCTATGCTACATAATATGATTCTGCGAAAACAGCTGCAGCAGGACCAGCATAGGCCTGGGCCAAACAGCCCCCCACCAATGCCAAGGCCATCACAGGCAGAGCGTGACTCAGAGGAGGAACAACCTGAGCCTGCCCCAGTAGGCAGAAGGAGGCGTGCCCAGTATGCCTTGGCCTTGGCAAAGAGGCAACGCATAGCACATACACTGGCTCAGTAGGAACCCTGGAAATGATACCTCTCTCTGACTCCCACATATAGTGAAAGGGATGCCTAAGTTGACACAACCTGATTTCAAACATGTGCAGGGAGTTTAGTATGTGCATCCGACATAGGCAGCCCTGCAGCATCACCTGAGGCATGATGGCCATGTGTTAAGCAATGTAAGGTAGTGCTAAACAGCATTTACCACCATGTAGTACATGCAAACTTGATGACCTTGAGTATCATCCTACCCTCACCAAACATGATGCCACAATATGAAGACAAGATGATCAATTACAACAATTGGCTTAAGTATTGGTGTCAGTCAAAGGGGATCCAATGCCTTTCAGCCTGGGATGACATGCTCGACAAGACATGATGCTTTGCTAGGAATGGCTTTCACCTGTCACCTGTGGCCTTTTGGATATTGCCAAAGGCTCTTGTCACCCCCATAGTGCCTTTTTTAGGTAAGGCTCAAAAGACAAACCCACCTCCATAGGTATCACAAAGGATAAGAAACTAGAAGTAATGCTACTCAATGCCAGAAGTCTAAACTGTAAGATGCACGCACTCCAAACTCTCCTCAGCATGGAGAATGCTGATATCTGTGCAGTAACAGAAACCTGGTTCAAGGCTCCCAACAGCACCCTAGCACTAACAGGTTACACCTCATACCATGCTTTACAGCCACAAAACATGGAACAAACTACAAAAGGAGGGTGAGTATTAATATTTGTCAGATACCCACACCCCCAGGTTGGTGGCACAGCATGAAGCATCAGACACTATCCATGTGCAACTAACAGTGGATAAAACCGCCTTCCAGTTCATAGCCACACTTGGAACCACACTTGGCTGACTGGAGAACACATAAAAATATGAAGGTCTCCCCAAACACCATTATATTGGGCGACTTCAAATACCCAAACATAGACTGGGAGCATTACCCTAGCTGCAACACCCTAGCCCAAAGGTTTCTAGAATTTATAAACTCAAATGCTATGGAACAACTTGCTACCACTCCCACAAGAGGGGAAAACATACTAGACCTGATCATCACCAACATGGGGACTCTATGCCCAAGACCAGAAGTGTATCCCTCACTGGTAAGATCAGACCATAGAGTAATCTCACTGGATATTCACATCCCGACCCCAGCCCATGGCCAGAAAACCACAGTGAAAAATTTCACTAAAGCAAATGTCACACCCCTCAAAACCGAGGTGGAATCCTTCACAGCCCCTGTGCCTGTGGAAAACACGGCCCAGACCTCAGAACCCTTTATAAATGCATTCTATGAACACCTTCAGGAATGCATGGATCATGCAATCCCAAATAAAACCAAGATCCAATCCTCCAAAAGCAGGCATCCTGTCTGGTGGACCCCAGCCATAAAAAAACATACAATACAAGGAGGAAGCTACTATACGATAGAGCAAAATCCCAAAAAGGGAAGGCATCTCTGATCAGTATTATTGAAAAACTACGGCCACACATAAAAATCATCTAAGGCCATCATTGAGATAAAAATTGTACAGGACACTAAGGATAATCACAAGGCTTTCTTTAGTTATGGTAGGAACCTGGGTGGGAATTCCCAGATATGCTCAGAACTAGTCCAAAATGACAAACAATACACCAAGCCCACAGACATTGCCAACATCCGAGCTGACAGGTTCAGTGCAAACTTCTCCCCCCCTCTCCCCACCAAAAGGGCAAATATCTATCCCAGCAGAGTGCTGGCCCCCTGATATCTCAGATGCCCAGGTAACAGCCAGCCTCTCCAAAGCAAAACACACAGCATCAATGGGACCAGACAGTGTCCTGGGCTGTGTCCAACATGAACCCCAAGAAGAATTGAACACAAACATAAAACCACTGTTCAATCTCAGCCTTACCACAGGATATGTACTCAAAGAGCAGTGTACAGCAACAGTGGTCAATCTCCACAAAGGTGGTGCCTCAATGGATACTGCAAACTATTGGCCCAGAAGCCTGACTAGCTTGGTCTGCAAAGCTATGGAAAGGATCATCATGGACCTCAGAAATAAAGATATTGGGGACCTACAGACACTGGATCCTACCCATTTTGGCTTTGTTAAGGGCAGATCCTGCCTCTTAAACCTGGTTGAGTAATTTGAAACAGTCACCAAGGCCATTGACGAGGGGAAGGTGGTCCACACAGCCTACCTGGACCTCGCAAAAGCCTTCCATACAATATTCCACTTGGTCATTATAGATAAGCTCACCAGCTTCAATATAAACCCCTATGTCACTAGATGGGTTGCAAACTGGCTCAAGGACAGAACCCACATGGTCAGAAATGTTGGAGCCATGTCAGACCCCAAACCAGCTACAAGTGGCATCCCACAAGCCTCAGTCCTGGGACCTCCCTTGTTTGGTATATATTTCTCTGAGGTACAGGCCAACACAGAAGGACTGTGGCTGACCAAGTTTGCAGATGACTGCAAACTGGGCACCATAATCGACACTCCAGCTGACACATGCATCCTCCAAAAGGGCCTCATAGAAACAGACAACTGGTGCTAGAGCCATGTCCTCAAGCTAAACGCAAAAAAGTGTATAGTCATCCCCTTTGGCAAAAACTAAGTGCCCACAAATTACCACATAGGTGGTAAACCATGAAGTATGGAAGAAGTGATAAGGGACCTGGGGACCTAAGTTGATAGCAATCTCTCATTTGACAACCACGTGGCCAAAGTGTTTAGAAAAACATTTCATATAGCCCACCTAATCATGAAGGTATTCACATCTAGATCAGGGGAGGTCATCGTTCCTCTTTACTCATCCCTCATCAGGCCCATAATTGAGTACAATGCCCCTTGTGGGATGTACCTTATCAGACACCTGCAGCAGCTGGAAAGACCACAAAAGTACCTCACCAGGAGGATCAAAGGGCTCAAACACATGCCATTTGCTGCCCGGTTAAAGAAACTGCAGCTCCACTCAGTGGCATACCACCTGCCCAGAGGTGATCTGTGCCTGATGTATAAAGCCATGTCCAACCTGGAATCAATGGACATGCTGCACCTTGAAAAATCAGAATCCCATCAAGCTACGCGCTCAAGAGACCTGAACCTCAGGACTGAAATAAATAGGACATGCTGAAGTGACAGATTCATACCCCAGAGGCTCCCTCCACTTTTGAGTAAACTCCCACTCCAGGTTAGCCAGAGTCCCTCATTGACTCTCTTCAAGAGGAATCTGGATGAGTGGATGGGAGATTGTAGGTTTACCCTGGGTATCGCTTCTATGTCACTGTTAGACAGAGGCACAGTATACTAACCTTGAAAAATGTCATGGCAAACTCCACTTAAAATGTGTGTTGAAAGCCAAACACACTCTGGCTAGGATTATAAATGCCCTAGGGCAGATAGCCTAGTATGGACCTATGAACAGAAGCACACACACCAACTTGTACAACTGTGGTCAATGTGGAGTAATGTTTGGCAATGTTCACCCATGTTGGTGAATACACAGCAATGTTGGACAAGCCTGGTTTAAGTAGGCCATAGCTGAACAAAATGCAACATGCTCATAGGTGCCCAACTGGCAATTATCCAGCCTGGTCTGCTCAGTATGAACATTTAAAGCAGTGATGGGACTCAAACCCATGATACTGTGCACCATACTGAAAGTACTGAACCAATACACCATGACAGTATTGCAGTGTTCAGCCAGTATGAAAGAATGTTGACAAGTCTTTGCAAACTATCCCATGGAAACCCTGCAGGCACAGCACAATCCCTGTTGAGTTATGACACAAAGGAGTCTGGCAGTAAGAACACAACATGACTTCCAACACACACTGTATAAATGTCAATATTGGTCATGTTCACACACAGCCACAAATGTAGTGGACTTCAGATCACAACATATGGAAAGGTCACACTGGGCATGCTCACACACTTGGATAAATGAGACATATGTCAGGCAACAAACCATGGAAAGCCTGAACTGGGCATGCTCACACACTTAGGCCATGTCTGAGTATAGCAGTCGGCCACACATATCTGGCAGTTGTATGTGTTAAGCCAGAAACCTCCCACGATCCAGCAATCTGCCCTGTGCACACAGTTAAATGACAACAGACACATATATTAATATACTGGAACCCTGTCATGATCAAACATGTTACGCAGATACATAAGTTGTTCATAGAAACTGGGAAAGCTACGGCAATACAGACCTGCAAACAGTATCAGCAACAAATATTGTGCATCTCCAACATAAACATAGGTGCAGAGGTCAATACTAGGCTGTCTGCCCTAGGGAAATTCATAAGCCTAGGCAGAGTGTATTTGGCGTCTGCCTTCCCAGTAGAGTAGCCTACTGTGCCTCTGTAAAGTAGGTCACAGAAGGCACCCTTTAAGGCTAGTTTGCTGTGCCTCTATCAAGCAGGGACACAGTGGAGATCCCAGGGGTGAATTTGCAATTTCCCATCCATGCGGCTGGATTTTGTTGGAAGAGGGTTGGCGAGGGGCTATGTCTAACTTTAACTGGGATTCAATTCCAGAGTGAGGGTAGCCTCTGGGTAATGAATCTGTCCCTGCAGCATGTCCTATTTAGTTTTGTGCTGAGGTTTAAGTCCCTGGAGTGTGTAGCTCTAAGGGTCTTGGATGTTATGAGGTGGAGCATGTCCATTACTTCTGGGTTTGACATGGCTGTGTACGTCAGGCATAGATTACCTCTGAGTAGGCGTTAAGCAACTGAGTAGAGCTGGAGATCCTTTAGTTGAGCTACATAGGACATCTGTGTGTAGCCCATGATCCTCTTGCGGAGGTACTGTTGTGGACACTGTAGTTGCTGCAGGTGTTGGGTAAGGTACATCCCAAAAGGGCCACTGTAGTCAAACATGGGCCTGATGAATGACTAGTAGAGGGCCACAATGACCTCCCATGATCTACATGCAAACCCCCATGTGATAAGGAGGGCTATATAAAGGTCTTTGCAATGACTCTGTCAATGTGATTAGCAAAGGAGAGGTTACGATCTATGTTGGTCTCTAAATCTGTAAATACATCTTCTGTACTTAATGGATTACCACTTATGTGGTGATTTGTGTGCACCTTGTTTTCCCCAAAGGGGATGACTATGCATGTCTTGGCATTTAGCACGAGGCCATGGCTCTGGAAACAAGCATCCATCTCTGTGAGACCCTTATGGAGGAAGCATGTGTCAGCTGCAGTGTTGCTTATGGCCCCCGGTTAGCAGTCATCTGTGACGTTTGTTAGACATAATCCCCCCGTGTTAGTACATACCGAACAGGACAGGTCCCACAACTGAGCCCAGTGAGACACCAGTTGTAACTGGACTGGAATTGGACATGGCACCTGCAATTCTGACCATGTGGGTTCCATCCCTGAGGCAGATAGCAACACATCTAGTGATATAGGGGTTGATATTTAAGCTGGTAAGCATATGTATGATGCCTGAGTGGGGTATTGTGTTGCAGGCTTCTGCAAGGTACAGGTAAGACTGTGTGAACTCCCTTGCCCTCATCCATGGCTTCAGTAACTGTTTCAAAGATATGAACTATGTGTAAGTGGCAAGATCTGCCCTTAACAAAGCCAAATTGTGTATGATCCACTGTCTGGAGGCTCACAATGTTTTTGATTATGACTTCCATGATAATACGCTCCATAGCTTCTTCTACCACACTAGTCAGGCTTATGGGGTGATAGTTCCTGTGGTCCGTTGTGGCACCACCGTTGTGGAGTGGGAGCACTGTATCTGTATGCCATTCTCAGGGTACATATCCTGTAGTAAGGCTAAGTTGGAACAGTGACTTAATGTGAGTGTTCAGTTCTACTCAGAGCTCGTGTAGGACACAGCCTGGGACACCGTCCGGTCCCATACATATGCTGTGTTATTTGCTGTGGAGAGGGCACCTCTCACCTGTGCATCTGTGATGTCAGGGAGGTTACATTCATTTGGGATGGGCATCTGTACCCTTGGGGGGTAAGGGGGGGTGTTTGTGCAGACTCTGTCTGCCAGGGTGTAGGCTATGTCCGTAGGTTTGGCATATTTTGTGCTGTTATGCAACAATTCAGAGCATATCTGTGTTGTTTCCACACATATTCCTGACATAACTAAAGAAGGCCTTGTGATTATCTGTAGTGTCTGGTCAGTTTCACTGTCAAAACGTGCAAGTGATGACTATATGAGGGATTCAAGTGTCTTGCCAATACTGTTCAGAGATGTCCTCCCTCTGTGGGATATTGCTCTGTTATGTAGTAGCTTCCTCCTTCTGTTGTACAGCTTATATATGGCCGGTGTCAACCAGGCAGGTCTCCTGTTTTGGAGGAGTCATGGTTTTATTTGGGATAGCATGATCAATGCATACCTGCAGGTGCTCATACAATGCGTTTGTAAAGGATTCTGCAGATTGGGCTGTATTATCCTCCAGCACGGGGCCTTTGAAGTATTCCACCCCAGTCTTCACAAGTGCAAAGTCTGCTTTTGGCTGGGGGTGGGGACGGGATATGGATGTCCAGGGAAAGTTGTTTATGGTCTGATCTTAACAATGAGGGTTCTACCTCTGGTATGGAACAGAGTCCCCATGTTGGTGATGATCAGGTCCAATATGTATTCCCCCTTGTGGGTGTGGTGATTGGTTGTGCCATAGCACATAGACCCACAAATTGTAGTGGCTGTAGGGTGATGTTGTTGAGGGCCTGAGTAGTATCCCCAGTCAATATTTGTGTACCTGAAGTCAACCACTATAATGATGTGTGTGAAGACCTTCATATTCTAAACTGTTCCCAGGAAAGCCGGGTGTGGTTCCTGGGTATGGGGGAGTGGTCTGAACTACAAACCAAAAGGCAGTTTTGCACAATGGTAGTTGTATACGTATGGCCTGTCATGCTTAGTGCAGTGGTACCAACCCAGAGGTGTGTGTATCTGTGATTTATATGGATACACCCCCTAATTGTGTTATGTGTTACAAGTCCTGTGGTCACGAAGCATGGTATAGAACATAACCTGGCAGTGCCAGTGTGCATATGTGACCCTGAACTACACGTCTGTTAATGCACAGATATTGTTATCCCCCATACTGAGGGATAGTAAAAGATGTACATTCCTCTTTGGAAAGACTGATGATGTCATCACCCTATAAATACAGCAGGAGAAGGGAAATCATCCAGTAATGCGAATAGCGCGCTGTGCTAATGCGTCTCTCTCAAGTATCATAACATAGTTAGGTAGGGGTTTGAATCCTGCAAATGCTGTGTGTGTGTGGGGGGGGTGGCAGGGGGGTGTGTATGTATGCAATTCTCTGTGAAAGGAATGGCCTTTTTGAAGACTGGGATAACACACTAAAAGATGTACATTCCTATTTGGAAAGACTGATGATGTCAGCACCCTATAAATACAGCAGGAGAAGGGAAATCATCCAGTAATGCGAATAGCGCGCTGTGCTAATGCGTCTCTCTCAAGTATCATAACATAGTTAGGTAGGGGTTTGAATCCTACAAATGACATGTGTGTGTTTGCCACACAGTTTGTCAATGTGTTGTGTGTTTTGCTTTTATTATTGTATGACATATTATAACAGTAATTTCAATGCACACATCAGGTATGTGTGTGCCACATACAGATATGTACCTGTGACCTTTAATAGTTCCTATGTGTGAAGCCTGCCTCATATGATTACAATTGTTACCTTTGCCAGCATGTGCCGCAACTTACCAGACCTTAGGCCATACATGTATGTTGGTGACAATGCAGGCTACTGCACTGATCTGTGTCCTAGGCCAACTATGTGACACACACCCATGAAAGCTTTGATAGATTAATGTGGGTGAGGGTTCATGTCTGGAGTACATGTCAGACATGTTAACACACAGCAAAGTCTGTGAGTGATGGACAACCAGTGTAGGTGTATGGCCACTGTTGCCGATATGCATACTGACACCGTCTTGCTTAGGTGATACACCGAGGGACTGCAGAATACCTTTGGAAATGTGAATATCACAGGATAGACAAGATAACACTTGTCCACATGTACACACCCATTACCCGTTCTACATGATGGGTGCTACCACCTACATGGTACTGTTGGAATACTATGTTAACTACATGCCGATGACAATGCTACAGTTGCGTTACAGCAATACAGCATGGCTTGGACATCCGGTATCTGTCTGTATGATACCCTTGTGGTGGTTAGGTGTGTCATGTGTAGAATGCATTGTAGACCACTGTATGCATTTGCAGTCGTGGATGGACATATCCGTAGTGTGTTGACATGTGCTATATGCCAAAGAGTATTGTTCCCAGGAATGTGTGGGGCTCAGTAAGAATAGCTACTGGTATAGTGTAGTACTGCAGGCATATCACTGATACCAGCTTCTTACATCTGTGCATCAGTTGAGGAGACACCATGTAATGACCTTGGAATGTCAAGCTATGTAGGCTGTGTACAGTACCAGAATGCAGACCATTGACATATGGAAACCGTATCACCCACAGCATACTGTCAAACCATGTCATGTTCCATGCTAACCATGTTCACAAATGTACACCTGCAACTCTGTGCTGCAAACATCACACATGTACTGTCCACACCCCAACACATGTAGGCACAGGTACACACAACAGCCATGTGGCACATGTGCAGACAGTACACTTTGGGAATTAACACTGGTGTATACAAAACTACAATGACAATCATAGTTAATGCATCATGCATGCTCGAATATACCCACAATTATATCATTACACTGTACTGTTAACATGATATTATTACTACAGTGCTATGTAGTCACCCTGTGCATCAGCACCATGCTATCCTGTTCCTGCATCAATGTTACAGATGGCAGGAGGTGGCACAGTTTCATCATATGTACAGGGTGTGTACTTGGTTTGCCAGAGTCTGCCATCGACACATCCAATCAACATGTATGTGTGTGTGTGTGTGTGTGTGTGTGTGTGTGTGTGTGTTAGTGAGGGACAACAGTACAACATGGGGCAATGTTGATGCGATGTGTGTGTGTGTATATGTGTTAGCCCTAGGTGTTAGCATTATGTGTGTCTGTATGCTTGCACACAGTTCCACCACATGGCTGCCATATACGGGTGTTTGTGGACAGCCACAGACTGTACCTGCCAGGTCATACAGATCACTGTCTCTGGCCACGGACACTGTACCTGTGCCTGGCAGGGGTGCTACAGACAATATCAGGTACTAAGCCAGACTGGGTACTGTCATCAGAAGCAGTGGGTTGTTGACTGGACACATATCCCTGCTGGGACTGTCCAGAGCCACGTGCACGTGGTCTTCTAGGACGGTGTAATGACAGCACAGACCCAGCATTGCTGGGGCTGGTACTGGCACTATGGGAGCGGCTGCAGGTTTGTTGTCGTCCGCAACGACTGCCAGCTGATGATGTTGCTGGCATACGTCCACGTCGATGCCTCAACCGTCCTGCACTGTCCTGGCTCCTGGACATGTAGTTGTGGAAGAGATCTAATGTGTCCCCCAACGTCTATCAATGACCTCGCTGATATTACAGATGGCAGCCGCAACGTCACGCATAGTGTCATTCATAGCAGTGCGATGTGCTCTAAGCTCCCTCAGACCCTGTCTGGTGTACCGTTCCATACGTGCCTGTGCCTACATTACAGCCTGGAACATAGCTGAGGTTGAAAGACCTCTGTGAGCACGTCTGACAGGGGCAGTACGACCACGGATGCTCCCATGAGAACCCCTGGACATCTGGCTGTATGGTACCATGTCAGGAATCTGGCCATGGCTGCTGTGAAGGGATGCATGTGCCAATGATACCACACTACCCTGGTCAATGCCCACTGTATGCTGTCCCTCAGCTAAGGACATTGGTGACAATGGATGCATCGGCAGGATGACTGTGCGCATTGATGGGGTTGACTGCTGTTTAGTGTCGATTGGCTGCCCAACAACAGACCCTGTCACAGCTCCCTGTGCCATTACACATGTATCATCATTATCACTATCCCCTGCAGTGGCTTCAGGTTCCCTGCTGCACTCCACCAGGCAACATCACAACCTGTGAGAGGAAGATCGGAAACACAGTTTACAAATGTGTACATGATGTTAGCACACATGCGCACATTCACACATGCGCACAGGCGCACATGCACACAGGCGCACATGCACACAGGCGCACATGCACACTCCTCAGTACAGCAGATACAAACAGACACACCTGCAATCCAACACATACACAATACTGTTTGAGGGTGGGTGAAAGTATCACGAGGAAAAACATCACTGCACACGTGTCAGCATGCAGATTATGTGTTGCACAGGAAAGTACAGTTGTGTACACTTACCATAAATGTAGATGTTAGAGTGTCTTCACTGTTGCAGTCATCACTGTAGGGTTCTTCCTGCCGGCAGGCAGCCCTCGGTCGGCCAGAATCCCAAAGTCTGGGTCCGGCGTCGGCTGTGTACTCACCCTCTTTGATGTCAGAGTGCCAGGGGTATAAAGCTCCCAGCCGATGCCATGTTCTCCAGTTTTTCTTGCCCCAGATGTCAGGTGCCCAAAAATGAAGGCTAAAAATAAAACAAAAATGTAACATACAACAAACCCCATACCCTGTAGCAAATACACCTCAGAAGAAGGGTGAAGTAGGGAATCACACCAATAAAAGTATAAGAGGGGACAGGAGGGTGGGTAACCCACAATGCAACAGTGAAGACACTCGAACATCTACATTTATGGTAAGTGTACACAACTGTACTATGTTCATCGTGTTTCACTGTTGCAGTCATCACTGTAGGGTAGAATCCCAAAGCTGAGATAAAGGGTGGTGGTTATTGAGTAGAAGGGGCGGCTAGAAGGCCTTGCAAGACTGCAGAAGCAAAGCCTGCCCTAGACTTAGAATAAAGAGGGAGACTATAGTGCTTAGAAAAAGTATGCACTGAACTCAAAGTTGCAGCTTCCAAAATATCTTTGGTAGGTACTCCCCTGAGAAAGGCAGCTGAAGTAGCAGCAGCTCTGGTAGAGTGAGTCCTAAATTTTCCTGGGATTTGCTTTCCATGATGAGAGTAACAAAATCTGATTCCATGAACAATCCATTTAGAAATGGTCTGTTTTGAAATAGCTTTGCCTTGGAAATTTGCTGCATAAGAAACAAACAGTTGTTCTGTTTTCCTGATATCCTTGGTTCTGTCCAGGTAAAAGCGAAGCTGCCTGTGCACGTCCAAAGAATGAAAGATCCTCTCCCCCTTAATTTTGTGGATTAGGGAAAAAAGTTGGCAGGTGAATAGTTTGGTTTAACGCCACTTTAGAAACCACTTTAGGCATGAAAGTACGGTTAGTCCTCAAAGAAACCCTGTCTTGAGGAGAAATAATGTAAGGTTCCACAGCCATGAGCGCTTGTAACTCCGAGACTCTCCTGGCTGAAGTTAAAGCCAGTAGGATAACAGTCTTCCATGATAAATACTTTATATCAGATATGGCAGCAAGCTCAAAAGGCGGCAGAGTAAGTTTTTCCAGGACATAATTGAGTTCCCAGGCAGGAATGGGTGGTGTCCTAGGGGGCCTTAAATTCTTTGATCCTCTGAGATATTGTTTCAGAAGTGGATGTGAAAAAATTGGAGGATCTGTATTATAATGTGCAGAGATAGCTGACGCATGTATTTTTATGGAGGAAAAAGATAAACCCTTATGCAACATATCTGTAAGGTAATGTAGAATCAATGGAATATTTGGAATGTGAGGATCTGATTCTTGAGCATGCATCCAGGTGCAAAATCTCTTCCATTTACCTTCATAAGATTTCCTAGTGCTAGGCCGTCTAGCTTCTAAGATAACATCCATGACCTGTTTGGAAAGGGTAGGATTAATCATAGGCCCTGAATACGCCAGGCTGCCAGACTGAGAGTTTTGATATGAGAGTGCAGGACCTGGCCCTGATGTTGAGACAAAAGATTTGGAATCTGAGGTAGAATCCAAGGAGGTTCCTGGGATAGATTTATCAGTGTTGAGTACCAAAATTGTCGAGGCCAATTCGGGGCTAGTAAGATCAGCTTTGGTTTGTCCTGTTTTATTTTTAATAACACCCTTGGTAGAAGAGGTAGTGGTGGAAAGGCATATCCCGAGAGGTTCCTCCAACTGAATGAGAGAGCATCCACTTTCCATGCTAGCTTATGATGGGTCCTTGTGCAAAAAGTCGGTAACTGGTAGTTGTGGGGAGATGCAAATAGATCTATGACCGGGCAGCCCCAGGCTTCTGTAATCATCTTGAATATTTGGGTGTCCAGAAACCACTCGTGTGGGTCTGACAGGTTCCTGCTCAGGCTGTCTGCCAGAGTGTTTTGTTTCCCTGGCAGGAATTGAGCTTGTAGGTCCACTCTGCAAGCTAGTGCTGTGTTCCATAGAGTCATGGCTAGTCTGCAAAGGAGGTAGGAGTGTGAACCCCCTTGCTTGTTTATGTACCACATAACTGTGGTGTTGTCTGTCCATATCAGTAGCTGCCCTGGCTGTGAAAGATCCCTAAAAGCCAAGAGGGCATTCTGCACAGCTAACATCTCTTTTAAATTGATATGTAGATGTTTCTGTTCCTCTGTCCAAAAACCTTGCAGGCCTTTCCCCTGCAAGTGGGCTCCCCATGCATAATCAGAGGCATCCGTGGTTATCACTTGGTAGGCTGGAGGTAGACTGAAGGCTTTCCCTTTGTTTTGAAGACATGCCATGGCCCACCAATGGAATTCCTTTTGCAGGCAAGGCAAGACAGCAATCACTGTTTCCAGACTGTGACAATGCTGGGACCATACACTTTTTAGGTACCATTGTATATTCCTCATATGCAGTCTTGCATATAGTATGAGTAGGATGCAGGAAGCCATGTAACCCAAAGCCTGCAGGAATTTCCTTGCAGTTAGCTGAGACATTAACGCCAGGCTTTTGAAAGTTGAAACCAGCTGTAGTTGTTTTTCTGATGTCAGGAATGCCATCTGGGTTGTTGTGTCTAAAAGAGCACCCAGGAAAGTTATCTGTTGAGTGGGTGTCAAATTTGACTTTTTTACGTTCACAGTGAATCCCAGGTACTTGAGTAGATTCTGAACAAATTCCAGGTGCTGGAGTAAAATGTCCTTGCTGTCTGCTAGAATAAGGCAGTCGTCCAGATAAGGGTAAATTTGAATTCCCTTGAGTCTGCAGTAAGCTACTACTGGTGCCAGGCACTTGGTAAAGACCCTGGGCACAGTAGACAAGCCAAAGGGCAGGGCAGAGAATTGGTAATGTTTCGGGCCTGCCTTGAACCTGAGGTACCTTCTGCACTCCTGTCCGATAGGAATGTGTAGGTAAGCCTCCTTTAAATCCAATGTCACCATCCATGCATTTTTCCTCAACATTGGCAGGAGCTGCTGCAGAGTAAGCATCTTGAACTTTGGTATATCCTGGAAAGTGTTTAAGACTGACAGATCCAGGATGGGTCTCCAAGTATTTTGCTTTCTGGGAACTAGAAAGAGTCTTGAATAAAAGCCTTGTCCCGTCTCTGAATTTGGAACCAGTTCTATGGCCCTCATAGCCATGAGGGACCTCACCTGTTTTAATGCCTCTGCCCATTGAGTTTTTGATAGGTCTGGCCATCTGTTTGGTTTTGGTAAGGTGTGAAAGTGGAATTTGTAACCTCTTAAAACTACATCAAGAACCCACTTGTCTTGGGTTATGCAAGCCCAATTTCGGTGAAAAAGAGAAAGTTTTCCTCCCAGAGGAGCTTCCAGGAGAGAGGTTCCTGGAGCCATGCAGGGGGAGTCATTGAGCCTGTTTCCTGTAAGGTTGACACCCATCTTCTCCACCCCTGGGGGTGGAAGCACTCTACTGTCTAGGTCTATAAGAGGTCTGTGCTTGGGCACTCCCTCTGGAGCGCCTATATCTACCCCTCTGAGGCCTGTCCGAGCTGGGAAAGGACCAATTTTTAGCTGGCCAATTTCTGCTAAATCTAGGAGGCTGAACTTGTAAGAAATCCTTAACCGTTTGCATGGATTTTGCCTTATCCTCCATTTTCTTTATAACCTCTTCAGCCTTAGACCCAAACAAAATATTATGTTGAACAGGAGCATCCAGTAACTTTGCTTTCACTTGATCAGGCAAATTTTGTTCCTTTAACCAAGCATACCTACTAATGACCGCGCCAGTGGCAGCCGCCCTGCAAGAGGCCTCCAAAGCATCAAAACCACAGTGTAAGGTATGTTTTCCCACCTGCTCAGTAGCATGTATCAAATCATGTAATTCTTTATTGTCTGCACATGCAGAAATGGTACCCAGTTTTTGTTTCATAACAGACAAAAGGTATTGCTGATATTTCAACATATGAAATTGACAATTTAAAGCCCTAATGGATAAAGTAGCAGAAGTGTACACTTTTTTGCCCCATCTCTCCAAAGCTCTAGAATCCTTATCTGACGGAATAGGGTTCTTAGCAGTGGTGGCCTTAACACCCTTAGGACCCTGAGAAATGGTTTCTGGATCAGCAGTAGGATTTTTATAAAGAAACTGGTGGGAGTCAGGGACTCTGTAATATCTATCAGGCTTAGCAGGGGCCGGTGGAAAGGAGTCAGGAGTTAAATTAGACTCAGAAAAGACATCATCCACAATATCCAAAATAGGAGGAATAGCCAGGGGTCTGTGCTGGGGAAGAAGGAAATCCCTAAGCCTTCTCTTAGAGTCAGAGTACTCCTGCCCTTCAAATATTCCCTCATGTCATGTAAAGTTTCCCCAAAAGAATAATCCTCAGGAGGAGAAGCTGAAGGAATGGATTCCTCAGCATCAGAATCCTCATAAGGAGGAAAAGTATAATCCTGTTCAGAGGAAGACACTGAAGAGATAGATGCCCGATCAGAGGATTGATAATCCAATTCTTGTCTTGGCCTTTTGTCAGGAGGGGGATGTGAACCCCTAATCATAGTTAGCAAGTCCTCTGCCATTTTAAGCATTTGTTTTTGAGATTTAGGTCCCGGATCACAGGAGGCCTGGGCTTGAGTCTTTGTTTTAGAAGGAGTCTTTGCCTTTGTCTTTGCCTTTACCTGAAGCTGCGTAGGCCTGAAAACCCCCTCAGAAGCTGGTACCTGCACAGCGGCTCCGGACCCATCCGAGGGAGCATTATCCAAAGGTCCTGCACCTGGAGTATTCGAAGGCCTAGTTGGCTCCTCGTGGGAGTCCGTTTCGGCAAGCGGTTCTGTAACGGCCGACGACAGGGGCTGCGAAAGCGCCTCACCGACGATGGCCAAACCAGCAGCTGGCTCTGATTATAAACTGTCGTCTGATTTGGAACTCGGAGGCCTATCCTTATCCTTGCACCTTTTATGATTTCTGGTAGTTGGAAGCGTGTCCGACGACATGTTATAATTAAATCGCCTCCCAAAGTAATGAAAGGCAAAATCGTATCTCCGTTTAATTATACGTTGATTAAATCTAGCACAAAACCGACAACTAACTACGTCGTGGTCAGGGCCTAGACAAGGAATGCAGTAAGAGTGAAAAACCTTATGATGTATTTGCTTCCCACATGAAATACAATTATTAACTTTTTCTGACATCGGTCTGGAGCAAGAAAAAAGTTTCCCCAACGTGGTACTTAGCTTTGAAAAGAAGAATGGCTTCGGAATGAAGCACCAAAAATAACAGGAGTCAGCCGACTGGCACTTGTGAACTGCTTCCACCGCGTGGTAAGAAAGACTGGAGAACATGGCGTCGGCTGGGAGCTTTATACCCCTGACGCTCTGATGTCAGGGAGGGTGAGTACACAGCCAACGCCGGACCCAGACTTTGGGATTCTGGCCGACCGAGGGCTGCCTGCCGGCAGGAAGAACCCTACAGTGATGACTGCAACAGTTAAACATGATGAACATCATGCAGTGCAAGTGTAGACAGCCCTTGTTAATAACAGTATACGTGTACTTGATGGTTTTGTGTAGTTGTTCAGTGACTGTCTCCACCCTGGGACACAATGTGTATAAAGACTGTTGTGCAAGTGTTGCAAGCTGTGGGTGCATATATTTGCACACACACACACACACACACACACACACACACACACACACACACACACACACACGACAGTGCTACACAATAACTGCTATGTGTACTTTTGTGGTCAGTGGAACTGGATGTGGTGTAGTAACGTGAGCCATGATCAACATGCTTCCTGTGGTCAGGCAACTATAATAATGTGTGCCAGCCAGGCAGCTAGCATGCTGTACCTGAAGTGCAGTAACATGACTACATCCACAATTACACAGCAACTTGTTACATGGGTATGTAAAGTGGCCAATAGTGGGCATTGCCTAACATGAATGTATTATTTGTTCAAGACTGTTGCACAAAGACATGGGTAGGCCCCTCACTAGCCTAGTATGAACCTATGAACCTATATACCCCAGGGATTACTTCAGTGTCACTGCTTGACAGAGGCACAGCAAAATAATGGGCATAGTTTTATTCAAACTAAAGGGGTGGCGAAAGCCAAATAACTATGGGCTAGGCTTATAAATGCCCTTGGGCAGATAGCCTAGTATGAACCTATGAACCTATGAACGTATATTATGTGTGCTGCGTAGAGAATAAGTGGGATACTGAAGGGTGGCCATACAGCAGGTGTCATAATTGGACATGTGTAGCAGGCTAAGGTGTAGTGTCTATGCCAAATATGTGTGTGTTGTGCACATGTGCATCAGTTATGCCTATACAATGTCCAGTACTGTGTTGCCACACATGTGTGTCATGCTCTGTGTATTGCATGTGAGTGAGGCAGCTACTGAGAATAATGGGATATGCATAGTCTCACAGCAAACATGCACAGCATGCATTATGCATAGGTGTTACATGTGCACACAGTATACCTCCATATGACATGCACATGTCATTAGCAATAGTAAGTTATTACACACTCGCCAGCATGGATTGGCTGCCCTGCTGTCACTCCAGAGGGACCTGCAAAAATATGACAGTGATTGCCAGTGGCCACAACTGTGCCATTGATACTGTGAGTATGATAAAGTACAGTAGTACAACAGGTGGCTTTCACAAGTGTACAGATTATGCTCAGAATATCAATCTTGCAGAAGAATAGGCAGGTTAACAGCTACACACACAGTACATATCTCACACACTACCACTACAGAGAACAGTCAACTACAGATATGGCATGTTACCTGCACACTCCATTTCAACATGCTGGGTGGCTCCGGCCTCCATGATGACACGTTTGCGGATGTTGTTGTTGTTGGCCTGGAGCCACAACACTTAGGAGGTGCTCCTCCACACTGGTGAGGGGTGGTGGATAGGTACCCCACCACCTGTGGCAAGCTGTTGTCTGTGGATATCAGACGCACGCTGCCGGACATGTCTAATTAAATCACTGCAGTGATGGCATACCTGCTCATATGTCCAGTTATGCATGCCTATGTCATTTACCCGACGGACAAGATCTTGCCACAGTGCAGCCCTCTCATGCTGGTTCTGGCTGGTCCTGGAAAACAGCACAGAGAAATTCTGCACCAGGCTCTGGTGGATCTCCTGATCCTCTGCTGCTGTATAAGGTGGGTTACGCTGATGCACCATCACCCTGGAAGGTAAAGAAAAATATGTGAGCAAGTCATGTGGCACACTTAATATTCTAATGTACTGATATCACTTAACTGCCATATATAGCATCTGTCTGTCTATCAGGGGATACACATGTTCGATACCACATATCAGTGCTCAGCCCACAACTGTCTGACAGTGCCTGCCACACTCCATACAACAAACTAGTATACACCAGCACTCGGCACACTGTCTGGGATACAATGCACAACCTCACACTGGTGGTATGTATCAAGCTAATGGATGAAGAATGTTGTCATCCCATGCAATGAATGCAATGCACATTTACAGTTTAAACGGTAATCCACCCTAGTCTTTGATGCCATACCCCTAACTGACATATGTGCACAGTTGTTAATATAGCCAGCATACTGCTGTCACAGAGTACACATGCTGCCAGGTACACACACATGCCCTGTAACACACGTGATTGCGGCCATGGTACAGGCATCATTACACACACAGTATACATACATACAACACACAAATGTATGACGACACAGATGAGCATTAACTGTGTTCCTTATAGTACTGTGTGCCTCTACTTACAGATACCTATGCATGAGGTATGTAATCTGTGCAGACTACAGGAAACACACCAGACAGTGTTACCAGGGAATGTGAACATACACCATACTGTAGTGTTTAGGCCTACAACTTCAGGTAGTACAACAGTTCATATGTGAGCTGGATTCAACAGCAGTACCACTTACTGAGCATACATGTATTGCTTCTGCCTACGATGGGACACCGCAGGGACACCGCAGTCATACACAGGGAACTACAGCACAACATATGCCAATCTACTATGTTTGCATCCCGATAACTGACGCATCTTTCTCTGGCCTCACACCTACGACACAAACTACCATGACAGACACAAACTCACGCTAAGCTATCACACCTTTACAGACCTTGCACACAGTCAGTGTCACACTCATTCAACCTCACATAGCTGGTATTGCACCGAGTACATGTGTGTGTATTGTGTCATAGGTAGGTACTATGCTATTGGCCCTGGGCCTAGGGCAGCCTAGCCATATGCTACCCTGCCCTTTGGGACACATGTAATGTGATTTTACTTGCTCCTGTGAAACGGTTGCACAGAGGTGACTCACAGGGCATATGACCTATCTCCATAACATTCTTCAGGGGTATGTATGACATCTACTAATAAGGAGCCTTGTTTGTTAATGCTGGGTGGTTTAGTCCAGGTTATGGCATATTTGTGTATAGAAACCTGTACCTCCAGCATGTGCTGTTTAGTGCGGTGACAAGGATTAGGGCCCTAGGTCATGTAGGCTGGACGGATTGTGAGGTGTTGCCATGGTGGTTGGCCGACTGGTATGGGTGTGACATAACTCTGTATGTCCAGCAGTGGTAACCTCTGTGTAGGAAGTATGCAAGGCACTCTAGCTGTGGTTTTGTGAGTCAGTCTGCATAGGGAATGTGTTTGAGGGCATTATCAGTCTTTGTTAGGTATGTCTGTGGCCTTTCCACTTGCTGTAGTTCTCATGGGAGGTACACACTGCATAGGACATTGTGAGGTGTAGAGGGACACACTGACTTACATTTCCCTAGCTGACCCACCTTTTGCGATGACACGTACCATGTACAGGGATTACAAAACGTGTGCCACTGTGGATATCAAAGGGGAGGCTATTTTACACCTGTGTCCCATGTCCCCTTCTGACACCTCCAGTGGTAGGCAGGCAACCACCTATGTGGTAGTTAGTGGGTAACATGTTTTGGAATGGGGTATGGTACTGCAGTATCAACACTGGTGTTCAGTACATGCCTTGGTCACCAGGCACTTGTTGCAGTACAAATGCCCACATGTAATCAGGCACCTGTTGCAGTACATCTGCCTCCATGTCCCCCTCTCTCACTCTCTCTTTATATATAATAGAAGTAGTATAAGAAATTGCCCAAAGATCCTTCTTGGTAAAAACGAACAGCAGAATCTCCAAAAAACTTTGAAGGACCACCAAAATGTATAAATTGAACAGAATAAAATTTATTTTAATAAATAATGGAAACAGGATAAGCGCTTTCACGTACACCACTGGTACGCTTCATCAGATCTAATTATTTTCATTTCAGGCACTCTTATATAGTTGTATCAATTAGTCTCAATATGATAATTAGTTAAATAATCATCAAATAAATTCATTAACTTGTAAATAAAAACTTTCTAATGTCAATCATTAAAAATGTTAAAACAAAATTTCTCAGTAGCTTAGGCTTAGCAAACAGTCATTCAACTTTAAAGAAGTATTATAAAAATATGTATATATATATATATATATATATATATATATATATATATATATATATATATATATATATGTACAGATTATGTAATATATAATTAAGTTATATAAAAATAATATAAAAATAAACATTCATGTAAATGTCCAGATAAATGCATTTATTTAATTATTAACATTTCTCTGATAATTGATATGTATAACTAACTGCTAAAAACAGCAAAAAACAACAAAAATATGCATTAAAGGACATATTTATATTCAAATAAAAACCATTTATCTATTTTAATTTTCGTCCTTCTAAAACAGGTTTGATACTGATGAATTGGTTTAAACCTGGTTCACAGTGTGCACATAGTTTGAATATCCAGTCCAACTCTATCCTTCATTCTATCTCCACCTTTCTTGTTAATCCTGACTTTCTGCAACACCCTAAATCTAAAGCCATGTCCTGGTAAAGCTGCAACATGTTTTGCTAATGCATTACGCTGATCTTGTTTTTTCATATCGTATTTATGATTATAGAGTCTGTCTCTAAACTTTCTCGTCGTCATGCCAACATAAAATGCTTTGCATAATAGGCAGTCTGCTAGATATATCAGATTTGTGTCATTACAAGTTGCATGGAACCTGGGAATAAATGTAAAATTCAAAGTAGGATGAATAAAATCCTGTTCTCTTGTAATCATGTTACACATATTACATTTGTTACAAGGGAATGTTCCATTCCTCTCTATCTTATGTTTCTCTTTTGATTCATGTATATCATTGTCCATGCAGAGAAGTCTTTTTAAGTTTTTACTATTTTTGTAGGTAAAACTTGGTCTTAAACCTACTATATCTCGTATGTCATGATCTACTGTCAAAACATGCCAATTCTTAGATATAATGTTCACAATTTCTTTATTATCATTTGTAAATCTAGTTATTATACTGACTTTCTTCTTGATCTTAAACTGGGTAATACTATGATACTCAGTTGTTCCATTGATGTTTCTGTTTCTTTCAATGCTGTCTTTTTATTATACTGTACTAGTTTCTTATTATATCCTCTTTCTGTAAATAAGCTTTCCAGATGATTAGCCTCTTCTCTAAATTGACAAGGGTCTTTACAGAGCCTTGAGAGTCTAATAAATTGAGATTTCACGACATTCGGAAAGATAAACCTACGGTGCATGCTGTTGTAATGAAGTAAATCATTTTTCCAACATGGTTTTCTATAAAGTGTTGTCATGATACTATTATTCATACCTTTCTTAATAGTAATATCTAGAAAGTCAATAGTACTATAGGAATGCATAAAAGTGAATCTCAAAAAATCTGTTGTAGATTCAAGATATTGTATAAATTCCTTTAAATTATCTAAAGTGTCATTCCAAAACAATAGTATGTCATCAACAAATCTTCTATATAATAAGACACTATTAAAAAAGCTGATGTCTAATAAGTAAGTCCTTTCCCATTGGTGCACTACAAGATTGGCATACGTGTTTGCACAGGGGGTGCCCATCGCTATTCCCCATTTTTGCATGTAAAATTTGTTCTGAAATATGAAAAGATTGTTGTTAAGAACCATGTCCAATAGTGTGCCAAATAAACTGATGTCACTATTTGTAAAGTTAGTAGCCTCATTCAAAAGTTCATAAACAACTTGTATACCAAATTCGTTCGGAATAGATGTAAATAAGTTCTTGACATCAAGACTTACTAAGATACAGCTTTCAGGTATCCCTTCTACAAATGTTGAATCTAGTGTCTCAATAAGCTGATATGTGTCCCTAAGTATATAAGGAATGACTTTCACTACTTGACTCAACTTTTTCTCTAGGTATATCGATAAACTTTCCGTTACCCAACCCTCTCCAACTACTATGGGTCTCATGGGTGGGGGGAGAATGTTCTTATGTATCTTGGGTAAACCCTTTATATGGGGTATATACAGTTGTTTTATCAAAAACTATAAATACAAATCTTTGTCGATTTGTCTACATATCAGCATATCATAAAGATTCTCGTGTATATTGCTGATGATTTTATCTACCATTGAATAGTCAATTTCAGTATAAGTTAAGTCATCATTCAGCATATTAAACATAATTTCACTGCACTCACTAGTATCCATTAGTACAATCCCTCCCCCCTTATCAGCAGGTTTGACAGTTAATAATTGATTTCTACGTAATGACTGCCATTCATTGCTAGTTATATTAAAGAAAGAACATCTAGGTTTGACAGTAGTATAATACTCCTAAAAATCATGCTCACATAGTTTAGTAAAGCATTCAAGCTGCGGTGACAATGTTGGTATAAAATTGCTTTTTTTCTTAAAACACACACTATCTTTTAATATAGAATCATCCACTTTTTCTAATCTATCAGAAAACATTAATTTCAATGCAACATTTCGAACAAACAGTCTGATATCAGTTAAAAGTTCATGCAGTAAACTGCCTTGTGAAGGTATGAATGACAGACCCTTATTTAATAGAGAAAAATCAGCTTCGGAAATGTTATAACGAGAAAAAAGAATTGCTACATAACGATATCCTTGACAAATTTAAAGGGGCGATCTTCGAAAGAAGATTAGCCAATATATATTCTCAAATTGCAGCTTTCAGTGACAAACTGCAACAAATTAAACACAAAAAGCTGCAACGTGATTTTAAAGATTTTTCTATGGGCCAGGTGTTTGTTTGGCCACGCTATAATGAAAAAGAAGGTAGACAGCCTGACAAACAAAAAGAATTGCCCATTCATGAATCTTTACAACCAGCAGCTAGTATTGAAGAACATTGCCCTTTTAATAATATGCCAGCTGCACATACAATCACTTATGAGGGGTCAGCGATTGAAACACCAGGAAATGAACCCTCTAACATCAGGAACAGGAAAGATACACCACCTCCCAACCAGCTAGCGTTTTTAGCTATGGAGAAAAGAAACATCTCTATGGGAGCAAAACCTAAAGTAAATACATGCAACTTGGAACATTTTTTACCTTTTCCTGTACAAATACGCGCAGCATCCAGGAGCAGATCAGGCAGCCGGGGAAGAATGAAACGGAAATTGTCAAACGAGAACAACATGCAAAGAAGACGACAGAGAATTTAGGAACTTTGGTATTTAATTTTTCTCATTATAACATTTCCAAAGCTGATTTTTCTCTATTAAATAAGGGTCTGTCATTCATACCTTCACAAGGCAGTTTACTGCATGAACGTTTAACTGATATCAGACTGTTTGTTCGAAATGTTGCATTGAAATTAATGTTTTCTGATAGATTAGAAAAAGTGGATGATTCTATATTAAAAGATAGTGTGTGTTTTAAGAAAAAAAGCAATTTTATACCAACATTGTCACCACAGCTTGAATGCCTTACTAAACTATGTGAGCATGATTTTTATGAGTATTATACTACTGTCAAACCTAGATGTTCTTTCTTTAATATAACTAGCAATGAATGGCAGTCATTACAATCATTACGTAGAAATCAATTATTAACTGTCAAACCTGCTAAGGGGGGAGGGATTGTACTAATGGATACTAGTGAGTACAATGAAATTATGTTTAATATGCTGAATGATGACTTAACTTATACTGAAATTGACTATTCAATGGTAGATAAAATCATTAGCAATATACACAAGAATCTTTATGATATGCTGATATGTAGACAAATCGACAAAGATTTGTATTTATATTTTTTGATAAAACAACCGTATATACCCCATATAAAAGGTTTACCCAAGATACATAAGAACATTCTCCCCCCACCCATGAGACCCATAGTAGTTGGAGAGAGTTGGGTAACTGAAAGTTTATCGATATACCTAGAGAAAAAGTTGAGTCAAGTAGTGAAAGTCATTCCTTATATACTTAGGGACACATATCAGCTTATTGAGACACTAGATTCAACATTTGTAGAAGGGATACCTGAAAGCTGTATCTTAGTAAGTCTTGACGTCAAGAACTTATTTACATCTATTCCGAACGAATTTGGTATACAAGCTGTTTATGAACTTTTGAATGAGACTACTAACTTTACAAATAGTGACATCAGTTTATTTGGCACACTATTGGACATGGTTCTTAACAACAATCTTTTCATATTTCAGAACAAACTATACATGCAAAAATGGGGAGTAGCGATGGGCACCCCCTGTGCAAACAAGTATGCCAATCTTGTAGTGCACCAATGGGAAAGGACTTACTTATTAGACAGCAGCTTTTTTAATAGTGTCTTATTATATAGAAGATTTGTTGATGACATACTATTGTTTTGGAATGACACGTTAGATAATTTAAAGGAATTTATACAATATCTTGAATCTACAACAGATTTTTTTGAGATTCACTTTTATGCATTCCTATAGTGCTATTGACTTTCTAGATATTACTATTAAGAAAGGTATGAATAATAGTATCATGACAACACTTTATAGAAAACCATGTTGGAAAAATGATTTACTTCATTACAACAGCATGCACCCTAGGTTTATCTTTCCGAATGTCATGAAATCTCAATTTATTAGACTCTCAAGGCTCTGTAAAGACCCTTGTCAATTTAGAGAAGAGGCTAATCATCTGGAAAGCTTATTTACAGAAAGAGGATATAATAAGAAACTAGTACAGTATAATAAAGAGACAGCATTGAAAGAAACAGAAACATCAATGGAACAACTGAGTATCATAGTATTACCCAGTTTAAGATCAAGAAGAAAGTCAGTATAATAACTAGATTTACAAATGATAATAAAGAAATTGTGAACATTATATCTAAGAATTGGCATGTTTTGACAGTAGATCATGACATATGAGATATAGTAGGTTTAAGACCAAGTTTTACCTACAAAAATAGTAAAAACTTAAAAAGACTTCTCTGCATGGACAATGATATACATGAATCAAAAGAGAAACATACGATAGAGAGGAATGGAACATTCCCTTGTAACAAATGTAATATGTGTAACATAATTACAAGAGAACAGGATTTTATTCATCCTACTTTGAATTTTATATTTATTCCCAGGTTCCATGCAACTTGTAATGACACAAATCTGATATATCTAGCAGACTGCCTATTATGCAAAGCATTTTATGTTGGCATGACGACGAGAAAGTTTAGAGACAGACTCTATAATCATAAATACGATATGAAAAAACAAGATCAGTGTAATGCATTAGCAAAACATGTTGCAGCTTTACCAGGACATGGTTTTAGATTTAGGGTGTTGCAGAAAGTCAGGATTAACAAGAAAGGTGGAGATAGAATGAATCATTTAGAAAGGATAGAGTTGGACAGGATATTCAAACTATGTGCACACTGTGAACCAGGTTTAAACCAATTCATCAGTATCAAACCTGTTTTAGAAGGACGAAAATTAAAATAGATAAATGGTTTTTATTTGAATATAAATATGTCCTTTAATGCATATTTTTTGTTGTTTTTTGCTGTTTTTAGCAGTTAGTTATACATATCAATTATCAGAGAAATGTTAATAATTAAATAAATGCATTTATCTGGACATTTACATGAATGTTTATTTTTATATTATTTTTATATAACTTAATTATATATTACATAATCTATACACACACACATATGTATATATATATATATATATATATATATATATATATATATATATATATATATATACATACATATTTTTATAATACTTCTTTAAAGCTGAATGACTGTTTGCTAAGCCTAAGCTACTAAGAAATTTTGTTTTAACATTTTTAATGATTGACATTAGAAAGTTTTTATTTACAAGTTAATGAATTTATTTGATGATTATTTAACTAATTATCATATTGAGACTAATTGATACAACTATATAAGAGTGCCTGAAATGAAAATAATTAGATCTGATGAAGCGTACCAGTGGTGTATGTGAAAGCGCTTATCCTGTTTCCATTATTTATTAAAATAAATTTTATTCTGTACAATTTATATATTTTGGTGGTCCTTCGAAGTTTTTTGGAGATTCTCTCTTTATATATATATATATATATATATATATATATATATATATATATATAAATATATATATATCAATATATACATATCTATATATATCAATATATACATATATACATATATATATATATATATATATATATATATATATATATATATATATATATATATAGATATATTTACATATATATATATATATATATATATATAGATATATTTACATATATATATATATATATATATACACACCGCTCTATATAACTATATATATATATATATATATATATATATATATATATACATACATACATATCTATAGACATTCATATCTATCTGTATATATGTATGTATCTACATATATATCTATATATGTATGTAGCTATTATATCTATATGTATATACATACTCTATCTATTTATATATCTCTATGTATACATACCTCTCTATGTACATATAGATATGTAGATATATATATATATATATATATATATATATATATATATTTGCTGTACATATACATGCACATGTAGGCACATAGACTGCCCACCTTTCATGGTGGGAATATCACTTCTGAAACAGTTGTGAGACCTACCATTCTGTAATGATATTGCACAGATTTGTGCAGACTGCATTATGCTGTCCTCAGGCCATATAGCTGTAGCAGGCCTCACTGGCTCAGTCCCACAGACGGTTCACCTCCACGACATATACCTTCACTGCATGCAGTTTTCAATGCCACGCACTACAACCTATATTGATATGTGCACACAGCAACCTTCAACTACATATGTCCAGCCTTCAGTAACAGTTGCAGTATGTCCCTTGCCCTATGTACATCTGCGTATACATATAGATACAGAGTGCTAACACATGTGGAGGGTTCACAGTATGTAGATTATGCAGTTTACATTACCTTTGTCTCTGACAGCTGTTGTCATATGGCTTGTTTTATTGTGGTCTCTCTCTCTTTCTCTCTCTCTCTCTCGTGGACTTGCAGTACAGGCTGCTTTTGTAGGTATCTGCACATGTGCATGTGATGGCCTCTGCACCAATTGGTGGCCAGCATTTAGTAATTGCATGCAGCCTGCTGTGTGGTAATTGCAATTCTCACTGTGATTTCAGGACACTGCTATAAAATGATAGGTTAGGTAGGCATAGGCCTTTCAGTTTTGCAAGGTGGGGACCATGCTGGTTTGCTGTGGACACTGTTGTGTCAGTCAGAAGCTTGGTATATCTCTCATATCTGAGGCTGTGTTGTAGCCATTGAAATGCATGTTGTACTGAAACCTGACTGTTGCTTCTTCCAGTGCACTCTTCTCAATGTGTATGTTAACTCACACCTGCTAATGCTAACACTGTTTACATTGGAGTATGTACTTTCCTGTGGGGTTTGTGGATTAACTGGTATACAACAGTAGTTCTTGCAATGTGTTGCTATGGCTTTTCTATTTTCCCTTTACATTCACTCCTTGAATGCCTGATATTTGTCTTTACTGGAATGTGTTGCTATGGCTTTCCTAGTTTCCATTTACGTTCACTCCTTGTAATGCATGATATATTTCTTTCTGCACTAAGTTCTTATATGTTTGCTGTGGCTTGGTGGTACTTCATGCAGTCTGGTGAGCCCAAGGTCTGGGGTTTGACACTTACAAAGGTATTTTATTTTGCTGCTGAGCAGTACTGGGGCCTTGTCATACAGAGTGAATAAGGCACTTTTAAACAGTTGTAAGCGGGAAGCAGGAAGTCATTGGGGACACCAGCTAGGGATGTGCAGGCTGGGTGTAGGGAAGGTCCATAGCTGCACATTTCTTTAACTGCAATAGCTGTACATATGTTTGACATTTGCTGTGACATTTGAAAACTTCCACCCCTGAGAGAGGGGTGAGGGCAACTAAGTATATTGTACTAACAATTATGAATATCAGGCACATGCAGTGCTTGTGAACTGCTATACTGTCATTAGTATGTTAGATGGCTACACCCTTGGATATTTCTGTGTTGTACTCCTACATAAGGGCATGCTTGTGGAAGTAATTCTACAGCTATTCACAGAGTGTTTAACAGCAGACAGGCTGATATGCCTGTGTGTTTCTGACACTTCCAGTCCTCAGATACTCTCAGGTATATATCTGACCAGCCACAGGGAAAGGTACATATCAGTGGGATACACCCGTGATATATTCCATATATTCTGCAGTTGTGACTGTGGGGTATTTTGAGCATATGTATTACTACACCATTTCTGACATGCAAGTAGTGTCTACTGTAACTTATTGACAGTTACCATTACATGGGATTCTCCACCTTTCTGCCTACTGTGAGTACATTTCACAGGGAGTCAGTGGGGCACAGGTAACATTTGTTTGCAAATCAGGGACATCCCTGTAAATCAGTCACAGTTGGGAGGTCTGGCCTCTTACCTATTCAAATATGGCGGTGTTTATCCTGCTCTGATACTGTGTGGGGTTTGTAAGGTGCTACTGTAACATTATTACCTACTAGCATGGCTGTTTCTCTTATCACACTAATGTAATGCAATTCCACAAGAATTGCCAGTAAAGATACACAGAACAAGCTTTGTGTAATGGCCTTCCTATTTTCCCTTTACATTCACTCCTTGTATTTCATGATATATTTCTTTCAGCACCAAGTTCTTGTATATCTGCTGTGGCTGAGTGGTAATTCATGCAGTCTACTATTTCCAAGGTCCTGGGTTCAAGACTGACAGGGGTATTTTATTTTGCTGATGAGCAGACTACATGCCTTGTCATACAGAGTGACTAAGGTACTTTTAAGCAGTTGTAAGCGGGTTTGCGCAACGCTTAGCTAAGCGCACACAAGCACACATCCGCTGACTACTGCTTAAAAGTGCTTACTCCCGCTAACACCCGCGCTATTTTCTTTTAAAGAAAAGAAAATGGGGAAATAGGAAAGTGGTGAAAAAGGGGGGTACAAAGAGGGTAGGACAGTAGGAAAACAAGCTCGGGATGTGCAGGAAGGATGTAGGGAAGGCCGATAGCTGCCCAATTCTTTACCAGCAACAGCTGTGCATATGTTAGAAATTTAGTGTGAGATTTGACACCTTCCACCCCTGAGAGAGGGGTGAGGACAACAAAATATGTTGTACAGCCAATTGTAATTATCAGTTTACATGTCCAGCAGACATGTATGCGAAATGGGCAGCTATGTAAGGGGCGTAATTTTTTTGTGGAAACAGAGTGCCCTTTTTTTATTTTTTTTTTCAGGTGAGAGTGGAATGTGAGGTACAGGAAGTAGGTATATTTGGGGAGGTTAACAGACAAGACAAACAAAACACATACAGGGGCAGAGTATGACACTTGTAGGGGGTAAACACAATTGACGGGGACGGATGTTTGGATATCGCAAGCCCATGAGCCCACAGATGGCAACAGTGGAACAGAGATCCCCACTCATGGGCAATTACCACTGCGCCTTCACAGCCCAGGCTGGGGCTGTGCTGGGGGCTGGATAGGACGGGCAGACACACCCGTGAGTTGCGCCACTCTCGCCTCAAGCTGGCGTAGTGGATCAGTCACAGAATGCCTGATCTCACTATGCACCACAGACCGGACCCTATGGAGGGTGAGTGGAGGCTCTCCTCCGGCCACGCTTGCAGAGGGGGGATGAGCCCCATCCCCTGCAGTGCTTCCACCTGAAGGTGGCACAGGGCCACCGGAGGAGGAGGTCCCGGCCTGGGCACTGGTGCAAGGTGCACTCGCCAGCTGAGGTGGGAGAGGTGGGTCCGCTGGAACCCGCCTTCCCTGTTGTCCTATGTTTGGCAGTATTTTATGGTATTTTGGGTTAGTAACAAACAACACCATTCAAAATTAGTTGTAACAGCATGCATCAGTATTCCCATTAATCAAACACACATGAATTCTGAACATTGAGCAGCAAGCATAACACATGCATATTTAGAACAACAGTGGATATTCCAACAGCATGCAGGGTTGATTGGTGGCAACACGCCATCAGGTTTGGATATGTGAACAGGGCACATGCATCAACGTACATGCAGATATGTATAAACCAATAGGAAAAATGTCCACGGGAATTAATTGTGAATACACATACCCAGTTTGGTGTGGAATGGCATAATTTGTGAAAATAGGGTAGGGTGGAGAAATATTACATTAACAACGTAAACTACCTATACATATACTGTACATTCCTAGTAGATGCAGATATATATCCCCTACATGTATTAGTACAGTTTCCTGTATGTAACCTTAGGAATGTTGGTGATGGGGATGTTACTGCTACATTAATATACATTCCATTTTTATACATATATGTTCATATCTGGCTGTGTTCAGGTAAAGCATCCTGCTACATTTGATTTATATGGGTCTAGACAACTGTGGATGTTCAGCATTTCATACAACCATACTATCTCCATAATGCAAGGGTACAGCAACATATCCAAATTGTGGGACGGACATAGTCCAGGTTCTGTACTTTATTAAAGACATTTCACTCTTTAGTTGTGGCTGTCTCATTCATTTCATTATGTAGTGAATGCAGTATACCTTTATTCCAGACTTATTACAGCTTTCTTGGTAGCTTCAAACTCTCTTTCTCACACTCTCTCACTTATGTTATATTTACATTTCAGGATAGTATTTAATTCTAGGCTTTATTAACATTTATTACTGGGTTACAACAATCCTTTCCAGTTGACTCACTTATTTCATATGTTAGAATTTACAAGGATGTATTCGACAGATGTCTATCCTTTGTTGATTGATTACAACACTCATTTTCAGGCTGAAGCAGTTATCTGATATTACAATACAGGTGGAAACTCTATTTGAGACTTGTTTAATCTTTATTACTGGATTGCAATTTTCCAGGCTGCATCACTTACCTAATCTTACAATACTAGCAGAATCTTTCTTCTAGGCTTATTTCACCTTTATTACTGGGTTACAACACTGAACTCTTTTACAAGCTGTCCCACTTATATTCTATAACAATACCAGCAGAATAATTACTAACCTGCCTGGTGGCGCAACCTCGCCAGCCTATCAGCACAGGCTTGCCGATTCGCGGAACGAACACCTTCAGCTGTAATATAAATGAAGGAATATTGAAACATACCTATCCATACTATAGGCTAGGATAGCATTTCTTACATACTTAATTACATGGATACTTACTCAGTAGTGGGGCATTGGGCATTTGGCGGGCCTCCTGGATCCTTCGGTCCAGTTGGTCCTCCTTTCGTCGCTTCAGGTCCGCATGGTGGTGACGGACCTGTTCACCAGTCCTCGGAATGCCTGTGGCACTGGTGAGATCATGTGCCAACCGGTTCCATGCCTCTGCCTTATACGCTCCCCATTGAACCTGGCCTTGAATGAGTTGCGCTTCATGATCATGGACTAGGAGCCAAACCATATATTTTGACTCCTCAACACCCCACCTTTGTGCTCTAAAGTGATTTCCCTCTCCTGCACCTGCCATCCTGACTGCAAATGGGTACCACAATCAGTTATGGTGTGTATTCCCGCCTATGGGGCTTATATATGCCGGTTTTCCCACACTTATCTGTGATTGGCCATTTTGGATATTTCTCTGCTTACAGCAAACCTGCTTTGTCATGGTTATATTTTCATTCATTCCTATATGTATGGTAATACTGTATTTCTCAGTACAACTGTCATGGCTTAGTGGTTCAGTACTCTGACTATGGTGCACAGTATCCCGGGTTCGATCCTTGCCATTGCTTTTTTATTTTACTACTGTCTAGACAGGCTAGTAGGTGTGTCTGTGTAAAGGCGACTTTGCTACAGCTTGCCCAACATTGCCCAATGGTAAGCTGGTTGGTGCGCTGCGCAGCTCTGCGCAAATGGCTTACGCTGGGTAATGTGTTATTTAGCCATAAGCACTCATATTAAGCTGGGTAAAGCACTGCCCAGCTACGGGCACTCATACTGAGCTTGTTAAAGTGTTGCTCAGCTACAGGCACTCATATTAAGCTTGTTAAAGCGCTGCTCAGCTACGGGCACTCATATTAAGCTTGTTAAAGTGTTGATCAGCTACAGGCACTCATATTAAGCTTGTTAAAGCGCTGCTCAGCTACGGGCACTCATATTAAGCTTGTTAAAGCTCTGCTAAGCTACGGGCAGTTATGATCCTTTTTATATATACATAATATAGGTTTTGTTCAGAAATACATAGGCCATTTCATTACATTTTACTTAAATTAAATTTATATATATCGGGGAATTGTTTCATACTTATTTAAAGAAAAATGGAGGGGGATATTGTGGGGCTCGAACCGTGACTACCTATTCTTTGCGCGACGTCTCTACCTCTACGCTATTGCTACTTTGCTTAATTTGCATATGTAGATCTTATATGCTTTTCAATGTCATATCTGCTAACTGTGGTTGAGCGAAGGGCATACCCGCGCAAACGAGCGGAAATTCAGACAAACATTTTGGAAATTATAAAAAAAAAATGGAAACTGCTATTTTTACATTTTACATATTTTCAGTAGGGTTTAGTCTGTGGGGATGTGTGGTGTTGTGTTCCTTGACATTTCAGCGGAGTCGCTCGTGGGTGTTTACTTTCAGGACTCTGACTTTTCTGGGGGCGTGTCCCTTTGATGTACTCAGCAATCGGACACGCCCCCTACTTTCCTACACTGACCGTGTTAGACTTGGGTATGATTCAGCATGCCCTCATGCATATGCATGGCATGCTGATGTCATACCGTTCAACTGCAGCCTCCGAGTAAGACATATTAAGTCTTACACGGAGGTTTCGTGAATCCGGCCCATCCTCTTAAGCATAAAGGAATGAGATTTATATTCACTGTGTTTGACACATTAGCACCCCCAACTAACAACATGGGTTGACAAGATTTAATATCTAAGAAGGAACAACAGTGTATTATTACATTAAGTGCTTTGTTTTTGCAGTGGATGGATGAATATTTCTAATTTTATCACTAGGAGTTTTTCTTCATATTGACGCTAAATGTCAGTATATGCTTTAGAAGCTTTGGTTTTATGACTTATTTTTTTTCTAAATTCTTTTCTATCATTTTTCAATACACACACGCACACACACACACACACATATATATATATATATATATATATATATATATATATATATATATACACACACACACACACACACACACACATATATATATATATATATATATATATATATATATAGATATAGATATATTATAGTACCCGATTAAATGCTATTCAGATCATTAATGAGCATTTAAACTTTTTTTTTTCATTTGGTTGAATTAAACACTGAAACACTACTGAAACAGGTCCAATAGAATTAGTGCCCTAACCTGGCTAACAAATTCAAAATAAGTAAGATAAGTAACACTATTTAACCAGCTGGTCATGTGACTTTATGTTCGGCATTCAGTCCTTTGGATAAGACATTATACCACAGTCCAGTACGTCTAAGTCTGTGGTAGTGCAGCTGGATGTAAAGCTTTCAAGGCATTTCCCTAGTTAGTATGAATACCAGCTCAGGTCTCCCAAGAAAAGAGGCCATTGGCCTAGTCAGTCTAACCTGATCAACAAAGTGTAAATAAATAAAATAAACAGAATTGTCTTCTATTTGTAATATAGTATACATATACATGAAACTGGTTTACTATCTTTGTTCTATACCTACTAGATGCTGTGAAACTGCTGTTGTATGCAGTAAACATGCTGATTATTTAATTATGTCTTTTTGATTCCTTTTGGATGGTTTCTTGGTGCTGGTGTTATTTCTAGAACCTTTTGAGGTTTATGATATCAATAAAACGATAACTGATAGTCTGTACAGAGAACAACAATGACTGTATAAAGGCAGCAGTCACTGGTACATCAGTGAAAGCCATTTAGTATACGACTATCATCTTAAATGCACAGTTCTACATGGCTCTAATTGTAGAAAGTCCTCCCACCCTTTGGTCGGAGTCTCATTATCCCACATTACCAGAATATCATCCCCCTCTTCGTGATCATTCTTCAGAAGATAGTATGCACTTCCTAACCAAATATTTGCATATTAAAATGTAGTATTTTGATTTGCAAGATATACATTACAACAGAATATGACTAGCAAAGAAAATGCACTTTCTTGATTCTTTACTATAAACATCTCTGGACAGGTAATGTCCAGAAAACGCCAACATACAGTAATGTCACAAAACAACTAAAAAAAAAAAATGGTGAAGGATTACTAGAAATTTCACAATTTTAGGGATGTTCATGGCAGGTTGCTAAGGACTGCAAAAGCTCCACACTTGCTCTCCCAGGTAATGTATAGGACTCTCCAGTAATTCTGTTTGTTTGCCTTGTTCAACTTTCTAACCAAAATAAATACTCCATGCAGTTCTTCAGGGCCCTAATGTCAAAACTAATCACTCTACTACCAACTCAGACCCTCCTGCAGTGTTAATGTAGAAAATGTTTAGAAGAGGGGGGAAACAAAAATAGATGCATCTTTGCTTGAGGCAATACAAGTAGCTCTGCAAAGTTACATAAAAGAAATCTATCCAGGCAACATTTTTTTATTGAATACAAGCCAACCCATAGAATAAAAAGGATAAATGGCCTGACTACAAGCCAGGTGACTCAAGTTCATGCAGCAGCACTGGTGTCTGATGGAACTGGCAAGAGGTATAAGCGTGCTCATCCTAATGAGAAAAATGGGTGGGTAGTGGTTCATGGATGCCCTGGTAATGATCCAGTGCAAGCACAGAGCACAGGTACTTCTCAAAGCTGTCTAAATGATGGCTTCCTGGGCACCTCTGACTCTTATTTGGTACTGGGTATGTCACTCATTTGAATAGATCATATGGGCTTAACCTGATGGGGGAGGACTTGATGGTCAGCAGGCACAGATGGCAGGCATAGGAGCAAAAAGTTACAAAAAAAAATTAAATTACAATTAACACAAACCTGGGGCCTATGTAGGAAAGATGCAGAGCAGTTGTTACTGCACACATATGGCTGCTTACTTCACTGCACTCTAAGTGAGCCATTTGTAAGAGAAAGCAGCACATGTACTGGTTTTGTGGTAAAGGTCAGTTTCAGCTATGGCATTATTAGACATCAGAGCTTTTTGGAATTTAGAAAATAATCCAACAAACATGAGTCTTAAATTTTCTTAAAAAAAAAAAAAAAAAAAAAGAGTGAAAAAGTATCTGTTATACAGAGTAAATGTGTCACCACTTCACATAAGTACAAAACACACTGGAATCGCATCTACAAATGTTAATATTTGGGGAGAAGACTACTGAATACCAAGTCATACATGGAAAGTATAGCTTTAAACATTAATGAGGCAGGTACAAGAACCTGTGGGTCTATATCATATGAGCGAATCGCACAAACTGCGAATGCTCATATCAAAACGTACCAAACCTTGAACGTCCTATTGTGGGGGGCTGTGCCCCCCCCACATCCCCCGCTAAATATATATTCCAACTCCGAAATCACATTACAGTGAGGAAAGGGCAAATATCCCATTCTTCACTGTACCGCGATCTCAGAAAAAGCACTTAGAGGCCTGGTATGTTCGATATTATGAGCATTCGCAATTTGTGCGATCCACTCGTATGATATAGACCTGAACCTGTACGTATTTTGGTACATATTTTTTCTACAGTGCAGTGTTGAATAAAAGTTAGTAATCACAATGTCCTTTTCTTGCCCATCATTCAGATATCATACGGTGACACAAGTAAAGAAATATTTGATAGAACTGAAGAAACATATTTGGAGAAGTGAAGACATGTTTGTTTCCAATAAGTTATGCACTTAGATTAGAATACAGGAGTATAATTGTCAGTGGAAAATGGTCCAAATATAACCACCATGAATTCTCTAAGGAACTTTAGCAGAAAATTGAAAACTTTAGATCTAGAAACTCTATTTGCTCTGTACTACAAGAGAATAAGCCAAGAGGTCTGAAAAGATACGGATAATAAATTCCTGCATGTTGGTGGGAACAACCTTTGAAGGGATTCATCATTCTAGCAATTGACTCTATTCAATGAAGTATAATATTGTACAACACAAGCAACAATCAAATAAGCACACCAGCTGGAATACTTAAGTCTCTAGAATAAGTTTTCTCTTGATGCAGTTGTACTAAATTTCAAAACTGATGCAGCAAAACTTTTTAAATTCACTGCCATCTCTCTTCAATTACACCCAACTTGAATAGTTATATTATTTAATAAAAATTTTGCTTATTCAGTAGTTTTGAACTTCATATCTGAAATGTCAGACAATACTTACTGTGAACTCAGTTTCATATTTACAATTTTCTTTGCTATAGCAAAACCAGAATCATTCAGCTGTTCCCATTTCAACATGAAATTATGCCAGTCTGCTGCACTATCTTTAATCTTCCGAGCACTCAGTTCTGAAGAAGGTCTTTTCAAAGTAACAGACACAGCACTTCTCCCTAAGGGAGGTAAAAACAATATTTCAGCATATATTATAAACACTGTAGCAAATCTCTTTTTTTTTTCAACTATTCAAATACCTCCATACATTCCATATATACATGAAATGTTAAACTGGAGTCCCATATGCCTGAGATGAATGTACAAGATCCAACCTTGGGTTTCTTCAAAGAAGAGGACCCTGGCTTAAGTGGAACTAACCCATTCAAAGAGTGAGTAAATAAATTAAATAAATAAAATAAAAATAAAATACTGTCCAAACTTAACATCACAGTCTTAACCCTTCTTTAAGGTAAAAAACTCACGTTTACCCCAGTACTGGCCAACATTCAGAAGCTAAAATAAGTAAAAGCATTAAATAGCTATGCAAAACAAACCTAACACTCTAAAAAAGGAAAACAAAGAAAAAAAACTAGTATTCTTTAAATATTAAAAGGTCTATACTGTTTCCAGTCCTACAACTGTTCTGTCTTCACTATGTGTGCAGCTTAATGACACAGAGGCATAAAGCTCTGAATGTAAACCAAACAACAATGTATCAAATGACCTGGGTGCTGAAGGAGCCATCAATGGAAGATGAGACTGAACTCCTGATATTTGACTCCTGTTACTGTCTGTGTCCATCCTGGGGGAAGGGAAGTGACCCAGCACACTGTGATGCTGACATTTTTTGGCGATACAGCAATATAACATGGAGTAGGGTGTAAGTGCTCATCAAGGACAAACCACACAGGTACACTAGCTCCATATTTATATAGGTGGGAGTGCTTATGCATGCTGGTGAGGGAGCACAGCTATGACAAGATCAGCAGCAAAGTTCCAGTTATCAGAATCAAATCCCTTATTAATATCAAACAAAAATGAAAGTTATGTACTTACCATAACGACAGATCCATGTTGTCAGATTTTGTTCCGGTTCAACACATGGATTTTCGGAGCTGGATGGATCCAACCTCAGCATCAACTCTGCAGCTTCTTCAGATAGGACTCCTTCCCATCCATAATTCCCTGTACTCCACCTTAATACATCAGATCGAGATTGCCCTCATCTAATACAAATGATTTACAATTGAGAAAATATGATATTTGTTGCTAATGACAACAGAGGGGGAGAGAAGGAAACAGAGCAGGACTGTTCACAGACAGGGAGTGAAGTAATAACCATTCGGTCATCTCCCAAAGTCATATGTGTCAATTTAGAAACGGGGGAGGAGGGAGGGAGGAAGGGAAGTTGAACAGGACAAAAATCAGACAACATGGATCTATAGTAAGTACATGACTTTCTTATCCAATGTTGTCTATTTTCGCCTGATTCAACACATGGGACAGAGTCGCAAGCTGTCTATCTGGGTGGTATCAAGGAAGGACATTCCTGAGGACTGTGGAACCAAAAGAAAAATGTAACCTAGAATATACATCAATTTATAATAAGACACAAATGTACGGACTGTAGACCAAATTGCTGCAGTACAAATGTCATAAATGGGAAGCCTTCTAGAAAAGGCTGTTGAAGTACATATTGCTTTAGTGGAAAGAGCTTTAGGCTTAGACTGAAGATCCAAATTTTTTTTTGTTACAGACCAAGGAAATTCAATCTGCCAAACTAAAAAGAGTAACTTTACCAACAGCTTTACCCAATTTTGGTTTCAAAGGCAATAAACAACTGATCAGATCTCTTGAATGGTTTTGTTCTATGAAGGCAGAATCTGAGTTGACGGAAAACATATAACATATGTAAAAAGTATTTGCATTTGTTGAAACATCTGGGAAAACAATACTGGTAAACTTACAGAATGATTTAAGTTGGCTTCAGATGACACCTTGCTAAGAAAGGAGAGTAGTCCTCAGAGAAACTATGTCCTTGTGATACACCAGATAGAAGTGCCTGCAATTCCAAAATATGCCTGGCTGATAAAACTGCCACTGGGGGAGATAGAGAAGGAATGGACTGTTCTGCATCAGAATCTTCATAAGGGGAGTACGAGTGTTCCTCCACATCAGAATGTTCTGAGAAAATGGAGCCCTGTTCAGAAGAGGGAGAGTCTTCCTTCACTCTGGGTCTCTTGTGTGGAGGGGGTTGGGAACCCCTGATATAGGAAATTAAATCCTCAGCCATTTTAAGCATCTGCTTTTTAGGCATGGGGCCTGGGGATGGGCCCTGTGCAACAGGCCTCTTGGGATGCATGGCTGATTTGGACTTAGTGAAGGCCTTAATGGAAAAGGAAGAAGAGGGTCTAAATACACCCTGGGTGGAAGTGGACCTGTCCACATTAGGAGGCTCAACACTCACAGTGGTTTCGGTGGTTGTAGTCAGAGTTAGGGCCGAGGTACCAGCGGTCTCGGGTACAGAAGACACCACCAATGAAGTGTCATCGGTAGTCAGGGACTGCATAGGCATCTCGCTGAGAACCGGACCACGTGCAGCCGGTTTTGGCGTGGTGTCGGTGGAGACCGCGGACCTCGCGTGTCGGTCCTTGTCCTTTCGTTTTTTGGACAAAACGGTAGTCGGAGTATCCGACGACATTTTATAATCAAAGGCTTTACCAAAATAATGTTGGGCGAACTCCGCCCAACGCTTAATAGTGCGTTTATTGAAAGTAGCGCAAAAGCGACAGCCCGAGACGTCGTGGTCTGGGCCTAAACAAGGTATGCAGAGGGAATGGAAATCCTTATGCGGTATTTGCTTCCCACAAGAAATACAATTGTTAACTTTGTCTGACATCGGTCTGAGGCAAGAAAAGTTTCCCCAACGGGGTACTTAGCTTTAAGGAAGACTTTGGTTTCCAATTTTTCATAAATTCAGGAGCTGGCCGACCGGCACTTGCGAACTGCTTCTGCTTCGGGCACCGCGCGGCAAAAAAAGACTGGAGAACATGGCGTCGGCTGTTACTTATATACCCCTGTCGCACTGACGTCAGGGAAGAAGGCGACAACAACCGACGCCGGACCAAGACTTTGGAATTCGGCCGACTGAGGACCCGCCTGACGGCAGAGAACCCATATGTGATTACTGCAGCTGTATGCACGATGAACATCTATGTCCTTGTGATACACCAGATCGAAGTGCCTGCAATTCCAAAATATGCCTGGCTGACAAAACTGCCACTAGAAAATGTTTTTCCATGTCACGCAGCTGCAGGTTCAAAAGGGGATTGAGTTAGAGCTTGAAACATTATGGTACTCTCCCATGGAGTAACCGGATCTATGATGGGGGAACATAAAAGAAAGGCTCCTCTCAAAAAGGCTTTAGAGATCTTTAGGGAAGTTATGAAGAGTCATTATGGCCAATATGGAAGCTCATAATAACTGCCATTTGAACTTTGATAATGGAATAACTGCAGCCCTTGTCAAAGAGTTCTGATAAAAATTCTAAGATGGACGGAATGGGTGATGAGAAAGGATTCAATTCCTTAGAAATGGCCCAGATAGAGAACCTTTTCCATTTGCTAAGGTATACCTTTTTTTGTGGCTGGCTTCTGAGAAACTGATATAATCTTCACCACTGTAGTGGGAAGCCTGGCATCTCTGGCTATGGTCAAAACTGGAGAAATCATGCGGTTAAGTCCCAAGAACTTCTGATCCACTGGCCTTGCACTGCCTTACTTTCTGGGTGGACTTGTTCATTAGAGTTAAGGAGGAAAAAGCATATAGGAAACTCAGGGACCAATTGTAAATCAGAGTATCTCTCAGTGATTGACCCTGTGGAGGAAGCAGGGTAAAGTAATTGCTGCATTTGTAGTTGAGGTAGGAGGCAAAGAGGTTGCACCAAGGCTGGCCCCACTGATGGAAAATCAGGGTTGCCACTGTTGGACTGAAGAACCACTTGTGAGGCATCAGGATGATCCAGTTCAATCTGTCTGCTAAAACAAAGGATGATTTTAGAATGTGTGCTGTTATCAGAAAGTGGTGGGAAAACATAACCCACTGCCAAACTCTCATGGCCTTTTGACACAGCAAACAAGAATAGGTTCCTCCCTATTTGTTGATACACCATAGTACGTTCATACTGTCCATCTATATGGAGATCACACCCTTAGGGAGGAGATCCTGGAATGCTGCAATGCTAGGAGGACTGCCCTCACCTACACAATACTGATGTGAAGATTGGTCTCTATGTATGATCATGTACCTTGTACCATCTTCCCTTTGAAATACCACACCCCACTCAAGAAGGGAAGTGTCTGTGGTTACTGTCACTACTGGATAGTCCAAGTGAAATCAGCATTTCTCAGTTACTGATGAGGACACAGTCAGTCAGGCAATGTGTCATCTGTACATCTAAGCGAATTAAAACTTTGCATGCAATGGGTTCATGTTCTGAGATCTTTGTACTGCTAGAGTCTATTAGAGTAGTCTCATATGGTACAACCATCAGTAATGAGGAGGTCATAACACCAAAGAGGTGCAAGATCAAGCTTGCTGGGGGTGAAGGATGATGAAGCGCCTGTATGGTAGTCAGACATAACGATAAAACCCTGGTAACAGGAGGATGGGGATCTGTAGGATGATACTGAGGTAGTATCCTACAAATTCTATTTGTTGGGTTGCTGTCAGATGACACTTGTAAAGATTTACTGTTATTTCTAAATCCTGCGACAATCTGAGTACAAGATCCAGATGGCGCAGCAGCAGACACTTGGAGATAGCAGTTAGGAGTCAACTGTTGAGATAGGAGAAAAGTCTGATCCCTAGAGAACGCAAGTGCGCACTCACCACTGCCATGGTCCTGAAACCAAAAGGCAGTGCTCTGAATTGATAGTGAGAGTGGCCCCTAGTCAGAAATCGTGGAATCTCTTGGAGCACTTTTCTATCTTCACATGATAGCATGCATCCTGGAGGTCTATTAAGCACATCCCAATATCCTTCCTCAGAAAAGGCAATATGGACTGAATCATGGCCATCTGAAATTTTGTCCGTTTTACAAACTGACTGAGGTGGCTGAGATCCAGAATAGGTATAAGGCCCCCTATATTCTTTGGCACTAAAAAATAAATAAATAAATAAACAAGAATAGACTCCAGATTCTAAATGATCTGGGGGGAACCAGTTGGAGGACTCTTTCTAGCAGTTTTGAAATTTCTACTGCTGCTGCTGTTTCTCACTGACTGGGTGGAACACTAGGGACACTCCTCTTTTTCTGAGGCGGAAGGGAAAAGGGAATCAAATAACCTCTGGAAATTATATTTAGCACCCATGTATCTGTGGTTATGTTTTGCCAGGCTTGTGGGTGCAAAGACAAGCACCCCCAACTGCCAAAAGAGTGCAGCAGTCAGGCAACCGTTCAGGGGTATTGACAGTGCTTCTTGAAAAAAGGACCACAGAATTCCTGATTTTGCGGTCTGCCTCTGCTCAGAGGGAAACGTCCATTACAATTACTTCCACCCCTGCCACAAGGAGGTCTATCACCAGGAGAATCATGATAAAAGCTCTGTGATTTTTGGAACCACATCTTTTTCCTTGCCCTCTGATTCATAAAGAAGGATCTCTGTGGAGTGAAAAAGCGGATTCCCACTGTAGACATAGTCTTGTCATCCTGTTGACTCCTGGTTAATGTGTTTTTAACTTTGAGTCCAAACAGCCCGGAATGTGTAGGGGACATTAATGAAGGAGATCTTAAAGCCAAGTGACGGAGATGCATCCAAGCATACCAGTGCATGGTATAGCCATTGTTTGCTTCTCTGGCTGTATCATCAGCTACATTTGAAAACAGTCATATGGCTACATTGGAGGTTGACTGTAGGGTAGACGGCTGGGAGTCCGTTTTCTGAACATTTGTAGCCAATACACCCAAGAGAGATTTGAACATTTTTTTGGTCAAATCTCTCTGGAATCTAGTAACACGAGACAAATAATTCAGTGATCTGACAGCAAATGCTGTAGATGCATAAGCCAGTTTCCCAAATCTGTCCATCACCCTAGACTCCTCGTTAGGGGGATGAACAGAGGAACATTCCACACACAGTGCCTTCTCTGTGGCCACTGCTACCACCATAGTGTCCAGTGGAGGACCTTTACTCCAATGTTTCCTGTCCTTAGAGACTGCTAAAATTCTGTCTGTTTTTTGGGGTAAAGGCTCCACCACATCAGGGTCCTTCCAAGCCTGTTAACTCATTACACCCGAGTGATGCCTCCAGGTGCATCTGCAGTTAACTCCTACTGACAATTCTAGGCATTGAATATTGTTTGTTCATATTTGCATCAATACTTCCAAAACCATGCTATGTTTGTGTCTTTCGGCTTTTCCCGGTTAGGGGTCGCCACAGCGGAACTCCGGTCCGCTAATGATTGGTAGTTGATTTTTACGTGCCGAGTTACCAGCCCTGACGCACAACCTTCAATGAAGGTATGCCCATTCATGCATGTCTCCACGAAGAAGACGCTCTAGCTGAGAATCAAACCGGACAGAGTCTTACTGTGAGGCGACAGCGCTACCGCAGCACCACCACCGCGGGTCCAAACCCATGCTATGTACAAGGTTTTAAAAGATTTCATCTTAAAGTGTGCACAATGGCAAACTCAGCTGCATTAATATTTGACCTCTGTCTAGTGCAGATAAATAGATATTAACTGTTGTTTTTATGATGTTAAATTATATAGAAATAATTTTCACATTTTTCTAAACTCAATCAAGTAACACAGACAGAACTACTTAGCTTCATAAGAAAGCTCTCAGTTACATGAATAAAATGCTGCTGACAGTATGTGTATAACTTCTGTGGTTGCTGAGAGATAAGTTGTCTAGCAAATATTACAAATGTAATATTTATGGTGTTTACTGTGACTTATAAAATTTGGTTTATAACCTAGAACCTAAAGATTACTACTACTATAAAAATAGTTTCTGCTGAAGCGTTTGCCATTTATATTTCTTTCATAGCACCTATGGTTCCAGAAACAAGAACATTTGTTTGAAATGTGAGGATATAACTTGAATTCCATCAAAAGGCTTAGGCTCCACCCGTTGGAAGTTACAGTGCAAACCTCCTGAGCTCTGTTGGAGTGAATGAGTTCAGCCATGAGATCAATGAAGGGATCAACAGTTGGTACCACCCAGGATAATGTAGGAACTAGGGTTGCCACTCCTCCGTTTTTTTCTGCACTATCCGGAAATCAAACTGATTCTCCGGTAGTCCAGAAAACACTGTGCAAACTCTGGTATTCGGTTTCAAAAAAGGAAACAGACTATCGGAGTTTGTAAATCGGCTGATTTACTAAGTTTTTGTTTTACAGAAAAGCATAGTAAATCAGCTGAAAACAGGCAGCAGGAACGGGAAAAGAGGGTGTTCCCTGCCAGGTGATGTAACTGTGACGTCACAAAAATGGGCGGAATATGGGCAGGAGAGGGGGTGGGTGGGTGAGGTTACTGGTGATGTGAGGGTGTGTGGCTTTACTTCGGTTTTAGCCACAACGAAAGGTGGCAACCCTATGTAGAACTGGAACCAAAGGCTTCCAAGAACAAAGATTCATCAGGTGAAGGATCTTGGGTAGACACCCCCCCCCCTCTCTGTTTCATCAATTCAAGGATCTCACCTAAGATGATGTCTTCTGAAGGGGACCAGGGGACTCTTCACCCTCCTCCAAATCAGTGTCTTCTGTGAATCAGGAGGTTCAGAATCAGACAGGGAGCTAATGCAGCAAGGAGCCTCGAAAGCTTGTGATTCCAACTATCCCTGTTGGACAGGAAGATGGGAATAAGAGGCAGAATCCTGATGGGATTTGGGATGCACTGAACTGGATGGATGAGTCTTCTCCTGAGGCATAGCTAGGACCCTATGAAAAGCCTCAAAGGCTGAAGTTATAATTGATTCAGCGGACCTAACCTTGTCCAAGGACAACAGAGATTCCTTGGTGCTGACGTGCCTCAACTCTGAAGCTGAACTTGAATCCGAGCTGTCAAAAGCCAAAACTCCAAGAGGCAAAGATGGTCCCGACAACATCAGCGTTGATCCATCCCCCCAAACCTTGGTACCAATGCATCGCTCAGAGTCTCTTTGCAATGATGTGAGAGAGAGGGATGCTGCCGGTGTCGAAGCCACAAAGGCTATTGACCTCAGCGGAAAAGCTTCAGTGCAGATTGGGGCCAAAGTGACCAGTTCCAATGCTCGTAAGTTGGACCTGTACTCAGCACGTTCCCAGTAGGCAGTACAGAGAGAACACCAAGCTAAATCTGCATCTTGAAGAATTTCCTCATTATACTGTCAACTTCCTGTTTGTTAAGACTTCGGGATGATCGGGTCATCCAAAAGCATGAGTGATGGCCTTCCTTGAAATGAGAGGCAAGGCCTAAGGGTGGGTAATGACTCTCCTTGAAATAAGGGACAAGGCCTAATGGTGGGTAATGCCCGTCCTTGAAATGAGAGGCAAGGCCTAAGGGTGGGTAATGGCAAGGTGGAAATAGCCTCATGGTTCAATTACCTTGCAACTCCTACGATTTCATGAAACAAGGCAAAAAAACAAAAAACTTGCATCAGAAATTTTAAGAACGTTTTCTCAATATACTGTTGACTGAAACTATACAAATGAAGAGCAATATTACTAGTTTCTGGGAACCAGTTTACAGTAATCACGATACGCAACTTTGCCAACTTTACCTCTGGTTTTACCAAGTATTTTTACCACTAGAACCAGATTATGATTTCTTTCAAATCTCATTGGCACTTTCCCAGTTTGCATCCTCTGCTCCAGTTTTCATGGCATTCTTTATCATTTCATAACTTTTGTGCCAATTTGAAAGTGTATCTCATAGTCTAATTGCATAGGATGCTGTTTTTCTTCCATTTTCTTGCTTATGTTCACAGCTGCATACTTCTATATTTTTTGCATTTGCTTCATTAAATTGTTAAGCCAGATTTCTTTGTTAATTTGTTCACAGGAGGTAAGGTGCTGAAAATTGTTAGGGAACAATCATGGCATCTTCTTGCTATCATAATTTCATATGATGATTTCCCTGGTAGAAGAGAGTGATACTTTTATACTGATTAACAACTTAGATAAAACTACAGCCTAATTATGTTCCTCTCCATTAGGGATTTTTTTTCAGTCTTTACTTGATAGACATGTTCATCTGCTCTGTTATAACTGCTGCATGTCAGTGATTGGGAATTGAACCTCTGCTTTATTCCTACCGTCTTACACATTTCCTTATTTACTTGACCTACACAACACAGGTTATTATTACTCATTATTATTGCTGTTACTCTGTAGTCTCCAATGTGCAAACTCTTGAGCCCATAAGACTCTTGCAATATAGAAAATAATACTTTTTTTGTAATAAGTCCTTCTAACCACTTTTAAAATATATTTACCACTACTAGTACTTGTTGATACCCTCCTGTGGCTGGAGTATGAGGTCCTATGTAGTTAGTATGTATTGTCATCTGGGGTCCCCCTGCTATGGGCACCACATGTAATATCAGCTTTCCTATCACTTGGCATTAAGTGTATATATTATATATATATATATATATATATATATATATATATATATATATATATATATGTATGCAGCAGGAGTTCTTGTAGTGTCACAACACAGCTTCCATTTGCTCAAATGAAATGGTTTCCTTTTCTTTATGTTATTTAACTTCTTTGTCCCTAAATGCACTACATCTTGTGATTAAAAATTACTAACTAGTCAAACTCTCAGGTAAATATGGAACATGGGTCCCCTTCAAAGGATCAAAAGTTCAGAACATCAAATCACTCATCTGTGAAGACCACATGATCAAAGTTTTGAAATATCGAACCTTGCATATGGAGATCGCCATACAGTGCAGAACGGGAACTTTGTCATTCTCTTGTAGTGAGATCTCGGAGTTGGTATATTTAAGTAGCAGGGGTGTGTGGGGTGCAGGGGGGGCTTGCCCCCCTGAAAAAACATGAAATATGAAGTTTTCACATTTTAGAATTTTTCTTAGGTTCGATATTTCAGAACTTCAATCCTCTGGTCTTCGATGATCAGAGGTTCGATGTTCTGAAATTTCTATCCTTTGAAGTAGACCTATACAACATACCCCATTAACTTTACTATAAAACAGACTTTATTTTTATTTATTTAACATTTGTTAACCAGAAAAGTCCGACTTGGAACGAGCCACTTTTCAGCAGAGGCCCGGCGAGAAACGCACCAGACACATGTCTTTGTAACGTGGGAGGAAACCTACACGAATGCAGGAAGGACATGCAGACTACGCATAAAAGGCACTCCCAGCTGAGAATCGAACCACAGAACCTCTTGCTGTGAGGCGACAATGCTACCACTGCTGCTGCATAATCCATTCCCCCCTCTGGGTCACCTCTACTTGAGTACAGTTCAACATATTTGTGGAAGGCCTTCCTGAACTGGATCCATAGATTTGGAAGTAGTTCATGTCTTAAATGCAACCTGCTTCAGATCTCCTTCTCTTTTGAGACATCAGTAATCCCCCCCTTTTCATTAATTCTGCTTCCGCCTTTGATGTGTTTAAAAAAAAGTCTAGTTCATGTTTCAGCATCATTTCTCTGTCAGCAGATCCCTCTCATTTCCATCATCGCCCTTTGAGCCTCCTGTGGTTGGTGCAGTTTCCCCTCTATTATGTTTGCTCTCTCTCGTCTGCATCCCTTTTCTCTCCATTAATTCTCCTCTTACAGAAGGTTAGCAACTTTCCCAACAACAAGGAATCACTTTTCCATCTATATTAATATTTTGGCCTACTACACATTTAGTCAATCCTGTAAACATGCCAATGCCTTCCTTACATGCCCATTTATAATGAGCCCATGTCCAACGTCACACTTTCAAACAGTCTACAAGAACTGGAAGTGTCATATTACCATAGGATGGTCCGAGATATGCCTTCCCCCATCTCTACCTTGTTTATCATTCCTTGTACTTCCTATGGAACAATTATAAGATGCAGTATGCTACATTATTTAATCAAGTCTCAGGAAAATGTAATTTCCTCCTTAGTCCCATGCATAGAGCTCCAGCTATAAAACGATCCCCTTAGCTCCAGCCAAGGATTAAGTACCCTTTGTGCTTTTCCATGTGTTTTCCCTTAATATATAGCATATCTAATAAGGTCTGTATGACTAGATTAAAAATCACTCAACAGTATAGTGAATTGGACATCCCTGATTAACTGCTCCCATTTCTCAAGTACATTTTCCAAAAATGTCGGATCATCTATTTGGTGCATAAACATTTCCTATTGCCCATCTTTGATTACTAACCGCACCAACCCATAAGATTTACCTACCTTTTTCACTAATCCTGACTCTCCAGCTGCAACTAAAATTGGCCTGTGGAATAACAATGCCACACCTTTTCCCCCTACTGGTTTATGGTCTGCAAGTACTTTATTACAGTGTTTTGATTTAAGACAATATGCAATTTTTAATTTAGTTTCTTGCAGTCCTAGCACCATGATATCTTTGCCGTTTATCTTTTGTAATATTCTTCTTACCCTACCACCTCCTACAATCCATGTGGCTACTATATTGTGGGAAGCTAGCCATATCTATCTTGACATACTAATTTTGGTCTCTCGAAGATTATACTGAGTTTTATCCCCCATTCCAGCTATTCAGAGACATTTCTTGGGCTAGGAAAAAGTACAGTTTTGTACCTACCATAAATGTAGATGTCCGATAGGTATGCATCTGCAGTCATAACATATGGGTTGTCCTGCCTCAGGCAGCCCTTCGGTCGGCCGGATTCCAAAGTCTGGGTCTGGCCTCGGCTGATGTCGCACTTTCCCCGACGTCAGAGCTTCTGGGGTATAAAGGCATCAGCCAACGCCATTTTCCTCAGTGTTTCTTTCCCCAGATGCCAGGTGCCCTCTAGGAAGGCTAAATTTGGAGAAATGTTGAAATTCCAAACAGTAACATATATATATATATATATATATATATATATATATATATATATATATATATATACACACAAACAAATACACCAAAATAGATTCCCCCAGCTAGCTGAAAGAGGGGTAAGCACCCTAGGAATACCACAGAGGGGAAGGAGGGTGGGTAATCCTGACTGCAGATGCATACCTATCGGACATCTACATTTATGGTAGGTACAAAACTGTACTATGTCCTTCAAGGATGCATCTGCAGTCATAACATATGGGTAGAATACCATAGCCAAACTGGGGGAGGAGGTACTAAGATAAGGATGGAGTAGTTAAGATCCCCTGTAGAACTGCAGTTGCAAAACCTGCTCGGGATCTGGAGTATAAAGGTAGATTGTAATGCTTGGCAAATGTATGCACGGAGCTCCAAGTAGCAGCTTCTAAAATGTCCTTGGTAGCCACCCTCGTAGGAAAGCTGTAGTGGTGGCTGTGGCTCTTGTGGAGTGAGGCCTGATATTTTCAGGAGTTGCCTTGCCATGAAAAGAGTAGCAGAAACGAATGCAATTTCCTATCCATTTTGAAATTGTCTGTTTGGAAATTGCTTTTCCTTGCACTGCAGTTGCATATGCTACAAAAAGTTGGTCAGTTTTTCTGCTGGTTTTAGTTCTGTCCAGATAGTAGCGTAGTTGTCTGTGTACATCCAAGATGTGCAATAGTTTTTCCCCCTTGTTCTGTGGGTTAGGGAAGAACGTAGGCAAATGAATAGCTTGGTTCAAGGATACCCTGGATACCACCTTTGGCATGAAAGTAGGATTGGTTCTCAGAGACACTCTATCCTGGTGAAAAATAAGGAAAGGCTGTACTGCCATTAGTGCCTGTAACTCGGATACTTGTCTTGCTGAGGTGATTGCTAGAAGGAAAGCAGTCTTCCAAGATAAGAACTGTAAGTCTGCTGTTGCTGCTGGTTCAAAAGGGGGTAGTGTTAATTTTTCCAGCACAAAATTGAGATCCCATGCAGGCAGAGGTGGTTTCCTTGGAGGTTTTACATTTTTGATCCCTCTTAAAAATTGTCTGAGGAGAGGGTGACAGAAGATAGGAGGATCCATGTTGTACTCTGCTGAAATTGCTGAAGCATGAATCTTAATGGAGGAATAGGACAGGCCATTGTAGAACAGTTCTGCTAAGTATTCTAGGATGTGTGCTAGGGTTGCCAGTGTGACATTTGTACCCTTTGATGCGCTCCAAATGAGGAATCTCTTCCATTTAGCTGAGTATGTCTTTCTTGTGGAGGGTCTGCGAGCCTCCAGGATGATGTCCTTGACCCTCTGAGATAAGACAGTTTGGTTTTGTTTTAAGCAATTTTCCAGGCAGTCAGCTGCAGTGTTTTCAAGCTTGGATGCAGGGTTTTGAAGTTGTTCTGCGTTAGAAGTAGAGGCCATGAGTTCGTCCGAGACATGCTTCTCAGTAATGGATACCAATGCTGCCTTGGCCAGTCTGGAGCTATTAGTATCACCTTTGGCTGTTCCTCCCTGATCTTCAGTAGAACTTTGTACATCAATGGGAGAGGTGGAAAAGCATACACTGTTAGGGCATTCCAGCTGAAAGAGAGGGAGTCCACCCTCCAGGCTTGTGGGTGGTATACTCTTGAGCAGAATTTCCTCAGTTGGTGGTTGAGTGGGGAGGCGAACAGGTCTATCTCTGGCATTCCCCATTTGTTTGTTATGATTTTGAAGATGTCTGGATGCAGCATCCATTCGTGAGCATCCGTGGTAGTTCTGCTTAAGCTGTCTGCTAGTGAATTCTCTTTTCCTGGTACGAATTCGGCCTGCAGTTGGATGTTGAGATTCAGGCCTAGGTTCCACAGATCCACTGCCATCCGGCATAGAGGGTAGGAATGCATGCCTCCCTGTTTGTTTATGCGCCACATGACTGTGGTATTGTCTGTCCTTATCAGCAGATGTCCTTGCTGGAGGAATGATTTGAATGCCTCGATTGCATACTTCACTGCCAGCATCTCCTCTAGGTTTATGTGCAAATTCAGCTGGTCTTGAGACCATAGGCCTCGGATACACTTGTCTTCCATGTGTGCTCCCCATCCTAGGTCTGAGGCGTCCATGGTGATGGTTTGCCTTGGTTGTGGTTTGTTGAAAGACAACCCTCTGTTGGACTGGCAGGCCTGAGCCCACCACAGGAATTCCTTTTTCAGGCATGGAATGATTGGAATCATGGTTTCTAGACTGTGCCTGTGTTGAGACCATACATTCCTTAGGTACCATTGTAATTTCCTCATATGCAGCCTGGCATGTGGGATCAAGATTATGCAGGATGCCATGTAACCCAGAGCCTGCAGGACTTTCTTTGCAGTAAGCTGAGTTTGTCTTGTCAAAGCCATGAAGTAGACTGGGAGTTGTTTTTGTTTTTCTTCTGTGAGAAAAGCCATCTGAGTTATTGTGTCCAGATCCGCACCCAAAAATGTTATCCTTTGGGATGGCACTAGTCTTGACTTCTGGATGTTGACTGTGTATCCCAAGGCCTGTAACAGGTGCATGACATAGGCCAAATCCTTTATTAGTTTTGTCTTGTTGTCCGCTTGTATTAGGCAGTCATCCAGGTATGGGTAGATTTGAATTCCCTGAAGTCTGCAATGTGCAATTACTGATGCCAGGCATTTCGTGAATACTCTGGGCGCAGTAGATAAGCCAAAGGGCAATGCTGAGAATTGATAATGCTCTGATCCTGCAAGAAATCTGAGGTGTCTTCTGCAATCTGGTCGTATAGGGACGTGCAGGTATGCCTCCTTGAGATCTAGAGTCACCAGCCAAGACTCCTTGCCCAACATGGGAAGAAGTTGCTGTAGGGTCAGCATCTTGAATTTTGGCACAATGAGATATGTGTTTAGTGCGGACAAGTCGAGAATAGGCCTCCATTGGGTTTCTTTTCTTGGTACAAGGAATAGTCTGGAGTAAAATCCTTGGCCTTGTTCCATAGATGGTACCCTTTCTATTGCTTTCATCTGAAGTAAATTGTTGATTTGTCTTAAAGCCTCTAGCTTCTTGTTTGGTGGAAGGTTTGGCATTCCGCTCCTTCTTGGTAAAGTGTGGAAGTGAAACCTGTATCCTTTGTCTATTGTTTGCAATGTCCATTTGTCTTTTGTAATGCAATGCCAGTTTTTCGAGAATAAAGCCAACTTTCCGCCCAAGGGTGCTTCCAGTTGTTCCCTGGTAGGCGGAATCAGAGTCATGTCATTGTGTCTGTCCTGTGGAAGTGGTTGTAGTTGCAGTTGTGGCAGTACTCCTCTGGTTGGCAGGTTGCCACTGACGACCCCTGTAGGCACCCTTTGATTGACCTCTGCCTCTTGGGCGTCTATTCCTGCCCCTCTGTGCTCTGGAGGTGTCTGGAAAGGACCAATTCTTTGAAGGCCAGTTTCTGCTGAACCTCGGAGGTTGGACTTGCAGAAAATCCTTTACTGTTTGCACAGATTTTGCTTTTTCTTCCACTTTCTTTAGAATCTCCTGTGCAGGGGAGCCAAATAAACTTTGTTTCTCCATTGGAGCATCTAGGAGTTTAGCCTTGACATGGTCTGGTAAGGATTGCTCTTTTAGCCAGGCATGCCTTCGAATTACTGCCCCAGTCATAACTGATCTAAATGAAGCCTCCAGTGCATCATTGCCACATTTTAAGAAATGATTACTGACCTGCTGAGAGTTGTGTACCAAATCCTGAAGGGACTTACGGTCTAAAGGTTCAGGTGAAGAAAGCTTTTTATTCAGCTGATCTAACAAATATTCCTGGTACTGTATCATATGGAATTGACAGTTTAATGCCCTGGCAGAAAGGGTAGCAGATGTATAAACCTTTTTTCCCCATCTCTCTAATGCTCTTGACTCTCTTTCAGAGGGTAGGGGGTTTTTGGCAGTGGCAGCTGCAACACCTTTTGGGCCCTGAGAAATAGTTTCTGGGTCTGCAGCATGGGCTTTATATAAGTGGAAGTGAGAATCCGGGACCCTGTAATATCTGTCAGGTTTGGCAGGGGCCGGGGGAAGAGAATCAGGGGCAGAACTGACATCATTATATGCATCATCAACTACAGTTAGCACAGGTGGTATGGCTAAAGGCCTATGCTGTGGCAAGTGTAAAAAGGTCCTTAGTCTTTTTCTAGAATCAGAGAAATCCTGACCCTGCCATTGAAAGTGTTCCCTCATTGAATGCAAAGTTTCCCCAAAGGAAAATTCTTCTGGAGGGGAGGCAGAAGGAATAGAGTCTTCTGCATCTGAATCCTCATAAGGGGAGTATGGCCCTTCCTGATGGTCTGATAAATCATCATCATCCGAGGAGTTATCAGAGGAGAGAGGTTCAGGGGGTTCAGTCCTAGGCCTTTTGTCAGGAGGAGGTTGGGAGGCCCTGTCTGGGTGAGGTTGGGAACCCCTAATCAGAGATATAAGGTCCTCAGCAAGGCTGAGAATCTGAGAACTTGAGGAAGGTCTCTGAGAAGTAGATTTTGCAGGTAAAGCTTTTGAAATTTTAGCTGCTTTAGCCCTGGAGAAAGCCTTTATAGACATAGAAGCAGGGGGCCTAGCTGCCCCACATGCAGGAGTAGAAATGTCCAATGGAATGGTGTCAGACAAATCTTGTGCGCTTGCTTCTTCGGTAGGTATTTCTGTAGCCGACTCAGCCGGGGCCTCTCTGGCCTCGGTTGTCGGAGGTATGATTTCGGTAGAAGTATGAACCGAGGACTCGGTTTCGGCCGAAACCGAGACACTCGCGGTAGGCCTAACCGTGGTTTCAGCTGAAACCGCGGGCCGCGAGTGTCGGTCCTTTTCCTTGCGTTTTTTGGCTAAATGTGTAGTCGGAGTCTCCGACGGCATTTTATATGCAAAAGTGGATCCAAAAAACTCTTCTGCAAACTCCGACCGACGTCTAAGAGTCTGTCGGTTGAAGGAGGCACAGGCTAAACAAGCTGATACATCGTGGTCTGGGCCTAAGCAAGGAAGGCAGTAAGAATGGAAATACTTATGAGGTATTTGTTTCCCACAAGTTAAACAATTATTTACTTTGTCTGACATCGGCTGAGGCAAGAAAGAGTCCCCAACGGGGTATTTAGCTTTTTTAGAAGTCTTCGGTAGCTGAAATCTCTGGATCTGACCGACCGGCAATTGCGAACAGCTTCTGCTTTGGGCACCGTGCGGCAAGAAAGACTGAGGAAAATGGCGTCGGCTGATGCCTTTATACCCCAGAAGCTCTGACGTCGGGGAAAGTGCGACATCAGCCGAGGCCAGACCCAGACTTTGGAATCCGGCCGACCGAAGGGCTGCCTGAGGCAGGACAACCCATATGTTATGACTGCAGATGCATCCTTGAAGGACATCCCTTGGATACCTTGATATCATTGCCCATGGATGAATCCAGAAGCTAGTTTAAGTGATTGGTGACCTCCTTGTTTTCCTTCCTCCCACTCTGCCTCAGTGAATACCTGTGATTACAATTCATATAAACTCTCAGAGTTAACTGCTTCACATTAGTGAATCAATTTTAACAGCAGTTCACAAATCTTAAAAAGATAACATGCAAATTAGGATAGTAATTACATTGTTTGATCACAGGTAATGTTGCATATCTGTGCTTCAGTATCTTATGCATCTTACTTTTACAGCTGCTGCTGCACCACCACTTAACTGTGTGGTAAAGTTACTTTATATTATGGAAAGATTATTTTCAAACAAAACACTACATCAACACTTAGTTAACATGCATAACTGCCACATAGGTATATCCTATTTGGTCCAACTTATTCACTTACCCAGGCTTTCTGGGCCCTATACTGCAAGTCTTCCCTTTCTGTAAACATGTACTATCACACCATGACTATCACACAACTAAGACTAGTCTGTCTTCTCATAATTCTTTACAACACCACAAGTTATCAGTCTAGCAATATCCCTAAACTTAGTAGTACAACACTACATTATGCACTCTCATATACAGACACCACACATTATAATAATATCTGCCCACAATTGTTCAAGAACTACATAATGGACCAATTCAGAACTAAACATATATGCTCTCATCCCTACTCCAAAAAAAAAAAACACAATACCTTCTCACACTCCTCACCAAGCTCCAACATCTGTATCACCCTTCTAACAGCAAGCTCACCATAAGTGGGGATATCCACCCCAACCCAGGCCCAAATCCATCCTGTCCAACACAAACTGCTCCAACACAAATGTCAGAACATAGCACCCCCACTTTTTTCATCCCTGGGCAAATCAACAGCAGCAGCAAAACCAACCATCTTTTAATGCAAAATATTAACATTAGAAGTATCAGAAATAAAATACCTGAACTCCAGGCCACAATGGCACACTACTCCCCAGACATAGTTGCTTTAACAGAAACCTGGCTAAATAAAAACATAGCTAACTCAGAGAAGTTCTCCCTACCAGCTACAATATCGTTAGACAAGACAGACCACTTTGTAAAGGGGGTGAAACTGTCTTACTGTACAAGTCCAACTTAACTGTCCGTCAATTACCAAACTCCTCCCCTCCCCCAATAATGGGGACATACTTATCTCACAACTTCAACTTCACCCTAAAAAGGTCATCACCACAATTGTGATCTATATTCCACCTGGTAATACACCTGCTAGCCTTGAAGACTTCTTATCCTGGTGTTCTTCCACATAGTCAAAAGAAACCCTTATTCTGGGGGACTTCAACCTAGATTGGTTCACCTGTATATCAGAACCACCAAGTAATCTAATAAATCTCCATGGCTACCAGCAGCTAGTCCAAATTCCAACTAGATGTGATAAAAAGTCTAAAAGGGAATCCACCTTGACTGGGTCCTAACAACCCCACATTGTACCCTCAACATAGGCAGTCTCCCAGACACCTTAAGTGACCACAACATAATATACTTTATACATAGAACAAGCATATGCAAAACCACTAACTATATATCCACTAGAAACACAAAAACATGCTCTCCTGAGGTCCTCAACACTTTACTCTGTAACTGTGACTGGACCCCCCCCAAAAACCCTCCCACTTGACCAGGCTGTAGCATATTTCAACAAAACATTTCTACAACGCCTAGACACTGTCGCTCCATTGCGCAAAATCAAGGTTAGAACCTCTACAAACCCCTGGCTCAGTAAAGAAACCAAACAAATCCTCAAGTCCAGAGACGCTGCCTAGCTTTACTATATAAAAAAAAAAAAGAAACACAAAGCCTAACTAAGTACCAAGAACTGCGCAACCACACAAAAAAATGCATTAGGCTGGACAAAAAATCTTACTACACAACATTACAAACTAAATACCAACACAACCCCCAAAAACTTTGGAAAAATGTAAACCAGCTACTAAAATCCACCCAAAAGGCTACCCCAAACCAACCACGCCTGACACTAACGTTCCCATCGAAACACAATTCAAGTCCCATTTTGTGAACTCAATTCTATCCTTAGTATCACAGGACAGTTCCTTCCTCACTATCCCCCCCAACACAAACACTAATGCAAGCTTTACCCTCAAAACAGTTTCCACCACTTCAATCAAAAGCATGCTCTCCAAACTAAAAACCTCATCAACAGCAGCCGACCTACTCCCCAGCTATTTCTTGAAACTAACAGCAGATGCCATTGCTATCCCCCAATCTCCACTGTCAAACAGATCAACTGTTAAAAACTATGTGCCCAAACTCTGGAAAATATCCTATGTTACACCCATACATAAAGGTGGGACCTCCACTGAACTTAACTACAGACCCATTGCTTTACTCTTCCCCCAGGCCAAAATCCTAGAAAAATGCATCCATACCCAGATGCTAAACTATCTCCTAGACAGCAACATCCTGTCACCTACTCAGCATGGTTTTAGTCCTGCCCATAGTACCACTACAGCCCTCCTCTGCTTCACAGACACAGTAAACCATCTCAAAAATGAAGGCCTACAGGTGTCAACTCTTTTTTTGGATATGTCCAAAGCATCTGACACGGTCTCACACCAAATCCTGCTAAACAAACTAAACCAATATTGCCTATCAAATTCCACTCTTACCTGGTTCCAAAGCTACTTAACTGACAGGTACCAAGCTGTGAAATGGGAAAATTCTCTCTCTCCTCAGCTGCCCATAACTATAGGAGTCTCACAGGGTTCTATCTTAGAACCACTACTATTCAGAGTCTTCACAAATGACCTCCATACCTCCACACAGCATGCATCTATCATTCAGTATGCAGATGACACTACCTTAATCTGTGCTGCACAAAACATTCCCACCCTCCTGCAAACAACTCACCTAGCATTCTCTGACACTGAAAACTACCTTACCACAGCCCAACTTATCCTTAATCCAAAGAAAACTCAGCTTATGATTATAACCAGTTCTAACAAAAACACTGATAACAGTCAGTTCACTATCTACTACACAAATGCTACTCCAGTGGCACAGGCTAAGCTATTGGGAATAACCATAGACTCCCACCTAAAATTTGATAGTCATTTCAACTTAACTATTAAAAAAGTACATGCCAAACTGGGATCACTCTACCGTATCAAACCATTTCTTACCAAGAACACAAGATCAGCCATTGCTCGCTCCCAACTTCTATCCACTCTACTCTATGCATCTCCCATTCTGACTAATCTCAACAAAACTGAACTAGGCAAAATGGAAGCCTGCTATAACAGAATTGCCCGCTTTGCTGCAAATTGCCCATATAGAACTCATCACTGTACTGCTTTGAGACAGCTCCACTGGCTTGAACTGCCCAACCTCCTAACTTACAATCAGCTCTGCCTCTGTCATTCTTTCTACTACCTCCCCAATAAGTGTCCTGCCCTCAAAAACCTAGTACATCACTCAGCCAAAAGGCCTCTTAGATCTTCAAGCAAACTACTACTAGAAGTCACCAACAGCTACAATAGCTTTGGAGATGCGCTGTATAGTAGTTCAGTGGCAAAAAAATGGAACTCTGTCCCCACTAGCATACAAAACACATCATTCAAAGCGTCCTTTAAAAACCTCATCAGGCAAAATCTCAAGCAAAGTTGGCAGTGCCATGATTGCTCCCCAGGCTAGTGAAATTGGATAAGGTATACATACTAGAGTACTTGATAACAGTTTTCACTCTTACTCATAAACACTGGCTAATCTACAATGTTCCAAATTTCAGCTGTACACCACAAATCTATTAACTACCTTTATTTTTAAATTAATATTTTTTTGTTTGTTCTCTCCACTGTAACTGTTGATGTGCCGCATACCACTGTAAAAAACATGTCTTTTGTAATTTGTGTGTATACTGATCATGTCCAACTAAATGCATCTGTAATTTTTCTTTGTGGAGCTTTTCTCCCCGGGCCTCTGCTGAAAAGGGGCCTTTTCGGCTCAGACACCCCCGGTTAACAAATGTAAAATAAAATAAAAATAAAATAAATGTACGCTGAGGTCCTTAGTCTGAAAGACCCTATTTTACATGCATTTCAGTGAAACAAAATATCCGCATCATCATCATAGGCAGTTCACAGTAAGACAGATTGTACATATTTCTGGAATGTACAGGGGCTACAATCATTAGAAAACTGCCTCAGAAGTATTATCAGATTCATCTCTCATTTATACTTTTATCAAGCCTGTCCAAACCTCGAAGGGACCAGCAACACTTGTTAGCAGTGTCGGAAGAGGCAAGAGAAAATCTCTGACCTAGTCTTACTTAAGGCTCCCTCAACTGTATTTCTTCAGAAAAGTTTATGGGTCAATCTTAGTGTCTTCATGGCCTTTTCTATATTCCTGGTTAGTCTGCCTCCTATATTTTTCTCCTTTTGTGAAGTTTCCACTCACCACATATTGCTCATTTTCTCCTAATCTCCCTGTTCTTCTTTTTTGTGATATTTACATTTTATCCTTTTTACACTTGAGTCACCTGAAGTGGGATTATTACTAATAAAAGTTTGCTGTCCTTTCTTTTTCACATACCCTCGTATGCTTGATTTTTTAGTTTGTGCATCCCCCTCCAATTCACTTTTTTCTTGTTGCATCATTAATCTTTTTTTTGGATGGTGGTTGTCCTGTCTGTCTCTGCCGTCACAGTTTCTTGGCTTCTACCCACACAATCTCCAGCTCTGAAAGCATTTCCTCCAAGTCTCCTTCTCCTGCTGTTAATTTTAAGTGCTTTTTCACTTCCTGCAGAAAGTTTACCACATCTTCCACTCTTGACAAAGTACATATGTCTCGTTCTGCCTCTACTAGCAAAACAGCTGCACATATCAAATGAACTGTATAGCTGAGCTGGAATAGTTCTTTTCTTATTCTTGTCATTTGCAGTCTCAGAGCATTCAATCCTGGAGAGTAATCTGCTGAAAGGAAATTCTACCATGCTGTCTACTGTTTCTCACCAGCCATTCTCGACCATCTGCTGAACTCATGGCAATTAACAAGTGCCTGAGGATTTGCTTTGAGGTCTATAGCTTCTGCACCACCACACTACTCTAAGAAACCTTTCAGCTGCTGGTTTAAATATGAAGAAATATGCATTACCTCCTTAAATAAGTAGTCCATTAGTGATATTAATTATTTCTCTGGATCAGGGATTCCCTTTATTCTGACATTCAGTCAACAAGAGTGATTTACTAGACCATCTTTTTTTCTCTATTTGTTTTATGCATTCCTTATTCAATTCAGTTATTTGCATTTGTATTGTATGTTGAGTGGAAACAAACTTTTGTTGATTGTTTTAAGCATTTCTATAACACTTTCTATATCGCTCATCCTTTTTTTGTTGAGCCATGGTGACCCTTATGGAAGGCCTCCATTTCTGCTGCCACTGCAGACATTTTCTCAATGAGAATTTGCATTCTTTCTTCTGCTGATGCCATTTTGAGATCATTTTCTAAACCCCTCAACCTTCAACCATTTTGTCATGAAAGAAAAATTATAAAACTTTTTATCAGCAATTAGTAGAAATGAAAGAATTAGGCACTCACTATTGTGGAACTCGCTCACTAAGCAGCCATCTTCCCCCTCAGACTTTTGGACGATCCCCATTTTGCCCTTTGTTGTTTTTCCAAATATATGTCATACTTCCAACACTGCAAACAGAAGCATAACACAGTACAGTTTTGTACCTACCATAAATGTAGATGTTCGAAGATCTACATTGCTGCAGTCCTTACTTATGGGTAGTCCGCTGTCCTCGATCGGCCCAAATACCAAAGTATTAGGCTGACGTCGGTCATGGGCGCTTAGAACTGACATCAGAGCGTCAGGGTATAAAAGCGCATGACCGACGTCATATCCTCAGTCTTTTCTTGCCCCAGATGTCAGAAGGCCCTAAAAAGAAAGGCCACAGCCCAAAAACAGGATGCCTCCCAAAAACAGGCCTAACAACAACCATCACCCAAACCATATTACCATGCCAAACTACAGAGGGGAAGGAGGGAGGGTAAATTGGACTGCAGCAATGTGGATCTTCGAACATCTACATTTATGGTAGGTACAAAACTGTACTATGTTCTTCATCTCACATTGCTGCAGTCCTTACTTATGGGTAGAATCCCAAAGCAGAGGTAAAGGGAGGATGGCAAAATCATAAAGCATTAGGGGCTGCTAAAATGCCCTGTAATATAGCAGAGGCAAATCCAGCCCTGGACTTAGAATAAAGAGGAAGGTGGTAATGCTTGGAAAAAGTATGTACTGAACTCAAAGTGGCTGCTTCCAAAATATCTTTTGTAGCTACCCCCCTTAGAAAGGCAGTAGAAGTAGCAGTAGATCTAGTGGAATGAGGTCTGATTCCAGCCGGAACCTCCTTACCATGATGGGAATAACAGAAAGAAATACAAAACCCAATCCATTTAGAAATAGTTTGTTTTGAAACAGGTTTCCCCTGAGAACCCAAAGCAAAAGAAACAAACAACTGCTGAGACTGCCTGAACCCCTTGGTTCTGCTCAAATAATAACGTAACTGTCTGTGAATATCCAAAGTATGCAAAATCTTCTCCCCTTTATTTTGGGGGTTTGCATAAAAAGTAGGCAAATGAATAGTCTGGTTCAAGGCCACACTAGAAACCACTTTAGGCATAAAGGAAGGATTAGTACGCAAAGATACCCTATCCTTATGAAAAATCAGGAAAGGTTCCACTGCCATAAGGGCCTGTAATTCAGAAACCCTTCTTGCAGAGGTAATGGCCAACAAAAAAGCAGTCTTCCATGATAAATACTTTAACTCGGCAGTAGCTGCAGGCTCAAAAGGTTGTAGAGTAAGTTTTTCCAACACAAAATTGAGATCCCAAGCAGGAGTAGGAGCTTTACGTGGGGGTCTTATGTTCTTTGCCCCTCTAAGAAACTGCTTAAACAAAGGATGAGAAAATAAAGGAGGGTCACAGTCATAGTGAGCAGAAATGGCTGCAGCATGAACCTTTATCGAGGAGAAAGACAAACCCTTGTCCAATAGCTCAGTAAGATATTGAAGAGAAATACTTAAATCAGGCTTGGAAACATCAAAGTCCTTCGCTTTGCTCCAAATAAAAATCTCCTCCATTTATCAGCATAAACTTTCCTTGTACTAGGCCTTCTGGCCTCCAAAATAACATTCAAAACTTGTTGTGGAAGCTGAGACCCTCCAGGGTCTAAAGCAGAATATGCCAGGCTGTTAGATGCAGAGACTGAATCTTGACATTGAGGAAGTGATTGTCCTCCTGAGACAAAAGATGGAATCAAAGGCAGAGGCCATGGAGGCTCCCGTACTAAACTCCTCAGTAGCAGGTACCAGTGCTGTCGAGGCCAATCCGGCGCTATCAGAATCATGGATGGCCTGTCTTGTCTGGCCTTCAAGAGTACCTTGGGAATGAGAGGCAGAGGTGGAAAGGCATAGACATGAAGATTGCTCCAACTGAATGATAGAGCATCCACCTTCCAAGCTGTGGGATGAAACATTTTGTGCAAAACTTTGGCAACTGGTAATTTAGTGGAGAAGCGAACAGATCTATGTCTGGAGTCCCCCATAACACTGTCAACTTTTGAAATACATGAGGATCCAGTTTCCACTCGTGAGGATCCATTATTTGTCTGCTCAACACATCTGCTAAGGAGTTCTGTGCTCCTGGTAGAAACCTTGCCTGAAGATTGAGGTGTAAACTGAGAGCAGTCTCCCACAAAATCATCGCTTGCCTGCAAAGAGGGTACGAATGGGTTCCCCTTGCTTGTTGATGTACCACATGACAGTAGTGTTGTCTGTTTGAATCAACACCTGCCCTGGGAGAAGTAAATCCTTGAAAGCCATCAATGCAAATTGGACTGCTAACATCTCCTTCAAGTTGATATGCAAATGTTGAAGTCTGACAGGCCACGTGTCTTGCACCCATTTTCCATTGAGGTGTGCTCCCCAAGCCTTGTCTGAGGCATCTGTCGTTAGAATCTGACTCGCCTCTGGTCGGGTCACAGAGAGTCCCTTGTTTAGGTGACATTCCTGAGCCCACCACAAAAATTCCTTCTGAATGCAAGGTATTATCTGAATGACAGTGTCTAGATCCTGGCAGTGTTGTGTCCATACATTTTGAGATACCATTGAAGCTTCCTCATATGCAGTTTGGCATTGGGAAGCACCAGAATACAAGATGCCATGAACCCCAAGGCTTGAAGGACTGTCTTTGCAGTCAGCCTGGACTGTAGAGACATTTGATGGAAATAAAGAGAAAGGCTTCTTTGTTTGTCCGGGGTCAAAAAGCCATCTGGGAAGCTGTATTCAGTCTCACACCCAGAAAGCACATGTCCTGAGAGGGTACTAGACTGGACTTTGTTTCGTTCACAGAATACCCTAGGCATCTTAACACTACCATCACATACTGTAGATGATGAAGAAGTTCGTCCTTGTCTTGTGCAATAATCAGGCAATCGTCCAAATAAGGATAAATTTGTATTCCTCTTAACCTGAAAAAGGCTATCACTGGAGCCAGAACCTTTGTGAACACTCTGGGCGCAGTAGATAAGCCAAAGGGCAATGCAGAGAACTGATAATGTAAATTTCCAGCCCGAAAACGTAGGTACCTCCTGCAACTGGGCCTGATAGGAACATGAAGATAAGCCTCTTTGAGATCCAGAGTTACCATCCAGTGATCTTTTCCCAGCAGAGGTAAAAGCTGTTGTAACGTCAGCATTTTGAACTTTGGAATGTCCAGATAAGTGTTGAGGATAGATAAATCCAAAATTGGTCTCCATGTGTTTCCTTTCTTTGGTACTAGAAACAGGCGAGAGTAAAATCCTAGGCCCACTTCTGACAGAGGAACTGGCTGTATAGCTCCTATTTGAAGAAGTATAGAAATCTGCTTGTGAGCCTCTATCCTTTGCCGAGGAGGAACGTCTGGCATGCCTTTGAAAGGAGGCAATGTATGGAAATAGAACTTGTAGCCTCGGTTTATAATGTCCAACACCCATTTGTCCTGGGTGACTAAAAGCCAGTTTTGCTTGAAAAGTGCTAACTTTCCTCCCAAAGGAGCTGCCAGGCAAGAAGAATCTGGCAGCTGAAAATGCAGGTCATTGGGCCTGTTTACGAAAGGACTGGCCCCTGCCCTCACCTGCAGATTGTGCAGGCGAACTCCAAGTTCTAGGCCTGAATGTACTGTGAGCTCTGCCCCTGCCACGCCTAGATCTACCCCTAGATTGAGAATCAGAAGAAGGGTAGGTCCACCCCTTAGTAGGCCAATTTCTACTAAACTTTGGAGGTTGTACCTGCAAAAAATCTTTAACAGTCTGCATAGACTTAGCCTTGTCTTCCATTTTCTTCAAAACCGACTCCACAGGGGGACCAAACAAAACTTCAGACTGTAAAGGGGCATCCAGAATTCTAGTTTTAACATGCTCGGACAAATTCTGATCCTTAAGCCAGGCGTGCCTCATGAAGAACTGAACCAGTGGCAGCCACCCTAGAAGAGGCCTGCACAGCATCAAAACCACACTGCAAAGAATGCTTACCCACCTGTTCAGAGACATGTACTAAATCCTGCAATTCTTTACACTCTATGCCCTCTGCCAAAGCATCCACTTTAGATTTTAGCTGAGAAAGGAGGAAATTCTGATACTTCAACATATGAAACTGGCAATTTAAAGCCCTCATTGCTAAAGTAGAAGAGGTATACACCTTCTTACCCCATCTATCCAAAGCTCTAGCTTCCTTATCTAGAGGAACCGGATTCTTTACAACAGAGGCTCTAACACCCTTAGGCCCCTGACTAATAGTTTCTGGGTCCGCCCTAGGACTCTTATACAGATATTTATGAGCCTCAGGCACCCTGTAATATCTGTCCGGTTTAACTGGCGCAGGAGGCAAAGAATCTGGATTAAGGGAAGCCTCCGAGAAAACATCTTGAACAACATCCAAAACAGGAGGTATAGCCAAGGGTCTATGCTGTGGTAAAACAAGAATTCCCTAAGCCTCTTCCTTGAATCAGAGAAATCCTGTCCTTCCCACTTAAAATGCTCCCTCATGGAATGCAGAGTTTCTGAAAATGAAAAATCCTCTGGAGGAGAAGCAGAAGGAGTGGAATCCTCTGCATCAGAATCCGAATAAGGAGGAAAATCTAGAATATCTTCAGCAGAAGACTCTGAGTCATCTGAGGCCTGATCCAAACTTTCCAACTCTGGCTCCACCCTGGGCCTCTTATCAGGAGGGGGCATAGAACCTCTAATTAAAGTAATCAAATCTTCTGCCATTTTAAGCATGTGCTTTTTAGGCACAGACCCTGAAGTACCTGGAGGGACACCAGAGGAAGGCAAAACAGACCTGCCCTTAAAAGAAGCCTTAGGAATAGACGCAGAAGGCCTAACCACCTTAGGCATAGAAGGGAGAACAGTAACTTGAGAGGCCCCTTCAGCCTGACCTGACTCCTGGGAGGCCACATCCTGCAAAATCAAAGTTTCCCCCAGAGACTCAACAGAAACTTCAGCCGGATCCCCCTGCTCTACAGTAGCTTCTGCAGGACCGGCGTCCGTAACGGACGAATCAACCTGTCTAGGTTTCAAGGATTTGTCTTTGCGCTTCTTAGGAAGCGGCGCCGGAGGATCCGACGGCATATTATAATTACACCGCTTACCAAAGACTAACCTAGCACAATCTAACCTTCTTTTTATAGTGCGCTTATTAAACCTAGCACAAAACGACACCCGACTACGTCGTGGTCCGGTCCCAAACAAGGAATGCAAAGAGAGTGATAATCCCTATGCGGTATCTGTTTCCCACAAGAAATACAATTATTCACTTTTTCTGACATCCGGAATTAACTGAGGCAAGAAAAAACAAAAATATTCCCCAACGGGGTACTTAGCCCAACTTGGTTTCGGTCTGAAACTCAGAATTCGAAAATTTCAGAACGCCGAACGGCACTCGCAACGCTGCTTCTGCATCGGACCATGCGGCAAAAAAGACTGGGGATATGACGTTGGTCATGCGCTTTTATACCCTGACGCTCTGATGTCAGTTCTAAGCGCCCATGACCGACGTCAGCCTAATACTTTGGTATTCGGGCCGATCGAGGACAGCGGACTACCCATAAGTAAGGACTGCAGCAATGTGAGATGAAGAACATCTGCAGAATGTTTCCATCACTACAGTCCTAGACTACCTCTCTCCCCCCTACATGCACCAAAATGGATCAGTAAAAAATGAACACCTTTTATACATTCGTCCATGAGCCAGACAAATATATTGACACAGGTAAACCTAATCACCTTGCATTCACTGTTTAGCACTGATTACATACAAAGGCAGGAAACTCAGATATCTGATGAGGTAAGTGACCAAAGTTTTGTTAATGGTCCGTCTATAAGTCAGACTCCTGGGTATTTGGTAATATGAATACTTACAAAGAAAATACTGTTGCCAAACCTGTCTTCTATGTAACAGAGACATTTTTACATTTTGTAGCTTACCTGAGCTCTGTAACAGCACTTTTAGCACATATACTGTAGTTTGCTCTTTGATAGTAAAGTTACAACTTATGCTACCTGGAGATCATGCAGTGCACTGTAGCTACTACTGGGTACAGACACCACCAGTGCGAGAAGCAGCAGCATACCCACCTGGGATGCAGCGCCTGGTTTTGTGTTGTACCAAGTGCATTATTAACATCTAAAATGTTTTACAAGCAGAGCTGGACCATGGTCATAAGAGGCCCTAGGCAGGTAATGAATCAGCACCTTCCTCCGCAGCCATTCCAGTGTCCCATTATTTGGCTGTCTCTCCACAGTTATCACAAACACTGTTCAAACCTATCAGCTTGCATAACATTTTCTACTTTAATTCTTCAATGGATTACAGATATCTGGATTTAATTTTAAACTTTTATTTCAACATTTATAGCACAAACACTAACAGCCATTTGCTAAGCAAAACAATACAGTCTCAAAATGAACAGTCTTGGCATGAATAACAGTAAATTTCTCTGTCCTTGAAACCGCACTGAAGCTCACATTCACAGAAAATGCATCTGGCCAGTGGTAGACTAAGTGTATCTTTGGGCAGTTTTCAAACCATGGGCCCCCTGCACACATTTTTAGGACCATGTATAAATGCAGGTGTTCTTTTACTCACCTTCCTCATTGTACTGAATTATATTTCATGTTTAATACATCACCACTAAATTATATTCCACGTTTAATATATCACCACTTGTTAGAAAGTGTTTTAAAATTTTAGTTTTGAAGATGTTTCCATTAAGTAGTGTGACAAAAATGAACCGGCAATGACAAAATACCTATTTCAGCACATACCAACCCATATAAAAAGTCAATCAAACTGCTGTCACCAATATCAGTCAATATGCAAAATCTCTGCAGAAGAAAAAGTTATCTGAATAATTCCAAATTAATGAGAACTACAGCTAATGAAGAGGTTGCTCATGGCAAACAACTTTGCATTTTAGTACTTCATCTACAAATTCAGTGCCTGCTGCCCTTGAAGAATAAATTGCATATTTTACATTAAAAAACAAAAAAATGGTGTACTATTGATATGCAAACCAACAGCAGGTCCAGTTACTAGATATCTCATCTAAAGGAGAACACACTCAAGAGTGCAGCACCCCCTCCCATTCCTTATGCTGCACAGGTAGTGTCAGCAATCAATCTACCTGGTGTGGGAAGAAAACTCGCAGCCTTCTGCACCAAAAGCAAGTGTGCTACCTGTTTTACCACTGACAATGAAGAACAGCTATGAAACACTGACAGACTGCAATCCTTAGTGATTTACAAAAACAAAATCAAAATAAACAAAATAAAAGGAGACCTGTCAGTTGATGTGGACATTTAAGGCCCTTGCTTGCCAGTATCCAAAGTTCAGGGATCGACTCTAAACAATAAAGTCAATTAAATAGACAACCTCTCAACTGGGGCATTTTACAGACACACACACACACACACACACACACACACACACACACACACACAGACACACACAGACACACACACACACACAGACACACACACACACAGACACACACACACACACACACACACACACACACACACACACACACACACACAGACACACACACACACACACACACACACACACACACACACACACACACACACAGACACACACACACACACACACACACACACACACACACACACACACAGACACACACACACACACACACACAGACACACACACACACAGACACACACACAGACACACCTCTGTTTGTACTCCTTGATATCTCCTTGTACAGCTCTGTTAAGATCAGTTTAACACTCAGCTAGCTCCATTTGTACTCATTGGTATATAGCCATTAACACACTAATTGCTCTGTATCCCCGTGCAGCACACTAAATGATTGCTAGTCTCTCTCCTTCCTTGTGTAGCTAAGATCTGCTGCTTGCTTGGCTGCTCTACCTACTTAAAAATGCCGCATGTATGACAATGTATGTCCTAATGCTGAGGTTTCTGGGGCTTGCTATTCTTTACCGAACAAGTTTCCTGCCAGGTCCTAAAGCCCTACTGTGTTTAAGAACGTTGCTTGGATTTGTATTGATTTACAGATGTCATTTTGCTTTGTATTTTTTTTATGTATTTTTTTTTTTTTATTTATTTTACAGTGAAGACACCCCCCTCCCATCCAGCACAGGCCCTAGGCAGTTGCCTAGGTCACCCAGTGCTGGATCTCGCTCTGCTTTTATAACAGCATTTTACACCACTGAACTGATCGAAGGAAGGACACTGAGGAAACTCGGAGCTATAATATATAACATTAAGTATCCTGTTTTTTGTTTATTTTGTTCTTTCTTTGTTATTTATAGCACTTTGTGTACTGTGTATTTTTCTAGCTAGTTTCACTGTGTGTGAGGTATTAACTGGAAATTGTCCACTTTTCTTAAGCATCTGTTGGGTTGTTTATTTCTGATAACTTGTTGCAGTTAAACTCTTTTTTTCTAGAGACTCCTTTAGCTGTTTAAAACTTTCATTTAAAGGTTCACTGCTGCTTTTCAGCTGTGAGAAACATTTCTGCAGTTTTGTTTCCCACCCTCCCTCACTGTTGGTATAATGTTTTTCTAGTTGGTGGCTTTGCAGTTGCCCGCCCCTACTGTAAATTTGATCTGGGACCCTCCTCCCAGTCTAGTGTCATTAACTCATTCTACCCAGTACAGGGAGAACATTTGAGAAGGCCAATCAGCTTAGTTTCTGCTACTCCTTTCTCTCTTTTCACTAAAAAAAAAAATTTATCTGCTTTTACTGTATTTGTGTTTCTTCCTACTTTATTTTGTTTTTGCGTCATCTTAAAAGTACTCAATTGTATTTATTACTGCTTGGTGTAACTCATTCTAAGCCTTTTAGTTTAAGCACTTGGGCTTCAGACCAGTTGTTTTACATTAGGAAGGTTTGTGGTCTGCACTGTAGTGGCAGAACAGGTAGCTTACATCCTTCTAAGTTGGGAACTGCTGATTGAGGGCTCAGTGTCTGTTATTCTAAAAGTGTATTAATTCTGGTTTAAGCACTTGGGCTTCAGGCCAGTTATTTTACATTAAGAGGGTTCGTGGTCTGCACTCTTGTGGGAGGAGAGGCTGGACTCTGCCCTTCTGAGCTGGGAATTTCTGGTTAAAGGCTTATAGTGCCTGCATATCTGAACTGCTTCTTACTGAAATTGGTACATCTTGTTTGCTGTAGCATAGATTAGATCCAGGCCTGCTGAATCTAGCTTTGTTTGTATAACTTGAGCACTAATCCAGGCATTCTTTACAGTATTCAATTGTATTTATTACTGCTTGGTAGTAACTTGATTAAAGTGTAGGGAGGGGGGAGGGGGAAATACTAAATATGGTGACTACACCGTTACAGCCCCCCACCCAGTGATAGTTCAGTCAGTAATGATATTCTGGTGGAAGGTGTTAAGTACACCTTTAATGATTTTAGTATTTATAATTTTAGTGATATTAATATAGAAAAAGAACATTTTAGCCTGCTTGCAAAGGGGTTTAAATTTATACCCTATAAAAAGGGAGATCTGACTCAATCGATATTAGACATAAAATTATTTTTTAGAAAAATTAATTTAAATTTATTAATAACTCCAGAGGTGGATACAGGGAATCAAGAATTTAAGAGAAGGGGTACATTTAACCCCCCGCTCCACCCACAATTGATTAACCTGGAAAAAAACATGGAAAAAGAATTAAGAAAAAGATATGCTAGGTTTGGGTTTCAGCCAAACCTAAATAGGAATGAAATGAATATTCTACAAATTTTGAGAGACAATTATAAGGTCAGAATAATGAAACCTGACAAAGGGGGCGGAATAGTTATTATGGATAATATATGAAGGAAAAATGAATGAAATTTTATTTAATGAAGAAGGTTATACCAATGTGTCCATTAATGAAATTAACATTGCTTATAATAAAATAGATATTTGTTTGAAAGACATGTTTTTTGAAGGTTTATTTGACAAAAAAACTTTTGATTTTTTAAAAGTTGATAAGCCAAGAGTTCCTTCTATCTTCGGAATTCTGAAGATCCATAAAAATGAAATTGATCTCCCATTAAGGCCTATTGTCTCTGCTAGTGGTTCTAAAACGCACAGTTTGGCTAAGTTTGTAGATAATAAATTGAAAAATGTGTGGATTAACAAAGAAACAATTATAAAAGATTCATGGGACCTTCTTGATACATTTAATAATGCTGTTTTATGTGACAATTTATTATTTGTGACTACTGACATTGTTGATTTATTTTCAAGTATTCCACATAAAGAAGGAATGGAAATGTTTGAAGATGTTGTATTTCAGGATGATACACTAAGTCACAATGACAAAATTGTATGTGGGGCTTTAATGGATTTGGTTCTCAAAAATAATTTTTTAAATTTTTGTGGTGAATTTTACAAACAGACCAATGGTGTCACTATGGGGGCTGCCTGTGCTCCCACCTATGCGAATTTGGTGTTGGCTAAGTGGGAGGAGCTTTATATCTTAGATTCTAAATTTTGTTCCTGTTGGAAACTATATCGAAGATTTTTGGATGATATAGTTATCCTATGGTCTGGGGTGTTAAACAACTAGAGGAATTTAAATTACATCTGGAAGAAACAACTCAGTTTTTAAAATTTACCTTTCATGTATCCATTGAGAAACTTCAATTTTTAGATGTGGAAATTTATAAGAGAAAAGATAGGTTTGAATCTAAAATATTTAGGAAACCTACCTTTTATAATTCCTTCCTACATTATTAAAGTGCCCACAGTTGCTGTTGTAAAAAGAATATAGTGAAGGGGCAATATGTCCAGGGTAGCCGAATGACTACGTCAGAAGTTGATTTTAAAGAAGAGTGTAATTTACTAAATAAAATGTTTTTGGAAAGAGGCTACCCCCAAGAATTCATTAGGAGAATATAAGATGAAGTTCTCCAAGGGAGAGAAGGTAGATTCAAACCTATTTTAGGTAATACGAAATTAAATAATATTTTTTGTGGAGATAATATATCCATTTGTAATACCCCCACCATCAAAGAGATCGATTTTAGGCATGCCCTGGTTCTTGAATACAATGCTTTCAACAACAAAGTTACTAGAAAAGTTGTTGAAAGGGAATGGTCTAAATTTATTAATTTAACTGATTTAGATCAGAAAAAAATAAGTAAAATTGTTAAAGTAGTATATAAGAACTCACTTTCATTTAAAAATTTGTTGGAAAACAAAGACCCACAAAGATTTAACAAGGTTAGAAAGGGCACCTTCAAATGTGGACACTGTGTGTATTGTAGTAATATTGTTGACAAAAAAAAAGTTTTTTTTAGAAAGTAGACAGAAATGGATTATAAGTGTAGACTATTATAATTGTGAAACCAAAGGTCTAAGTCTATGTTCAGAATGTAGCGCTTTTTATGTGGGGAAAAACTGAGAGAGTCCTAAAAAGAAGGATATATGAACATAAATACGAAATAGCTACAAAAAAGAGACTAATGCATTGTATAAAACACACCTTGGTTTGTCCAGATGCTAAATTCCATTTCATGGTTTTAGAACAGGTTAAAAAAGATGTAAGGGGTGGATTATGGGAGGAAAAATTGGAATTTAGGGAATTATGGTGGCAGATTTCCCTTGATGCAACAAATTTCCCTGGTCTGAATGATTTTATTTCAATTATGCCACTTTTAAAACTGAAAGCAGGAATAATATGATGTTACAGATGCATTTTCTCATTTTAACCAGCAGATGGAAGGCTATACCTATACAAGGTATTTACACAAACTATTTCCTTTTATAATTCCTTTTATAAATATTTTTAAAGTATTTTACAATAATAAATATGGACGTTTGGAATTTTTATTAATATTTTGTAATATCACATGGTCTGAGAAGTTGTTATAATGTCTATGTATTCTTTGAAAAAGGTTTTTAGATTTTGTGGAAGGTTGGTAGTTTTAACATATGAAAAAAAGCAGAATTCCCAATTTAAAAATTGCTTTGATTGGATAAGGAATTTTAAACCATGTATAAAAGGTTGATTAGTTTACTGAAGGGTATCTGAAGAAGTCGGTTTGTCCAGACGAAAACGCAATTTTGTTTCAAAGCGTTTATGTGTTTTTAGTGGTGTTCCTGGTGGATTAATAAAATTTTGTTGCTGACATCGGTGGCTCCAGCAGTTTTGGCATTTCTCTTCTTTCTTGATTAAAGTGTAGCTATCATTCTAAGTCTTTTGGATTAAGCACTTGGGCTTCAGACCAGTTGTTTTACATTAGGAAGGTTTGTGGCCTGCACTGTGGTGACAGGACAGGTAGCTTACATCCTTCTAAGTTGGGAACTGCTGATTGAGGGCTCAGTGTCTGTTATTCTAAAAGTGTATTAATTCTGGTTTAAGCACTTGGGCTTCAGGCCAGTTATTTTACATTAAGAGGGTTCGTGGTCTGCACTCTTGTGGGAGGAGAGGCTGGACTCTGCCCTTCTGAGCTGGGAATTTCTGGTTAAAGGCTTATAGTGCCTGCATATTTGAACTGCTTCTTACTGTAATTGGTACACCTTGTTTGCTGTAGCATAGACTAGATCCAGGCCTGCTGAATCTAGCTTTGTTTGTATGCTTGTTGTTCGTTTGCTTATTATTTCCCTGAAAAGCGAATTCCACCTAAAACGCGGCTTTTCAGTGCTTCTGTGGATCCCTAGTGATATCTGCATTGCTTACTGTACTTATTTCCTTGTTTCACTTGAAAGTTACTGTTTGTCGTTTTTGCATTTAAGTTACCTGTAACACATTGCATTTAAGTTACCTGGCACTTGCTCACTAAAGCAATTATACAAGTCAGCACTAAAAAAATTAAAAGCACTACACCCTCACAAACTCCCCTTGAGTACTTTGTTCCCAATTGGCCCTTTTTTTCAATTATAAAGGAATTCCCAATACTATTCTAGCATGTCCAAAGGTCAGTTGTCAATCTCCTCTCCAGTCCAGCTGGTGAATCTGGGAATCTTGAGGCAATGTTACAACTGCCTCATGTACACAGACAACCCTTTCCTCCTCCCAACAAATTCCAACACATGTGAGAGATGCAACCATATAGCCAAACTGGAGGCTAAGCTCTCTCAACTCAGTACTGGCGTAACCAGTCAGGAGGAGAAGGAAACCACACTCACTACAATTCCAGTCTCACATAGACCTACCACGACAGCAAACCAAACACAAACACACAAAAACATACTCGGAGGCTCTAAATAAAAATCTGCCTAAGCAGCAGACACCTCCAAAGCAGACACCCAAGCAACCGCTACCCCAAAACAAAACACGTGCAACACATAGCTCACAAAGCCAGTGTGCCGAACAGTCACAGCCCTTAAGGCTAAACAACACACCTGATACACTTGTAATAAGTGACTCTATCGTCAGGCACACTGACGTCCTGTTCACCAGGCTGAACAAGGAAAAGGTCACAGTGAGCTGCCTGTTGGGCACTAGGATCCGCCACATAACACAAGCACTCAGGTAACTCCAAGGCAAGTACAAATATGACTCAGTCATTGTCCATGCTGGTGTGAATGACCTGAGACGTACCTCCCTGGACTACATGAAAAGAGACATAGAAGAGCTCTCTGACAATGTAGCCCAGGCCGGTATGACCCTGACCTTGAGTAGCATCTTACCCTCACCAAGAATGATGCCACAATATGAAGACAAGATGATCAATTTCAACAAATGGCTTAAGTATTGGTGTCATTCAAAGGGGATCCAATGCCTGTCAGCCTGGGATGACATGCTCGACAAGCCACGATGCTTCGCTAGGGACGGCTTGCAACTTTCACCCCTGGGCTTTCGGATAATGGCAAAGGCTCTTGCTACCCCCATAGTGCCTTTTTTAGGCAAGGCTCAAAAGACAAACCCACCTCCATAGGTATCACAAGGGATAAGAAACTAAGAGTAATGTTACTCAATGCCAGAAGTCTAAACCTTAAGATGCTCGCACTCGAAACTCTTCTTGGCATGGAGAACATCGATATCTGTGCAGTAACAGAAACCTGGTTCAAGGCTCCCGAGAGCACCCCAGCACTACCAGGTTATACCTCATACCATGCTTTTCGGCCCCAAATCTTGGACCGAACCACAAAAGGAAGGGGAGTATCAATATTCGTCAAAAATACCCACACCTCCAGGTTGGTGGCACAGCATGAACCATCAGAGGCTATCCATGTGCAACTAACAGTGGGTAAAACTGCCTTCCAGTTTATAGCTTGCTACAGACCACCCTCCCAAACCCAGTAACCCCACTCGGCCTTCCTGAGAACACTGGAAAATATGAAGGTCTCTCCAAACACCATTATATTGGGCGACGTCAACTACCCAAACATAGACTGGGAGCATTACTCTAGCTCCAACACCCTAGCCCAAAGGTTCCTAGAATTTATAAACTCAAATGCTATGGAACAACTTGTTACCACTCCCACAAGAGGGGAAAACATACTGGACCTGATCATCACCAACATGGGGACTTTATGCTCCAGACCAGAAGTGTATCCCTCACTGGTAAGATCAGACCATAAACTAATCTCACTGGATATTCACATCCCAACCCCACCGCCTGCCCAGAAAACCACAATGAAAAACTTCTCTAAAGCAAATTTCACACTCCTCAAAACCGAGGTGGAATCCTTCAAAGCCCCCGGGCCTGTGGAAAATACGGCCCAGACCGCAGACTCCTTTATAAACGCATTCTATGAACACCTTCAGGAATGCATGGATCATGCAATCCCAAATAAAACCAAGACCCAATCCTCCAAAGGCAGACTTCCTGACTGGTGGACCCCAGCCATAAACAAACTATACAATAGAAGGAGGAAGCTACTACATGATAGAGCAAAATCCCAAAAAGGGAAGGCATCTCTGATCAGTATTAGCAAAAAACTACGGGTACTCATAAAATCATCTAAGGCCAGCTTCGGGAGAAAAATTGCACAAGACACTAAGGATAATCACAAGGCTTTCTTTAGTTATGTTAGTAACCTGGGTGGGAATTCCCAGATATGCTCAGAATTAGTCCAAAATGACAAAAAATACACCGAACCCAAAGACACTGCCAACATGCTAGCTGACAGGTTCAGCGCAAACTCCACTCCCCCCACCAAAAGGGCAAAAATCTATCCCAGCAGAGTGCTGCCCCCCTGACATCTCAGATGCTCAGGTAAGAGCCGCCCTCTCCAAAGCAAAAAACACAGCATCAATGGGACCAGACGGTGTCCCGGGCTGCGTCCTACATGGAACTCCAAGAAGAGCTAAACCCAAACATAAAACTACTGTTCAATCTCAGCCTTACTACAGGATATGTACCCAAAGAGTGTCGTACAGCAACAGTGGTTCCTCTCCACAAAGGTGGTGCCTCAATGGATCCTGGAAACTATCGCCCCATAAGCCTGACTAGCTTGGTCTGCAAAGCTATGGAAAGGATCATCATGGACCTCATAAATAAAGATATTGGGGACCTACAGACACTGGATCCTACCCAGTTCAGCTTTGTTAAGGGCAGATCCTGCCTCTTAAACCTGGTCGATTTCTTTGAAACAGTCACCAAGGCCATTGACGAGGGGAAGGTGGTCCACACAGCCTACCTGGACCTCACAAAAGCCTTCGATACAATACCCCACTCGGGCATTATAGATAAGCTCACCATCTTAAATATAAACCCCCATGTCACTAGATGGGTTGCAAACTGGCTCAAGGACAGAACACACATGGTTAGAATTGCTGGAGCCATGTCAGACTCCAAACCAGTTACAAGTGGCATCCCACAAGGCTCAGTCCTGGGACCTCTCTTGTTCGGTATATATTTCTCGGAGGTACAGGCCAACATGGAAGGACTGTGGCTGACCAAGTTCGCAGATGACTGCAAACTGGGCACCATAATCGACTCTCCATCCGACACAAGCATCCTTCAAAAGGGCCTCATAGAAACCAAAAAGTGTATAGTCATCCCCTTTGGCAAAAACAAAGTGCCCACAAATTACCACATAGGTGGTAATCCATTAAGTACAGAAGAAGTAATTAGGGACCTGGGGACCTAAGTTGATAGCAATCTCTCATTTGACAACCACGTGGCCAAAGTGGTTAGAAAAACATTTTATATAGCCCACCTAATCATGAAGGGATTCACATCTAGATCAGGGGTGGTCATTGTGCCTCTTTACTCATCCCTCATTAGGCCCATAATTGAGTACAATGCCCCTTTTGGGATGTATCTTACCAGACACCTGCAGCAACTGGAAAGACCCCAAAAGTACCTCACCAAGAGGATCAAGGGCTCAAACAGATGCCATATGCTGCCCGGTTAAAGAAACTCCAGCTCTACTCAGTGGCATACCGCCTGCTCAGAGGCGATCTGTGCCCGACGTATTAAGCCACGTCCAACCCGGAATTAATGGACATGCTGCACCTCAGAAAATCCAAATCCCAATGAGCCATGCGCTCGAGAGACTTGAACCTCAGCACTGAAATAATTAGGAAATGCTGGAGGGACAGATTCATAACCCAGAGGCTCCCTTCACTCTGGAATAAAATCCCAGTCCAGGTTAGGCAGAGTCCCTCACTGACTCTCTTCAAGAGGAATCTTGATGAGTGGATGGGAGATTGTAGGTTTACCCCGGGTATCATTTCTGTGCCACTGTTAGACAGAGGCATAGTATACTAACCTCGAAAAAGGGCATAGCAAAATTAATTTAAAATGGGTGGCGAAAGCCAAACACACTCTGGCTAGGCTTATAAATGCCCTAGGGCAGATAGCCTAGTATGAACCTATGAACTTATGGAGGTGCAGTTCTGCTAAATGGAGCATTTTGGGTGGTTTGGCTCCACTTTCCCCCCATTCATCCACTTACTTTAGGGTGTTGGCTCCTGTGACAACAACATTAAAGTGCTGAAATAATTAGTGAACAAAAGTAACCCCACTAATCACAGAGACCTGACGATCAGTCAGTTAAATGCATAATGGAATTAACTATGCTAACTAAGATCATCAGCCCTCACACAGATACATGTCCAGAACAGCAAGTGATGCTGTTAGAGATGCAGACAAACCCATCTACTGATCAGTAACCACTTTTGGCATTTTCCCCAACATGCTCAAGTGTTTATTTACTTATTTATTTATTAACGGTATACATTTTTATTCAGATAAGTAGACAGGTAAACTTGCAAGCAGATAAGTTGATATGTAAACCACAATTAAAGCTGGCTCCTTATCTACTACCATGAATGTAACTCAGTCATTTCTAAACTGTATCTGAAGGTTGAATGCTTCCTGTACAAGCTAAAAATAAGACAGCTACTGATTAAAAATAATGCAAAGCAGCATCCTGGGCTGTGCAATCAAACAAAAAACGTCTCTCAGCTCTTTGTATTCTTACTCCTCTGAATCTCAGTGGAACAAATCAAATGGTTTAAAGTTTCAGTTACTCAATTCACCCAGTATGAAGAACAAAATACTCAAGTTCCAGGCTTGGAATGGCATCTTTAAAATGATATCCCTAAAATAAGGTAGACCTAAATTCAACTACTACTACTAATGCTGAACTATGTATCTATGTATGCAAGCAATACTCTAACTGCAGGTCTGATAAGCTTCATAAAACAGAATGATGGAGCAGCTATAATTATATCTCATCTACCCTCAGTCATGTTATCAAATCATTAACCAATTAATGACAGAAGCATGCTCATGATGGATATAACAGTGGATGACACTCATAACTGGACATATTTACCTAGTACAGGTATCTAGCTCTGTCCTAATCCTGTTTACTACTGTATGGACCAAATCTTACTCAAAAGCCTGAATACTTGTTAAAAGTAAATGTAATACCAACTGGAAAGGCAGAGCTAACCACAACGCATTCATAGGTAAACCCTTGGGAAATCCATGAGGTCCAAGTAGGCACTCTGCCAACAAGGGCAGACATTACAATTTGTACTTTCTCTCTCCTAATCTGGTTTCTTATTAAACAACCGATCCATAACCTATACTTTAGTGAGGCGACTGGTTTCATCAGTGATCAGCATCCCATATTCTGTATCTGGACTAGCAATTTTATTTGTACTCCTCTATGTTTTGTATATGCTCAAGACAAAACCACTTTGTTTTGATACAGCCAACCATACATTGACTATCAAAGACTTGTCAGCCAATGACTGTTTCCTGGACATGATTAAAGCACTAGCTTCAATCAAAACCTCCCAAGCAAACGACTGAAACCTGCAAGTACCTTGACAAAGACCAGAGAGGTAAATTTCGCACAAAAGATCTGCCTGCAGTACCTATAAGCTAACAAACTACCAAAAAATCAAAGCTGTAGGAAACCAAGGAACCAATGAAAAACTAAGTTAACTATTTTCAGACATTTCATTAGAAAAACCTGTAGACTGCTGCAGTACATGTTAATATAGGATTACTAGGCAGTCATGGGGATCATAAAAATGCCTAGCCTTATACATGTAAGTTTTCAAAAATGTTAGCAAACTTCTAAGACTAACGGTGTCCACCTCCCAAATCAAGTATGGCCATACAAGATAACTTTGGTGTGAATTTGTATCTAGCCATGCAGTTATCAAGACTTGCCTTACACAGCTCTCAAGCTTCTACCTCCAGAATGTAGAACACTACCTCTTATAACATGGAACAAATAGACAAAGTGTGGAACTCTTACTAACAACTTCAACTAGGAAGCCCTCAGGATGGTTAAAAAGTGTTACTTTATATGTTTAAAAAGTTACTTTGATGAATTAATATGACTCAGTACTTTATACTATGAATACCAGTTAAAACAACTTTTAACACTGAATGTGCAACAGAACCTCTCCATGTGGAACGATGAGGAACTCAAACTTTTTATGACTAAAAATGAAGAACATTCCCAAAATGAGGTACGCTGGAGGAATATGTTACCTTAAAGTTAGCTAAAGCAGTACTTTGCTTGACCTGTGGTGGTAACTTATTCCACAGGCTGAGAATAAATTAAGTTAGGAGCCCATCCCTCCAGAGAATTTTATTTGTTAGTGTAGATTTAGGTCCCCAAGGTGGTTGCTTGCAGAGCCACTACTTTTGCAGAAAGAAAGGAGGCTAAAAGGATTAAGTCTTTCATTGCTGGAAAAGTGAAACATAGGTCACCTTGGAGCAGACAGTAGGCTACCAAGTATACAGAGAGTAGTGCTAATCTCGCAAGAAAGTTGAAGGATTTAAGGCCTTCAAGTTTCTTGGCTAGAAATCTCTGGGGCCCTTTCAGTGCAGTGCCATGTCTGGATTTCAGAAAGTAACACTTTATTCTATGAAAAGTATGATAAGAAAAAGTACAGCGGTATGATGGCTTACTTGGATTTTGAGAAGTTTTCTTTAGAAATTAAACTGACTAGATATAAGAATTTCCTAACTATGGCAGAAATAATTTAATCGAATGAGAGTTATCCACATAAATACCCTGGTGTCTTACGACCATGTGTGTCTGAACAGGAAAGTCTTGAGCTAGGAGCAGCTTTTTTCTCCTGAATGCTCAAGACAATTTTTGGTATACCAGATATGTGCACATTCCATCTGGAGCCATTTTGTATCAGTGGATAACAGTGCCCAGCTTGGAGGTGTCAGCAAACATGTCAACCACACTTTTGAGATATCAGTTTGGTTGTCTGCAAAATAAATGTGAAAAAGGACAGAAAGTAGCACTGATCAAGTGTTACCCCACTAGTTACAATTTTGCGTAAAGAAAGGTTACCAACAATTTTCACAAATTGGGTTCTTCTACAGAACCAATTTGCAATACCATGGACAATATACAGGTTAATTATATTTGTCTTCTTTTCAATAATCCATGCATGGAGAATAGTGTCAAAAACCTTAGCCTGGTTATGATAAGCAACATTCACTGAGTGTCTACTATCCAAAGCCTCTATAACCATTTCAGAGAAACTTGCCAGGTTCAGGAAACAGTAACTGCCCTTTGTAAAAGTAAACTAATTGGGGGTCTAGATCAGTTAAGTTGCTTATGTCTGCATAAATGGGTTCTGCTAGGTAAGTTCCATGGCTTTGCATACAAGGTTTGTGGGTCTACAGAAGGGGAACCCTTGTATAGGGGAGTCACAGTGGCTATTCAATAGTCAGACATAAATTCTGTGGATAGGCTGAGGTTGAGCAGTTTAATCAAAGGCACACATTGCACATACTTGGTACTGATTACAATGCAGCCTGTTATATTGTCTAGTCCCATGGAAGTATTATGTTTAGCATTTAATAGGGGATTCTAAGACTTGTTCCAAACTGGTTTGTAGAGAAACTAAATTTTAAGGAATAGTGGGGTCAACTATGCGAGTGGGTGGGAGGGGCACAGTAACCACTACATTTGTCTGTTAATATACTGTTTATATCCTTGGGATCAGAACGCATGATATTATGGATGAGCTCAGTGCCTTGTTGGACATTATTCCTTAATTTCCTGACATAACTGAAGAAAGAGATACAGTTTCTTTTGATACCTGTACTGACCTGAAGCTTGTACTCTGCTTTATATTCTCCCAAGTTCCTTGCTGGCATGTTTCAGCATGATCTTGAGGTAGTGAAATGAGCTTATTACAGCTTTTCATTCTTTCTTTCTTTTTTATAATACAGTTCAGTAATACAGACATTCCACCAGCTTATTCTTGAACTCACCATGATACTTATGATGAATGGGTACTGACTTTTCTATGCAGCTGTTTAGTTGCTGGTAAATTATCAGAGGTGAATGCAGCATCCTTCACAGCTGGGTCATTTTACAGGGAATTAATGAAATTTTGCCTAGGTCTTCTACAAGCTGAAGCAGATTTGCCCTGGAGAAGTCCCTAAAGATGGTTTCCATTCGGTATGGGATGGTACCACTAGGCCTGACAGAGAATACTGATTTCTGGTCAGATTTAACAAAGGATAAAAAGAACTGGGTTGAACTACAAACAAGAGCTAGCTTGGTACGGATCACATCATGGACACTACAGCCTCTAGTGGCTACTTTCACAATTTACAGTTTATTCTAGTGTACTATTCTAGCATCCTGCAAGACAATACCAATTAGTCCTACATTCTGGTAGAAAATTAATAGAAAATTTAAAATGTAATTTACTTTGATCAGATTAAAGAAATGGTCAATGCTACTTTTCAGGTACAAACTAAAACATACTTTTGATAACTGAATAGTATTTTGCAGTCAAAGAGCAATATCATACAACACAAACATTTGCATAGTAGTTAATGTAGTGGCCTTACCTTTACACATATATACGTGTGTGAGTGGGGGTGGATGCACATATACACCTAGAGTTTTGTGAGGCATTCACCATAACAGCAGATACATGAATAAAATAGATGCCTACTAACATGATAAAATTCATTACTAGTAGGCATTGCCCATCAGTGTCCAGCCTTAACAGCTAACTTTTATTTTTTTTTTTTATATACACTAATCGCTGAATTTGGGGTGTTATGCCCACTTCTCCAATACTTCATCCTCCTCTGAAGGTACCAGGCTATGTATCACCCCATGACCAGGGAGAAAAGTATGTGCGAACCAGTCCCATCACACTTCCGTGTGCAGTAAGAACACACCAGTTGACTGATGTCCCCTGCACATGCCATAGATTACTCTAGGAGTTGATCTGTAATGGAGTG